>NC_066863.1:8607391-9299864 GCF_025177605.1 Cucumis melo
CTAAATAACTCTTATAAGTTCAATACTAAAATATATACTCGTTGAAATAAGTTGTTTTTACTCAAAGCTAAGTGCGACAACCATTTTTGTATATATGATCTGTTTGGCACCATAGCCACCTTGGCCAAGTTAAGAAATACCCTAGGTAATAAAATGGGTGAAACTAGAAGACATGTACCTATGATCTTTATTTTATCAAGTACTAATAGTTGGCATAATTCTATTGACAGGAATATTCTTCAAGATTGGCTGCTTTGGATTATATGGTATGCTTGTTAAGTGAGGTCTTTGTTACCACTCAGGGAGGTAATTTTCCACACTTCCTAATGGGGCACAGACGGTTCCTTTACGATGGACACGCCAAGACAATCAAGCCTGATAAACGAAAGCTTGCTATTTTAATGGATGATAGAATAAAATTGAGGTATTCACACGAGCTTTCAAATTACTTCTTTAACTTGTTTATTATAAGAACTTAAGTAGTTAGTGACTGTTGGTTTATGATGATCACGGAGAAGTTAAGAATAGATAAATGTTAAGATGAACTGCATAGCATTCTGCCCAAAATCAGTTGATTTGCATTCGTGATAACTTTATATATCATGTTGATTTTACAGCTGGAAAGAATTCAAGGAACAAATGGGAGTGATGCTTTCAGAGAGCGACCGAAAGGGGCTAATGGTACCTAGAATCAGACGATTCAACAGAAAAACGTCTGTCTATACTTACCCTTTACCCGAATGCAGATGTCTGCAAAAACCCCATAATACTAACTCCACAGACGACAATTATATGCTCTATCAGCTCTTTGGATCCATGAGATAGCAATTGAATTTCCCATCAAAATGGTACTGATTTGCATCTATGATTCCAAAGCAAACAGATCCTCTAAGGTGGAGGATTCTGCAGTCACGTGGCTCGAAATGGGAAAATCCCATTGGCTTTAAATTTTGCTCGGTGTAGATAGTCGCTGTCTTGGTAGCACGGATGAAAATGCAAGCAAGTTAACATTGTAAACGAAATGTAATGATTTTCTTATATTGATCTTAAATGAGTGAAATTAAATCTTCCCCTTTGTGTTTGTTGAAGTGTTAGCGATGATGATAACTGTAAAATATGTACATTTTGAAGCTAAAGCAATCAGGTTTTTACAAAATGGAGTTTTATGAACAATATGAATGTGGTTGAACAAAGAACGTTTTGAAGGAGTTGAAATGAAACATTTTCAGCGACATCTTAATACAACATTGGAAGCTGCTGGAAATGAGATTGAATTTTGTTGATATGATTAGATTTTGGTTTGGGGTTGTCTTTTATTAGCCACAAATTGTTGAGTGCTTTCTCATGCGCACACTTGAAAATTCACAGTACCAAAATCATTTGACACTTGAAAAGAAGCAATGGAAGACAATTCATGTTATCAATCACATGAATACTTGAGCATTTTACTATAGAACCACACTACCAAAGAATAATTTATTCATGAAACATCTGCTTTAGTCTTTGTACATTGGCTCATTCTCTTCTCTTCAGTTTGCTTTTTCTTAATAGGCCAAATAAGTGGATATATTAATTGAACTATGTTTGAATCGCTCTCAGACAAAAAGAAAAAAAGGAAAAGAACTTGTATAGAGTGTTTGGCCCAAATAGATAGAATTGAGGGAGTTAGTTAATGTGTGATCCAAGGAGTTACTGATTCTCAGTCGGATAAACATAAATTTTATCATACAAAATTGTATAGCCAATCGTATTGTTACGTTTTTCTTGTCATACCCATCCATTGTAAACCTTTTGGATTGGCTATTCTATATTGTGGAATCTGAGAAGGCTGGAAATGTGGCTTCTTAGTGTTCTTCTGTAAACACTATTAAAGAAAGAAATAGGTTTATGAATTTTGAATCAAGGACTTCATACATCCCTACCATAGTTGCCAATTTTACTTGTATTAAGACTTTTTTTTTCTCTAGTAAAATTGAACGAACTCAAAAAATGAAAGCAGGATTTGCACGTGAACTTAAAGTTACGGCCATCTATTAAATTATTGAACTAGACTTAGATATAAATTTGGTTACTTAAAACAGTGGTTACGCTCACAACCTTTTAACTAGGGATGTTAAAAAAATATCCAATCAACCCAACTCACGGTTTGGGTTGGATTCAAAAGAATGAAAATCTTAGAAGTTCGGTTGGTTCGTGGATTCACTATAAACAACCCGAACTTGTTATTAATTTTTTAAAAAATATGTTTTTTCTAGTTATGATATTATTATACATACATATGTTTACGAGGAATGTTTATAAATATCAAAATATTGAAACTATTTATAAAACATAGAAAAATAAAAAACTCGAATGAAAGAATGTGATGATTTTGTTATAATTTCAATTTGTTTGATATTTTTGAAAATATTTCTATATTTATGAAAAGATATAAATATAATACAAGGCAACAAAATTAAAAAATTCAAGAGAAGGATGGGTTAAGTTAGATTTATTATTTAATAAAGGTTATTTAGGTGGAAGAAATTACAAAGAATCGGATTTAAAAAGAGTTTGGATTGGTAAGATAATAGAAGGAAAATAAATAAAAGTAAAACATATATTTTGATTAAGAAATAGAAATAGAATGAACAATGAAGTGGTTTTCGAATACATAGTTGAATGAATACGAATATAAGTGTGGGGGCTTGGTAGGATGACGCAAGCGGTAGATTTGTAGTTTGACAGCACACTACATGCCTTCCCGCCCTACACTTGCATTCTCATTTTTCATCTTTCCCTCAGTGGCCGATAGATGGATGGATAAATAATATATATATATATATATATATTTATATCTATAATTTAAAGAAGAAGAAAAAAAGTTTGATGATGGGAATGAATCTCTACTGTCCAACAGTGACCGTTTGAAAGAAAGAAGAATAGGGTTTTCTTTCATAGAGTGGCGAGGCGATGAGAGGGAGAGGAGGGTGACAGACAGACAAAGAGAGATTTTTGTATTAGTGGTCAGGGTATACTTTACTTGGGTGTTCATTGGGTTGTCTTCTCAGGCTCCCATCACCGTACGTCATTATAACATAGATAGCTCCTTTAGCTTCTTCTCCTTCCTTCTTCCTTCTTCCTTCTTCCTTCTTCCGTCCTCTGTTCTTCTGCCACCAAATTCCGAGGGCGGCGGAGCATTGGGCAGTGGGCTTTTCATTTTATTATTATTATTCTCACCTTTTCTCCTTCTTTCATCTGTTATGTTCATTTCTTCTATACTTCTTCTCTCCTCTCTTTTTCTTTTTTCTAATTTGAAACCATTTTTACTCGAACTATCTCATTTTCAATTTAATTACTTAGCTTTACCTATCAATCCAAAATGTATATTAACCATCCATCCATCCATCCATCCTCTTTCTTTTCTAAACTTTGTTCGTCTCTTCTTCTTTCATGACACAACGCTTCCTTACTTTTGGCTATTAAATTGTGTTACGCCACACAATTACATATATTTCAGTGTATCATTTTGATTACCCTCTCCACTTTTAATGCTTCTACTAATTACGTTTTTGGAGTAATATTGTATATATTTTTTGCCAAACATCATTAATCATGTCTTTTATTTAACCATTACCATGTTTTGTTAAAATAATTAATGTTGTTTTCAATACTTTTTAGTAAATTAATGCACTTTACAAACAATTTAGAAAAATAATGCATTTAAAAAAATAATGTGATTCCCTCTACTTCTATTTCTTAAAAAAATGTTAAGAAGTTTTAATTTTTAATTGTAACGACCCAACTCCTTATGCTGAATCGAAGTCATTACTAAATATAGAACAAGTGGTTTAAGTCTAAAAATTTTATTAAAACGCATACGGTTTAAGAAATTCATTTATAAAAACATAAACAAGGTAGTCATGCAAAAATGTAAGAACGTTCTGAAATCCTACTCGGGCCCTATCTACATAAAAGATAGTGAAAAATAAAAAGTACTCAAACTCAAATGCTAAAATCTGAAATAAGAAATAAGCGGAAGCGGTAGTCCCTATGGCCCTCCTCGGTCTCACTTCGGGTCGCTCGCCAGCTTGCCCTTGCCCTTGCCTCGTCCTCTACCTGAAAACATAAAATGGAGAGAGTGAGTATAAAAATACTCAGTAAGGGACCCACTACTAGTCCCACTAGGTGCCTGTTAACTTCCTGTTAGAGTCCTGATAACTGGTACCCAATCTCTGGCACGTTCCCGAACACGTGCAATCATGCGCTCCCGTAGGAACGTAACTCTGGTCTTCGGTGCCCGGGGACACCTAGGACAGTCGGGATGCGAGGACCCCGTCGAGTCACTCGAGTCATGTCTATATCATGCTAGACTGGCGTCCCGTCGGACCACACAGTCTTCAATAGGTGGTGATCCCGAAGGACACCCATGCAGGTACGACTCTAACAGAATCGAGCTAACAGGTACCCTAATTGCAGTATACATACACATGGCATCAGCATATAACATGTCACATAAATCATTTCTACACTCTCCGTCCCGACATTCGTCGTAACCATAATAGATCTTGCCACACATAACAGGCTATAGCACAACTATATCGTCATTTGCATCATACTAACATTTATTTCAGGCATCATACTGTCAAATTCTCAATATGCAACATAGGGCATACACAGTCTCATACTTCAAACATGAAACTAGTAGTAGAATCTCTTACCTGGAGATCTACTTGTCGCGTCCTAACCGCGAGGCAGTACGCTTTCCAAGCGACGAAGTCCTAACTGTTTAATAAGTCAAAGTTCGTAAATAGGTCGCCAACGACTAACGGTTCGAGACTCAATTGAAATGACTTACCCTAGAAGGAGGTTGCAGTGCTCGAGCCCCTACTGAAGAAATCCCGCGCTGCAGTAATTTCTTGGTCCAAGACGTCCCTTGAGGAAAATAATTTAATTTAGATCCACATTAATTTAACTAACGTCCGAGCACGGAGTCTTACCGAAAAAAAACCACAACAATTAATTAGATTACCAAAATATAGGTGGATGGAGCCAAATTAGTCCTGGCGGCTCGGCTGGAAGAAGACAGGATCGGCTCGGCTTGGGCAGACGCGGCTCGACTCGGTACAGGAATTTCGCGTGCGGCTCGGCTTGCAACAGGGGGAGACGCGGCTCGGCTTGCGACAGGGGGAGACGCGGCTCGGCTTGCAACAGGGGAGACGCGGCTCGGCTACACAGAAGCGCGCGGCGCGGCTTCTCACGCGGGCGCGGCTCACGCACGGGTGCACGCGGGCGCGGGTCGGGTTTCCGGAAAGTGGCGCGCGTCGGTTCGGGTCGCGGGGCGGGTCTTCGGTCGGACCTTTGCGCGCGAGGCTCCGGCTTCCGGATTTCGGGCGGCGCGGCGGCTGCTGGTGGTCCGGCTACCGCGGCTTCGCTCGGCGACGGCTACCGACTGGCGTTTCGGCTGCGCTTGCGTCGGATCGGAGCGGCGCGCCTCGGCTGGCTGACGGGTTGGCTGCGGACGCGCGGAGGCGGCTTCGACTCGGCTTCGGCGTGCGAGAGACGGCTGCTCCGACGGACGCTCGGCTGCGCAGATCGGCTTGGACGATTCTCCCGGCGCGGCTGGAAGCTCGGCGACGGCTCGGTTGCGACTGCGGCTCGGCTGCGCTGCTGAACAGAGAAGGGTGCTTGGCGGCTCGGGTTCGCGGCGGCGGCGGCGGCGGCGGCGGCTAGGGTTTCAATAGGAAAATTTTTTTCCCCCTTTTTCTTTCTTTGAAAATTTTCCTCTTCCTCTTTACGCACGAGTCCCAAGGCCTCTTTTTAAAAGAAATAAAAATAATAAAAGAAATCTTTAAAACCCTCTTTCCTCTCTCCTCAAATAACCACCTTTGACCCTTTCCAAGGCCATTTATTTGTTAAGCCAATAATTTATTTCACCCCCTAACTTCAAAATTAATACATAAAAACTTTAGTTTAATACTAATAATAAACACACTTTAGTATTAATATTAATGGTCACAACAAAAGGAAACCGAAATTGTTGGGCGTTACATTAATCATTACATATATTTTTTTTTAAATAATTCTTTAAAAAAAACATTATTTTAACCATTTTAGAATCATTAGTCAACGAAGAATATAGAGTCGACGACAACAACAAGCTAGAAATCAACGACGTCAAGGTTGTGGAAAACATTGATTTTTTTTTTAACTGAATGAAATTTGTTAAATTATTATATTAGACATTTTACTTTATATTTAATTATTTTCCGATCACAAACAATTGCTAAAAATTTTCTGTCTTTAATTAATACAAAATGGATAAATTACCCTTGTGAATATCCATAAATTGGTAATTAATGTAAACATAAATTAAAATATTAAAAAAGAATGAAAATAATTTGATCAGTTTAAAAATAAAAGAACACACTTTTTTAATACATTTCAATAACAATAAAATTGAACCAAAATTTTCATAAAGATAGGTACTTTTGTTTGAGAGAAAAAAATTAAATTAGGATTAAACTGAAAATAATAATTTAAATTTTAAGAAAGAAAAATAAAATTCAAATAGAATAATAATAAATAAAAAAAAAGGGCAAGTGTGGAAAACCTTGTAGGAGAGAGAAAAAAATTAAATAACCACCTAAAGAGAGAGAGAGAGAGAGAGAGAGAAAAAAAGGGCGAGTCTTACCTGGAGAGAAAAAAAAAAAAAACTACATCCTTTTTTCAGAAAATAATAAATAAACTACATTACTCTACTAAATAGTTTTTCAAAATGCAATATTAATAATTAATCCACATAATTGAATTACATGTTAGCTTGACAAATGTTAAATAATTTTATACACTTTTTAAGGACTCAAATCAAAAATAGATGTCATCCTCCTCCTATAAAATAACACTTTTTTTCTACCACAGTTTTTCTTTATTATATATAGTATAAGTAATTAATTAAACAAAATATTAAATTTAAATATCACAAAAAAGACACATAGTTTAAATATATATATATATATATATATATATGAAAGCAATAATTATTAATTACAACTTTTGAACGTATTGTAATCATGGATGCCTATCGATTTTTTGAATTAGTATAATCATCTAATTTCAACTATAAACATAAACGAAAATTTGTAAATTTGTTGACTTCATTTTTTTATCTATCTTCTTAATCTACTTTTATCATCTTAAATTCAAACAGATAATTTAAATATCACATTTTTTACCTTTGCAATAGAAAAATGTGTGTAGTTAAGTCATGACCATAGCATCATAAAGGGTGGATTGTATAACAGAGATAGAGCAAAAAGTCAACCTTTTTTTTTTTTTTTTCCGTAAGGTAACAAAAGTTCAATGGCTACAACATCCAAAAAAAAATCTAGATTTAAAATTTAAAATCCATAAAATTTTGAAAAGAAAAAAGTATAGAGTAATTAAGTGTAATTATTATGGTTTTTTAAATAAGATTTCACAACATGAAGAAAAAAAGAAATAAAATATAAAAAAATGATTATTAATATTAAGACGATTGAGTATGAAATTAAGAATATAAAGAGATTAGAAAATATTGGAATCCCTCAAAGAAAAAAAAAAAGGAAATAAAAGAGAGAGGGAAAAGAAAAGTGAAAAGGTTTTATTTTGTTTAATAAAGTCCCGAGGGTGAGGCGTTGTTTGAATGATGTTTTATTATTATGTAATGGTTTTGAAATATGAAGATGATTCCGATACAACTAGAGAGCGGTGGGATCCACAAGCGTGCTCTCCAAAATATCCCAATCCATTACTTTCTTCTCTCTCTCTCTCTCTCTCTCTCTCTCTCTCTCTCTTCTCTTTTTTTTTTTTTTTTTTACTATTTTTCTTCTTTTCTCTCATTTCCTATATATTTTCTTTTTAATATTCTAAATTAATGTCTTCATTACACCCTTTCAACTTTCCAATTTAATTTTATTAATGCCTCATTATAAAATATACAAATTTGATTTCCTCAAATATATAAAGGCACATTTTAATTTTGAGCTCAAAAGCAATTACAATGTAATTAACCTTAGTCTAGTCTTCCTTCCTTTGTAATTATTTTTAAAATTAACGCGATTTAATTAGAAGGACTTTTTAATTCAATTAATTTTCATATCAAAATTAAGCTATAAATCATTGTTGGTCCTTAGTTTTGTACTTTAATTAACCTAACTCTAAAAAGGTAACCATTTTGTACCAAATAGAGAGAGAGAGAGAGAGAGAGAGGGGAAAAAAAAACAGTAATTAGCACTTTATTATTCTTTTTATTTTCTTTCAACAAATTAAGAACATAGTATGATATATAAATTCCAACTCACATGTCAAACCCAAATCTTGAATTTTGAGTTTTGTGTTTACTTTTTTCTTTAAGCATTGTTACAAAGACCAAAACATATTATCTTTTGTATTCCAACTTTTAAATATTAACTTACGCATTCAAATACTAACTTTAACCCTAATTTATATCTTATCTCACTTATCCATTTATTTGTTTAACTTTGAAGGTAACATACATTTAATATTGAATTTTTAAGTTCATATTTATTTTTTTTGTAATAATCGACCAATTGAAAAGTTTAAGTTTGTGGCTAAAGGTAAATTTAATTATTTAACATCAAATGTATTTACTAGATTTCTTGTTATTTGATATCAAATTGAAAAATTGTTGTTTTACTATGCACAAATATCAACCTTTGAAAAGTAGAGTAAATAATTTATTTGTTAGACATAAAATTGAAATGAAAACTAGCAATGATATATGAGGCCATTTTTAACCGCAATAAGAAAATTCACTTTTACGGATAGAAACAACGTTGGTCAAAATCCAACAAAAATGTTGCTAACAAATATTGAAAAATATATGGAATACTTTAATTAAAAAGGCAGAAAAATTAAAAGGCATCAACTTCATTTACGTGATTATAAACATTTTGAAAATTGAATTAGGTAGGGTGCTTTTATGTTTAAGCGTTTTCACATATTTGACAATTGTCAAATTAAAGGAAGTATATGCAGGAAAAATACATGAATAGATATGAAAGCTAAAGACTTCTGCTGTAATGTATTTTATTGTTTGTATGTAGGGAAGATAAATTTTGATAGTGGAATTTGATAATGGAAATAATAACAATAACAAATAGTTAAAAAGGGTTAGATGTTGGGTGAATAGGGGGCATTTGCCCCCACCCCCTTTCCTTTTCCTTTTCCTTTTCCTTTTCCTTTTCCTCCCTTTTCGATCTAATTATTTTAATTTCTCTCTCTTTTTTCAGCCCAAATTTGGTACACAACCATATATGTCTCCTTTTTTTTTACCAAAATTTGTTCCATCTCCAACAATTATCCAACCTGTTCTTTTGACAAATATTTTTAAGAAAACCCATCTTCCTTTACTGTTTTTCAATATTTTATGATTTATAGTCCATTATGCAATACATATTATATTAAAAATAAATAAATACATATAGATTGAAAAGGGAAGGCTAATTCCACCATGTGAGCTAAATAATAATGATAATTGATTTACTCAACTGACATAAATAATGTGCAATATAAGGACCAAATCGAAATCTATAAGAAATGCAAATATTTGTAGTGTGATGGTTATGTTTGCAACTCTATCAATTTTATAGTTGGACTTTCCAATTTAATTTTATGATAGTTAAAAAGAATAATAGTAATAAAGAAGTGAAAGAAAAACAAGTGTAATTGGGCAATCCACTACTTAGAAAATGGGCCATAGAGTAGGGCCAGCACCGCATCTGTTTGTCTCTGCCTTCGATCATCATTCACATTGCACTACACATCATTTTCCCTTTTCCTTCATTCCCACACACAAACCTACCAACAATCCCTTCATATATATATATATATATATATATATCTGTGTCCTTTCTCAAGCAAATTTAACTCTTATCTTTATTTTTATTATGTTTGATATCACTTTTCTTTTTTAACTTGGTTTACATACAATTAAAATTACTCTCAAAACACTTTTTTTTTTCTTTTCTTTTTTTTTTTTCTTTTTTAAAAAAAGATTATATGGAACCTGAGAACTTAAGTTATTTGAAAGAAATAATAATGATAATGAAAAGGGGAGGATGTTGGAGATTAATGGGAAGCAATTAGGGAATGGAGATTTGTGAAAAGTTTTTGCATGCCTTTTCCTTCTATTTTATATATATAATAATAAAATCCCTAACGTACGTTGTGTCCATTAATTAATATCTTAAAACACCAAACTCCAGTTGTAAGATTTGGCTACCACCCCATTCATCAAACACACATACAAAATTCAAATACAGATCACATCTCCTATACTAATATTCTTATTCTCAATACTCGTAATTTACAATATATATATATATATATATATATGTGTGTGTGTGTGTATATATTTAAAAATTTGTAGTTTGATTTGATTTGTTAGGAATTTACGTATTAAAAAAAATATATGGATCCTCGTGGATTAAGAATTAAATATGGGTGTAGTTTTTGTCACATAGTTACCATTAATTAATTAAAGAAGATTGGTATACTATGAATGACTTTGTTTGTTTGCATTGGATACAAATGGACATTATTCAAAAGCTTCCTTCGTAATCATCTTGTGTTCTTGATTTTCTTATTTTTAAAAACTAAACTGTTTTTATTTATTTATTATTATTATTATAGATCGATTACATAGTTGATATATTTGAAAACCACAAATTTTCATATATTTAAAAAGAAAATTTTAGTTAATTCTCATTTAAAAGAAAACAGTAGGCAGCTGCTTTTCTCATCGTTCTGAGATTTGGTTTAGTGTTAAAAAATATTGTTATAAAAATGAATTACGAAATAATTAAAGTTACATTATATTTGACTTTTTTTTCTTCTGAAAAAACAGAACACAAATTTAAAGAAGATTCAAGAGACCAAAGTAGTAGAGACTACTGGAAAGCCTCACAGCGAGAGAAGACAACCATGGAGGAAAATCCAATGTCCCAGACGCGGACAATGATACACACGAACGTCTTGGGATAAACCTCTATAACTCTATACCAGCAAATGAGCAGAAAAATAATGTATAAATCAATGGAAAACATAAGAATTTAAACTTCAAAATTATAAGAAAAAGACCACGGACCAAAAACAAATCAACCCCGTGAAAATCTGCTATAACCACACACACACACACACACACACACACACACAAAAAAAAAAGTCTCTTTCTATGAGTCACTAACACCCTTTTTACATACCAGTACACTAAAACTTAAAGGTGTTTCTAACTGCTACAATTGAAAACTAAAGTCATTGGCTTCTTTTATGATCTATACTTATTTTTAAACCTTTTTTATGTAGGAGAAGTTTATGACTTTCTAATTTATGTCGTTCGACAACTGCAGTTTTAATATCTTTGCCAGAAATCCAACTATGTGACATTATCAGCCACCAGTATACCAAAACTAAGCCCAATGAATCAAACTGAAGAGATTCAACATAAATGATACCAAGGGAGAGGAACCAAGATACATATGGAATGGAATGGTTTCAATGGCCTCAGCATCCATTTCCACCCATACATCCGAGAGAAACCAGCCAATTAAATGAACTGAAGCCCTTCCACCAACGTCATAAGTTCCCCAGCTTCAGCCAATATGGATCCGGCCGGACTTGCATGTAGCATGAGCAGCGACGACGTGATGATCACCATGAATAATAATATTGTTCATACCAGACTCCATCTTCTCCGGATGACAACCCACACATCAACGTTCAATTTCAGTCAACTCTAAGCAGAAGGACTCCACCTCGCCTGAGTCACACCACCGCTGTTAATACTTCAAATTTGCACCTTCATTGAAAAATATAGATATATAACAAGCGATTCACCATTCTTCCTCGTGGACAACAATAAATCAGATTTTTTGTTATACATATTTAAATGTTTACTTATCTCATATATATTTTGAATTTTCAGTCCACTCACGAAGAAGAAGAAAAAGAGAGGAAAAAGAAACAGTTTCTTAAAAACCATATATGTACTTTTTTTCCTTTTAATTTTTTTTATAATTTGCTTGAATTAAGAAGTTGTTGAAAATCTAACAAAATTTAATAATACATTGATCAAACAATATATATATACAAATATAGAAGTATAATATATCTTTTTTTAAAAAAAAAATTGTTGAAATTATTTATGTTTCCGTTGCTGTTATCTTTGGACTACAATAAGAAAGAAAAAGAAAAATGGAGGGTCAATTGATAAGGTTAATGCCTCCAAACTTTAAACCCTTCACCTAAAAAATAACATAAAAGTCTATTTATTTGTTTATTGCTTTCAGAAAATTAGCTTTCTTTGCTCTCTAATATTTTGTTTTGCTTTGTAGTTTGCATACAAATCATTTTAAATTCTTAGGATCTAAGACGATGAAAATGATTTCAAAATTAAAATGTTATTGTTTGGATATTCCTATGTACCATTATACTTTTTTGCCCCTTTCATAATTTTAATATATATATATATATATATATATATATATATATTTTACTATATTGGTAATTATAAGCCATTTTTCTTTTATATATATTTATAAAATAGAAACACTGTCAAACTTATTTTTACTGTTTTTCCAACAAGAAAAACAAGGGTGCATGAGTCAAAAAGTGAGTTATTATAGTTTGATTGGAATAACTTGTGTTAAGTTATAGATTAATTTAGTTTGAGTTATAATAGCATGTGTTTAGTGTATAAACTATTTTAGTTTGATAAAAGAATAGTAAACAATACAAAAAGATAATGCAAGATAGTAAAAATTGTAGTAAATAGTAAATACCGTAGCAAATTGGAAGCTTTGAAATAGTATTTAATTTATGTAGCAAGAGGTTGTTATTATAATTCTAGATAATCTTTACTCCAAATGGCCCTTTTTAAGCATGGTAGCATCATCGATACCGATTCTTCATATACAATAGCATTTTAGACTTTTGAACTCTATTTCACTATTTATCCACCTTCTCCAATTTCCAAGATTTCGTTAAGAATAATAATACTCACCTTATACTTGCTGCTGCCTCTCGTCGTTTTTGTCTAACACCATCGTCATAATATGATTTCTTTGATAAATAATAATAAACTTTCATATGACTTGATACTACTTTCTTTTTTATAATTATATGATATTTATAATTATAAAAATATTTAAAAGAAATTAAAAATGGAAAACCAAATTTAATGTTTCTTTAATAAATTTAAAAGCAATATACCTATGTGAGTAACAATAATAAACTATTTTAGAAACTCTTTAAATGCAAAGACTAAAAAGATATTTTCAAGATTCGAGGATAAAAAATACTTAGAAAACTAAATGCATCATTTTAAGATTAGAGATCAAACACATATATTTTTCAAAACGGACGAAAAAAAAGAGTAAAATCTTCATTATTTTATTACTATTATATTGTTTTAGACATTTCATAAATCTATTGTCACTATACTTTATACGAAAAGAAGATAACATTTTTGTTGTTCATTGATTTTTATTTAGTTTTTAAATTTCAAGATGTTGCATATTTAATAATTAAGTTTTGAGTCTATTTTAAGATTATAAATTTTATGTTGAAACATGAATTTTGTTTGAATTTGATACCCTTTTACATTTGTTTTATTGAGTAAATATTGATTTTTCATATATCCAAATGGTAACGTTTGTTTGTAAACTAATTAATAAAGCGTTACTATGAATTCATAGCTATTCTTCATAACCAATTTTAAAAATGAATACGTGGCATTTAGAAACTGAAGTTAAAAATGAAGATCATACTGAAACTCGAAAAATAACAAACAAGTAATAGAATGGAAGTGTGGGAAAGAGAACGTGTATGTCAATCATAGGAAGCCATAGAAGAAGTGTAAAGTTTGAAGAATGAAAAAGGTGAATCATATAAATTTAATTCATTATGTTTTTTATACAAAATAAAGGAAACACATTAACAAATAAAACAAGACAAAACAATACCATATTTTTCTCAAACCCTAAACCTATGTTTATTCCCTCAATCATTTCTTAATTTTTTTTTTCTCATTTATAATTTTATATCTATCACTTTTGTTAATTTTAATATTTTTATTTTAAAAACATACATTCTTTTTAAGTTATGAACTTAATTACTCTCTGTAGCTAATTTAAGAAAGATGTGATGTAAAAATGAATTGGTTGTTATGGTCATCGTCGGAGGTGAGGAGTTGGGGGGGGGGAGGAAAAGGGGGGATATTTAGGTAAATAAGAAAAGGGAGGAGGGTGAAATAGGTAAATAGAGAAGGGAAAAGAAAAGAAAAGAAAAAAGAAAGAAAAGAAAAGAAAAGAAAGAAACAGTGATTTTGGGGGGGTGAAGGTGATCCTAGGTGATTCCGTCACGTCACGATGAGAGAGAGCTTAGGAAGAAGGGAATAAAAATTAGAGATGCTATTAATAAATATATTTTTAATTTAATTCTATTTTAAAAATATTAGCTGAGTTGGTAACTCGGGATTGGATAGTTAACAATGTTCCCTAGACAAAGCCGTCTAATTATTATTATTTTTATTTCTTATTTTTTTATATATATATAAACAATTTCTTTCTATCCCTCTGTTTCTCTCTACTTTTTCTTCTTCTCTACAGTTTTTCTATTGCTTTCTATTTCGGCCATGAGGATGAAGGTTATGTGACAGTGTTGGATTCCTTCATATTTTTCTCTAAACTACTGCAACACCAACAGTGACCAATTTTTCACAGAGAAAACAAAAGGGATAAAGGGAGCTTTAAAATTATAAAAAAAAAAAAAAAAAAAACAGACCGAGAGAGAGAGAGATATACGCCGGAGATGCTCTTGCAGCGTCTGAAACACGACCAAGTATCTTCAGGCGGGACAAGGGACAAAACTGGATAACCCAGGTCAAGAAATGCAGTGCTGACCGTTGGTGAGAGTGAGGGGTAAGGGAAAAATGCGAGAGGGGCTGTTATGCGATGAGACTAATGATGTTATCTCCGGCATTAACAAGAAGAAAAAATCGGAGGACGAGAAGGATGACAACCACGCCGGGAAGTTGACTCGACATCCTCAGGTGATTGTTGCTCCACCTGTCGTTATCGTCGCCCGGAATCGGTCTCAAGCTGGGAATAGAAGGGTTACTCCCACGACCATTATAACTACGCAATCTACAGAGGCTATCACTGACTCAGTTGGAGCTCCGGTGGCTGCTTCCACTACTGGGTCGGCGACTACCGTGGAGAAGCATCTACCCAACGGAGATCTTTACACGGGAAGTTTCTCAGGGGGTGTGCCTCACGGATTGGGGAAGTATTTGTGGACCGACGGGTGTATGTACGAGGGTGAGTGGAGGAGAGGAAAAGCCTCGGGGAAAGGGAAATTCTCTTGGCCTTCTGGAGCTACCTACGAAGGCGAATTCAAATCGGGTCGGATGGAAGGAGTGGGCACGTTTATTGGATCTGACGGAGATTCGTATCGTGGATCGTGGAGTTCAGATCGGAAACACGGGCTCGGCCAGAAACGGTATGCGAACGGCGATTTCTACGAAGGGACTTGGAAGAGGAATCTCCAGGATGGGCATGGTCGGTACGTTTGGAAGAACGGGAACGAGTACGTTGGCGAGTGGAAGAACGGCGTGATTTCTGGTCGGGGTGTCTTGATCTGGGCCAACGGGAACCGCTACGATGGGCAATGGGAAAACGGGGTTTCTAAAGGGAACGGGACTTTCACTTGTGCCGACAGTAGTTGGAATAAGAACATGAAAATCCATCATCTGAATGGAACTTTCTATACGAGAAACGGAAGTGATCATAGCTTTAAGAGTAATGGGTTACTTGAGAACGAGAACTTAACCATCACATTACGGAAGAGATCATCGGTGGATATTGCAAGAGGGAGTGTGACAGAGAGGAATTTCCCGAGGATTTGCATTTGGGAATCCGATGGTGAAGCTGGAGATATCACCTGTGATATAATTGATAATGTAGAGGCGTCGATGTTGTATAAAGATGGGTTTGGTTTAGATCGAGACATTTTTAGGCAGTTTAGGAAAAACCCCTGCTGCTTCACCGGAGAGGCGAAAAAACCGGGCCAGACGATATCAAAAGGGCACAAGAATTACGAACTGATGCTCAATCTCCAGTTGGGTATCAGGTAAGTTCATGATTAATGAAATTTCTCTCAGTTTTCTATTTTGGGGTTTTGAGTATGGATTCTGATTTCACCTTGTTGCAATGTTATCTAGACATTCCGTTGGAAAGCATTCATCAGTGGTGCGGGGGCTTAAGTCCAGTGATTTTGATCCAAGGGAGAAATTCTGGACGAGGTTCCCAACTGAAGGGTCCAAGACTACGCCGCCCCACACATCAGTTGAATTTCGTTGGAAGGATTATTGTCCTGTGGTGTTCAGGTACCATTAACTGACTATAATTTCTCGGTTTAGGGGAAGATTTATGCGTTTGAATCATGAACTATGCTTGAGTAATTGATTGAAATAATGGCTACATCTTGGACATATATGGTAACCCAATTTGTAATTGACCTGTACAGATGTTTGCGGGAGCTGTTTCAAGTTGATCCAGCTGACTATATGCTAGCAATTTGTGGGAATGATGCCCTTAGGGAGTTTTCTTCTCCAGGCAAGAGTGGAAGTTTCTTTTACCTCACCCAGGATGATAGATTCATGATAAAAACAGTCAAGAAGTCTGAAGCAAAGGTTATTTGCTTGCTTCTCTTTTAGTCTTAATGATGCTAAATTGTTCATCTATTAGCTAATTGTGTCGTGGATTACTCTCCAAGTTTGGGAGAAGTGTATGGAAAGTCAGTCGGGTTTTGAAGTTTTCTAGTGCCTTCTCAGGTGCTTATCAGGATGCTTGCAAGCTATTATCAACATGTTTCCCGCTATGAAGATTCACTTGTGACTAAATTCTTTGGTGTACATTGTATCAAGCCTATTGGTGGGCAGAAGGTAACCGTCATGGAGAGTGTAATGTAGATTTATTTCATGTTCTTTTTGTTACTCTATTGCAAGAATTTTCAATAGTATCTAATAGAAGTAATTTGTTATCGTGGGAATTAGACTCGGTTCATTGTGATGGGCAACTTATTCTGCTCTGAATACCGAATCCATAGACGATTTGACTTGAAAGGATCCTCCCATGGCCGGACAACAGATACTCCTGAGGGGGAAATTGATGAAACCACGACATTGAAGGATCTAGATCTCAATTTTGTGTTTCGCCTCCAACGCAACTGGTTTAGTGACTTTATGAAGTAAGTGCTATAAATGAGTACTCAATCTTATTTCCCCCTGCTTCAGTCTTTTGTTTATGGAATCTTATTATTATTATTATTATCAAACTTTTGGCTAGACAAATAGATCGAGACTGCAAATTCTTGGAATCTGAAGGAATCATGGATTACAGTCTTTTGGTTGGTCTTCATTTCCGCGACGATAACACATATAACAAAATGGGTTTATCTCCATTTCTATTGCGAACTGGTACGGGATCCATGTCCTTTTATCATGATCCTTGGGTTGGTCATCCAAAAAGATTGTATATGCATTGGAATGCTGATTTAGAATATCTGTGCTCTTTGCAGGGAATAAAGATTCATACCGAAACGAGAAGTTTATGCGTGGCCGTCGTTTTCTTGAAGCAGAGTTACAAGACATGGATCGAGTTTTATCTGGGCGGTACGTTTCTACTCCTTATTTTTGTTTATTTCATCAAATTCAAACTCATCTCAGAGTGAATATTCAAGCAGAGTTGTGAATGACTTTTCTTTTTTTTGAAGTGGTTGAATTCCTTTGTCAACTTTTGAAAATTTTGGGAGATTAAAGTTGGCCATTAATTTGGGACTATTGAGTATTCAATTATTTCTGCAATGAATTGTATCGTTTTTCTTTAGTTAATGGGTGACATGGGTTGTCTGTACCACTTCGTGGGGCTATTCAGTAGGTAACAGTTTTTAGTAGGACATATACAGGTTATGGTCCTAGTTTTCCTTTTTCTCCATATTACGAGTTATTTCTTCATTCATCTTATCAATTAGTTTATATATATATACTTGCTCAATCCAAGTGGTTTTTGGTGGTTGAGGAAACTTATGACGCTTCTTTTTCAATGATTATCCAATCTAGTGGCCTTCTGTTTATTGTTAGTTATAGAAGTTAGAAAAGGATTTGAAGACTAATTCCATAGCATACATATGCAAAGGATAATTTAATTTAGCATTACTCTCTGTTATGTAGTAGTAAACCACATTCATAACCTGATCTAGTTTTCATTTCTTGTTATCAGGAAGTCATTGATCAGATTAGGAGCTAATATGCCTGCAAGAGCCGAGCGATTAACTAGGCGGAGCGACTTTGATCAGTACACCCCAGGTGGAATGAATCATTTAACCCCTTCACGCAGTGGTGAGATTTATGAAGTAGTCCTGTACTTTGGGATAATTGACATCTTACAAGATTACGACATAAGCAAGAAATTGGAACACGCATACAAGTCCTTACAAGTTGACCCCAGTTCAATCTCAGCTGTTGATCCTAAACTCTATTCCAAGCGGTTCAGAGATTTTATTGGGAGAATATTTATTGAAGACAGGTAGTGCATTGAAAGAGGGTTAGTTCAATATTGAAGATTAATGCTTGCCTGGTTGGATTGAGATTGTGAAATATCAATGGACTTAGGACCAGACCCTCCCTCCAAGCAACAGCTCAGATAAAATACTAGGAAGTAAGCTGCTGCACGGATGGGTGTAGCAAATGCTTCAATGTGGTCCAAAACTTCCATATCGTCGTCCAAAGACGGTACGAGGCAGTTACGTGCAATCTTGAAGACATGTTGAGTTTTGGTGGGAGAAGGGAATGTGGGAGATGGTTGGGGAGATATTTGTACATTGTTTGTTGCATTTCTGCTGCAGGGTTGGAGGAAATTTGGTTTTCTAGTTTTTCTTGTTTAGATTTTGAAGATCCCATTTTGAATATTTTGAAATTTTTGGGTGTGGAGAGACTTTTGTGACAGTAGTAGTAGTAGTAGTATAGTGGTAGAGATGGGGAAGAATGGAATGGAAATGAAGGGAAGAAGGAAGAAGTGGAAAGAAAGATTGAGAGATTGTTATATGGAATAAAAGTTAAGTGTACAGAGAGAGAGAGTGGGTAATATTATAGTGGAAAGAAATGGACGAGTTTGAATGGGATTGTTTTATTGTTGAGATTGAGAAAGATATGATGATATTTGAAATCAAAGAATTTGTGTTAGAATTGAGAGAAAGAACAGAAAGGAGAGGACCCATATCACATATGAGAATTGGGTTGTTTCTCTCTTTTTTTCTTTTAAATCTTTTATCTCATCTCTACACTTTTATGCGTTGATGAATCAGAATACTCTTGAGATAGATAGATAGATAGATTGATTGGGGTTCTCTTTCAAAACACATAACAGAGTCAATGGACATATTAATCTCTTCCCCCTTCCCTTTCAAAACACTCTTTTCCATGTGGACATTTGGCTTTTTCAGGTTTAGTGTGGCCACCCCCCAACAAATAAAAACACCATAGAAAGCAGAGAAAGCCACAGGGAGAGAGAAAGAAGCAAAGATGCGCTGGCTTACCCATTTTCTTCTTCTTCTTCTTCTTCCTTCTTCTCCACTTAAAATTTTCTTTCTGTTCTTGTACTACTGTATCACTGTAAATCTTTTAATCAAATTCTTTATTTTTATATATTTGTTGCTGTACTGTACCCAGTTCCACTCATCTTTCTTTTATCTCTCTTCCTTTATTAAATTAAATTTTAAAATGAGAGATGAAAGAAATGTATTGGTTTTATTTTAAGAAGTTTTATATAAGCATATTGGTTTGGTAGATGTTAACGAAAAATGGTTTTTTAAAGCATTGAGATCCTGATTAAAGCTTGGATTTTTATATGCTAAACATATGAATCCCTTAAGATTATATCTGCTGCTCTCTCTGATCAAGAAAGATCATTATTCTTGTTTTCTTTTCTTAAAGAATTAAACAACAACACAGAATTAGCACTAAAAGTAATTGTTAGATTAGAGATAAAGCAGTGAGGAAAATTACCAGCATACTCCTCCAGGCTACAGAGCACGTGATGAATTCCAGATAGATTGGAAGGGTAATGATGTCATGTAACAATGGAAAAAAGATTGGGAGTCGAGCTAAGTTTTGATCTTATTTATATTTTCACTGCAGAGGTCAAAGAGTAATAATCCCATAAAGAAAGAGAGAGAGAGAGGGAAGAAGAAGAAGAGACAAGGGCCCCACCATCGGGACCCACAACATTAACTGTACAATTTAGGGTTCTCTTTTTGACCTTCTCGTTCTCTTTGTTTTTGGTAAGCTACGACCGTTCGCATCTACATTCGTTTTCCCTTGGGGCCACCACGTGGCATTAATCTAAAAGGTTGTTTAAATTAATGTAACCGTTTCAATTATTAATGATGGATAAGGGAAGGGAAAGGGCCATTTCCATTATTTTCTTCAATTAATACATTTTTGATTTTTGGACCTCTCCCCAACTTCCCTATTTTTATTTACACCTTCCTCTATAATTGCTAAACTATTTATTTTATTTGTCTTATTACTATCTATATTCCCTCACGAAAAATATAGAAAATAATATCAACAACAACAGCAACAATAATAGTGTCTTATTCAAGGGAAAGGGGGGGGGGGGGGAGGGAAAATGCTATGTAATTTTCTTGAAAACGGAAAATCTCTTGCCCTTTCGATTTCCATATTTCGTTTCCTTTACGATGTGATGCATCGACTGACAAATTCACAATAAATTTTAAAACAATTTCGGCTTTAATAACTTTTCAAGAAGAAAAACAAAGACTTCAAATGTATTATGATTGCCATTTTGAAACATAAGAACCACTTTCTAAACTTACATCTCCTTTAATTTTCTTTTCCTTCCTTCCACTTGTTTTTCTTTCTTTAATTTTAAACACAACTACTGTATTTTCTAAAAAATTTCCAATTAAGTTGCTTATAAGAGTGTGTGTCTATATATATACACACACCTTTTTTTTTTATATATTTTAAAAAAATCAAATATCTTTATAGAAAGAGATTTGACTATTTATTCTGAATTATGTACTTTTAAGTTTTTCATTTTCATTTTAATCTATAATATTTTCAACTATCTAATTTCAACAATTATTATTATTTTTTTTTAAAAAAATAAAATTAGTCTCTATGAGCATCCGTGTATGAATTGTAAAAATATATTTAGAGGAGTAAATTTAAAGTTTAGGTTAAAAATCATTTGTAGTCTCTGCCACTTTCCCAAGAGTACCAATTGTGTCTTATGAACTTTTATTATAATTATTTAACTTCTATATGTCAAGCCTGCCTCATAAAATGTTTAAAATCAACATCTAATATTGATATTATTATTAAAGTTAGGAACTAAATTGTTAAAAAATTGAATATCAAAAGATTAAAATGGTTACATAATGAAGTTAAAAGAGGAACAAAGAAATGAAAATTAGTTATAAGAAAATGGGTTGCTTTTAAGGTTAAAGTAGGAAGGTTAAAATGGTATTTTAAGCATAAGGAAAGATATAAATAAATGAAAGTGGTAAAAGAAGAGTTGTTATTAGAAGAAATGGTATAACTAAGAGGATTAATATAAAAATAATTAGAGAGAGGAGTCCCACCATTTTGACCAGGGAAAAAGTTGAGTGGAAATAAGTGAGGCATTGAGTTAAGAGCCTATAAGATTTAGTTGATGAATATATTTATTTGAATACATATATAAGTTTTTAATATTTGAATATGATCCATATGGTTATTGGAAATGGTTGCAGACCAAAGTCAAGGATTATGCATTAAAAGTCTCTATTGCCTAACTGCCATCTCATGCTATGGGCTAATAATTGTATTTTAATAATCAACTTTTATTTTTTTTTTGAAAAAAGAAAAATGTTTTATTCTTAAATAATATTACAACAACAATAATAATAACAATAATAATAATAATAATAATAATAATAATAATAATAATAATAATAATAATAATAATAATGTATGTATGTATATGTATGTATTAAGTGTTTTGTTTGGTTATGCAGTTGGGTTGGGTGAGGAAGGCATGGGCTGTCACTCAAAGGTGGCCATTTAATTATAATAATAATGGGATGATGACATAAATGCCCATTTGCAATAACATTACAATCACCATTTTGATAGAGATCTATGTTCCTTCCCTTTCAAGTTTCCACATTTCCAATTATATTCTCTTTTTATTTTATTATTAATCCTTTTCATTTTTACTCTAATATTCTTCAAATTATAGTCAAACTTCGGTTCTCTTTTTGTTTTTCCTAATTCAAACTAGAGTGAAAAGTAGATAGGATGTGACAAGTACATATGTACCTGTATCATTATGGATTGACCTAATGATAAATACGAGTTACCATATCTCTAAATGGATAGATTGTGTTTGTGTTTATAAATTTATGTGGAGATCATATTTGACTAAAAGGGAGGTAAAGTAGAAGTTTCAACACATCAAGGCGCTTCTTTGATGCTTCATGTCCACTTGGCCTATCGTCTTGTTCCGAAGAATTCTTAGGTCAACAAATCTACAAGACAAGGGCGTGGCTAGTGGCCACTATTTACTAACTACCTAGTCATCTTTAGCTCCCGCTCAATTGCTTCTAAATTTTACCATCTACTTATGACCTTGAAAAGGGCTAGGAGATCACAAGTATAATCTATGGTGACCATATATACCTAGAATTTAATTTCGTCCGAGTTTATTTGAAAACTAAAACTTATGGGGTAAGAAGGATTGTTTTGTGAGAATATGAAATTATTCTTGGTGCATGTAAGTTGATTTGAACATGTGTGGATATGAAAAAAAAATTGTATAAATGACGTAAAATAGGACAAACATTTTAAAACTTAATATATAGAAAATTTTTCATAAATAAAATAAACCAACAAAATATTTACAGCGTAGGTAACAAAATGAAAAAATCCATGAAGGTGACCATTTTTTAAAATATTTCAGGTTCTCTTCCTTTTTATCGTCCTTCTTCTTTTCTTCATCTGCGATTTTTTTCCATTGTCTTTCTTCTCTTCCTTTTTTTTTTTTTTTCTAAAATGTTATTTGGTTCAAGATCATATATCAAATATAAAAGATCTATTTTTTTTTCAGACTGTTATTTGGTTGTCCAATATCGTGTACTAAATATAAAAGATGTTAAAAAAATGTCGTTTAGATTTTGGAAGCAAAATTTAAATGATCGTGTAAAAAAATAGCCAAATCTAAACGATCAGAATTATCATGTACAAAAAAAAAATAAAAATAAATAAATAAACGATCATGTACCAAAAACACTTGAAAAAAATTATTTAGTCTAATCTAAATGATCGTGTACAAAGAATCTTGAAAAAAGAAAAGTTTACATTTGGTACCAAAATCTAAATGATAACGTACAAAGAATCTTGAGAAAAAATAATTTAGATTTGACTATCCAAATTTAAACGGTCAAATCTAAACGATCACGTACCAAACAATAGCCGTGTACCAAATATATTACGTGCGTTGTTAATGATTGGTTGACATGACATTTTTGGTATTTTTCATTATGAACTTAGGAGCTTTTCCATAATTAATATTTTATGGTTTTGTTATAGTGTTAGATATATTAAAAATGTAAGGAAATAATTAAAAAGGCTAATAAAAGTGAAAAAGAAATACTTCATAAAACTTTAACCCTTTTGTTGAGACAATAAATGTAAGCAATTAATTATTGCATAGAACATAAAGTTAGATAGGGTGAATGGGCCGATGGGCTTTGCTATGCGTATTATGGAGGCGATGAGTTTGTACGGACATTTTATATAATAAAATGTTATATTCTTTGCACTATGTTTTAATACACAATAGTTTTCTTTGAATAGAAAAGAAAAGAAAAGTTGATTTTCATTTTACAATTATGTAGGTAAGAAGAACTAAATTGAAGGAGAGTATAGGTAGCATGTTAATTATATTAGAAAGAAGAAATTGTGAGTGTATTTGTGGATGTAAGGAAGAAAGGGAAAAAAGTAAAATGATTTTGTTTGTTTTGGTTGAGAATGAATTGAGAGCAAGGTTTGGTGGGTGTACTTGTTGTCTTGTTTGTAATAGAAAAGGAGGGGTTTGAAATGAAAATAAAAAGAATAAGAGAGGAGTATGGTATGTAGTGAAAAAAGGGAGGACAGAAATGGGAGGGTATTTGGGAAGCAAAGAAGCGACCAGATAGAAGCAGCCTCATAATGTCATTTTCTTACATTTCCACCTTCCTCCATCCCCCATCATTCTAATCTACTACAATAATTATATTCTCTATTTTTACATTTTTAATTCACTAAACATTACTTTCTAACACCAAACAAAATTATGAAATGGACGGGTTTACTTAAATCACTTTTTATCTTTTCAAAATATTTGGAAAACATCATTCACCTTATACAATCTCATACCTATCTCATTTTAACTCTTCTCTTAGATGTTCATTTAATAATACCCCTACTTTTTAAATTTTAAAATTAAGTTTCCCACCATCTACCAATTTAACATTTTTTTTTTGTCAATTGATAATTTATCATGACGTATTTTAAGATTTTGACAATAATAAATAAGTATACATAATAGAGAGTTAATATATAAATTTACGTGGTTTATTAATATGATGTTAGTTATGTTTGAGGGTAGAGGAGGAAAACAATTTATATTACAAATTCAAAGTCGTTATCAGAGTTATAGAGTTTATATAACACATTTCTTTAAATTTTAGAGTTAAAATTATAAATGACCTAAATAACATGAATATGAATACAACTTAGTTACATGGCATTGGCCCTAAATTTCCACTAGGACACATAATATCTAATCTCCTATGTTTAGTTGTTTGGAGCATCAAACAACAAATTCAAGACATCCTAAACAAAGTAACAACATTGTTCACACATGATTTTTAGAGAAATTTAATTTGTGGAGTTGAACTTATATTGATGTTGACTATGACACGATGTGATTCGTTCTCTAGTATTTGATCATCTGATTCTCTCTCGGTTGAATGTCTACGCTTGATTTGAGAAAGCAAAGCATGTGATGTTCTTGAAGTTGGAATCTGGGAAGAAAGCTTGTATCTGCAAAGGAACTTTAATTTTCGAGGGTGGCTGGCTTGAGAAGTTAGGATATTTTCTGGTTCTTGGGTGAATTCTCTTTATACCTTCTAGAGTAAAAATTTCTGTCCCCCTGCAAATGAAGATTGCACTCTTTGTGGTGCCAAACCCTTTCTAGAGTTAGAGGTACTTGCTCCTTTATGTGTTTCTTTTCTTGTGCTTGCAGGTGACTTTAGCTGTGGATTATCTTCTTTGTTTATTTCTGCAGGCATAGCTTTTGAGATATTATCATTCTCCAAATAATACTTTTCATCTACGAAGTGAGACTCAACCTCTAAGAATGAGTTAGAGCCGACTTCAACCTTCTTTATGTCGTCTTGATAAAATTTAAAGCACTGATATATAATGTCGAAGTCATTACTCCATTCCCATGAATCCAAGAACGACTTAGTAACAACTTGTAAGTGTTCCTCGAGTCTATAAGACATGAAACAATGCACTGGTCTTTAGGTCGTCAATGGTGAGTTCTAAGCATATCATGCATATAACTCTTTGGCTGCCCTAGTTGAAACCTTGAATTACCAAGTTGCTATTTGAGAGTTCATCCATCGGGATGCCTAATTGGTTCATAGTCAACTTCGACAATTATGTTGACAGCTGATCCATTATCGATGAGAATCAGGTTAACTATTTGTTCTTGAACGTATCCAGAAACATACAAGGATCTATTATGAAGTTTGAATCCTAACAACAAATTCTCATCTTAGAAGTCTATAGACGTACAATAACAAGAACTCTTGTGTGCTACACAGGCTAGGGAATTTGAACTTGATCTCTTGAGGAAGTAATAACAAATCATCCACATTGAATATTGACAGGTCTTTTGACACTCCCTCTTCCTTTAGTGATCTTGAAGAGATGCTTTCTTCCTCTATCGTGTTGATAGCATGACACGTAACGACTTTTGAGAATTCATTCTAATGATCACAGATAAAGTTTGTTGGAAGGAAGTCTGCTAAGGTTACTAGGCGTCGAGGTCGAGGGGAATCCTTGTCCTCCTCCTACACGAGATTAGGCTTTCAAGTCTTCTTCTTCTTCTTTTTCTTATTCTTTTGGGTCATATTCCCTCTTCTGTAATTTTGATACAAGCAGGACTCCTTTTGGGCCAAAGTTGTATGTCCTTTCTTCCGATCGGGTCACAACTATCCACCATTTATCATTTTCTTTGATCAATCTTTCTTTTCCTTGAGGATCTTTTGGTGCGACTTCCTAATGAAACTTGACAACTAGAGGCTCAAATGTCTTGGACCGAACCAAACTTTTCCTTTGC
This sequence comes from Cucumis melo, assembly GCF_025177605.1. Taxonomy (NCBI): domain Eukaryota; kingdom Viridiplantae; phylum Streptophyta; class Magnoliopsida; order Cucurbitales; family Cucurbitaceae; genus Cucumis; species Cucumis melo. The sequence goes on from NC_066863.1 coordinate 8,633,890, forward strand.
TAAAAAATTGATGTTGATGGAAGAGCATTCGACATTATTGTCACTGCAATATGGTTTGTTTGAACTACTTCTTCCAAGTCTAGCTCGATCTTTTTCTCACGAGTCAACCTTATAATTAACTCCTTTAGCACAAAACATTTATGGACTGGGTGACTAATGACCCGATGATACTTGCAGTAGTTGGAATTATCTACCTCTCATGCTTGCTTAGATCGTTTACATTCTGACAACTAGATCAGCTAATTCTCCAATAGTTGCTCTTGCATGTCTATAATATATGAATCAGAAAATGGATAAACGTAGCATTTTCCTATCTTTCCTTCGAAGTTAAGCGACACTTTCGCTCCATAATTTTTTTTCAACTCTCACTTCCTCTTTTTTGGAGAACTCTAGCGGGGTTGTGTTTACGACCATAAATTCCTTTATTGTGCTCTTCACTTTCTTTTCAACACCCTTAATCTCTTTCTTATCCTTCTTTACTTCAGGAACAAGAAAATCCTTATAAGTTCCCCTTATGACAATGCTCAAATCCATATCATTAGCGCGAGTCGCCAACTCTTTAAACATGGGGGCTTTATTCCTTGCAAAATGCAGGAAAGACCCCAATACCTTGGGTGCACATCTCTACAACAGATAATTTGGTGAATTGATCATTACAGTCAAAACTCAGAACTCTCCATCGATTTATGTAGTCGATGACCAGCTACCTTTTTCATTGTTTTGTGTTAGTAAGCTCAATTAGGCTTACGAGTGCATCTGGTGTTGTAGAAGCGGTTTAGGAAATCTATTTCTAGTTGTTCCCAACTAGTAATCACTTCAGGCTCCAAATCTGTGTACCACTCGAAAGCATTTTCTTTCAAGCTTTAAAGAACTGTCTAACCAGTTGGTTTCCTCTTAACCATGCATCTCGCATGTGTTTGACAAAGTGGGCGATGTATTGCTTCAGGTTGCCCTTTCCATCGAATTATTGAAATTTTGAAGACTGGTACTTAAGCAACATTCTCAGGTTGTTGAATTTTTTGGTGTATGGCTTAGAGTACATGAAAGAAGTCTAGGACGGGCTTCCATACTGAGCTCTGATAGAGTTCGTGATCATATCCTGTAGTTGCTGAACGTAGAGAGAAGCAATGGAAGCTGATTGTTGTTGTGGTTGGTTTTCTTGCATCACATCTTTCCCTTTTATCACTGACTTTGACAACAAGAGATTGACTCGACTTTGCAGTTTCACAAGTTTGCATTTTCTCTCTTAAAGTTGTGATTTCTTGGTCTCGTTCCTCAACAACTTTCATCGGGAGATTAATTTTTCTCTCTCCATCTTTGCCATGGTAGCCTTGGTCATTATATCATCCATCATGACAGACATCACGTCTGGGTGTGCTTTCCTCTTTGACTTGCTAGAGGCCGAATTAGAGTTATCATACAAAGGATTTTCCTTGATGAGAATCTTAGCTTTAGGAGACTGAATCAAATGCTTAAGGATGCTCTATGTAGTGACAGAACATTGATCCTTGCTTTTGGATGATCCCATTTGAACCACTACAGGTGATAGGACCCATGTAAGCGTTGCTTGCAAGAGAAGATTTGGATGCATCTGTCTTTGGTGCCATCAATTTGCTTGTAGATTTGAATGTCGAGAGAGAGATGAGAGGTAGATGTCCCACTAAACGTGTCAATTTGTTCGCATAAGGTTTCTGATGAAACGTGTTTCATGGAGTTGAACTTGTGTTGATGTTGATTACAATACGATGTGGTTCGTTCTCTAGTGTTTGATTCTCTGATTCTCTCTTGGTTGAATGCGTACGCTTGATTTGAGGAAGCGGAGCACATGATGTTCTTGAAGTTGGAATCTTGGAAGAAAGCTTGTATCTTCAAAGGAACTTCATTATTCGAGGGTGATCAACTTAATTTAGAAGTTAGAGAGTCTTTTGGTTTTTTGGAGAATTCTCTCTAGACATTCTGGAGTAAATTTTTTTGTCCCCCTTTAGATGAAAAGAACTCCTCTGTTTATAGTCCTCTTGTGGGCTTTATGGGCTTGAGCTTTATTGGTTCAATATGGATCGAACCTATGGGTTTAACCATATGAGACTTGAGTCATATTTGAGATTTAGGCTAAATGAATTTTATTTTCAGTCTCAATTGAACTTTAGCCCAAATAAATAATATTTAATATGACCAAAATAATTAACTTAGTCCAACGGTCACAATGAAAACACGTGACGTCATCAAAATTGGCCAATAATTTATTTTTTCAATTTCAATTTGGGATGTATGTCAACTTTTAATTAGTTTGAAATTCAATTATTTGTATTTTTTTGCCTTTAATTGGTAAATGACGTGTGGATTTATGATTGGTCCAAAATTTATGGTTCAACAAATATGAAAATAAGAGATGGAAGAGTATGGTGCGAAGAGTACGATGTCATATAGTTTCTATTGAATATTAATGCACACATACCGAGGATTCTACAAATATTCAAGGTCCATGATCAGTAAGAAAATGTTTTGAAAGCATTGATATGGTGAAAAAAAAACTAAGGGAGAGACATGTATGCAAAGATTTTGGGAAGATAGTGGGATGAAATTAAGGTAGGTTTTTTTTTTATATATGTTATTTGAAAGAAAACATTATAAGAATGATGAGGGGGTATGTTTAGATGAAATATACATAAAAGATTTGATTTGATGTTTGGAATAGAAATAATAAAAGCAATTAATGAAAAATGAATGTCTGGGGAAGCAAAGGGATGAATTATTATTATTATTATTATTATTATTATTATTTATTATGGGTACGAAGACGCAGAAACAAAAAACACACACAAACATTATTAGGAGATCAGTATTTGTTCGGCAGTAAAAAAGCATGAATGCGTGCCGCCCTTTTACGTGCATGAATTCATTTCCAATTTAATAACCCCAAAGCACTTTTTAATTATTACCTCTCTCTCTCTCTCTCTCTCTCTCTCTCTCTCTCTCTCTCTTTTCTTCTTTTATATTGAAATTGAATATTTACCTCTCCTTAAATCACTATGTCGGCTCTTCTCCATCACCCCCCACGTATTCTTATCATCACACATCCAAATCCTTCTCTTTCTTTCTTTTATATCATCACTAATGTGGAAATAATTCTTTTCAAACTTCCCTATATACTCAATTTAAATGATAATATACTAGATATATATTTGAGTTTAAAACTAAGAAAAAGAAGAGAAAAAACATAGTGGGATAAAGAAGAGAAAAAACAAAAGGGGAAGTAATTAAGGTGAAGAAATAGAGGCTTTGACATTGGTAAATTAGGAGAGTTTAGTTGGGAGGGGGGCAGAAGCCGCTTTGATGCCCTAACCTAACCTCTTGGGTTGGTTGTTTTGGGGACATTTCCTTTCACATTTATTACTTCTTCATCTTTATATTTATTTATTTAATTCAACCTCCCAAACAAAATACAAACTCTCTGTTTTCCAACCATCAATTCCACTCCACTAATTATGATGTCTTTCTCATTTTCCATACCCCCAACTTATATCATATCATCATCCCAATTACTCCCCCTTTTTACACACACACACATATATACCTACAATCATCTTTTCTTCTACATATATAATTTCTATTATTTGATTTTCTCATCCTTTCTATTATATACCCCACTCAAAATTCACTCACATTTCTCCTTTTCTATCAATGCATTACTTAACCAAAGTTATATTTTTATAATCATATACCACGTTTGAGCTTAGTAAAAATATAAAACAAAATATATTTTTTTTTAAAAATTTACATGTTCTCTGTGACACATTTTTATAGTCGAATTAAGAATGACCACATATTCCTTCATGTGAAAAGTGAATAAATGAGATAAATTGATAATTGGAGTCGATACTTCTAGTCCCATAAAACTTGACTAACATTGCAATGCCCTGTGAGGTAGGATGTCTAACTTTGAAAAAGAAAAGTCTTACATTAGCCCCAACATGAGGTTGCATTTGAGGGAACAAACTTACACAATGAATTTCTTTGTATATATACACTTTCAAAATATTAATTAAATTCTCAAAACAAAATCACTTCCCTTTGAACTAAAAACCAATTACAAAGTTGCAACTACCAAACAAACATAGGGTTAATGATTTTGTCTGATTTCACCTACAACTAATATCCAATAATCTATGTTTTTATTTTTCAACAATAGAACACACTAACACATTTACCCAAAAAGGTTTTCACCTGAAAGTTGCATAATTACAACTTGGGTATATCCTTTCTTATTATTATTATTGTTGTTTTTTGAGAGGCTCAAAATGATATCCATTTAGAATCCATTTCAAACTTACTTTTTATGTGTGTTTCAACTGTCCATTAGATTATTGTTAGGCTTTTGAGGGTATTTCATTGTGTTGTTTTGGGAACATCACAACCATTGGTTGACATTTTGTACTCAAAAATCAAAATCATGTTAATGAGATTTATATATGAGGAAGAAAAAAAGAATTTGAGATTTCATAAAAAGAAGAGAAAGTAAGCTTGGTTTCTTTTTTCCTCCCCCTCCACTTACAAATGCTACAGTCAAATATTTAACTCACTATATATCATAATACTATTTTGAACTACAAATTCTATATCATTTTTTCTGAAATACAAGTACAACCAACCAACCTTAATGGGCTAATAACTTTGGGCTTTATTTGGGCCTATAAACATTCGCAACTCTCTATCCACCTGATTGGATAAAAAAAGAGCCCCACACTTCTGCTTCTTTTTTCTTTTTCCTTGGTTTAAAATATGCGTTTTAAGGATTTTGTTTTCAAGATGTGGAATTGGATATACGTGTCACCATGATAGATTGAAATATCGAATTGACCAAAATTGATCGAATTAGAGATGGTCGGTGAGAGATAAGAAAGGGTTTGGAAAAAAAGACCCAAAACGACAATTTAACAAAAAAAATTAAAAGCTTAAATTGACCTAAACCGATCGATCACCCGACCAATGATTGGTTTGTACTCCTTCGTAGTCTAGGTCGATTTGAACATTTACTAAACATAACCGACCATAATTAGTTTGGTCACGATTTGATTGAAAAATCGACTTTGACTGATCAATACTCTCTCCTAATTGAATTGAATAAAAAAAAAAGGGAGAAAATAATTGTAAAAAATAAGGAAAAAAAAAGGAAAAAGATAAAGATAGAGAATTAGTGACTTAAAATTACTCTCTAGTCTAATTTTGTCTCTATCACTTTAGGTATGTATGAATTATATGATGCAATAGGAGAGAGAAACAAAGAAAGAAAAAGAAAAAGAAAAAACATTGGCTTAAAAGCCCTCTTCTAGAAAGTTTGATACTTTGATTATTAACACTTTGATTTGCTTTGTGGACGACTAAGGGTATCTCTTGATTCTAACATTTTTCTTACTTATGTTTGAGTTTTGTTCTTTTTAACTTTTCCAAATAAATGATTAAGGGAACTACATTTTTCTAACTAACTTTACTATAATTGTTACCTTTCTTCAAAAAAAAAAAAAAAGAAAAAAAAGAAAAAAAAGATATAATATATAATTCAAAATTTCAAAGTTGTTGAATTTTTGTAGCTAAGGGTAAAGGGTAGTTTGAAGAGTTTAAAAACTTTGTAGCATCTTTGACTTAAAATTCCCAACACCCCAACATTTAAATTACAATTACAGTCTCACTATTTTTTATGTCCAATTGTTCTATCATATATTCTCAAGACTTTGTAAATGTTACTAACATAACACGAAAATGTTAATTAACAATCCATAGATTAATGTTTATTTTCCGTAAATAATAAACTTACTTGAATTATTTTGGTTATCCATACATCAAAATCAAAATGTGAAATATAACCAACCGTTGAGCAGACAAATTTTACAAAATGGGCTGGGCTAGAATTACTTGTACCAGGCCCAACAAGCTACAGTCCTACACCAACAAGTGTTTGTCTGTAGATAACAAATATGAGGATAGAAAAAAGAAAAATAATAAACTTTTATATTATTTTGATTTATGACAAAACTAATTGCCATAAATATTTTCTTACTTTTTTTGGTCTGAAATTACCCTTTCACGGATGACAATTGTCCCTATACAAATATAGTGTATATGTTTGAGATTAAAAGATCAAACAAAATATCACATATCATGAATACAATGTATTTTTAAACACACCCATTTATGATGATTATTAATTAAATCAAAAAGTGCAATTAGTTTCAACATTCCCTAATTATCACGATAAAAATCAACAAATTAACGAAAAATAACTTCAAATATTCAATTTTTTATTTTTCAAATTATAGATTCAAAATTGAATCCCTCCCTAAAATCTAGTTAAAGATATGCAATAACTAATTATTAGGATAAAAATTAAGAAATTAACGAAAAAGAATTACAAATATTCAATTTTTTATGCCAAAGATAATGCAATAATTAATTATTAGGATAAACATTAAGAAATAAATGAAAAAGAATTTCAAAGATTCAAATTTTTACGAACATCGTACCAATCCCTCCCTAAAATCAGGCCAAATATAATGCAAATAATTATCATAAATTAGTTAAGTTTAAGGGAAACTTACCTAAATGTAACAAAACACCAAACTATTTACGGCCCGTGAACAAAGCCCATAATGTTAGCCATTTTTTAAATATTCCAGGTTTGCCCTTCTCTTCCTCGCGATTTCTTTCATCGTCTTCCTCTTTGATTTCTTTCATCGTCTTTCTTCTTTTCCTCTTCTTTTTTTCTGTTATTTCTTTCCATCATCTTTCTTATTTTTCAATTGTTTTTTTACGTCGTTAAATCTTTCCATCGTATTTTTTTTCACTGCGATTTCTTTTCATCGTATTTCTTCTTTTCTGATTTTATGATTTCTTTCAACTGTCTTTCTTCTTTTTTGATTCTTTTTTACATCGTTTAATATTTAAATCTTCTTCTTTTCTGATTCTTTTTTACGTCGTTTAATCTTTCCATCGTCTTTCTTCTTTTTTTTTTTACGTGTTTACATTTAGGTAACCAAATCTAAACGACTGTGTATAAGACAAAGAATCTTGAAAAAAAATCATTTAGATTGGAGTAGCCAAATGTAAACGATCGTATAAGAAAAATAAAAGACTGTGTATAAAGAATCTTGAAAAAAAATCATTTAGATTGGAATAGTCAAATGTAAACGATCATTTAAAAAAGTAAACAATCGTGTAAAAAAAAAAAAGATTGTGTATAAAAAATCTTGAAAAAAAATCATTTGGATTAGAGTAGCCAAATGAAAACGATCGTGTAAAAAAAGTAAACGATCGTGTAATGAAATCTAAACGATCATGTACAAAAGAATTAAAAAAATCGTGTACCAAATTTAAAAAAACAATCATTTAGATTTGGGTCCCCAAATTTAAACGATCGTGTAACAAAATTAAATGTGGAATTAAAAAGATAAATTGTAGCCATATCTAAACGATCGTGTTGTAGCCATATCTAAACGATCGCGTTGTAGCCAAATCTAAACGATCGCGTTGTAGCCATATCTAAACGATCGCGTTGTAGCCATATCTAAACGATCGTGTTGTAGCCATAACTAAACGATCGCCTTGTAGCCATATCTAAACGATCGCGTATAAATTATAGCCATATCTAAACGATCGTGTATATATTGAACTATATCTAAACGATTGCGTATAAATTATAACCATATCTAAACGATCGCGTATAAATTATAGCAATATCTAAACGATGGCGTATATATTGAACCATATCTAAACGATCGCGTATAAATTGTAGCTATATCTAAACGATCGCAAAAATATTACGCGCGCGTTATTGACGGCGTGATTGACGGGGCATTTTTGGTATTTTACACGGTGAACCTCTAGGTTTTTTCCGTTTTTGGAATTGTTCTATACAGTGTAAATATTTTGTCGTTTTTTTATATTTTTGAAAAGACCCCTAAGTTTAAATTCAAAATTCAATCCCTCCCTAAAATCATGCCAAATACAATGCAATAATTAATTATTAGGATAAAAATTAACTAATTAAGGAAAACTAAATTAAAAGATTCAATTGGAAGCAACGGTGGAAAGTGATCTTAACAATCAATCGAAACGGAGGATAGAACAGAGATGGCCGCACGAACGAAAATTTGAAGGATATTGATTTGAGGAAAGAACGGAGGAAAGAACCAACATCATTTTTTATTTTCTAAATTATTTAACAAAAAAACATATATAATAAATAAGTTTACATTCTCTTCATTTTAACATTTTTTATTTTCTAAATTATTTATGAAAAATTATTAATTTTTCCTTCCTAAGATTAGATTCCTAAGATTATGCCATATACATCTTCTTCCTTCGCCCTAGTCTACCATATCTTCTTAATACCCGACCGCTACATCAAACTAAAACGTGAGGGCTACAGAAAACGCATAGCAGAGTAAAAGGAAAAACAGATAGCCATTATTGAACCCATGGAGTCCGTATAATATATGAAACAATAATTTAATTTAATATACATCCCTCATATATAGAATCTAACAGTTTTTGAACTACTCAATAAACGTGTTCCCTTTGAATTTTTTCGATGGCTTTACAGCGAGTGAATATCGTATTCAATGGTAGATGGATTGAATCATCCCGATATATTGACTAATGCATCCTTGATGTATATGTTTCAGTTTCATTGTCGTTTCAAGAATTTGTAAACTGCATCAAACATAACTTTTTCCAACTTCAGAACTTTTTGTCTCTCGGTTGATCGTTTACTGGACTAGTTGCAACAATTCGAACCTCATTCGGATTGTTGATGATAAAGATGTGTCTTGGATTATGTTAGTCATATCGAAATTCACCGATAATGATTTACTTGTTGTCGTTGACAATGTATCTGCTACTGATATTGGAAATACCCCGTATTTTAGTAATGAATTATCAAGAACTGAAGACTCGCGTAATAAAAATGGAATTATTGACCTTGATGAATTTGAATCTCTCATACTGGTATATCCATTAGAGTTAGACCAATGTTTAGGCTGATGGAAACTCGCGTAATGAAAACGATCACTTGTTCTTGTTTTGACCTCTCCCTTCCCCTTTTTCATCTTTATATTCTCTACAATTTATAAAAATTTATAAGAACAATATATATTTATAAGTACACAACAAATCCCAATTAATCTTCATAAAATAAAGGGCATATCTGTTCACGTTTTATGCCCTTTATTTTAAGAAGATTAAAATAAACAAATAGAATATAAAATATCTGTTCAACTGTATCAATAAATTTAACATTTAAGTGGAAAAAAAAGTTTGTACTATATTTTAAAAATAGAAGAACACCAGTCAAGAAGAACATCGAAAACAGATGCAGAGAATGTTCAAACCTGGGACAAATCTTAAGAAGAAAATTTGAGGACGGGGTACTTTTTATCTACCTGCAGAAAATGTGAGAATAGGGGACAAATCCAAAGAATAACTCATCGATTTGAAAATGAACAGAAGGTTAAAGACGAAACAAACTGTTGAATACCTGAACGAAGGTCGGTGGAAAGCGATCTTAAAAGGAAATGGTGGAAAGTGATCTTAAAATTTACCAAAATGGAGGAAAGAACGGAGATGGCTGTGCGAACGAAAAGTTGAAGCAACGAAGATGCTAAAGGAACAAAGATATGAAGGAAAGGAGATGACACAAATTTTTTTTAGGGTTTCTAAAAGTGGAGAAGTAAATGTAGAAGATGTGAAGTAGTTTCATGCAAAAGATATGATATGTTGCAGAAGATGTTTATTTTCTTTGGGGGGTGGGAAATTATAATATTCAAGTGTGGGTGCATAGTTTGTATAATTATAGGGTATTTGTGATATTTGTTACAATTGTATCTAGAAATCACATTTGTCAATTAGGTAAGGGCATTTAAGGCATTGTTCTCCCATTTATTATTTAAAAATTAATTGTTTTTCTATTTTGTCAATTTAAAAATAAAATTACCATTTTTCCAAAGTAAACCTCTAATTTTGCTAATTTTCTTGCCAGTCCTTGTCAAAATCTGGCAAAATTTATATCTCGAGACATGTCAATGCGACAGACTTTCCATTTTCTAAATTTGTTTCTTCGACCCAATCCAACTCCACCACGCCTTCCCTGTGTCCCTTGCCAGATCAAATATTACAAAGAAAACCATCAAAATAGCAAAATATTGGATAACAAACATAAAAATAGCAAATCTAAAAAATAATTTGATTTATAGCAAAACTGTTTGCTGGATAATTCTTTTGAAGTTTTTTTTGCTTGAGTATACCCCTTTACAAAGAACAATTCCTAGCATACAAGTACAATGTATTTGTATAGGTAAAAAAACCAGGTAAAATATCACAGAGCACGAATACAGTGTATCTACACATTCACTTTTGGTAAATCTTAACTAAATCAAAAAATATTCTCTTGCAGCAGAAGATTAAACAAACATCCCCTAAAAATATGGTTTTAGTTTCAATTAGATTTATGAACTATTAGGATTTAAATCAATTAATTCATAATTTTTTATATTTCATATTATTTATAAAAACTTTATTAAATAATACATATTGCAAATTTTTAATAACAATTTGAATCTACATTTTATATCATCCTCTAAAATTGTCAATTTGAATTTAAATTTTACCTTGTATCCCTAAAATAATACCAAAGATAAATTGAACTATTTCACATTTTTTTATTATTCAAACTATTTATCAAAAATATACATAAATAATACATAATACATATTTGATATTTATTAACATTTTGAGTTTAGAAATATATATCTCACCCTAAAATCGTTAATTTTAATTCAAATTTTATACCTTATTTTAAAATCTAAATTTTACACGTTAATTTTAAATCGTTAGTTTGAATTCCTAAAATTATGCTAAAGATATCGAACTTAAATTTGAGTTAGATATTATCCCTTAAATAATGCTAAAGATAAAAAACTTCATTTACAGTATCTTCATCCCTTAAATTCTACTGCTTTAACAATAATTTCATAAATAATACATAATACATCATTGTTATTTTGAATTCAAATTTCATACATTATCCCTAAAATGATGATACATATAATGATTTGATTGGATGATTCAAATGCTAAAAATAACAATTCAAATTCTAAAGATAACCAAAAACTTCTTCATTATCCTACATTATTCTTGAAATAATAATTTAAGATACAACGATATGGATAATTCAAATTGATTATGCAATTGTTCTACAATTTTGCCAAAAATTAAATCTTGCCATTTTAATAATATTTTAGCATAATACTTTTCGGTTAATTATTTTCAGATATTTTGAAATAATCTTGCCAATATAATAATTTATTCCTTGATCAGTTGCACTACTCAATAAACATTTTGAAACAATCTTGCCAATTTAATAATATATTCCCTGATTAGTTGCACTACTCAGTAAATGTTTTCTGATTTCTGTAACTGTTTTTATCAAAGGCTTTCATTCTTTTCAGTACATCCCTTTGAATTTTTTGCAATGGCTTTACAAAGAGTGGAGACTATGTTGGATGACAGATGTATTGAATCTTCTCGATATATTGATTATCGTGTTCTTAATGTATACGTTCTTGTTTCATCATCGTTTCAAGAATTTATAAATTGCATTCAAGGTAGACTTTTCCCAACTTCAGAACTTTTTGTTTCTCATAGACCGTTTACTGAAATGGTTGCAACAATCCGAACCTCATTTGGATTGTTGATGATAAGGATGTGTCTTGGCTTATGTTAGTTCTGTCGAAATTCTCTGACAATGATTTACTTGTTGTTGTTGACTCTGTATCGCTGGTGATGTTGGAATTACCCCGTATTTGAATAGCGAAGTATCTAGAGCTCAAGACTCACATAATGAAACAGAGATTATTGACCTTGATGCATTTGAATCAACTTATGTTGGAATACCTATTAGAGTGGGATCAATGTTTAGGAATAAATTAGTTTTGAATAAAGCTATTTATATGCTTGCTGTGAATATGTAACGCCCCGAAAATTTAAGGTAAAATTTTCTCGTTTTATGTAAATTATTCGGAATTCTAAAATGTTGGTGTAAGTTGATATAATAATAATATAACATTAATTATATTATTATTATTAATATTTATTTTATTTGTTATAATATTAATATTAGAATTATTATTATTATTTAATATTATAGTAATATTATTAAACAATAACATTATTATTACATAATATTAATTTATTATTTATTTAATATTAATATTATTAATATATTATTATCATTACTTTATTATTATTATTATTTTTATTTAATATATATATTATTATTTATTTTAAATTATTTAATATTAATAATTTTAATATTAATTATACTTATTTTGTTTTATATATATATATATTTTAAAAAAAAAAAAAAGGAGAGAGGAAGAAACCCTACGCGCGCCGTTCCCCCCTCATTCGTTCCGTTTTCTTCTTCTCCACCGCGCCGCCAGCCCCTGTCGTTTTCTCCTTCTCCTGCGTTCTCTTCTTCGTCTCCGCCACCATCACCATCCTCTCCGTCTCCGTCCTCTGCCCCTATCTCCATCTCCGTCGGTGTGCGTAGCCTCGCCGGACGTTCGCCGCAGCCACCATCCGCAAGCCGCACCGCCAGCCGTCAGTCCGAGCGAAAGCTTGCAAGCAGCCGCATCCCGTCTCTTCGTCGTCGTCCGTCGGATCCCAGCTGACGCCGCCACCGTGAGGTTCGCCGGTTGCTGCAGCCCTCATCGTACCGCCGTCGTTCGCCGGAAGAGAGAACCCTCCAAAACCGTGCTGCCCGTTTCGCCCAACCCGACCCGGTTCCAAGCTGACCCGACCCGAAACCGCTTCCAGTCCGAGCCGAGTGAGCCGCGTGAGCCGAGCCGAGCGAGCCGCGTGAGCCGAGCCGAGCGAGCCGAGTGAGCCGAGCCCGAGCCGAGTGAGCCGAGCCGCGAGCCGAGTGAGCCGAGCCGCGAGCCGAACTAAGCCGAGCCAAGCCGAGCCGAGCCGAGCCGAGCCGAGTCCAAGCCGAGCCGAGCCACCTAAGCCTTCCTTCCTCCACTTCGGGTCACGGTGAGTCTTCGGTAAGGATTGTTTTGATGAATTCCCTAATGTTACTACATCCAATTCGAGTTTGAATATTGGAATAAGATATGACCCTACTTTTCTCCCTTGAAGGTAGTAAGGAGTTGACGCTTAAGTTCTCGGGTCCCGCGGCAGGCTTGTTTGGAGGTAGTCCTCCTTTCCTTGGGTAAGTCAACGGGTGTCGTTTCGGACCTTTTAAAGCGACTTCTACTAGAGTCATCAACTAAAACCCTTGTGTAATCGTTCAGGTTGATCCGTTGAGCGTGGATTCGATCGAGGGGCATAACCGAGTATCAGGTAAGGGTTTTCCTACTACTGGACCCCGAGTCCAGGCTGAAAACGTAGTAATCCACAGGGGATTACACGTTAGTGACTGTACTGAATAACTGTATGCGTGTTGACTGTTAAGTACTGATATTATATTTTGTCTGATGTAAATATACTGTGACTGCTAATTGTGGATTGAGATTTTATGTTGATGGACCTTAAAGTTACGATTCAGTATGTAGTAAAACACTGGTCTGGATGTGGTTCATGGAGTTTGGACGGGGAAGGACAGTGAGTCCGGTTTTTGGTTGTTAGTCGATTGGATCTAGGGTTTTCCCCTAATGGTGTGCGAATTTGTAATGCATATAGCAACTGAGGGTATAGATGTTTAAACCTATACTATCTGACTGACAAAGCCTATGGCGGAACTGTAATATGAATGCCGTTGGGGTGTGACTGATGTAGACAGTTTAGTATGGACTGAGGGGTAACAGTTAGCTTCATCTATGGGGTAGTGTGCCTTACGGATATGTGCATCCTTCGGGAGCACTAGATTGATATGTGCATCCTTCGGGAGCACTAGACTGATATGTGCTTCCTCCGGGAGTACTAGACTGATATGTGCATCCTTCGGGAGCACTGGACTGATATGTGCATCCTTCGGGAGCACTGGACTGATATGTGCATCCTTCGGGAGCACTAGACTGATATGTGCATCCTTCGGGAGCACTAGACTGATATGTGCGTTCTACGGGACCACTAGACTGTTATGTAGGGTACCCCCGAATAGGAAGTTAACTGTTGTCCCCTAACGGGCCCAGTAGTGGGTCCCTTACTGGGTATGTTTATACTCACCCTTTCTCTTCTTTAACTTTTCAGGTAGGGGTACAGCGAAGGGCAGACCGACGAGAGGCAGGAAGGATGCGTGAAGGCCATATGGACGCGTCTGGTTTTCTTATCGCTTCCGCTATGTATTTTGTCAGAATATTTTGACTTGTGATTTTGAACTGGTGACTTGATATTTTTATTTTGTGACTTTTGATTTATTTAAAATAGGGCCCGAAACTGTCTTTTGTAAGGTTTCTAATGTTTTAATGAATCGTAACTGGTCCGTTTTAAATTTTATGTTGAATGGTCGAGTTTTGGTATTTGGTAGTGACCTCAGCTTAGTCCGGAAAGTTGGGTCGTTACAGTTGGTATCAGAGCCTAAGTTTTAGGTTCTGTAGACTGACTTATAATGTGAGTCTGTGTTTTGTGTCCTTATGGCTGAAACGATCCTTGCCGCTCGTCAGGTACGCTCTCATGAAAGTATATGTATAACTCTACATGCATTACCTTACCTAAGTTAAACTGCAAATTCAATTACCATTTATGACTAAAGGAATCGTTGGTGGTTGTTAGGGAAATGCCACCAAGGAGAGGTGCACGTAGGGGTGGCCGAAGAGGCCGAGGAAGGGGAGCAGGACGCGTTCAGCCTGAGGTGCAGCCTGTAGCCCAAGCCCCTGACCCGGCTGCGCCAGTTACTCATGCGGACCTAGCCGCCATGGAGCAGAGGTTTAGAGATTTGATTATGCAGATGCGGGAGCAGCAGAAGCCTGCCTCCCCAACTCCGGCGCCAGCTCCAGCGCCAGCCCCAGCACCAGTTCCTGCTCCAGCTCCGGCTCCAGTACCAGTTGCGCCCCAGTTTGTGCCGGATCAGTTGTCAGCAGAGGCTAAGCACCTGAGGGATTTCAGGAAGTACAATCCCACGACGTTCGATGGGTCTTTGGAGGACCCCACCAGGGCTCAGATGTGGTTATCGTCCTTGGAGACCATATTCCGTTACATGAAATGCCCTGAGGATCAGAAGGTTCAGTGTGCTGTTTTTATGTTGACTGACAGAGGTACTGCATGGTGGGAGACTACAGAGAGAATGCTAGGTGGTGATGTGAGTCAGATCACGTGGCAGCAGTTCAAGGAGAGTTTCTATGCGAAATTCTTCTCTGCCAGTTTGAGAGACGCCAAGCGGCAGGAGTTCCTGAACTTAGAGCAGGGTGACATGACAGTGGAGCAGTATGATGTGGAGTTTGACATGTTATCCCGCTTCGCTCCCGAGATGATAGCGACCGAGGCGGCCAGAGCTGATAAGTTTGTTAGAGGCCTCAGACTGGACATTCAGGGTTTGGTCCGAGCTTTCAGACCCGCTACTCATGCCGATGCACTGCGCCTGGCAGTGGATCTCAGTTTACAGGAGAGGGCCAACTCGTCTAAGACCGCTGGTAGAGGTTCGACGTCGGGACAGAAGAGGAAGGCTGAGCAGCAGCCTGTTCCAGTACCACAGCGGAATTTCAGATCAGGTGGTGAGTTTCGCAGCTTCCAGCAGAAACCTTTTGAGGCAGGGGAGGCTGCCAGAGGAAAGCCGTTGTGTACCACTTGTGGGAAGCACCATCTGGGCCGTTGCTTATTCGGGACCAGGACCTGCTTTAAGTGCAGGCAAGAGGGTCATACAGCTGATAGATGCCCGTTGAGACTCACGGGGATCGCGCAGAATCAGGGAGCAGGTGCTCCACACCAGGGTAGAGTCTTTGTTACCAACAGGACTGAGGCTGAGAAGGCAGGCACAGTAGTGACAGGTACGCTCCCAGTGTTGGGGCACTACGCCTTAGTTTTGTTTGATTCGGGTTCGTCACATTCTTTTATCTCTTCCGCATTTGTGTCGCATGCCCGCTTAGAGGTAGAGCCCTTACATCATGTTCTATCAGTATCTACTCCTTCCGGGGAATGTATGTTGTCGAAGGAAAAGGTGAAAGCATGCCAGATTGAGATAGCAGGCCATGTGATTGAAGTAACGCTGATAGTCCTGGATATGCTGGACTTTGATGTAATCCTGGGTATGGATTGGTTGGCCGCTAACCACGCCAGCATAGATTGTTCACGTAAGGAGGTAACGTTTAACCCTCCCTCGATGGCCAGTTTTAAATTTAAGGGAGGAGGGTCAAAGTCGTTGCCTCAGGTAATCTCAGCCATCAGGGCCAGTAAACTGCTCAGTCAGGGTACTTGGGGTATCTTAGCAAGCGTGGTGGATACTAGAGAGGTCGATGTATCCCTGTCGTCAGAACCGGTGGTGAGGGACTATCCGGACGTTTTTCCTGAGGAACTTCCAGGGTTACCTCCGCACAGGGAGGTTGAGTTTGCCATAGAGTTGGAGCCGGGCACGGTTCCTATATCCAGAGCCCCTTACAGAATGGCCCCCGCAGAACTGAAAGAACTGAAGGTACAGTTACAGGAATTGCTTGATAAGGGATTCATTCGACCGAGCGTGTCACCTTGGGGTGCGCCAGTCTTATTCGTTAAGAAGAAGGACGGATCGATGCGTCTGTGCATTGACTATAGGGAGTTGAACAAAGTAACCGTAAAGAACAGATATCCCTTGCCCAGGATTGACGATCTATTTGACCAGTTACAGGGAGCCACAGTGTTCTCTAAGATTGATCTTCGGTCGGGATACCATCAGCTGAGGATTAAGGATGAGGATGTACCGAAGACAGCATTTCGTTCCAGGTACGGACACTACGAGTTTATTGTGATGTCTTTTGGTTTGACGAATGCTCCGGCAGTGTTTATGGACTTGATGAACAGAGTGTTTAGGGAGTTCCTAGATACTTTTGTGATTGTGTTTATCGACGATATCTTGATATACTCCAAGACGGAGGCCGAACACGGGGAGCATTTACGTATGGTTTTGCAAACACTTCGGGATAATAAGTTATACGCAAAGTTCTCGAAGTGCGAGTTTTGGCTGAAGCAGGTGTCCTTTCTGGGTCACGTGGTTTCTAAGGCTGGAGTCTCTGTGGATCCAGCTAAGATAGAGGCAGTCACCGGTTGGACCCGACCTTCCACAGTCAGTGAGGTTCGTAGCTTTCTGGGTTTAGCAGGCTATTATCGACGGTTTGTGGAGAACTTCTCTCGTATAGCTACTCCTCTTACTCAGTTGACCAGAAAGGGAACTCCTTTTGTTTGGAGCAAGGCATGTGAGGACAGTTTCCAGAACCTTAAACAGAAGCTAGTTACCGCACCGGTTCTTACTGTACCTGATGGTTCTGGCAGTTTCGTGATTTATAGTGATGCTTCCAAGAAGGGTCTGGGTTGTGTTTTAATGCAGCAGGGTAAGGTGGTCGCTTATGCGTCTCGTCAGTTGAAGAGTCATGAGCAGAACTACCCTACACATGATCTAGAGTTGGCAGCAGTGGTTTTTGCTTTGAAAATATGGAGGCATTATTTATATGGTGAAAAGATACAGATATTCACAGATCATAAGAGCTTGAAATACTTCTTTACTCAGAAAGAATTGAATATGAGACAGCGAAGGTGGCTTGAGTTAGTGAAGGATTACGATTGTGAGATACTGTATCATCCGGGTAAGGAAAATGTTGTAGCTGATGCTCTTAGTAGAAAGGTATCACATTCGGCAGCACTTGTTACCCGGCAGGCCCCATTGCATCGGGATCTCGAGCGGGCTGAGATTGCAGTGTCAGTAGGGGCAGTTACTATGCAGTTAGCCCAGTTGACGGTACAGCCGACTTTGAGGCAAAGGATCATTGATGCTCAGAGTAACGATCCTTATCTGGTTGAGAAACGTGGCCTAGCAGAGGCAGGGCAAACGGCTGAGTTCTCGTTATCCTCTGATGATGGACTGTTGTTTGAGAGACGCCTCTGTGTTCCGTCAGATAGTGCGGTTAAGACAGAATTATTATCGGAGGCTCACAGTTCCCCATTTTCCATGCACCCAGGTAGTACGAAGTTGTATCAGGACCTGAAGCGGGTTTATTGGTGGCGTAACATGAAGAGGGAAGTAGCAGAATTTGTTAGTAAATGCTTGGTGTGTCAGCAGGTTAAGGCACCAAGGCAGAAACCAGCGGGTTTATTACAACCCTTGAGCATACCGGAATGGAAGTGGGAAAACGTGTCCATGGATTTCATTACAGGGCTACCGAGAACTCTGAGGGGTTTTACAGTGATTTGGGTTGTGGTGGACAGACGTACTAAATCAGCGCACTTTGTTCCGGGTAAATCCACCTATACTGCTAGTAAGTGGGCACAGTTGTTCATGTCTGAGATAGTGAGATTGCACGGAGTGCCAGTGTCGATTGTTTCTGATAGAGATGCCCGTTTCACTTCCAAATTCTGGAAGGGCTTGCAGACTGCTATGGGCACGAGGTTAGATTTTAGTACAGCTTTCCATCCACAGACTGACGGTCAGACTGAGCGTCTGAACCAAGTTTTAGAGGATATGTTGCGAGCGTGTGCATTGGAATTTCCAGGTAGCTGGGACTCCCACCTACATTTGATGGAATTTGCTTATAATAACAGTTATCAGGCTACTATTGGCATGGCGCCGTTTGAGGCCCTGTACGGCAAATGTTGTAGATCCCCGGTTTGCTGGGGTGAGGTAGGTGAGCAGAGATTGATGGGTCCTGAGTTAGTTCAGTCTACTAACGAAGCGATACAGAAGATTAGATCACGCATGCATACCGCTCAGAGTAGGCAGAAGAGTTATGCAGATGTGAGGCGGAAGGACCTTGAGTTTGAGGTAGGGGATAAAGTATTCTTAAAGGTAGCACCTATGAGAGGTGTCTTGCGTTTTGAAAGGAGGGGAAAGTTGAGTCCCCGTTTTGTTGGGCTGTTTGAGATTCTGGAGCGGATTGGCCCTGTAGCTTATCGCTTGGCGTTGCCTCCATCACTCTCGACAGTCCATGATGTGTTTCACGTTTCTATGTTGAGGAAGTACATGCCAGATCCATCCCATGTAGTGGATTACGAGCCACTAGAGATTGATGAAAACTTGAGCTATGTTGAACAACCTGTTGAGGTGCTTGCTAGAGAGGTGAAGACGTTGAGGAATAAAGAAATTCCCCTAGTTAAAGTCTTATGGCGGAATCACCGGGTAGAAGAGGCTACATGGGAGCGTGAAGATGACATGAGGTGCCGTTATCCCAAACTGTTCGAGGAATAAAACTTTCGAGGACGAAAGTTCCCTAAGGAGGGAAGATTGTAACGCCCCGAAAATTTAAGGTAAAATTTTCTCGTTTTATGTAAATTATTCGGAATTCTAAAATGTTGGTGTAAGTTGATATAATAATAATATAACATTAATTATATTATTATTATTAATATTTATTTTATTTGTTATAATATTAATATTAGAATTATTATTATTATTTAATATTATAGTAATATTATTAAACAATAACATTATTATTACATAATATTAATTTATTATTTATTTAATATTAATATTATTAATATATTATTATCATTACTTTATTATTATTATTATTTTTATTTAATATATATATTATTATTTATTTTAAATTATTTAATATTAATAATTTTAATATTAATTATACTTATTTTGTTTTATATATATATATATTTTAAAAAAAAAAAAAAGGAGAGAGGAAGAAACCCTACGCGCGCCGTTCCCCCCTCATTCGTTCCGTTTTCTTCTTCTCCACCGCGCCGCCAGCCCCTGTCGTTTTCTCCTTCTCCTGCGTTCTCTTCTTCGTCTCCGCCACCATCACCATCCTCTCCGTCTCCGTCCTCTGCCCCTATCTCCATCTCCGTCGGTGTGCGTAGCCTCGCCGGACGTTCGCCGCAGCCACCATCCGCAAGCCGCACCGCCAGCCGTCAGTCCGAGCGAAAGCTTGCAAGCAGCCGCATCCCGTCTCTTCGTCGTCGTCCGTCGGATCCCAGCTGACGCCGCCACCGTGAGGTTCGCCGGTTGCTGCAGCCCTCATCGTACCGCCGTCGTTCGCCGGAAGAGAGAACCCTCCAAAACCGTGCTGCCCGTTTCGCCCAACCCGACCCGGTTCCAAGCTGACCCGACCCGAAACCGCTTCCAGTCCGAGCCGAGTGAGCCGCGTGAGCCGAGCCGAGCGAGCCGCGTGAGCCGAGCCGAGCGAGCTGCGTGAGCCGAGCCGAGCGAGCCGAGTGAGCCGAGCCGCGAGCCGAGTGAGCCGAGCCGCGAGCCGAGTGAGCCGAGCCACGAGCCGAGCCGAGTCCAAGCCGAGCCGAGCCACCTAAGCCTTCCTTCCTCCACTTCGGGTCACGATGAGTCTTCGGTAAGGATTGTTTTGATGAATTCCCTAATGTTACTACATCCAATTCGAGTTTGAATATTGGAATAAGATATGGCCCTACTTTTCTCCCTTGAAGGTAGTAAGGAGTTGACGCTTAAGTTCTCGGGTCCCGCGGCAGGCTTGTTTGGAGGTAGTCCTCCTTTCCTTGGGTAAGTCAACGGGTGTCGTTTCGGACCTTTTAAAGCGACTTCTACTAGAGTCATCAACTAAAACCCTTGTGTAATCGTTCAGGTTGATCCGTTGAGCGTGGATTCGATCGAGGGGCATAACCGAGTATCAGGTAAGGGTTTTCCTACTACTGGACCCCGAGTCCAGGCTGAAAACGTAGTAATCCACAGGGGATTACACGTTAGTGACTGTACTGAATAACTGTATGCGTGTTGACTGTTAAGTACTGATATTATATTTTGTCTGATGTAAATATACTGTGACTGCTAATTGTGGATTGAGATTTTATGTTGATGGACCTTAAAGTTACGGTTCAGTATGTAGTAAAACACTGGTCTGGATGTGGTTCATGGAGTTTGGACGGGGAAGGACAGTGAGTCCGGTTTTTGGTTGTTAGTCGATTGGATCTAGGGTTTTCCCCTAATGGTGTGCGAATTTGTAATGCATATAGCAACTGAGGGTATAGATGTTTAAACCTATACTATCTGACTGACAAAGCCTATGGCGGAACTGTAATATGAATGCCGTTGGGGTGTGACTGATGTAGACAGTTTAGTATGGACTGAGGGGTAACGGTTAGCTTCATCTATGGGGTAGTGTGCCTTACGGATATGTGCATCCTTCGGGAGCACTAGATTGATATGTGCATCCTTCGGGAGCACTAGACTGATATGTGCTTCCTCCGGGAGTACTAGACTGATATGTGCATCCTTCGGGAGCACTAGACTGATATGTGCATCCTTCGGGAGCACTGGACTGATATGTGCATCCTTCGGGAGCACTAGACTGATATGTGCATCCTTCGGGAGCACTAGACTGATATGTGCGTTCTACGGGACCACTAGACTGTTATGTAGGGTACCCCCGAATAGGAAGTTAACTGTTGTCCCCTAACGGGCCCAGTAGTGGGTCCCTTACTGGGTATGTTTATACTCACCCTTTCTCTTCTTTAACTTTTCAGGTAGGGGTACAGCGAAGGGCAGACCGACGAGAGGCAGGAAGGATGCGTGAAGGCCATATGGACGCGTCTGGTTTTCTTATCGCTTCCGCTATGTATTTTGTCAGAATATTTTGACTTGTGATTTTGAACTGGTGACTTGATATTTTTATTTTGTGACTTTTGATTTATTTAAAATAGGGCCCGAAACTGTCTTTTGTAAGGTTTCTAATGTTTTAATGAATCGTAACTGGTCCGTTTTAAATTTTATGTTGAATGGTCGAGTTTTGGTATTTGGTAGTGACCTCAGCTTAGTCCGGAAAGTTGGGTCGTTACAGAATAATAGTTTCGAACTAGTTACTATTAGGTTTAATCGTACATTGTTCGATATTCGTTGAAGATTCATCTTGTCCTTGGTATCTATGTGCTTCTGTATTAAAAAAAAAGGTGATATGTGGATAGTTCATAAATTCATGAGATACCCATCATTGTTCTGTTGATATCGTGAAATATGATCATAGGCAAGCAACACCCTGGATTGTTTCTGAGTGTATGAAGTCATCCTTTAAAATGAATGACAAGACCTCCATGTCGTCCCTTTGACGTTATCAATTATATGAAGATTCATCACGGAGTGAACGTAAGCAATGACAAGGCTTGGAGAGGTCGTGAAATTGCTTTGAATTTCATTAGGGGTACTCCGGAGCACTCGTATGCCATGTTGTCTGCATTTTCTGATGCATTGATCTGAAACAACCCATGTATAATAAACTATAAATACACTGTATTTTAAACAATAACACCTGGTCAATTTGGAAATACACTGTAATTCTCATTTATTTTATTTCACTGTTTTTAGGAATGTATACGACTGAAGCAGACGACGAAGGTCAGTTTAAATTCTATTTCATGGCACTGGTTTCTTCAATTGATGCATGAAATTATTGCGTACCAGTTTTTCAGTTGATGGTGCAACCATGAAGAACAAATACCTTGGTACTCTCATTTCTGCTTGCATTATTGATGACAATTCTCAAATTGTGCCATTAGCTTTTGCTGTTGTTGATTCAGAGAATGATTTGTCATGAGCATGACCTTTTCATAATCTTAAAGCTGTTTTTGGAGAACATAATGAAATGGTAATTGTGTCTGATGCTTACTGTAGCCACTTAATTTTGTCCGACATTATTTAAAATCAATTTAATTGTAGATTAATTTTTACCATAATTTTGGTTTATTTTTAATTTTGTGATTAACTACCTTTTTTCTAAAAAAATGTTATTTAACTACTTTTTAAGTTTTGTAGGTAGTTTGGTTAAAGTAACTGAACCATTTAGTTAGGGTAACTAAGGTAGGTGGATAAATACCAAAAATGGTAATTTTTTTGAATTTGATTTTGGTTCTTAAATGCTCCATTTTATCTTCTCTTCTAGCAACCCCCAAATCTTCATCTTTCTCTCTACAATGTCAAGAATCCAAAACACAAAAAACTTTAACTTAGTTGGAGGTGTACGGTAAGGTTTTGGTCCCAATGATTCGCACCTCAACAATAAGTGAGTTTAATATGTTGAGATTTCAACTTTTATTTCTTTTATTTTTCCTCATTTTCTTCTTATCATTTTGTTTTTTTTTCCTTCAAAGTTATTTATTTTTCATTATTCCTACTATTTTAATTATTTTATTTATCTTTCTTCAATCTTCCATAAAAATGCAAAAAATGAAAAAGAAAAAGAAAAAGAAAGACTAAATGATTAAATATTTGCTTATTATTATTGTTTTTATGTCTCTACTTTTATTTCTCTTATAATTATTTATTTATTATCTTGTGAGCTTCTCTTTTATAGTTTTTTATTTATTTATAATTAGCATTTTTATTTATTTAATTTTTTTCTTTTTATAGCATTTATTATTGTTTCATTAGTATTTTCTCATCTTGATTATTGCTTCTTTAATATTTTTCTCATTTTGATTATTGCTTCGTTAATATGTTCTTGTCTTTTATATGTTATTTAATATTTTATTTTTCTCTCTCTTTTGTGATTAATTTAATATGTTATTGTTAATAATTTTTAAGTTTGTTAACATTTTAAATTATTTTTTCTTAAAAAAATCTGACGATGGAATTTAGGAAATTTGGGAGTCCAATTTCTTAGAATTCTTGAGGTGAGGAAATTGATTCTTTGGAAGTTTGAGATAGATTCCAATATGTTTTTATTAAAATCTTAATATGTTATTTTGTGTTTGCATAATTTATTATGACGCTTCTTTACTCTTGTCTCTACTTATCTAATTTTCATATTAAGGCTCATTTTATTTTCTATTTAAAATTTTCAACTCTTTCTAATTAAAATTTTCAAGTTTTAAAATTCTTCTAATTTAAAATTCTCCAAGTTTTAAAATCTTTCACAAAACACTATTTTTAAAATTATTTAGAATTTTTTTCTTTTAAAGTTATACTTTTTCGTGTTTTTCAAACGTTCAAAATTTCATCTATGATTTCATAAGGTTTCTTAATCAATATTTTCTAATAACTTATACCGTTTTTCTTAAACAAAATCCTATGGCGGAATCTAAGAAATTTGGGAGTTCGATTTCCTAGAATTCTTGAGGTAAGAGATCACGTCTTTGGGAGTCCAAGATTTGATCCCAAAAAAAAAAAAATGATTTTAATTAATGTTTTAAAAAAATCTCTTTATTAGAAGACTATCCCTATGACGAATTTTGAGAAATTGTATTAATTTCTCACTTTCTTGAGGTGAGAAGATTTTCTTCAATATAGTCTAATTGATGGAATGCTTTCCACTTATTTTATGAGATCATTGTTTCAAAATTTGGAGTAATGAAGGGTACAATAAGACATTAGTTAAAAGAAATTAAAGAATATTTTCAATAATTCAAGATTTGAAATTTGGCAACCGTTTTCTAAACGAGTGTTGTGAGGTGCTATCACCTTATTCATACACAAATGACGCCCGAACTCAACTCTTGTTTTCGTAGACCATTTTTTATGATTTATTTAAAATTGTTTACTTTATTTCAGTGTCCAATCACACCGTGAAAAAGATTGGTGGTGACTCCTATTTTGTTTTGAAATTAACCCGTTTTAAGGATGTCGGCCGCTCCGCGTCGTCTCGAGCACGTGGCAACACTCATAAAAGTATAGAAAATGGGTTTAATGCCGTTTATGCGAAATAGCTGAACATGGATTATGTGCATTCCATTTGTACAAGAACTTGAAAAAGAACCATAAATCGCTTCCCATGGAGGACTTATTCCATAAATGTGTCAGAGCTTATACGCCATTAGAATTTGAGTACTACATGACACAACTCGATCAACTATCTCCATCAATTAGGCATGAGTTGGAAGCTCTTGGAAGACACATGTGGGCTAGGGAATTTTTTAGGAGAAAAAGATACCAGGTTATTACAACCAACATCTCTGAAAGTATGAATTCTACTTTGAAAGAACAATGAGAATTGTCTATAATTGGACTTCTAGAATCAATTCGTAGTTTGGTTCAAAAATGGTTTTACAAATGTCGTACCAAATGGAGTTTCCAATGCATGGAACTTTCAATATATGCAGAAGATATGATTCGAGAAGTTTTAAGGGAAAGTCTCTTAATGAATGTAAGTTGTTTGATATTCGAATAATAAATGCAATAATTATGTATGCACTTATTTGTACATGACATTTTTTAATGATTTGATAGATATATCCTGTAGACTAACATGAATTTGAAATCCACTATTGTAAGAAACAATATGCTGTCAACATTAAAGACATCTTTAATGTCGGTTATAAACCGACATTAAAGGCCTTCAATGTCGGTTATAAACCGACATCTTTGAAGGTGTTATTGAAGGCCTTTAATGTCGGTTCATCTTTAATGTCGGTGGATAACCGACATTAAATATGTCTTTAATGTCACTTATGATACATCTTTAATGTCGTTTTTCCACCGACATTAAAGATGTCTTTAATTTTTTTTTTAACCGACATTAAAGCTGTCTTTAATATCGTTTTTTCAAATTTATTTTTATTAAATCCTTGCATTATTGTCCATTTTGTATGACACCAAATAGTTAAAAATGAAATCTTTTACTTGTACATATACAAAATGAAATCTTAATAATGTGTACATTTATATACAACTTGGCTCCAAAGACAAAGAAATTATGAATCTTAATTATTATACACTAATCATCCTTTGGAAAAAAGAAAGAAAGAAAGAAAGAAAAAGAATATATTGAGAGAGCAATAACTAAAACTGAAACTAATAGCAAACTAGAACGCTTCACAAATGACCATCTTCAAGATCTTGTCATAAAGATGAGGGTCTGGCTAATTGTACTCACTTGCAACCATTTCTTCTATTGTAGTCATTTGTTTAGTGATAGCTCCCTGTAAAAGACATCAAGATGGTTGAATTGATAAGTAACAATGTTATGACCTAGTTATAATTGCAAGTCCTCGCAACCGAAACCTACGTAACTAAGTACCCATATCACAAACAAAACAAAAATGTAAAAAACAGAAACCAACTTATTTAAGAGAAAAAAAGGTCGTTCAAAGCAAGCAAACCACATATCACAAACCAAAACCTACATGTGAGTCCAAGAGTTCAAAAAAAAGAACTATGCAAAGAAATCAATCAATTAGGTAGAAGAGCAGGTGCAGGTGCAGATTAGAAAGAAATCTCATCACTCAGACTGACCAGGACTTTCTATGAAGTGTTAGATTCCAAAATGTTGAGATTAACCCTGAACTAACTAGCCAAAAACAGGCTACAATGCAAAATCCAAATCAACTTAATTAATAGCTTCCTTATGGAATACTAGTTTCAAAACTGAATCTAGCTTTGTGAAATGAATTGTTCGAGTAGGTTTTTCTTTCCTTTCTTTTTTGTTTAATGAGAAACAAGCGTTCAAATAGAGGTTTAAACATTTCCATTGATGTTACCAATAGGTCCAATAAAAGAAAAAACTTTAGTAATTTTCCCAAGTTCAAATTAAACCATAAAAAGAACCAAGAATTCCTCTATTAAAAGCTACTTCTTCCTCCTTCCTCCTTTTTATTTCCTTTTTCTGTTCCTTTCATTTATTTTTGAGGTTTATAGCTCTACCACTGACCTATAGACCCACCTTAAAAATAAGGGATCCATTTAAAGATAAGGGGAGAAAACCATGTATTGATGGAGCAGAGCATTCACAATTTCTCGATGAATGAAATATGCCAAAAACTGACGTACTAACCTGTTGTGTTCTATCACCATGAATGGTAGTGGCAGGAAAACCATTGAGGCATAACCAATGTTCAAGAGCATCAGCTCCCTTCTTTGTCTCCACAAAAACCAGAGTAAGAGATTGCTGTCAATACAGAAATTATATAAGAATCTTCTTTCCTTAGCAATTTGGGAAAAAGATAAATGATCAATGCCTAAGATTTAATATCCTTTCCTAGAAATATGAGGTCAGGAGTGCACAAGTCAATTAGAGATCAATTAATAAAATAAGTGATTATTGTTTAAAAACGAAAACTAGATCAACCCAAATCCTCACAATGATGTAAAAATATGGAACATATACCTT
Source organism: Cucumis melo (assembly GCF_025177605.1). Taxonomy (NCBI): domain Eukaryota; kingdom Viridiplantae; phylum Streptophyta; class Magnoliopsida; order Cucurbitales; family Cucurbitaceae; genus Cucumis; species Cucumis melo. The sequence goes on from NC_066863.1 coordinate 8,661,072, forward strand.
GCCCTGCACACCATTTGCCCTCTGTGCGTGAAGAAGGTCCAATAAATGACTTCTCTTGTGAGGTTCATGAACATACTCAACTCTTTGAGCAATTAGATCAGTGCTCGAACCCACTCTTCCAACAGCCAGAAATATATACTTGTCTAGAAAATCAGAGGCAAGTCTCTGCAAGAAAAAAATATAAATTATCTTTGTGTTGATCTACATCTTTTATGAGGATAAACAATAGGACAAAGCTGGATACTCTAGAATACCAACATTAGGAACTAACACTAGGAACTTTAGTCTATTTTTGGACATGATACTTCTTTTTGTAAGGAGCAGGTGGCAAAATCCCGATTAACACCTAAAGGAAGATTTCATAGACCACACAAGTCTTCCCGTTTTCATTTCTTATTGTAAAGGAACTTTATGTTCAACTGCTACATATAAAATGACTCATTCTATAGTAAGCTACAGCAAGTATCCCTGTGATATTGTCAGGCTTCATAAAAGTATTGTCATTCACTAAATTTAAAATGAAACAGACATCTACAAAGAAAAACAAGGTGAAACAATTACAAAGTTGGTGTTCAAATCAATGTACTCCTTAAAATCCCTCCATGACATGCATCGTCTAATCTCTGAAAGAATAATAATTTAATTCAATCGATAGCGTTGGAGGATACTATTTTTTTGCTCAAGAAAATTCTGTTCAAGCACGTGTGGTAGACATCAACAGCACCATCCGATCTGTCTGAAATACCATCATTTTCTGTGTCCTGAAACTTTCAATAGTTATGTTATGTTATGGAAGTTAACTTCGTTAAAAGCAATATAATTACCCCTTATACATAAATCCAATCTAGATAAAGAAGATTTGGCTTAACAAACTGACAGTCTAAGATGAACTTAATGAGTTTTTCCTTATTAATCTAGTAAACTCTGTCAATCATGATCAAGTTTCAAAGAACCCACCGTGAATAGCAAAACTGAAGCAACACAATGAAGTTGGTGAGTGGGAGAGTATGAATAACTTCCAAGCCAAGAATTGGTTAGAGTATGTAATAGGAGTTCGAACCCACATTCAAGAAGTTTCTCGGGTCGACCACTAGGACCTCCAGATTTGACTTGCCGCTCACATAATCACTAGACAAGGAGATCCTTGTCAATATGTTGTAGAGAACCCATTATAGCAAGTGCGCCAACACAACAGAAAACTGAAGTCACAGCAGAACCTGACATTAAGACACGAAACCTAAAACAATTAATAAGTAAATTTTGATTCATAAGACTTGAGCAATCAAAGAACATAAAAATATGCACTAATACAAATGCAATTTCAATGTCCAAGCAGGATAGTACCAAACAGCGTAAGAGAAGTAAGCAAAAAGGACTAAAAGATGTTGATTTTTTTAGCAACATATACCAATTGCAAACAAATAACAAATTCAGATTTAAATCAGAATTAATAATATAACACCAAAAGTTGATGAATCTAATACTATCTTTTACCATGGCCTCTGTTTCTAGCTCAGCGTCCTTCTTTGTGTTTATTTGTTTGAGTATAGGGAGAAGAACACAAATCAAAATTGAGAAATCTCTCAAGTTCAAACTTCAGTTTACTGCCCATTCTTCTACTTTGTACATGGGAAACCCCCTTAATCACCTATATACCAGAATAGTAGCAAGTCTTAGATGAAGAATATAAATATTAACCAAAACCTTTTAGTTTAATGGCAAAAGAAATAAATAATACAATGATACAAAATGTTTCCTATGTTAAAACCAACATTCCTTAGGAGTTTGCATCTTTTGAACAACCTACATTCACAAAAATAATACTAAAAAACCAAACAAAACGCTCACACAATCTAGAAATGGTCATTTTTCATGCTGTAATCAACTATTATTCATCCATTCACTATAACATACGAGGATTTAAATGCTCAAACATCTAGGAATCCCACCAAATAAAAAGATTAACACTACTTTTTTGGGATCTTTTAACATAAAAGGATAATATACATTTTATGGCAAAATGGAGTTTGTTTTACAGCTGGTCCCTTTTCTTATATTGAGCAACTTCATATCCATTATTAAAATACTAATGATTATTCACTGAAAAGATGATGTTATATACATGGTCCTAATCACTTCTTTTCTTTTCTAATATAATTAGTACTGAACTTTCTACTTTATCTCAATTTAAAAACTCTTTTTCCTAAAGAAAAATCATAAGGAAAATGACACAATTTGACTTGTTGATCATTGAAAGGGCGAAAATAAAGTAGGGCCACTACATTGCAACTGATGATTGGTTCATCCAAAATTCAATTTGATGATAATAAAATTTCCTCTTTTCTGTTTTCTAAGTCAAAACCAGCATCCACATGTCTCTTTCCAGCAACATGGGTCTGTCAATTTTACTATTTTTTTTTTTCTTCTTCTTCTTCTTCCCCATTTCGATGCTTCTCCTTATAAGGCCAGTGACGCAGATATATATATATATATATATATATATATATATATATATATATATATATATATATATATATATATATATATTCAACTAAAAGTACAATAGTTCATAAAGACATGCTGCAAAATAAACATAAAATCTGAATACTGGATGAGCTCAGAGAACAAACCAAAAATTGTTGTGGCTCATTGAAAAATTGATCACTTCAATGGCAGTGCATCCAACTACTTGCGTGCAAACAATAACTTAACAAACTCTGAACTCATTCTAACGTACAAGTTACACCTACATCAATTTACTTAACCAAAAACATTAGTAAGGCAGAGAACTAACATCAACTTTTGATAGTATCTCCAATAAATTCACCTCTTTCATCCCAAGGTCGATGTTCGTAAGACTTTCCTGCCATACTACGTTTCGTGTTGATTGTACCATGTTCGCAGCGAAACTCCGGAAAGTAATTCAGAAACCTTTTGCTTTCAAGCTCGTCGATGCCATTGAACAGGAAATTTTGTGCCACATCCTAATGGTTAGATGCAAAGTGAGAGAATGAAGATTTTTTAAATGATACAAGAAATACGACGACGAACGAGCACAAGCTGGGTATGAGAGATGGCTGTGATGGTGGGGACGACAACTAATCAGAGAAGAGAGGGAAGAAATTGATGAGATTGAGAAAGGAAGAAAGGGAAGAAATGTTGAGAGAGCCTTTCTTTCGTAGGGTTTGGTAGAGAAGAAAGGAGAAAAGAGTAAAGTAAGAGAGAGAAAAATTCAACTTTTTACAAAATTAAAAAAATAAAAAATAAAATAAAAAGACCTTTAATGTCGGTTCTAAAAAACATGATGTTTAATGTCGGTTTTAAACCGACATTAAAGATAAAGCTTTAATGTCGGTTTAAAACCGACATTAAACATCCGCCTTTTGAAAACCGACATTAAAGCTCATTTTTCATTTTTTCCACCCGACATTAAAGACCAGATTTCTTCTAGTGATAGTTTCTAATCGTATTTATCGTTCGAAGTATCTCTTATTTTGTAAATACAATATATTGGTTATTTTGAATGGGTAGGTTATATGATGTTGATTATAGCAACTATAAGTTGTACATATAAGTTGTAATATTTTATTGACTACAGTATAAACATCATTACCCAACTACAGTGTCTTTTAATTTATTTAATTTTGAACCCTGAACGGATTTAGGAATCACTTCACAAATAGATTCATAAAGTTCATATATCTAAAAATAATAGATTTCAGTTGAACAAAAAATTTATAGATCGAATGTAATTAAACCAACAGACCACTAAATATGCTTATAAATCGTGTAGACCCCAAACAAAAAAGTTTAAAACCAAACTATCAAGCCTAACTTAGATGCAAATCTAATGATGGTCTGTCCGGAGATGAATTTTCATTCTCTTTGTTTGATGGACCTACTTTTCCTCTTACAACATCTATCCATATTTTCGTTGACACTGGCTGAACCTCTCTATACAGTTTATCATTTGATCTCTTCATCCATTTTTCCATATCTTCTGTCATCTTTATAATTCTTCCTTTGTCGTGTTCAACTAAAGAAAAAAAAAGGAAATCCATTAATAGGATAACAATTTATAACTTACATATGAAGTATGGGATATGCTTACGTATTTTAGTATAACCCTTGTTGCTTGATTATTTTTGTCGATATTTGAAAGCTTGTCCTCACTTGACATCTTTCCTTTAATCTACAAGTTGTTGGTAAACAAAAGTTTAACTATAACATTATTGAAATCGTGGACCCCAAATTCATATTAAGTATGTTATTACCTTGGCCATCTGTGGTCGATCTTTAGTTCTGCCAAATGTTGGTTGCACATTCTTCACCGTTCTTGGGGTTGAATTCAATGAACATTAACCCTGTGCATACTTTAGTATTTCTCAAGGATTAGTTACTAGTATTATAAGAAAATCTATCACAAATATTCATACACAACTATTCACATCCTTATAAGGAATGGGTAGTCAAACCACAAGTCCAGTAAGCGAAATTTCAAATACTCTGTAATTAGGATCCACACTTTATAAAACTAATAGACATTCATTATAACAAACACATGCCAAATCATTTAGTAGTGTACTCATCAAAGTTCAGATTAAACAAAATCTCTAGAATTCAAATATCCACTTTTATGAAGTTACAAATCACTCTCGATAACAAACAGACCGAATCGGTAAAGAACAAAAAAAATATACACATCATTGTTGATCACAGCAACTTATTTTCACGCAGCCAGAGTTACAAATACCCTATAATTGAGATCCACACTTCATAAAACTAATAGTCATTCATTATAATAAACATATGCCAATCATTCAGTAATATTCTCATCAAATTCTGGATCAAATAAAGTCTCTAGAATTCAAATACCAACTTCTCTAAAGTTACAAACCACTCATGATAACAAACATATCCAATCTGTAAAGAACAAAAAATACACACATCATTGATGATCACATCAACATATCTCACGTAGTCAGAGTTTCAAATACCCAGTAATTGTGATCCACACTTCTTAAAACTAATAGTCATTCATTATAACAAACATATGTCATTCATTCAGTACTATACTCATCAAACGTCGAATCAAATAAAGAGTATAAAATTCAAATACCAATTTCTCTGAAGTTACGAACCACTCATGATAACAAGCAGACACAGTCTGTAAAGAATTAAAAAAAAATACACACATCATTGATGATCACAACCTATCTCATGCAGTCAGAGTTTCAAATACCTTGTAATTGTGATCCACACTTCTTAAAACTAATACTGATTCATTATAACAAACATATGTCATTCATTCAGTACTATACTCATAAAATGTCAGATCAAATAAAGAGTATAAAATTCAAATATCCAGTTCTTTGAAGTTTTAAATCACTAATGATGACAAACAGACGCCAAATTGTAAATAACAAAAAAAATATACTCATAATTGATTATCACATACTTTCTAATACGGTTAGCCTATTTCACGCAGTTAGAGTTACAAATACCATGTAATTGAGATACACACTTTCTAAAACTAATAGTCATTCATTATAACAAACATATGTCAATCATCCAGTACTATACTGTTTTCCCTCTATCTTCTTTTTTCTTCATTTCACATGTATAACATTTTCATCGATTGACCGTATGAGCTTGTTTATTTCTTCCTCGATTTTCTCCGTGTCCTATTACAATTATGTACATATTTTAGTTTATAAGAGGTATTATAAATAGTTTCAACAAGTTGTACTATATTTGTTTTTTTTCTTTACCTTATATACGGTGCGCGATCTCCATCTTGTCCTTCGGTGGTAGGTGGTGTACCTGATTTATTCAATCTAGTTTGTCCACTAGCTAGTCCTCTGGAAGTTTGGATTTGACTTCTAGCCATGCTTCCCTTTCTGTCTTTGTCTTCATCGTCATCTTTTTTACCAAGCACTTTTGGATTGCTTGAATCCAATTTCAGATCTTCATCGTCATTGTCTTCTCGATCCTCTTGTACCTTGTCAAGGTTCTCTTTAAAGGCTCTTGCTCCCTGCATACCAAATACAATGTATTTTTAACATTCTGTTACATGTACACATAATATTGAAGTACAATCTGTCAAAAAATAAAATTTCAGTTTATATAACATGCTTATCATATATTCATTGGTTTCTTACAGACCCGGAGAAGTAGGTTTCTGGCTCTTGATTTCTTCTATTATTCCATTTAATTTCTATCCTAGTTCTTCAAATCTTGTATTCATTTTCAATTCTTGAATCATTTTCAATTATAAGGATTTAATAAATTCAATAATACCCTTCATATTCTTCTCCATCCTTTCTTGGGTTTTCTCAATCTTTTCTACAATTCTTGTTAGTCCATCAATCTGACTTGTAGAGGGCATGCCTCTATTCAGCGAAACATGAGCAATACAATTAGAATGTTGGCTTTTTCGAAGCTCATCTTCTACTTCTTTGAGTATGTTTTTTCGCCTCGAGGAATGGGGTAAAGTATGGTATTGCCACTTCATTGGGTGTGGCGAGCATAGGGGGACACTTCAAGCTGTTTCAAAAAGAAACAAAATACTCTATAAGTATTAAAACTGTTACAAATATGTTATAAGGAAATTTACATACTGTTGGTGAATCGAAGACCTTATGTTTTAGATCCTTCTATTTTGGTTGTGTGTCAGCTGCCCAATCAATAATTCTAAGTACTTCATTTGAAATCCTCATTGCAAAGTAGTTGGGCAGAGTACTCAATACTGGGGTTATCTTGTAAGCCTAAGCAAGAATAGGTAAATAATGCCTTCCATCGAAATCTCCGTTTGCCCCTTTTATATACAACCCTATTCATGAACTCTACTAGAAGGTCAAAAGCAACTCTACCCCATGAATACCCGTTAAAGAGTTCAGCATCGTCTACCATAAGGATGTGATTCCATTCTATACTTAAACTTTCTTGCCTAGGGATCAAAAAGCTGAGGAAGTACAATTTTGACATTTTTCTTCGATCTTCATTTGTTCCAGCAGTGCTTATGTTGAACACCGTTCAAATACTGCCTCGTCATAGTTTTTAGGTGTTCAAAATACACTCCTTTTAGCCGTCCAGCCCCTTGATTCCTCTTTGTTAATCTTGGAAATGTCATGGTAGTTTAGACCGGTAATAAGGGTAAACTCTCTCCACCTAAAGTTAAGTACTCTCCTTCTTATTAGAAAATGAAGCTGACTAGTTGATTTGGGCTTGCACATTCTCTAAATAAGGTGCAAAAATAGTTGGGAGGACTGGTTTGTTATGGAGAAGTCTAGAAAGTTCCCAAATATTCTCTCTCTAAATCTATTGATCAACCTATGTCCAAGATTCTCTTTGATCCTATATATTATCGTGCTATTTGTGTGTAGATTAATCTTTAAAGGTTCATTCCTCCTTTCAGAGCACATTAAGTACACTAAGTCCTAATATTGATGAGAAAAAACTAATAGTTAACCACAAATATACTACAATTAATCACAATCTCATTCAGCATGTTCCAGAATTCACAAATAATTTTAAGTTGAAAGTAATCAAAATATATCTATCAAAGTCAATTGAATAACACTAAAGACACAATACAAAAATACATTGTAATTATGATAAATGAATTTTAGTCCATTCCAAGAATTGAATGCATCATACTCAACAAAAGTCAAAACATACAATGTAATTCAGAACATGAAATACATTCAAAATACAAAATGCATAACACTCTCGAATCAATACACGAATACACTATAATTAAATGCGTCATATATATCAGAATTCAAAACATACAGTGTAATTCAGAACATGAGGTACATTCAAAATATCATACTCCACAATGCATAACACTTCCGGACCAATACACAAATAAACTGTAATTGGATGCATCATATACAACAGAAATCACAAATATAATGTAATTACCATACTTCACATAAACGACAATACCATACAACACATACTTCAGATTTTTCTTGTTTCATCGGTGCTTTGCCATTCCTTCTTCGATCTTCTTTTGCCTTTTGTTCCTTTTTAATAGCCTTCACCTATGTTATAAAAAGAAAATTTATAGCGAAATACAGAAAATAATTTACACTTTATCTAATGAGCTATACACTTACCTTCTTTCCCTTTTCCGTAGTCTTTTTTCTCTTTTTATTATCTGTTGATCTTTCATTTTGTTCACTCGTCCATGAACTGGAATCTTCATCTACCTTTGTCTCCCCCTCTCCTTCTTCAACGTTATCTTCTTTTGCTTGTTTATCTTTTTCACTTTCAGTATTTTCCTATTTTTCAACGTTATATTATCAATTTATATACTATAAAATTGAAGTACAACAAAGGGTAAAACACATACCTCTTCTTCAATCTCTTTTTCTTTATTTTCTTCACGTTTCCTTTTGTAAACTCGACTTTTTGAAACCTACACATACCACAACATCAAAACCTTCATTGTACTCATTATAAAATAAATCTTAATAACTCAATTTACTAAGCTTTTTATCCTTTGTTTCTTCTTTATAGTAGCATATTCTTTTAGAGGTTCATTCCTCTCCCTTTTTTCTTGAAGTTATTGGACTATCTCGCTTGCTTCCCGACCTCTCCACCATTGTATCTTCTGGTCTCTGCTAGCCATACAAAAAGTTATAAACATCTGCAACTTTAGTGTAATTCTTAAAAATATACATTAATACCTCGTCAAAAGAACTTGACAGAGTTTGAATCCTTGTTGGCAATCGTTTTTTCAAACCAGTGATCCATGCGACTCTTAACTGGTTACTTGTTCTTGTTCTGACTTCTCCCTTATCCTTTTTCATCTTTAGAGTTTCTACAATTTATAAAAACAATATACATTTATAAATACACAACAAATCCCGCTTCTTCTTCCTAAAATAAAGGACACATTGGTTGCTATGTTGTTTATATAATCTAAAAAGACATTTAAATAAACAAAAAAAATATCCGTTCAAATGTATCTATAAATATAACATATAATTAAAAAGAAAAAAAAATTAGTAATCTATTTTCAAAATACAAGAACATGAGACATCACAACAATGGAAACTACTAAAAAACTAAACGAATTCCAGTTAAATGAAGAACTATAATGCGAAGAAGAAATTTGAAGAAGAAAATACATTGAAGAATTTGAAGAACTCACTGAAGATTTTGCAGCAGACGAAGGAAATGGTGAACCGAAGCAAAAATTTGAGGATTTCTGAAGCAGACGAAGGGAACGAATGGAAGATACGAATGATGAAGATTCGAAGGGATGAACAATGTTTTTGAAGATATGAATGATTTGAACAAAATTGTTTTTGAAGATTCAAATGCTTGCAGAAGGTAGGAACTGTGTTTCTTGAAGGTTCGTTGAAGATTCAGAGGGTATTTCTTACTGAAGAGACGAACGATGAAAAATCGAAGGGACGAACGGTGAAATGAGATTAGGACGAACGTTGCACACACAATAAGATTAGGGTTTGAAGATTGTTCAAAATGGTGTGAGGACTTTTCGAAACCCCTTTGTGTTTCAAAAACTGAAATTAGTGGGAATTTGAAACAGTGACCTACACAAAATGAAAAAGGTGTGATAACTTGCAAAGCTTTGAATATGATTTGATGAGTTATTTTTTTATTTTTAGGGGAAAGTAGAATATTCAATTGTAGGTGCAAAGTTTTATTTGATTATATGGTATTTGGGGATTAGTAAATAAGTGTATTTAAGAATCACATTTATCACTTAGGTAGGGGCATTTAAGGCATTGATCCCCTCAATTTTTTAAAAAAATTTATCTGTTTTGCTATTTTGTCAATTTAAAAATAAAATTTTTATTTATCCAAAATGAATCCCCTATTTTGCCATTCTTCTTATCAGCCCAATATTATAACTCAACTCATAACCAATGCTTTATTCCAGCCCACACAAAATACTTCAGTTCAACTCGTACAAGATATCCTAGCCTAATCCCTGCTATATTTTATCAACAATCCAAATGTTGTAACCCAATCCACACGAAAACAATCAAGCCCACCATACCTTACATAATAGCCCTTAGCCCAATTTAAACCCCAGCCCATCCGAAACCTATCCTCAATCCCTCTCTCCAAATAACTCATTAAACCCATCCTTTTGGGCCAATAATCCATCTCAACCCCCATCCCTTCTCGAAAACCCTTCGCCTTGACCTTCTTCATCTTCTCACGGCCCTCCTCACGCGGACACTCATTCGCTCTCAGGATGGTTGATTTTCCTCTATCTCTGACGAACCAAATACCGACATCGACTTGCTCTACACAACCCATAATTACCTGTACGAAGTTTGGTATTTTCAAGCCATGATCATGTTGGAAATGACTTATGGGCTTTGGCCCAAATAGTAAAGTAACAATAAATTGTCCCACATTGATAAACTTTGAAGTGGGAAGATGGTATATAATCTCAATGATTCAAAGGGGACTACAAACTAAGTAAGTGGTGATAGTATAACCCTGTCCCACACGCACGCAGCCGCCGTTCGTTCGGGCTTGGGCAAAAAAGGGATATATTTTATTTCCTATACCTTTTACTTTTGGCACATATAGGGACACATGTAATTCATTTACACAATCAAGCCAGCCCGACTTTTTTGTTTAACATGGCGCGGTTCGCTTTATTCAATGTTCAACGTGCAACGTGTTCGTCCAACGTTTGCTCTCTGCTATAATTTTATGATCTTCACTCACGTCCTCTTTTTGTCGACAATCACTCTCCTTCATGCTTTGCCTTTATCGCCTCCCTATAAATTGGACAGAAGTCCTTCTGTTTTACACACACCAAAAATTAAATCACTTCTTCGAGTTCCTCCTCTCATATTTCTTTCCTCTTCACGTTTTGAGCATCTACATAAAAGCTTTTTGTTTCTATTCCTTATTTTGACGAGTGCATGTTAGTACTGGGAAGCTGTGTTAACTTTAGAGAGCAACCGACATAAGAATTAGCACCACGGTTAGTCGAACTTGCTTTTAGAGTAGTGGTTCGTCACGGCACAGTAGTTATCTTGGACGATAGTTTTGACATTTTTCCAACAATCTGAAAGCAAGTATGTCGATCAAGACCTCCAACAAAATTCTACCTGACCTTTCCAAACTTGAGTCGCTTGATGAAACGAATTACCGCCGTTGGTCCTAAAAGTTGTTGATTTTTTTTGAGCAACTAGAAGTTGATTATGTCCTCACCACAGATTTTCCGACTCACGTCCTCTTTTTGTCGACAATCAATCTCCTTCATGCTTTGCCTTTATCGCCTCCCTATAAATTGGACAGAAGTCCTTCTGTTTTACACACACAAAAAATTAAATCACTTCTTCGAGTTCCTTCTGTCATATTTCTTTCCTCTTCCCGTTTTGAGCATCTACATAAAAGCTTTTTGTTTCTATTCCTTATTCCGACGAGTGCATGTTAGTACTGGGAAGCTGTGTTAACCTTGGGGAGCAACCGACATAAGAATTAGCACCACGGTTAGCCGAACTTGCTTTCAGAGTAGTGGTTCGTCACGGCACAACATTTATCTTGGACGATAGTTTTGACATTTTTCCAACAATCTGAAAGCAAGTATGTCGATCAAGACCTCCAACAAAATTCTACCTGACCTTTCCAAACTTGAGTCACTTGATGAAACGAACTACCGCCGTTGGTCCTAAAAGTTGTTGATCTTTTTTTAGCAACTAGAAGTTGATTATGTCCTCACCAAAAATTTGCCGTCTTTTGATCCCCCAGCTACCACTCTAACATCTTTTGATCCAGAGTCATCTATAGGGCCTTCTGCTACTACCACTGACCAAGTAAAGAAGAATCAAGTGATCGATCTTGAAAAGTATGCAAAAGATAACAAGACTGTTCATGGACATCTATTAAACCTCATGTCAGACCCGATGTTCGACCTATTTGTAGCTAAAAAATCTGCCAAAGACAACTAAAGCACCCTAGAATCACAGTATGGAGGAGATGATGCTGGATGAAAGAAATATGTTGTTAGAAAATGGCTGCAGTTCCAGATGACTGATGACAAGCAAGTTGTGGAACAAATACATGAGTACGAGAACCTGGTGGCGAACATCCTATTTGAAGGCATGAAGATGTGCGAAATACTTCAAGAAAATGTCTTGCTGGAGAAGTTTCCTCTATCATGGAATGACTACCGTAATCACCTCAAGCACAAGAAGAAGGATCTAAAACTTCAGGAACTCATTAGTTACATGCGCATGGAAGAAGCCAATAGACTGAAAGATAAGTTAGGCTCCAAAAATTTAAATTCAGTTAATGCTAACCTAGTCAAATCTTCTATTGAAAACAGAGACAGAACCAAGCAGGATAAAGGGCATAAGGGGAAAAACTCAGAGAAAAGACAATTCAAGGCTTATGAGGAACAAATTAAGATGAAAAAGCTAGCTTGTTATGTGTGCGAATAGGAAGGACACAAATCATACCAACGTAACCAAAGAAAAGGGAGACCAAACGAGAAACCAACACCTCAAGCCAATCTAGCAGAACAAGACAATGAGATCATAGCAACCATAGTAAATGCCAACTTGATAGAAAATAAGACTGACTGGATTCTCGATACTGAAGCCTCGAGATACTTCTGCACCAACCGAGAACTTCTCCATGACTACAAAGATACTGTCGATGGAGAATGCGTATTCATGAGAAACTCAGCCACTGTAGGAGTAATCGAAAAAGGGAAGGTTATTTTAAAGTTAACTTCTGGCAAAACTTTATCTCTTAGTAATGTTCTATATGTCTCTTCCCTACATAGGAACCTGGTGTCTGAGAGTCTGTTGAATCGAGCAGGGCTTAAAATTGTACTGGAAGGTGACAAGGTTGTCCTTACTAAAAATGAAGAATTTGTCGATAAGGGGTATCTGTCTAATGGTCTTTTTGTACTTAACATAGTTTCCATGAATGCGAATGCTTCTAGTTTCGCTTACATGATTGAATCTGTTAATTTATGGCATGGTAGTCTAGGACATGTGAATTTTGCATCAATTAGGAAGCTTAAAGACTTGAGACTTATTAATACTTCTGAGTCACATGAAATTGGTAAATTCCCTATTTGTGTAGAAAGTTAGTTCTATAAGAAACCTTTCAAACTAGTTGAATCTAGAAGTACTGATATGTTAGAATTAATTCACTTAAATGTAGCCGATTTTAAAAACACTACTAGTAGAGGTGGTAAAAACTACTATGTATCTTTTGTTGATGATTACTCTAGATTTACTAAGATATATTTAATAAAAACAAAAGATGAAGCTGGTAGTATGTTTTTAAAATTTAAGGAAGAAACTGAAAAATTAGTTAGGAAAAAAGATAAAAAGATTAAGATCAGATAGAGGTGGCGAGTATTCTAATAAAACTCTTAAGGACTTTTGTGAGTCAAACGGTATTATCCATGAATTTACTGCTCCTTACTCACCACAACAAAATTGCGTAACAGAACAAAAAATAGAACTCTTAAAGAAATTATGAATGCCATGTTATTAAGCTCCGATCTATCTGATAATATGTGAGGGGAAGTTGTGTTGTCTGAGTGTTTCGTTCTTAACAGGGTTCCCCACAAAAGGCTAGAAAAAATTCCCTACGAACTCTGAAAAGGACATGCACCAAATCTTTCCTATTTGAAGGTTTGGGGATGCTTGACTAAGGTACCATTTCCTACATTCAAGAAATCTACTGTAGGGTCTAAAACCTTTGACTGTATATTTATGGGTATGCTCAAAATAGTGTTGCATATAGATTTATGTGTTTAAAAGATAAAACTATAAACGAATCTAGAGATGCAGAATTTCTTTGAGCATGTATATCCGTTAAAGCAATCGCTGTTTGTTCCTGACCTATCTAAAAGAATGCATGATCCAAAAAACCCCTCAATCTTTAGTTAAACACTTGTTTATGAAACTGTTAATACTTCGAACTTAAGATGTGAATTAGAACTTAGGAGAAGTAAAAGACAGAGAACTGAGAAAAGTTTCGGTCTAGATTTCCTAAGCACCTTCGTAGTGGAAAGGCGCGATGAAATTGACTGTAACTTCACAAACTTGTTTTTAATAGATGAGGATCCTGAAACCTACCAATAAGCGCTGAACTCTATAGAGTCAAGTATGCGAAAAGAGGCCATTAAAAGTGAACTGAATTCACTGGTCATGAATCAAACATGGGACTTAGTGGACCTTCCTATGGGAAGTAAGCCAATTAGGTGTAAGTGGATCTTCAAAAGAAAAACAAAACCAAATGGGTCAATAGAAAGATACAAGGCTAGATTAGTGGTAGTAGGGTATATCCAGAAACAAGACATTGATTACTTTGACACATATTTCCTTGTAACTAAGATAACCACAATTAGGGTCTTGATTGCATTAGCTCCCATACATAGCCTTCTTATTCACCAAATGGACGTAAAAACTGCCTTTCTAAATGGTGACTTAGAAGAAAAAAATTATATGAAACAACTAAAAGGTTTTAAAATTCTTGGCCAAGAAAACAAAGTGTGTAAACTAAGAAAATCTCTATACGGTCTCAAGCAAGCTCCCAAGCAGTGATATGAAAAGTTTAAAAATACTTTGATAAACAATGGATTTACAGTAAATTCCTCAGACATTAGTGTTTATTCAAAGGTGTTCGGAGTTGATTGCACATTAATATGTCTATATGTTGATGACATGTTAATTTTTGGAACAAACATGGAGTTGATAACTAATACTAAGTTATTCCTCTCATGACACTGTAAAATGAAAGACCTAGGAGAAGCAGACGTAACCCTTGGTGTTAAAATAAAAAAAACAAAACTAGTTTGTCCCTGTGTCAATCTCACTACGTGGGGAAAATACTAAATAAATTTGATTCCTTTGATGTTTCTCCATTAAGAACTTCCTTGGACGCTAGTAAACATCTTAAGAAGAATAAAGGAGATAGTGTGTCTCAACCTGAATATGCAAAGATCATAGGTAGTGTGATGTATTTAATGAATTATACTATACCTGATATTGCATATGTTGTCAGTAGATTGAGTAGATATACACATAATCTTGATAGATACCACTGGGATGCTTTACA
The DNA here is from genome assembly GCF_025177605.1 of Cucumis melo. Lineage (NCBI taxonomy): Eukaryota > Viridiplantae > Streptophyta > Magnoliopsida > Cucurbitales > Cucurbitaceae > Cucumis > Cucumis melo. The sequence goes on from NC_066863.1 coordinate 8,676,162, forward strand.
CTATCTATTGAGATATCTTAAAGAGACGATAAATTATTGTTTGCACTTCAACAAATTTTCTGTCGTATTAGAAGGATATTGTGATGCAAACTGGGTCACAGATAATGATGAGGTTAACTCCACTAGTGGGTATGTATTTTTGCTCGGAGGTGGAGTAATATCTTGGAAGTCTGCAAAACAGACTTGTATAGCTAGATCCACGATGGAATCCGAGTTTATAGCATTAAAGTTGGCAGAACAAGAGGCTGAGTGGATAAAAAATCTACTAGGAGATGTACCATTGTGGGGGACATCTGTACCTGTGTCCATACAGTGTGATTCACAAGCTGCGATATGTATTGCCAAGAACAATGTTTATAATGGTAAAAGTAGACATATACATCTTAGGCATGCAGTCGTAAAACAACTGCTAAAGGAAGGAACCATTTCCTTGGAATTTGTTCGATTTGAGAAGAACTTGGCTAATCCTCTAACCAAAGGACTAACAAGGAAAGTGGTTTTAGATTCCTCTGTGAACATGGGCCTAAAGCCATTCGGTGATCCATAGCACTTGATAATTAGGTGGTCTATTGCGATAGACTTGATGGTCCATAGCCCATTGTGTGGACAGTCCTTAAATGGACTAGATGGATGATATAAAACCTTTTTTGGGTCCATAGTTGGTATGGATAATATTGAAGTCTCCATAGCTCTTTTTGAGTGGTTTGACTTGGAAAACTTGATGGAGCATATAACGTGACAATGAAGGTGGGGGCGCTTTCTATGAAAGAGTTTAAAGGTCTCTTTCTAGAGCTCTCACGTCGACCCGAGGTTCGGTCTATGTACATGGCCATAAAGGCACAACTTTACATTGCAGAAATAAAAGCCTTAACTAGAGATAGAGCGTGTCGTAAGGGTCTCAGTCAAGTGTTACAAGGAGTTCAAGATACAATTCACTCCCTCTAAACAAGGTTGTTGCCTTACTTCACTACGTATCAATTCAAATCTTCGGATATTGGTATCTAAGCTTAATATCTCTTTTATGCTCAAAACAAATCTCATTCTTCTTCGCCTACCCAGTAACTTTGCTACTACAGTCATTTGTGGGAGATTGTTGGAAATGACTTATGGGCTTTGGCCCAAATAGAAAAGTAACAATAAATTGTCCCACATTGATAAACCTCGAAGTGGGAAGAGGGTATATAATCTCAAAAATTCAAAGGAGACTACAAACTTTGTAAGTGGCGGTAGTATAACCCTGTCCCACACGCGGGCCATCACCGTTCGGTCGGACGGGCAGGCTCGAGCAACCGCGCTTTCGCAAAAAAAGGGATATATTTTTATTTCCTATACCTTTTACTTTTGGCAACTATAGGAACACGTGTAATTCATTTACACAGTCAAGCCAGCTTGACTTCTTTGTTCAACGTGGCGCGCGTTCGTTTTATTCAACGTTCATCGTGCAACGTGTTCATCCGACATTTGCTCTCTGCCATAATTTTACGATCTTCACTCACGTCATGTCTTTGCCGACAATCACTCTCCTCTATGCTCTGCCTTCATTGCCTCCCTATAAATTGGACATATGTCCTTTCGTTTTACACACACTGAAAATCAAATCACTTCTTCGAGTTCCTCCTTTCATCTTTCTTTCCTCTTCACGTTCTGAGCATCTACATAAAAGCTTTTTGTTTCTATTCCCTGTTATGATGAGTGCATGTTAGTACTGGGAAGCTGTGTTAACCTTGGGGAGCAACCGACATAAGGATTAGCACCATGGTCAGTTGAACTTGCTTTCAGGGAAGTGGTTTGTCACGGTACACAGTTATCTTGGTCAATAGTTTTGACATTTTTCCAACAGATCATCGACTTGCTCGTCGGATAAATGTTATGCCTTAGAAGATCTGGGACCTTTACGTTACTTCCTGGGCTTTCAACTTCATCATCTTGATTCTAGTGTTATTTTACATCGAGAAAAATATGTATCTGATCTGTTTCACAAGCTTCACTTTGATGATCTTAAACCTACACCTTCCCCTAACATTGTGGGCAAACATCTATCTGCAATTGAAGGAACACCATTGGAAGATCCATTCATTTATAGGAGCACTATTGGAGCACTGTAGTATCTTACTCAAACACGATAGGATATAGCCTACATTATCAATCACCTTTGTCAATTTCTACAACGCCCCACAGATCTTCATTGGCAAGTTGTGAAACGTATTTTAAGGTATCTAGGTGGCACATGGACCTTTGGGCTATTATTTCAGGGAAGTTCTGACTCTCAAACTTTGCATATTCAAATGCTAATTGGGCATCTAATATTGTTGATCGCAAATCAGTTGATGCCGATTGTGTCTTTATTGGAACTAATCTTGTCTCCTAGTCTTCTAAAAAGCAAACTGCAGTTGCTAGATCAAGTATTGAATTAGAATATCGGGCATTAGCTCATGCTGCTTCGGAGATCATTTGGTTATAACAGCTCCTCTCTGAGTTAAATATCTCCTCCTCATTGAAACCAATTCTCTAATCCATAATCTCAGTGACTCAATGCAGGTGCTCTTGCTACCAATCCAATTTTTCATGCTCGGACGAAACATATTGAAATTAGCGTTCACTTCATTAGGGACCAAGTATTACGTGGTGTGCTAGATGTTCTGTACGTTCCATCTTCAGACTGACTTGCTGATTGCTTAACCAAATTGTTAACTCATCACTCGTAGTTTCAAACTTTACGCTCCAAACTCGGTATGATAAATTTACCTTCTCATTTGAGGGGATGTTAGAGTAAAAGATCAAGGTAACGTGGACACTATTACATCAACCAAATATGCCACGTCGGGCACAAGTCATCAAACTCTTAAGAATTCCTTGCAAGCTTGTAGAAAAATATAAATGAAATTGGGTTGTTACAAAGAATCCTCCCTTAGCCTATCAATTGAAGCCATCTTTCTTATCATGTACATTATCTCTGTATTTTTTACCTTATTTTATTTCCAAAACTACGAAAAATTAATTGTATATATTGATCGATGGTCATTGTCATTACTCAATGAGAAATATATGGTGGATATTTCCAAAACTTCAAAATCACCCTAAAACTTAATTGAATTACAGTAAGGGCCATCAAATACTTAATGGCATAGTTCTTTGAAACTCTTTCACAATCATAAGGATGGGGGGGGGGGGGGGGGGGGGTACCCCAATGAGTCGCAAACAACTCAATCAACTCTCTAACCTCACGGTTGTTCACCCAAGAATAAGTTTTAATTTTTGCATGAGAACTCATCATTACTTTTGAATTGAAAATGACGTTTTCCTTGTACATTCTCCCATTTTAATTAAGCTAGGCCTTATAGATTCTATGCATGCACTCAACTCCCAAATTTATTGAATACAGTATCAACGTACATGTATTTATGTGTGAGTATATATATATATATATGTATATGTCATTAAATTCATTCATAGAACAACTTTTGAGTCATCTAGTGCTGGGATTAGGCGAACAAAATTAGTAATTGGATTTGTATTGTTTTTTTTCTTCTCTTACACTTCCCCCTAATCTAAATCCACAATTTATACATCTCATAAAGTTCTTGTATATATTCAGTAATAAAAACATTTCATTGACATTAGTATTATTTTTCTTGTTTATAATTTATATGCATATTTATGCTATGTGAATTTGTGGATAGATGCCAAATTTTGTAAAAAATATTTGGTTAGATTTTGGGTATATGGTGTCGTTAATCGTAGGATTGGGGCAGATAAAAGAAACAAATCTTAGAGAAGCTATATTTATGATCACAATAAATTAAACAATTTCTCTTGTAAATATATCATTTTTAACATGGAATTGGTATATTTATATTCTTTTTGCTACTATAACTTTTTAGATTATGTATAATATAATATCAAATTAAAAAGAATTACAAACTGCAAATATATAGTAAACTTATATATATTCAAAAGACTATAGATGTGACCTACATGAACACAAATGGACAATTATTAAGTTAGAGCAAAAGATTCTTGGTTTGAATATAAAGATACTGATAAAATAGAATTTAAAATTGATGTTTAGTTTACATTTTTGTTTTTGACAAGACAAGAAACAAAAGAAGCAAAACCAAAACCAAAGACCCTTAACCAAGAGGCATTTCAAAACAAATAGCATCCTTACGAGAAGGCAAAAACTGCAATATCATAAATAAATTTGTTCTCCGATCCTCTTGAAGAATATGACAAAACTTGACAATATTTACATTGTCTTCCAAATAAACTAATATCTTCAAAAGTTTGCCAATATGTTTTAGAATAATACATTTTATCATCAAAGTTTTATTTTAATCATTAGATTTTACATTTTTACTCACAAATGACTAGTGCTTGCTTTTAGACATCTTCTTGGTGTCAACTCTCCATTAATTACTTTGAAATCCTCGTGAAGACATTTTTTAGAAAATTAAATTTAATGATAAGAAAAAAATGACATTTAATTTTGAAAAGATTTATGTTGACTTTAAACTTCAAATAATTTTTTGAACTATTATTTTAGAATTTATTTTCTAACTAAAATGAATAAAGGAAACTTTTCTAAACATAAATTAGCGAAATATTTCTGGTCTGTAACAAAATCTGTAAGTTAGTTAATTTTTAAATATTTTAAGTTTGTCTTTTCATATTTTTCTTTTTTCTACGATTTTTTTATCGTCTTTCTTTGTATTCTTTTTTTTTAGCTGCGATTTCTTTCATTTTTTTTTGTTTTTATTTTGATTTGGGTAACCAAATCTATTTCTTTATATTGTTTTTCTTGTTTTTCTCTATTTTTTTTAGGTGCGTGCATGTTTTTCTTATTCTTTCTTCTTTCTTCTTTTTTTGATTCACTATCTCGTGTATCGTCTTTCTTCTTTTTTGATGGTGTATAAAGAATCTTAAAAAAATTGATTAGACATTTAAATTAGGGTAACAAAAACTAAAAGATTGTGTATAAAGAATATTGAAAAAAAAATCATTTATATCAAAATTAAAAAAAAAAATCGTTTAGATTGTATAGTCAAATCTAAACGATCGTGTAACCCAATTAATTAAACGATAGAATTGAAGAAATAAATCTAAACGACCATGTACCAAACAATAGTTAAATCTAAACGATCGTGTACCAAATCGCGTTATCAAATATATTACGCACATTGTTGACGGGGCATTTTTAGTATTTTATACAGTAGACCTTTGGGCTTTTTCTATTTTCGAAATTATTATATACACTATAAATACTTTATTGGTGTTTTATATTTTTGAAAAGACTCCGACGAAGAATATAAGTTAATTCAACTCAATATTGTACAAATTAGAAAACCTACTCTAACATCTTTCATCAAATTATTTCTTACACAAATGTAATCACATCAATTTACACAAAGTGCATTGTAAATGCTATAAATATACAGTTCAATTTTTATACATACCCTTGGCTTGGAAATTTTTTACATCCCATTTTTTGGGAAAAAATTTTAAATAAAATTTTTTATATTTGATTGAGATATATTTTGGTTAGGAAACGTGTTTGTCCTTATATTTTAATAAATTTAGCAATTTGATTTTTAAACTTTAATTCGTAATATTTAATTAATGTACTTTAAATTTTATATTAATTTGGTAATTGAAATCTCGTTTAATTTGTAGCAATTTGATTTTGAGAATAAATAAAAATCTATCAAAATTAGATGTCAATTTATTTATTTTATGGGAGGTACACTATTTATTTTATAAAAATGTTGAATTTTTAATTAGTTCAGGCCTCTGTTTATGAAACTATCTTATTAAATTTTAGCATGCAGTAAAATTAAATTTAAATGGTTACCGTTTATAAATTAAATTGTTATGTTTAAAAAAGTTTAGAAAGTAAAAGTAATTCTGAAGCTCTTTAGGTGAAAGAAAATGCAAAGATGACGTAGAAGGGTTTGAATTGGATAGGAAGTTGAAAAGACAAATTTTTAGTTTGATTAATAAAGAGGGTTGGATTGTTGAAAAGATTGATCAGAAATGGTAATGATAACCCGTTTTTTAAGTGTGGGTTTGCTCGAGACTCCTATTTTCGAAGCAAACAAAACAGAAGAAGATATCATTGCATTTTTCTGTGTTTTGGATTTCCTTTTTAAATTTCGCACCCAAACCAAACGACAAACAAACATTCTCAATACCTTTGCTGAGAAAAAACAAAAACAAAATTAAATAAGCTGACAAAATTGGAAATTTCATTTTGTTGTTTTTTTAATAGGGTTTCCATTTTCAGCAAACAATAATCCCTTAAAACATGGAAACAGTAAATCAGAGTGGACAAATATTTCTTTTAATTGATAATGAAACGACATTCATAAATAACTAGGATTTTTTACAAAAGTTGAGCTGATATACCTCAACTCAACAACTATTTAACAAAAAAAAAAAAAAGAAAAGATAGAAAAAATAAAAAGTCAGGACCATAGTTAAGCACAATTGTCCATAAACTATTCATTAAGATAACAATAAAAATAAAATTATTTGAAACGTGACAAATTTGTACAAAATCGGTGCATGCAATTGAGTTTAACCCAAAAGTGATATTTGGAACATTGAATCAAAGTGTTCGGTGGAATGAAGTTATAATTAGAAAAAAACGTAGAATGTTGAGATAAGAAAATTTATTAGTAAATTAACAAACTCTAATATAAAATGTCAAGTAGTTGTTATTGAGAAATGAGGAAGGAGAGAGTAGGGGGCAATGGGAATTAGGGTGAGTGTGGTGTGCCATCAGCCTACGTAAAACAGAGTGATGATTGACACAAAAATGAAAAATAAAAAGCTCGCCGCCAGAGCGATTGAAAGACACCGCATGCATTCATTTATTGAATTAATCGTCTCTTCGTTTCCAAAATATAAAATATATATTTTTGAAATTTTTACAATTATTATATAATATTACTTCCAAGTTCCACTTCCAACCCAAACGCCAAATTTCCTTCACCGTCCCTTCATCTTCGTAACAATAATAATAATGGGTTTTTCTCTAAACCCAAACGCCGATCCCTTTCTTTATACGACGCCGTTCTCATCACCGCCGACGAAGCTACAGTGTAACCCTATCACCAGGCTCATTTTGGCCCCGGTACCGTTGCATGCTAATTACGTATTCCCCTACCTACACGGCCAACACCATCATCACATGTTCTCTGGATTATTCTACGGCATTGTTCCTCAGCAGGTTGCTTTGTCCCCGCCCCGTTCCGATGGTTTTTGCGGCGGCGGCGGTCCTGTTTCTTATTCTCAGCCACAACGCTTTAAGGTTGACAGACAGATGAAATGTGTTCCGACCAAACTTCATTTTGACGTTGCTGATGTTAATAATAATAATAGCGATCAAGTCTTGCCTTCTCAAACTCAAACTACCACTCTCATGATCAAGAATATTCCCAATCAATTTAGGTCTACCCTTCTCTCTACCTTTTTCTATCCTTTCTATTTTATTTCTATATTATTAAGCTTTTTCCTGTTCTTTTTTTGTTGTTTGGGTTTTATAACAACATTCTTTAAATAACACAAAAAAGGAAAAATATCTGGAAGCTCTATATATATTGATAAAATTCCTAAACCCTGAAGTTTTTTTTGTTAGTATTTTTAAGTTTCTTTTTTCGAAATCCAGAATAACTTTTTAGTTTTGGGTTCTTAGTTTTTAGCGATTGTGCATATTTTCTCTTAATTTCTTATGTTGGTTTTGTTTCTTAAATTTTTATACAATTTGCCAATATTAAGAAGGAATTACTTTTCCAAAACAATTTCCCCATTTAACTTGGTTATTTGAATACACTAATAAAATGTAAACAACAAAGCATAACACCAGAATAAGTGTATAGATCTAATTTTGAAAAACCAAAAGCCAGATTGATTTTCTTTTACTTTTTTCGAAAATTATGCATATACGCCCTCATACCATTTCTAGGGCTATTGATTTGTTATCTATTTTTAATTTTTTTTTTAGATTTTGTTATGCTTTTTTAATTTGGCTTAGAAATGAACTTTTGTGCTTGAATTTGCAAATCATGAGAATTAGTTACTAAATTAGGCCACCTAGTATTTGTTTATCGTATAGAGCTATGTAGTGTTCAATTTCAATTCTTTTGATAGGCAAAATCATCTACTGAATATTCTGGACAAGCATTGCAAGTGGAAGAACTTAGGTTATGAAAAGAAGAAGAATAGTTTGGACAGTCGCCGTCGGTCGGAATACGACTTTGTTTACTTGCCAATGGACTTCCGGTGATCTCTCTTAGCTTGTCTAATTTCATTATTAATTAATTTCTACTTTAAATTCATTTGGGTTGTTGTAAATTGTATTGAATAATTTATTTGTGGGCAATAACAATGGAAATAATAGGAAATATTGGTACGATGGCAAAATATCAAATCTTGGTTATGCTTTTGTAAATTTCACAAACCCTACCGCAGCTTCCGAGTTTTGTGAAGCCTTTCATCTCCGTCAATGGGATGTCGAAGTCAACAAAAAAGTCTGCGAAATTAAAATTGCTAAACTTCAGGTCCCACTTAAACGCCGTCGTTTTCGCTTCCTTTTCCTTTATATTTCCATTAATTATTATATATGTGTGTTCGTGTTGTGTATGTACCGTAGGGATTGAAGGCTCTGAAGGACGCTTTCAAGGACAAAATCTTTTGGTGCCATGCCAATAGCTATCTTCCAGTTATGTTGGAGCCATCAAGCGATGGTTACCGGAGATATCGAGCCATTCCAGTTGGAAAGCGCATTGGTCGTCCTCCACCTAGTTCAATTAAGAAATGTGGTTAAAATCAAGTGAAACTACTACGATTGGAAGATATGATGATATATGCTGATGATGAGTAATCAATCGTATATGGGTTTTCTAGGGTTCATTTTGCTTACTCAATGTGGTGTGGTAACGTAACGTGTTGTAGTATAAGAATTGCCTCAAACTAAGTTTGTGAACGTAGTTTATGGCTCTTTCTGTTATGATAAAACTTGTCCATAGTTCTCCCATATTTAATAATCCGCATAGGGATTAGCCATCGATTTTAAATATTTACTGATTTTTCAACATTAAATGCTTTGATTTTTCAACATATTTATTTTATAAATGCTCCCAAAGCATTAACATGCCACCACTAGTCCTGAATATGACTACTATTCATAATGGCCTAGATTATACTTTTATTTTATTTTTTTGAATTTTGTACTTGGTACAAGATAGTTTGAAGTTAAAAAGAATATCCTTAAAACTTTTTAAATTAGTTAAAAAATATCATCACTTTTTAGTTATTTTTTAAAAAATATCCTTAAACTGAAATAAAGTTAAAATATTTTCGCGTGTCTGTGGAAAAATATTAAGAAATTAAACATGCTGTAACAGAAGAAATAGATCATACTTTACTCTATATGCATCTAAACGATTTAGAAGTATAAAATGTTCATGTTATGCGATGGTCTTAAGAGAGAAGCCAAAAAGGTAAACAAAGAATTTACCTTTTACCTTTTATAGTTCTAGGCATCTTCTTCGAATTCTTTTCCTTCTCTGCCTGATAATCATGAACAAGAACAACCATCAAGTTAACCTACTATGCTCAGGAAAAGAATGTAGTTGTGGGATTCGGTTTTGTGAAGTAAAATTTAGAAAGAGATGGGAAGCATATTGTTTAGGAGGTTTTTCATAAGAACATCATTCTGTAATGAGAAATGTTTTATATGAAATCTTCATACAAATTACATACAATTTATTTCATATATGTTTAATATATCATTAATCCATTAATTCTTAATGGAATTAGTAACTTCAAATTTACAATAAAATGCCACATCTCCCATTAACCGTTAATTAATTGAATAATTAGTCAAAATAGGTATTTTGGTCATTTAACCAATTAAGTCAAAATCAAACTTTGACTTCTAATAGTCAAAAATCAACTTTTTGACTTTTACTAATTTCCCCGTTTTATCTAATTCTAATCTCTCGTGTATGAATCCGTATTCATTTTTTTAAAATTCAAATCATATTTGCATATAAATGTAGTCAAAGTTAAAAGTTAACATGTTGACTTTTACAACTTTAACCGTTTGAAAATTTACCAAGCTTTTAAATATGAATCTATATTCATATTTATTTAATCATATTTAAACACAAAACTTAAAATTTATTTCTATCGACTTATATCTTATATATTTGTCGGTTTCTCTCTCTTTTCTTAATTTGAACAATTCGAGTTACTTCAACATACTTGTTATTAGTTGAATCCATATGAGCTAGTAGAGGAACCTAATGGACCTATAGATCATGGGCTTCAACGATTCGAGATTAATTGACTAAACTCTTTTAGACCAAGCTTAATCAACATTCGTTAACTAAAGAGTCATTCCACTAAAATCTCTTAGTTGCACTCCCTTCACTATATATATATATATATATATATATATATATATATATATATATATATATATATATTTGTCCACCCGAGATTACATCTTGCTTCTTAAGACCCGCTGATCTATTATTGAACAATTGGTTTAAGGTATAACCTATAAACCAAAATCCTTCTCGAGCCAATGGGAAGGTGGGGTCCTTTGTTCAAGACTTGAGTTCAGTCCTTGAGGGAACAACCTATCTACTATCATAAAAGTGGGTAGGAGTGAATTCCAATTTTCACCCTATGTAGAGCTATCCACTCGGTCTTACTCCTGAAATGGGAGACTTATTGGACCAGCGGTGTTGAGCTGCCCTCCTCACCTATGTAAATCTAAGGATACTACTGAATAAACAGAAGTTCATAGTTAGCTCATGATTAAGATCAAGTTACCTAGATCATCATAATTGAAATAGTCAGTTTATAGTTTACGGTGTTATAACTAAAAGTAACTATCAGTCTTATGTAAACCATTTACATAGGACGCCCCCACTTCCATGTTTCTACATGAACGATTCAGGATTACATCGTTTGTACTAACTACGGAGCGGGCCGCATCCATAGTGTTTATCTTGAATAAGGCGCCCAACCTTATTCATACACTATAGACTATTTGGGCTATTAATTTGAACTTAATCCATCTTTATGTCTCAACATAAAGTTCAAGGTATTTAACAAACTCAATAAAATAGCATCAGGACCTTAATTTATTGGTTTTAAGATTATAGTATTCAATAATAAATTTTATTGAATTAAATAACAAAATATGAATTTTAGGACACAAATTCTAACAAACTTCCACTTGGACTAAAACTTCAAGTAAGTTAGAATTTTATAATGAGAGAATATATATGAGTACAATAAACATATATAAACTAGCGCACAAACGCAATAAGTTTACCACTTGTCTTAGTTTACAAACCACGTAGACCTAAACCATGTAGGTGGCTCTTAAACACTTTTGCCGTGAGAGCTTTTGTAAACGGATCAGCCATGTTTTGTTCGGAGGAGATTTTTATTATTGTAACATCTCCTCGATGTACGATTTCCCTGATCAGATGGTACTTTCGTTCAATGTGTTTTCTTCGTTTATGACTTATAGGTTCTCGTGAATTTGCAACTGCACCACTATTGTCACAGTATAAGGTGATTGATAGATGCATATTTGGAACAACTTCTAAATCTGTTAAGAACTTTTTAAGCCATACTGCTTCCTTTACTGCTTCACAGGCAGCTACTTATTCAACTTCGATAGTGGAGTCGACAATACAAGATTGTTTTATGCTTCTCCTTACTACTGCTCCTCCATTCAGAGTTAAAACTGATCTTGATGTAGACTTTCTAGAATCTTTATCAGTTTGGAAATCGGATCCTTAGAACCATACACGAGCATGTAGTCTTTTGTTTTTCTAAGATATTTTAGAATGTTCTTAACGGCTATCCAATGATCACGTACAGGATTGGACTGATATCTACTAACTATCCCCACTGAATAGCAAATGTCAGGTCTAGTACATAACATTGCATACATCAGGCTCCCAACAGCAGAAGCATAGGGAATGTTACTCATATCCTCAACTTCTTGAGGTGTCTTTGGATATTGTTCTTTTGATAAATGAATTCCATATCTGTACTGCAGCAGACTATTTTTGGAATTCTGTATTATATCTTGACAACATTTTGTCTATATAAGATGTTTGAGACATGACTAGAGTTTTGTTCTTTCGGTTCCGAACTATTTGGATACCAAGAACATATTTTGCATTTCCCAAATCTTTCATTTGGAATTGCGTAGCTAGCCATTCCTTAATATCAGTTAGATGACCTACATCATTCCCAATGAGTAGAATGTCATCTACATACAGAACTAAGAATGCTACAATAGAATTGATGATCCTTTTGTAAACACAAGGTTCATCAAAATTCTGTTCAAAACCATAAGATTTGATCGCAGTATCAAATCTTATATTCCATGATCTAGATGCTTGTTTTAATCCATATATGGATTTTTGAATCTTATAAACTTTTTGTTCTTAATCTTTTTGAATAAACCCTTCTGGTTGGACCATATAGATACTCTCCTCAAGATTTCCATTTAAAAATGCTATCTTGACATCCATCTGCCAAATTTCATAATCATAAAAAGTGGCGATGGATAAGAGTATTCTAATCGACTTTATCATGGCAACGAAGAGAAAGTTTCTTCATAATCTATTCCCTCCTTTTGTGTATAACCTTTTGCCACAAGTCGAGCTTTAAAAGTCTATACTTTACCAGCTTGGTCTCGTTTTCTCTTGTAGATCCATTTACAACCAATAGGTTTTACATTATTTGGTTGATCTACTAGAGTCCAGACAGAATTGGAATACATAGATTCCATTTCGAGGTCCATGACTTTGATCCATTGGTTACAGTCCACATCATTAATGGCTTGTTTATAGGTTAATGAATCCTCTATCTGTAAAAACCCAACTCCTTATGCTGAGCCGAAGTTATTACTAGAGGTAAAACACATGATTTAAACCATAAAGTTTAGGTAAAACGAATCAAGTTCAGAATTTTATTTACGAAAATCAAATCAGCATAATATGAAAAATGTAAAAATCATACTCGGGCCCTATCTACTTTTAAACAATGAAATAGTGAATAGGAAAGAAAATAAAACTCAAGTACAAAAGTTCTAAAACGGGGTAAGCAGAAGCATAAATCCCTATGGCTCGCCACGGTCACTTCTGGTCGCTCGCCAGCTTGCCTTTGCCCCTACCTCGGCCTTTACCTGAAAAACATGACATGAAGAGAATGAGTATAAAATACTCAGTAAGGGACCCACTACTAGTCCCACTAGGTGCCTGTTAGCTTCCTATTAGAGTCCTATAAGTGGTACCCAATCTCTGGCACGTTCCCGAACACGTGCAACATGCGCTCCCGTAGGAACGAAAATTTGGTCTTCGGTGTCCCGGGGGAACACCTAGGACATGCTGGTATGTAACGAACCCGGGGGTAACACTAAGACAATCGGGATGCGAGGACCCCGTCGAGTCATTCGAATCATATCTATAACCATGCTAGACTGGCGTCCCGTCGGACCACACAATCCTAAATGAGTGGTGATCCCGAAGGACACCCATGCAGGTACGACTCTAATAGGCTAAGCTAACAAGTACCCTAACCATAACATACATGCACATAGCATCATCATGTAATCACAACAAATCACGTCATCACAATATGTCATCATAACAAATCACGTCATCACAATATCATGCCATCATGTAACTACATCATCAATCGCATCATGCTCTCATGAATTTCACGTCTCATACAGCCTAGTCCTTAACATGCACAACTGGAGGTGTATGTGGTCTCATGGTTCTAAACATAGAGCTAGTAGTAGAAATCTCTTACCTGGAGATTTACTCGACGAGTTCTAACCGCAAGACAAGTGTGCTTTCCAAGCAACGAGTCCTAACTGTTTAATAACGCCAAAATTCATAATTAAGTCACCAACGACTAAAGGCTCAAAAATTCAGTTGAAATAACTTACCCTAGGTCGAGGTTGCAATGCTTGAGCCCCTACTGAAGAAATCCAACGCTCCAAGTCAAATCGTCCAAGGTGGCCTTAAAATAGTCCAAATTAAATTATTTAGTGTCCAAAAATTGAGTCTTGCTGGGTAAGCCAAAACAAATAATCAATTTGCCAAAAATTGGGTGGAAAAGAGCCAAACTAGGCTTGGCGGCTCGGCTGGAAAAAGAACAGGGACCGGCTTGGCTTGGCGCAGGCGCGGCTCGGTTCGACTCGGCGCAGAAACTGTGCGCGTGCGGCTCGGCTTGCGACAGAAGAATGGTGCGGCTTGCACGCGGGCTCGGTTTGCGACTCGGCGCGGCACGCGGGCACGGAGCGGTATGCGGACGCGGGTTCGGTTTGCGACTCGAGGCGGCGCGCGGGCACGGAGCGGTGTGTGGACGCGGGTTTGGTTTTGGGTTCGGGCGATGGTCGAAGCGCGGGTTCGGGTTTTCGACGGCTGGAGACGTGCGGCTGACGACCGACGGTCGCTGCTGCTCGACGACGCGGCGGACGACGTTTCACACGGCGGCTACGAACGGATCGGCTGCGGGTCGGCTACGGATCGCGAAGGGTGACGCGGGTGGTTCGGCTTCTACTACGGCTGGCTCCCGAATGCTTGTGCTGAAACTGGCGGCGAAGGCGGCAGCGCGGGTCGGCGGCTAGGGTTTCGGCGGCTAGGGTTTCAAGAAAGACTTTAGTTGCTCCTCTCTTTTTTTTTGATTTTTCTTATGCACGGGTCCCAAAGCTCCTTTATATAAGAAAATATCTCTTTTTCCTTTTCCTTTAATTAATTCCAAAACCAACCACATTCTCTCTCTCCAAGTCTCATAAAATTTTTCCTTATTATCCTCAACTAGGTCCCCACATTTCTCCCTTAACCAACCAAACTTTAATTTAACAATAACTTCACCAATTATTTCCAAATAAAATACTTATTATCTAAACAAAATAAAGATTCCAAACCTTATTTAATCGCAAATTTCAAAATGATAAGGTTCTTCCAATAAATTTGAATTTTCCATAACCACACTTAAATATTAATAACAAATGAACAAGAAAATCGAATTTGTTGGGGCGTTACAATCTTCCCTCCTTAGAAAGCTTTCGTCCTCGAAAGCTCTAATCCTCAAACAGCTCGGGGTACAGGGCTTGCATGTCCTCTTCTCTCTCCCACGTGGCCTCTTCAACTCCATGGTTCCGCCAAAGAACTTTGACCTGTGAAATTTCTCGACTACGAAGCTTCTTGGCTTCCCTTGCCAAGATCTCGACAGGCTGCTCCTCATAGCTCAAGTTCTCGCTGATTCGCAGTGGCTCGAAATCCACTGCATGCGTCGGGTCTGCGACATACCTCCTCAGCATGGAGACATGGAATACGTCAAGCACTGCAGAAAAAGATGGGGGCAACGCCAAGCGATAAGCCAAGGGGCCAATCCGCTCCAGTATCTCAAACGGCCCTACGAAGCGTGAACTTAGCTTCCCCTTCTTCTCGAATCTCAGAACACCCTTCATAGGTGCTACCTTCAAAAAGACCATGTCTCCCACCTCAAACTCGAGATCCTTACGTTGCACATCAGCATAACTCTTCTGTCTGCTTTGTGCTGTCAGCATACGAGCTCGGATCTTCTGTATGGCTGCATTGGTGGTCTGAACTAACTCGGGACCTAGCATCCTCTACTCTCCAACCTCGCCCCAGCAGACAGGAGATCTACAACACTTGCCATACAGAGCCTCAAACGGTGCCATACCGATAGTAGCCTGGTAGCTGTTATTATAGGCGAACTCCATCAGATGCAGATGGGAGTCCCAACTTCCTGAAAACTCTAGCACACAGGCCCGCAACATGTCTTCCAAAATCTGGTTCAATCTCTCTGTTTGACCATCAGTCTGAGGGTGGAATGCCGTGCTGAAGTCTAACCTCGTACCTAGTGCAAGTTGAAGTCCTTTCCAGAACTTCGATGTGAAACGAGTGTCTCTGTCTGAAATGATGGATACGGGTACTCCATGTAGTCTCACAATCTCTGTCATATAGAACTGCCCCCACTTACTGGCAGTGTAAGTGGACTTCTCTGGCACAAAGTGGGCTGACTTCATGAGTTTGTCGACAACAACCCAGATCACTGTATAGCCCTTTAGGGTTTTGGGCAGTCCCGTGATGAAGTCCATCGACACGCTTTCCCATTTCCATCCTGGTACACTCAAGGGTTGTAATAACCCGGCTGGTCGCTGTCTAGATGCCTTCACATGCTGGCACACCAAACACCTACTGACAAAATCTGCCACTTCCCTCTTCATGTTTCTCCACCAATAGACACTCCTTAAGCCCTGGTACATCTTCGTACTTCCAGGGTGCATGGTAAATGGAGAACTGTGAGCCTCAGTCAAAAGCTCTGTCTTGACTGCGCTGTCTTCTGACACACACAGGCGTCCCTCAAACATAAGGCCATCGTCAGAGGATATGAAGATGTTCTCACCTTGCTCTGTCTCTACCAAACGACGCTTCTCAACCAAGTAAGGATCATTCAGCTGAGCAACGATAATCTTTTGCCTTAAGGTTGGCTGAACTGACAACTGAGCCAACTGTGAGGTAACCTCTCTTACTGAGACTGCAATCTCGGCTCTCTCAAAATCTCTGAGTAAGGGGGCTTGCTTGGTATTAGCGCTGCTGAATGTGCAACCTTCCTACTCAGCGCGTCAGCCACTACATTTGCTTTACCTGGGTGGTACAGGATCTCGCAGTCATAGTCTTTCACCAACTCGAGCCACCTCCGCTGCCTCATGTTCAACTCCTTCTGGGTGAAGAAGTACTTCAGGCTCTTATGGTCAGTGTAAATCTGTATCTTCTCACCGTACAAGTAGTGCCTCCATATCTTCAGTGCAAAGACTACAGCTGCCAACTCTAAGTCGTGGGTAGGGTAGTTCTGCTCATGACTCTTCAACTGACGGGAGGCATAAGCAACTACCTTACCTTGCTGCATCAGAACACAGTCCAGTCCCTTCTTGGAGGCATCACTATAGATCACAAAGCTTCCCGACCCATCGGGCACTGTCAGGGCTGGTGCAGTCACCAGTTTCTGCTTAAGCTCCTGGAAGCTACTATCGCATGCTGGGCTCCAGACAAAAGGGGTTCCCTTCCTGGTCAACTGGGTCATCGGGCTGGCTATACGTGAGAAGTCTTCCACGAACCTCCTGTAGTAATCTACCAAGCCCAAAAAACTTCGAATCTCACTAACTGTGGACGGTCGAGGCCAGTTGGTCACCGTTTCGATCTTTGCTGGATCCACAGAAACTCCCTCACTAGAAACCACGTGGTCGAGGAACGTCACCTTCTTTAACCAGAACTCACACTTAGAGAACTTGGCATACAACTTGTTGGCTCGAAGAGTCTCCAAAACCTGGTGCAAGTGCTCCTCATGCTCAGCCTCAGTTTTTGAGTAAATCAAGATGTCATCAATGAAGACTATGACGAACGAGTCTAGGAAGTCCTTAAACACCCTGTTCATCAAGTCCATGAACACCGTAGGGGCATTAGTCAAGCCGAAAGACATCACAATGAACTCGTAATGTCCGTATCTCGAACGAAAGGCCGTCTTGGGAATGTCACTGTCCCTGATCCTCAACTGGTGATAGCCTAATCGCAAGTCGATCTTGGAAAAGACAGTGGCTCCCTGCAACTGATCGAACAAGTCATCAATCCTGGGCAAGGGGTAGCGGTTCTTAACTGTCACCTTGTTCAGCTCTCTGTAGTCAATGCAAAGGTGCATCGACCCATCCTTCTTCTTCACAAACAACACTGGGCCCCCCAAGGTGACACACTGGGCCGGATGAAACCCTTGTCCAGCAACTCATGCAACTGGACCTTCAGCTCTTTTAGCTCGGTTGGAGCCATTCTGTAAGGGGCTCTCGAGATAGGAGCAGTGCCTGGTTCTAAATGGCGAAGTCGATGAAGAATATACTAACTAACTTAGTAATTCTTGTAAGTGTAACCCTCCATTTTCGGTCCTCAAAGATGAGAATCATTATGCTTCCGAAGGTGGAAAGACGATATGAAAACTTATCTAAGAGATCCTATCCAAATTTGGAGTTCGCGATGTTCCGTATCCTATAATACAGCCCTCTGAATGGCACGTCGCTCCAGGACAAACAAGCAGACGCATTATAGGAATCTCACGGTGCGACCCAATGGAAGAGACTGTGGGATGTATTGTCATATATCCCTCACCCACTTACTATTAACTACTTACCCCATTCACATTGTTCATAGCTCATGCAAACACTCTCCGAATGGAGTCCGCTCCTATGCACGGCCCAAAGCCCTGCATGAACCTCACGGTGTGAACTTTTGGGGACACTAGAGTTAAAAGTACGATACTTTCTCCAGCTGAAGTGTTCTAAAAAATTTTGGGTAAATTATTTAGGATTTAATTTAGGCTAACTTAAACAAATTCTAAATCTAGGTAAAACATCCTAACATAATATTTATACTGGATTTAACCTACAATGTCTAGGTGATAAACCAATTTTATTACCTTACATCTCTCACGCATGCTCATAAAATTAGGTTAACTAGACTCAAGAACCGATTACGATCTCCAGGTAGGAGGTGTTCCGTCAACCGTCAACTTAAAAACCTCCACTCCTTAGTCATCTTATCTAACTTGTTGACAAGATCGAATCAGGTGAACCTCTTGTAACCTAGTTTTACAAGATATCGATCTAAATTTAATTTTGGAAGATATGGGTTTTAACATAAGTCAGCATGCATCTTATCTTTATTATAGATTTTAAAGTCTAATTTATTTTATAACAATTGTAAAACTTTTAGACTAACCTATAACCATTCATTTAGAAGAACAACAAATTAATATGACATTTTGATTTATTTAACCTTTTAAATAAATCAATTATTGATTAATTTCATTAAATCATATTTAATAAAATTAATTCAATTAATCTTTAAATTAATCATATTAATTTAAACTTTAACAATTAATTAATCACATTAACTAATTTCCATATTAATTTCTTAACATGCATGAACATGTTAACCTATGGTGGGATTTTAAAACTATATGTCATACAATATGCACATACAATTTTAGTAATAATTAAATCATACATCACATGCAAGATTAATTAAAACCCCTAAAATAGATTGGTTTTGGCTCTCTAAATTAAGTTAAAACTAAATTGTTACAATAATAATTTGATGGAGTACAATAATTGCTTAATAATCTATGCGCGATCGTTGAGCAGGTAGATAGCATTCACGGGCATAGGCAAAGGTGATTCGCATACCATATGCAATCGTCGAGCAAACCATACGCGATTGCTTAGCAAATCATATGCGATCACTGAGAGTGTGCACGATCGTTGAACGACAGGGTTTTAGATGAGCGATCATTTACAAAGGTGAACAATCGTTTGTAGGTGCCAGCGACACGCGTACCATACACAATCGCCACTAGAACAAATCTGGCCTTTAATGTCGGTTGGAAAAAATGAAAAAAGAGCTTTAATGTCGTTTTTGAAAATGCGGATGTTTAATGTCGGTTTTAAGCCGACATTAAAGCTGGAGCTTTAATGTCGGTTTAAAACCGACATTAAACATCCTTGTTTTGAAAAGCGACATTAAAGCTCCTTTTTAATTTTAATTTTAATTTTTTATTTTATAAAAAAATGACTTTCTCTCTCTTACTTTACTCTTTCTCAATCACCCACACGATTTCATCCTTCCAATTTCTTCTTCACTCCTCATTCTCATCTAACAATCTTCCCTTTCTTCTCTGAAGAGTCGCTGGCACCACCACCACCATCGTCCCTCGTGCCCAGCTCGTGCCCGCCACCACCGCCGTCACTCCTCACTTTCTTCAAACACTGATGTTGCTTTGGGGTTTTTTGCTTTGGGGTTGTCGACGAAAAGAATGGTAAGTTTGAATTGGGAATTTTGCTTACTCTTTCATCTCTGTATGTTGCTTTGTGTAAACTTAATTCTTTTGAAAGACTAATTTTCAGTTTCATGGGGTTTGCGGATACTGATTTATCACCAACATTTTCTTTTTTCTCAAAATGTGAAGCTGTGAGCATCAAACATGTTTGTTAATTTTCAGATTCTTTTCATGGTAAGTTTGAATTGGGAATTTTGCTTCTCTTCCTCCATCCACTTACACAGATGCACCACCCACTTGATTCAGATGCCTTTTACATTCATGAATTTGATCTTGTTTCTTCCTTTTCCTTCCAGGGTTGTCTTGGTCCATGGACGAGAGATCGTTGAAAGATGCGTTTTCTTCCTTTGGGGAGGTTACTGAAGGTAATCGTGCATGTTGAGCTTAACCCTTTGATTTACCAGTTGTAGTCTACGTGTTCGACGAAATGTCTAGTTGATTTCAGACCTCAGTTCATCACGTGTGCTTCTGGGTCGAAACATTTTGCTTCCTTGACTTTCATAATTCCAAGGTTTTTCTTTCTAAAACTAAATTTTGTTTCATTGAAGTTTCTTCTTTTATAATTCTTGTAACGAGAGAGAAAATGAGTTTGAGATGTTTAGGATTTAGGAGCGTTTTGTTTCGTAGCGTTTTACTATGCTTTTGTGATTTTCTTGGAATATTGAGACAAACCAAACAATGAGAAATATAGAGATTGAAATAATAACGAATTTGAGAGGTGGGAAACTAGAATTTATATATGAGGTAAAAGGAATTTGATGTCCATTGGTAATCACTCTGGAACTTCACCAACAAAATAGCTTTTGGGGATGAAGTTCATTTGATAAGTTTAGATGAAATTGCATGACCATTTTGAAACTTCTGTGGTGATCACTAGTCTATAGAAACATTAATGTCCTGTATGTTGCTTTGTTTGGTTTACTTGGTGACTTTAATTTGTTTTGTTAATTTGGATGGAGTTAATTGTTGTAATGTTTATAAGATTTGACCTTAAACATAGTTTTGTAGCTATATTTATTAGTTCTTACTATAGCAAATAACTTTCTTATCTTAAAGTTTTTATGAGAAATTTTCATGAGCTTTTATTTTGACGATTGTTTATTTTTAAGTACTTTTCATAACTTAGTATAACCTTTTTGTTGTAGTTAAGGTGTTTGAAAAAATATCTGAGAGATCTTCACTAGATTTTCATAGTTACTAATGTGGCAGCTATTGGGTCTCATTAAAGTTTAACTTTATTTTGAGATGTATTTACGAAACAGTGAACTATAAATATGTTTTCTTGTCATGTTTCATAAGTAGAAATCATGTTTCTAACCCAAACTTTATTCAAATAAAATAAATTCATAAAGGAACCTTTTTGCTTCCTATATTTATCATATATACTTCTCCCCTCCCCCCTTCACTTCCCACACTTATATGGATGTTGTCAAGGCTCACTTGGGTAATTATATTGTTATTAACCAACCCTTTTGTTTAGTTAAAATTTAAGGAAGTTTTGTTGGGTTTTTTAATTATTAAATAAGTAGGATGAACAACAATTTTGATAGGTGGTTGGCTTTCTTTTTTTCTTTTTACATTTTCATTAGATTTTTAAAAATAAAAATTTCTATAGTATATGTTTGTTAATTAAATTTTCCTATTTCATTTTAATGTTATTAAAACGCAATTTAATAGAATAATCACCGAAAAATCACAGAGTAGTACAAATTGAATGAATTTCATAATAACCTTTGTTATAATTTGATTGAAATTAAAATTTCATAAATTATTAGTCTAACTTAATTTTGGGCAAATTTTAGATTTATTAAAATCGTGGAATACAAAAAAAACATATTCTTCCTAAAGTTTCATTTTGAATAGATTTACTTTAAAAAAATATTTGTAATACAATTTCAATTACATTGAAACAACAACAGTCAAATCATTTCGTTTACTTCTACAACATATATAAAATTTTGAATGTCAAATTCAAAAGGGTTATTTATGTTTGTTTTTATTTTGTTGTGACATGAATTTGTGCTAATTTTTTTCAAGATCTACCTTGATTAATGATTCTCTTCGTTTTGTTTGTATTCGCTGTGTGTGGTTACGGAAATGACAGGTTGAAGTTACGATTGTTGATGTTTCTACCAGTCATCAGATTGGGATCGACAGTTGGGGGGAAGGCAATGGAATCTCTGGTCAAAGAGGGATTTATACAGGTGCTTTTATGAAGAGAATTATTTTATTTTAAGTAGCTTCATGATAAGATCTGTAAGTTCACTGCCAAATAGGATTTATACAGGATTTATACATGCTTCATAATGCATGTTGACTTGTTGAATTGTTTTATGTATTATTGAAAAGATAAATATATTTTTTGTGAAAGAAATAAGTTTGTTGTTTTCTAAATCATTTCAACTCGAACATGTTACCTGTACTCTCTCAAAAAATATTTTCTGTCTTATCAGTGAATGAAAAAAAACCATGAGGGTCAGTAATCCCATCCTATCCCCCCAATTGGAGATAACTTGATCATTAACAGGTTTCTTTATTTTCTATCTTAATTTTTTATGGTTGTTCGCATAGGGAGTCTTGGACATCACCACCACAGAGGTCGCAGACTACTTAATTGGAGGTGTCATGACTTGAAGTGGATATTTTTATGGTTCTCTTCCCTTGAACAATATTTTAAATCTCTATGTTTCTCTCATCTCACAGGGTTCTCCTTTTTGCAAACTTGTTCGTGAAGTGCTTGTAGAGTTGGAGTTACCACATTTAGTACGTTGGTAAAGTCTCTTATACCGTTCATTTTTCAAGGCACACTATTATTAATTACATACACTCACTTATTAATATCGTCTAGGATCTTTGCATATAAATCTTTGTCAATATGGCAATGGCCTTTTAGGTGGTGTAAGCGGTAGAAGGAAAAAAGATTACTGAGTGTGAATATTGAGTATTAGTAAGAAAATATAGGCCTATACGAAAATGTTGCCATTTATATCTTATAGATGTACATTATCACTTCTTATTTTTTCTTAGTTCACTCTTAAGGCAATCGGACCACATATTCTCAACAGTTTGAGGAATTGTATTAAGTTTTTTTGGGATTTTTGAAGTTTGAGGAATTTTCTTAGTTTTTTTGAGGAATTTTCTTAGTTTTTTTGAAGTTTAGCATTTGAATTCGCAGGCTTTAAGGAATTGTATTAAGTTTTTTACGAGATTCTGGATTTTCATTTCCACTGTGTTTGGGATTTTTGGATGCTGTCGATTGGGTTTGCGGGATTGTTAGCTATTGGCTTTGCAGATTTGGAGGAATATATATTGGATGGGAGAAGAAGCAGCTGTTTTGGCTGCAGTTTGCAAAACAAAACTTGAAGAAGAAGAAGAAGAAGGTATGAAATTTCTTTTTCCCTTTTATTGTTTTGGAGTAGATAGTTTATTTATATGCATTTGTGGACCAAGTAATTACCTTCTTGGCGCGGAAGGTCAAATGGGAACAGATGAAGCTGGTGATGGAGCTGGCCCTGACACTGTGGAGAGTGGCCAAAGTGTACCTGTTGCTGCTGGTGCCGGAGATACCAACATTTGTGGTGGTATTGTTCAGTTGTATTGGGAAAGGATTCTGGGACGAAGCTTAGATTTAAATGGCCAAGTTCGTCAAATTTCCCTCAAGGTAAAAAGTTCTAGATTATAGATTTTGCTTCTCAAAACATTTACATCTTTAATTTCTTTGATGATATCATTTACCTATAACCACTAAAGAGATTTAGAGTGTTTTTGGTTGATTTAGATATTTGATATCATTTAGATATTTGTAGTGTTCTTTGAGCGTTCCGATATTATATGTAGATAACAATTGTTTTTGTCGTGCTTGATAGAATGTAGATAACTGTATATTTTTCCAGGTCATTTTCTACTAGAGGAGGATGATAAGTTTCTAGATAAGGTTTGAGCTACAGTTCAGGAAGAGGAATGTCAAGCCCTTGCTGCATTTGGTGCCTGTTTCCAATATTAATAATTGTTTGAAGAAGCATTTTCGAGACCTTTAAAATGTCGTGATCTTTGAATTTATATAATTCTGTTTGGTTGCAGTTAATTTTACAAGCGTGTTTTCATTGTTGGTGGAATCAGACTTGAATAATATGGGATTTATGTGCTTTAAGATATGAATGGGATTTATTGCTGCTTTAAGATATGAATGGGATTTATGTGCAAGTGCTAATAGCATTTTCATTGTTGGTGGAATCAGACTTGAATAATATGGTTTCCTACGTAATGTGACTTGTAGTTTCAAGTTTGTAGTTAATCTCACTTGTTGGAATCAATGTTGGTTTATAAAAAATGGACAATAATACAACAATTAAATAAATATAAATTTCTAAAAATGGACAAAAACAAGCCTTTGATGTCGGTTTTAAACTGACATTATTGGCCTCTTTAATGTCGGTTTTAAAACGACATCATAGCCCAATCGACATTAAAGGGCTTGAATAACACTATCAAAGATGTCGGTTTAAAACCGACATTAAAGCCAAACCGACATTAAAGGGCTTCAATAACACTATCAAAGATGTCGGTTGAAAACCGACATTAAAGGCCTTTAATGTCGTTTTTAAACCGACATTAAAGAGGCCTTTAATGTCGTTTTTAAACCGACATTAAAGGCCTTTAATAACGCTCGCAAAGATGTCGGTTGTCAAGTGACATTAAAGCCCTTTAATGTCGGTTTTAAACCGACATTAAAGGTCAAATTTCTTGTAGTGCGCTTAGCATGTAAACGATCGCTTAAACGCTTAGCGTTACGCGTACCTTATGCGATCGCTTAGCGAATGAGTGATCGTTTAAGAGGTAAACGATCGTTTAACGCTAGCACTACCCGTACCTTACGCGATCGCTTAATGGGTATACGATCGTTTCTTATGTAAACGATATGCATACCATATGCGATCGTTTAGCATATAAACGATGGAGTCTTCTTCAAACGATATGCGTACCATACGCAATTGTTTAGCTGGTAAGCGCGATGTTCACTGGCCCAAGCGATGCGCATACCATATGCGATCGTTGAGAGGGTGAACGATAGGCTTGATACATCTCCTTCTGAGCTTCTTTAAACAACATCTTCTTCTTCCTGAATGAATGATTTACAGCCTATACTCAACTCTAATGACTCTAATAAATTACATACTCTTTGCAAAATTAAATTAAGCCACCAACAGGGCTAATTACAAAGATTAAAGAAAATAAACAACTTAATGTAGAGCCAAAACCAAAACTAATCTATTTTAGTTCAACTATATCAATTTATCACATAAATTATAAGAACCCACCATATGCATATGAGTGAAGCTAAGCATGCTGTGATACCACATGATGGAAAAACATTAAGAAACATGCTGCAGCGGAAGAAATAGATCATGCTTTACTCTATATGCATCTAAACGATTTAGAAGCTAACATG
Source organism: Cucumis melo (assembly GCF_025177605.1). Lineage (NCBI taxonomy): Eukaryota > Viridiplantae > Streptophyta > Magnoliopsida > Cucurbitales > Cucurbitaceae > Cucumis > Cucumis melo. The sequence continues at coordinate 8,701,570 of NC_066863.1, forward strand.
CACATGTTATACGATGGTCCTAAGTGAGAAGCCAAAAAGTAAACGAAGAACTTACCTTTTATAGTTCTAGGCTTCTTCTTTGAATTCTTTTCCTTCTCTGCCTGAAAATCATGAACAAGAATAACCACCAAGTTAACCTACTATGCTCAAGACCAAGAACGAAGTTGTGGGACTCGGTTTTGTGAAGTAAAATTTAAAGAGAGATGGGGAGTGTATTGTTTAGGTGGTTTTCCAGAAGAACATCTTACTCTCTCATTCTGTAATGAGAAATGTTTTATATGAAATCTTCATGCAAATTACATGCAATTTATTTCATATATGTTCAACACCTCCTTAATCCATGAATTCTCAATGGAATTAGTGGCTTCAAATTCACAATAAAATGGGTATTTTGGTCATTTGACAAATTAAGTCTAAGTCAAAAGTCAAACTTTGACTTCTCACAGTCAAAAGTCAACTTTTTGACTTGTTACTATTTTTCCCGTCTTATCTAATTCTAACCTTCCGAGTAATGAATCCATATTCATTTCTCTAAAATTCAAATCATATTTGAATATAAATGCAGTCAAAGTTCAAAGTTAAAATTCAACATGTTGACTTTTATAACTTTGACCGTTTCAAAACTTTCCAAGCTTTTAAATATGAATCTATATTCATATTTATTTAAATCATATTTAAACACAAAGCTTAAAGTTTATTTCTACCGATTTATATCTTATATATTTGTCGGTTTCTCTCTCTTTTCTTAATTCGAACAATTCGAGTTACTTCAACATACTTGTTCTTAGTTAAATCCATATGAGCTAGTAGGAGAACCTAATGGACCTATAGATCATGGGCTTCAACGATTCGAGATTAACTGGCTAAACTCTTTTAGACCAAGCTTAATCAACATTCATTAACTAAAAAGTCATTCCACTAAAGACTCTTAGTTACACTCCCCTCACTATAGATATATTTCTGTCCACCTGATATAACCATGATGAGTAAGTTGATCATTCACAGGTTGTTCGTAATCTTGGCTGGGTCAAAATACCATTTTACCCCGAGATTACATCTTGCTCCTTAAGACCCATTGATCCACTATTGAACAATTGGTTTAAGGTCCAACCTATAAACCAGAATCCTTCTCGGGCCAATGAGAAGGTGGGACCCCTTGTTCAAAACTTGGATTCAGTCCTTAAAGGAACAACCTATCTACTATCCCAGAAGTGGGTAGGAGCGAATTCCATCTTGCACCTTATGTCCCTAGCTATCCACTTGGTCTTACCTCTGAAATGGGGGCTTATTGGGCCAATGATGTTGAGTTGCCCTCACCTATGTAGATCTAAGGATACTACCGAATGAACAGAAGTTCATAGTTAGCTCAGGATTAAGATCAAGTTACCTAGGTCATCATAATTGAAATAGTCAGTTTATAGTTTACGGTGTTATAACTAAAAGTGACTATTTCGTGGTTCCAGTCTTATGTAAACCATTTACATAGGATGCCCCCACTCCCATGTCTTTACATGAACGATTCAGGGTTACATCGTTTGTACTAACTATGGAGCGGGCCGCATCCATAGTGTTTATCCTAAATAAGGCGTCCAACCTTATTCATACACTATAAACTATTTGGGCTATTAACTTGAACTTAATCCATGTTTATGTCTCAACATAAAGTTCAAATGTAATCGACTAACTCAATAAAATAGTCTCAGGACCTTAATTTATTGGTTTTAAGATTATATCATTCAATAATAAATTTTATTGAACCAAATAACAAAGTACGAGTTTTAGGACACAAATTCCAACATAAAGTTATTCATTTCGTGTCAAAACATAGGTATTTTAATATAAAGTATAAAGTTGAGGATACATTAAATTATTAATATAAACAAATTTTGAAAATTCGTGTTTATAACGAAATATTTGTTATATCAATATTTTTTAATATCGGAATTTTGTATTTCTTTCGTCTCTTTATTTGATATCTATTATTTCTTATCTAATATTTTTTTGGGTGCCTACACCTAACTCCATGTGAAATATCATTTATGATAATTTAATATTTTAAAGAAATTACAATTTTTTGGGTTGACATATGGAATAGGTATAACCACCCAACTATTTTTCTTTAGGGTTCAGTAAATATAGATCACTACAACAAAATTAGGCTTTAAAGTTGGTTTAAAATTGAACTGACATTAAAGAGATAAGATGTTGGTTGGCAACTGACATCTACGGTAGTGTTATTAAAGCTCCTTAATGTCGATTTAAAACCGATATCTATGATAGTGTTATTAAAGCTCTCTAATGTTTTAATATTTTATTTAAGTTTTATTTGAAAACTATCTTGTATTTAGTTTTTTGTTTTAAAAAATTAAATCTTTTTTTCTTTTTCATTTTCGAATCATAGTTTGAATCTATTCTTAATGAAATAGTTAATTTTTTAACCAAATTAATTTTTCTTCATAAATATAACAAACTATTAAAATATTTACGGGGCATGTAACAAAGCCCATAAAGTTATTCATTTTTTTTAATATTTCGGGTTTGTCCTTTCGTTTTTCTCCTACTTTTCACTGCAATTTTTTTTTCTGTCGTCTTTTTTCCTTTTCTTTTTTTTTTTTCCGCTCTGATTTCTTTCCACCGTTTTTCTTTTTTTGTTTTTTTACGTTGTTTAGATTTGTGTGACCTCTGTTTTTTCTATCGTCTTTCTTCATTTTCTCTTTTTTTTTTTCTTTTTTGCTGCGATTTCTTTCTATCGTCTTTCTTTTTTTCCTACTCTTTTTTTACGTCGTGTAGATTATGGTAACAAAATCTAAAAGATCGTGTATAAGAATCTTGAAAAAAATTGTTTAGATTGAAGTAGCCAAATTTAAACGATCATGTAAATAAATTAAATGATCGTGTACCAAAATAATAAAAAAAATCGTTTATCCAAATCTAAATAATCGTGTACCAATGCATCTTGAAAAAAATAAACAATCGTGTAAACAATCTAAATAATCGTGTACCAAAAGAATTTTGAAAAAATTCGTTTAGCCAAATCTAAACGACTGTGTAGCCAAATCTAAACGATCGTATAATCAAATTAAATGATCGTGTAACCAAATTAAATGATTAAATGGAAAAAAATAAATCGTTTACATTTCGCTTTCCAAATTTAAACGATTGTGTGCAAAACAATAGCCAAATCTAAACGATCTTATATCAAATATATTACGCTCGTTGTTGATGGGATATTTTTGGTATTTTTCATTGTAAGCCTGTGGGCTTTTTTCATTTTCGAAATTGTTTTATTCAGTGTAAATATTTTAGCGCTTTGTTATATTTTTTAAAATAACCCTTTAAAAAACAAAATCAATTTTTGATAAACTATATTTTTTAAGTTTACAAATTTAAAACGTGAATGCTATTTTGACTGCACTTTTTTCTTTACATCCCAAAGAATTGCCCAATAAGATCTTGAATTGATTTTTATGTCATTTTATTTCTAAAAAAGAGGGTGCATTTGAGTTATGTTCAGGGTAGTGAAAGCAGCTCACTGATCTCAGCTTGGCGGCAACTGACTCCAAATGTTCAACATTCAAGACCTACAAAATTACAAATGTTGTGGGCTCTAGCAGGAATAAGTTTATTTCAACTTTCTTATTTTGCTTTTATTTCTATTCATTGTACTTAGTTAAACTGGAAGTTCAATTTTTAGGTTTTGTTGTCTGTTATTTTATAATTCGTGGGTAGTGGTGTTAGTTTCTTGTAAACCACCTACTCAACCCCTCATAACTTATGTAAATTAAGGGTATTTAAATCCCTTCATAACTTAGATCCTAGTTGGCTTGCAGATAGTGGGGCTACTACTTATATTACAGCAATTCTTTGGTAACCTTAACATCAAATCTGAGTATCATATTATCTTGACATGGAGGTGATATACTAGAGAAATTTTAGAGAAGTTCAATATGGTCAATTCTAAGTCTATCACAACTTCGATTGAAACTAAAACCAAACTGTCCAAATATGAAGAAAGAGACTATGTTGATCCTTCATATTTTAAAAGAATGTCTGGTCGTGTGCAAGTCAAATATCTCAAACCCCCAACTAAACTTTTGAAATATGAAGGATTAACATAGTCACCTTCTTCATATTTGGATAGTTTAGTTCCAGTTTCAATCGGAGTTGTGACAGACTTAGAATTTGTCATATTGAACTTCACTAGAATTTCTCTAGTATATCGCTCTTGAGAGATGAAAATACTTTCCTCTGACTACTTCACCTTAATGCCAAGTTAATATGACATAAGCCCTATATCTGTTATTTCAAATTCTTGGGTCATCATCTTCTTGAGATCTTCAAACATACTTGCACAATTTCCTGTAAAAATTAAGTCATCCACGTACAAACAGACCACAAAAATATCTCCATGACCATTAGTTTTAATATAAAGAGAATGTTCATAAGGACAACCCAAATACCCATTATCAAGGAAATATTTGTTGATTATGCTATTCCACATTCCTGGTGCTTGTTTCAATCCGTACAATGCCTTCTTCAATTTTAGAACTTTATCCTCTTGGCCTTTCACAGAATAACCAAGAGGTTGTTCTAAGTAGACTTATTCTTCTAGCTATCCATACCAAAATGTTGATTTGATATCCATATGAAAGATCTTTCAATTATTTTGAGCAACAAGAGCAATTAACAACCTTATGGTTTCCAAACAAGAGAAAGGAGCAAATCTTCATCGTAATTAATGCATTTTCTTTGAGAATATCCTTTTGCAACTAATATTGCTTTGTATCTCTCCTACTTCTTCCTTTTCATTTCTTTTTATCTTGAAGACCAATTTGACACCTACTGCTTTCGTTTCATTTGGAAGAGTAGAAAGTTCCCACGTATCATTACTTTTTATGGCTTTTATCTCTTCATCCATAGCAATCTTCCATTTGTCATTTTGAAAAGCTTTTTCAAACTTCAAAGGTTCATTGTCACCAAATAGAAAAAAACGAGTAAGGTTATTAAAACTTTGACTTAACACTTCAGTTTCATCATATATGTCTCATAAGTTTCTCATGCCACGAGGCCCTTTACTTGAACTTGCAGATGATGAAGGTGGGTTTTGTTGTGGAGTGATTGGAGATGCTTGTGGTGTTGATGGAGAAGCAATGTCACTAGGCTCATCATGATCACCGGTAAAAAGCAAAAAAATATGTAGTCTTCTGGTTTGTCATTTCAATTCCATGATGCTTCTTCATCAAACACAACATCTCTACTTACGATCGTCTTCTTTGTATCATGATTATAAAGCTTGTAGCCTTTTGAGCTTGCATCCTAGCCAACAAAAACATATTTTGACTTTTATCATCAAGCTTACTACGCTTTTGATCAGGTATATGCGCATAAGCCATGCATCCAAATACTCTCAAATGAGCAATTGATGGTTTTCTTCCTGTCCATGCTTGTTGAGAAGTTTTGTTCCAAAAGCTTCTAGTAGGGGAACGATTTGACAAGTACATTGCACACTCAACAACTTGTGCCCAAAATTCTTTTGGCATCTTCTTGCTCTTCAACGTGCTTCGAGCCATGTTAAGTATTGGTCGACTCTTCCTCTCAACAACACCATTTTGTTGAGGAGTAAATGGATCTATCATAGGTTGACGCATTCCATTTTTTGCGTAAAAAGTTTTGAATTCATTTGAAGTGAATTTACCTCCCTTGTCTGATCTTAAAGCTTTTATGTAATGACCACTTTCCTTTTCAACAAGGGATTTAAATGTCTTGAACATGCCAAGTACTTATGATTTCTCCTTGACAAAATAAACCCAAGTTTTTCAACTGAAATAAACAATAAATAATAAGAAATAATTATTCTTAGCGAAAGAACTTGGTTTGATTGGTCCACAAGATCAGTGTGAACTCACTCCAGTGGTCTCTTTGCTCTCGAAGATGATTCTTGTGGAAAACTCTTCCTTGATTGTTTGCCATAAAGACAACCTTCACAAAATTGATCTGGATGTTTGACATATATGACAACCCTTTTACCATGTCCTTCCTGGCTATAGTCTTAAGCCATATTCAAAGTTCAAATGCCCAAATCTCAAGTGCCAAATCCAATTGGGATCTTTCAAACATGACTTTAAACAATTAGCAACATCAATTTGAACGTTTAATATAAAAAACATTCTATTTTTTGTCATTTACACTTTAGGAATCATATTGTCATGATTATCTCTTATTAAAAGACTAGAATCCTTCATCAAAATATTATAGCTTTTCTCTAAGAGCTGTTTCAAACTCAAAATGCTGTTCTTCATATTAGGCACATAATAAATATTAGAGATAAACTTATACTTCCCATTCTTCAAATTGATAAAAAATTTACCTGTTCCTTTCATTGGAATTTTTGTGACATCATGAAATACTATATAGCCACCAACAGATACATCAAGCTCCATGAACATCAATTTACTTCCATACATGTGATTGCTTGCACCACTATTGAGAAGTCATGCACCGTTTTCACATGTTTTCGCAACTTTGCATGTTGAAGCAATGGTGAATCACCGCTTCTCAACATAATTTTCATTTTCTTCAACTCTAGTTCTGCATTCCCAGAAATAATGGTCGAATTTATGACAATTATAACATTCAACCTGTCTTTTGTCATACCTTCTGTCATTATTTGATCTCCTTTCACTTGACCTCGAAGAATGTTGTCTTCCACAACCTTTTGATGAATTAGAGTCTGTATTACTCTCATCAAATTTTCTTCGAACGTAATTTCCTCAACCTTGATCTCTGAAATCACTACGTCCACGATTGCCACCATGTCCTCGACCTCGATTGCCTTTTTCTAGGTTGTCTTCCTTGTCTTTTAATTTTAACTTTGACTGAAAAAGTTGCTTAGTCGTCTGCTTGTTCTTCTTAAGAAGCTTCTCTTCATGGGTTTGTAAAGAACCCATAAGTTGATCAATTAACATTGTACTCAAATCCTTTGATTCTTCAATAGCTACAATGATGAAATTAAATTTTTCATCCAATGAGCGAAGTATCTTTTCTACTACTTGCTCGTCACTTATTACCTCACCATATCTCTTCATTTCATTTACTACTGCTAGCAGTCTTAAAATATAATCTGAAACTGATTCAGACTTCTTCATATGTAATGATTCATAATCACCTCTCAATTTTTGAAGGCAAACCCTCTTCACTCGATCTGCTTCTTTATATGTATTCTCCAAAATTTGCCATGCGTGACGTGCAGTAGTTGCTCCAGAAGTTTTCTCAAAATTGAAATCATGAATGGTTTGATGAATGATGGTAAGAGCCTTTTGATCTTTTTTCCTTATATTTTGTAAAGCTTCTCGTTGAGCTTGACTCAAAGCCGCATCACTTTCTGGTTCTTCACAAACATTATTAACAATGTTCCACACATCTTGTGAACCGAGTAAAGCTTTCATTCGAATACACAAAATACTATAATTTTCTTTCGTAAGTCAAGGTACTTGGAAGGGAACTAAATTGTTGTTTGCCATTTGCAAAAATAATTTTTTTAGACTTGAACTTTAGGCTCTGATACCATTTTGTTGGAAGCGTGTTGTGAATATCCGAAAAAAATAATCAACAAATAGAATATGTGAGAGGAAATAAAAACAAACTTATTGTAAGACTAACTCTTTTGTGTGTATTCTACTCACACTTGGATAATATAGATTACAACATTTCAATCCTATTTATAGAATTGTCATGAGCATAACTCATACTATAATTAAATACAACAATTTAAATTCTACATTTAACTAATGTGAAACTCTTACTAAATTAACTTTAACATTTTAACTCTCACATCCTTTAATTTCTTAACTCTCATAAATTAATTCACATATAACTTACATGCAGGTTGAAAATTAAGCGCATGTTTTAAATCATTAAGTTATATGTGAATTAATTTATGAGAGTTAGAAAAAGATGTGAGAGTTAACATGTTAGAGTTAATTTAGTAAGAGTTTCAAATTAATTATGTGTAGGTTTTAAATTGTTGTGTTTAAATTGTGGTATGAGTTATGTTCATGACAACCCTATAAATAGGATTGAAATGTTGTAACCTAAATCATCCAAGTATGAGTAGAATACACACAAAAAATCTTCCAATAAGTTTTTATTTCTTCTCAAATATTCTAGTTGGTGAAATGCAAGGCTCATATAGTGATCCCATAGGAAGTGTCAGTCTTCTAGACGTCCCACCAATATGTGCGGTGGGTTGGCACTTCATGGTCGCTGTACTTTTTGAAATGTCTATAACAGTCGCCCCTAAAATCCTTGAAAGAAGTGAGCATTTGATGCTCAACGAATCTATTCATTGCTTGATCATTGAAATCAAGAGCGATAAAGCACTACACATTACAAAACACCACACATTAACTTTGTTTATACTTAAGTATGTTTGAAATGAAAATGAATTGTTTACTACATGTAATTGTAGGGCGCCCTTGACAACCTCGATATATTCTCGTCCAAAATCAATCCTCCTAAGAAAGCAGACTGGAAATGTACATCTCACACACACACCAATAGCCAGGTTGAGTCGAACAACGTGTGGAGATATTGGCTTTTCTGCTATAAGGGCTATGGTCATTGGAATCTTACCATTCTTATGGACGTTCCTCTCCAACTCCAAGAGTCAAGACTGTTGACATCTCCTAGGAGTTGGAGAGGATTGAGTACTTTCTGCTAAAGAAAACAACAAGTCATATGAGAAAAAAGTTAAAATAAACTATGTAGGAAGGGGATATTTCAATAGTTAATAGATGTAGCTCCAGACTCTGTAATGAGTTCTAATTTGGGTTCATACATCTCTTGCATGGACACCTTATTCGTCTGTAATCATCGACTTGAAACTTGACAATCTCTAAAAATTGGGCCATTCCCTCTCTATACTCAACCGGTAACTTATTTATAAGTTGTATCCAACCTTTGTCCATTGTTAAAGACCAAAACCATAAATAGGATTGATTAGTCATATGTTCCTCCTCTCAATTCCTAAACTTACTCCCCTGAATAAGCTATGCCCAATCTCCCAACCCTTGAACTAAAAGCTATCATAATTGCAGAATATATAGCCAAAACAAATCTTAACCATAAATTACAGTAATTATAAAAAAATATCTGGGGTTTCCACTAGCGTCTCGCCATAATCAATCTTTTCTCTGACTTGGAATTCACATTCACCTAGCATCTCATACATCATTCCTTGCCTAGATCTGGGATTCATATTCAACCAGCATCCAACGTCAATAGCACATCATAACTCACCATAACCTGGGATTTTGCCTTGGCCTGGATCCGGATTCATATTTAATCAGCATTGTGCGAGTTACCTCAGATTTCCATTAGTATCTTACGATAGCTAGTCTTATCTTTCTCACATCATACAATCATTACAATCAATAAACAGAAAGATTAATTAACTTCCTAGCTTACTTTCCTTTCATAAAATCACAGTAGTAACAATATCCTGCGATAAACATCCACGAAAGAATGCTAATTTCAAACGATCATCAATAGAATATATTTTTCACTTATCAAGATTACAAACAAAACATTAACTATTTAAGAAAATCATTCATAAAACATTTCTTCCATTGATGAAAGATTCTTATGAAAGTTACTCAAAATAATCATTTGTTACAAAGATCTTTCACAAAGATACTTGTTTTATTTAAGAAGAACCACCCACGAAGATACTTAGCCTTAACTCCTTCCTTCTTTACTTTCGACTTTTTCTTCTCGCCTAGCAGTTCCCTTGACCAACTGTTCAACACTTAGAGCTTTCTCTTGTAATCTATCAGAGTGTTTAACATTTTTGAAAACTCATTTTTCCTTCGATCTTGGGCCTTATTTATAGTGTTCTTTCACACCCAAGGGTTACTTCCACGCTTTACACATGTTGCTTTACCAATTCATCGTGCCATGCAACCAACTCAAACTTGACACGTAGGCTAAATATCAGCGATGATTAGACACTTCCTTGAGACGCCAACCTTATCTCCTTTGAAAGCTAAACTCTTTAATCGCCGACTATCTCTATCACCTCGAGAAACAACAGACATTTACTTTCCACAATGAGTTGCTTAGTCATTTCAATGAGACATATACTTCTTCGCCGCACTCTCTTAGACATAGGTACTTCTTCCCGTATTACTATGTTAAATGTCTAGTCCTTTGTATCCAACGCATGCTTCTTCCTTGCTAGCTATTCTTATCGCGTCACTTACCTTACACGATAGAATTAAACCCAAACATTTCTCTTCGTATCACCTTTTCTCCTCTTGTATCCTTCATCGCAGGATGTCCCATGCTTATACTTATCCGAAATAACTTCCCAGTAAGGATTCCTTTCAATATGACTTCCTTTCTTCGGATCAGGGCCTCACAATATTTTTACCGACAAAAAAAAATATTGTGTTGGCATTTAAGTTGTCTCGATGAAATACATGTTTTTTTTGGCATAATCGTTCTTCAAAATGAGGTCAAAAAGATATGTCTGCCAACATCGTTTTTGTTAGCATAAGTGGTTTACAGTTTTAAATATGAATTGTAATTGCTAAATAAGCAATTTTTAAGCATTTTTTTCAATAATACCTAATTATGCACGAACAATAATTAATCGACAATTAAATCAATAGAGGAACAAATATAACAAAAATAAGCTTCTATATTAAAAACAAAACTAATATTCAATGCAATAATGTAACATTAGTGGTATATATATATATAATTTTGAGGATTGCTAACTAAGTTTTCACAAATCTTACATACATTATTCCTTAAGCCAAAGTTTGTGATTCTAACTTTTCACAAGTCTCCCATATATACAAAAAAAAAAAAAAAAAAAAAAAAAAAAAATCTTTCACTTAACCAAAATATATCCTAACCCTAAGTGAAATGTGTTACACCAAAATAAGTAGTCATCTCAAAATCTTCCCCCAATCTCCAAAAGTTGATGTTTGAGAATACATGTATAACATGAAATAGGAAACAAATACAAGTGACAACATGAAAAAGTAGCAACAAAAATGACAAAGTAGCAACAAGTGGCTAATTAAGAAAATAACACATAATTTGAACATAGAGATGGATGCATTCAAACTCCCCCTCCCACCTAATGAACCTACATTTTAAACTATAAATAAGCAATACAAATACATATAAAATGACAAAGTGAACTTCTCCCAATCGAACTACGCATAAAAAAAAACCTCGTTAATTGCATCAAATTTGTAATGCAAAAAGACCCTGTACAACAATGAGATTATATTTCTAACTCCATTAACCATAACTCAAAGTTATTATAACGTACCTAATTTTATGAAAGTCCACCTTCTTACCTTTGTTGTGCAACAAGTTGTCTCGTGATGTTAGTCAATTGATCTTGGAAGCTCTAAATTATTGGCTTCAACATGACATTTTCTTCCTTTAAGTTTATCACCTCTGCCTGAAGCTTCATACTTATTCCCCATATCTTTCTTAAACACATAGGTCGATGTACCACATGTTGCTACATTGGGGGTTGTCTTCCATCCAAGACCTTTTGTTTGTCATTTTCTATTTACATGACACTTTATCACTTCCATGAATTGTGCAACTTCATCAATATACTCTTTTGAGACTCTATCTTTAAGCCTAATCCAATCCTTATTCATCGTTGATGCAAAATGAATAAATTTTAATCCTGTAGTAGTTTGGGCAAAAAGTTAGAGAAACCTTTTTCCACAAACTTAAGGATACCTTTATAAGGCCATATAATGGTGCCTAAGTACAAAATAGAAAGTGTTACTTTAACACAAGTCTACCAAGATCACCCGACTCATGTATTGTCCTTTGTTGGGTTATCGGGTTTAGGGTCCAATTCTCATTCATTATATTCAAAATATTTATACTAATTCCAAATCAAAAGAGAAGCAATCAACCAAGATCACCCAACTCATACTATATAACAAACAACACTAAGAGCATGTTTGAAATTCAAATTCAACAAAGATGACTACTATAACTGTTGGATAGTCATAGCAATTCACATATACAATACTTATTAAATTTCATATAATAACAAAGATCACCACACTGATCATATCCTAAAATCACTTTTAAAATTAAGCCTTATTAGATTTCATATAATAATATATATAAAATTTAATAAGTATTGTGATATTTGTTACTATAAGAAAACGAGACTAAAGAAAGAAAAAGCACTATATATCAACAATATAAAAATTCAATTTTGGCCATCAAATGTACTTTCTCTTGTAACTCCTAATTTTCTATATGGATCTTTCTCTATGTACTTTTCAAACTTTAATCAATTTCTCGTTCAAGTGCATTGTCTCTAAAATCTAAATATGACATTTCTTTTTGAAAAAACATTGAAGTAGAGGTTGATTGTACATCAACTTATACCAAATCAAACTATCAAACTAAATTTTTTTGTTTTTAATTAACATGGTAGTAAGTCAATAGAATAAATAAATGAACATAATAATCACAGTAATCAAATTTCAAATCCTTACTTAGAGGGATTGTGATAATAAATATTCAAGATCAATTAAACTTTGGTTTTAAATTATTTTATAAAGAATTAGACATCAAGAATATGTTAAATTTTTGTATCAAATCCATATAATGAGAGTTTAAGATTTACCAAACATATTCAAAATAAAAGATTTACCAAACTTCGACGAGCGTGAGAAGTGTTAACGTTGGCGATGATTTTCCTACTGCTTCTCTTAATACTACTTCACATAATATCAATATTACTGATCAAAATCTCTCCATTTAATTCTCAGAGTCTGTTTCTAGTTCAAATGATCATCAAAATGAAGAAGATTCTCAATCATACCCAATATCCAATGAAGTACCAATAGAATCCATTCGTACTGATCGTTCTCAATCTATTCTATCCAGTACTTCCACTCAATTCTCTCATCCTATGAATACTAGATCCAAGCTAAGAGTGGAGTCTTCAAATCCAAATACTTCAATTATCTTGCCTCTATGTCTCATATTGATGTTAAGGAACGACCCAAGACAACTAATTAAGGATGCTTTAAATTCAGAAGCTTGGACAAAAGCTATGGAGGAAGAAATGAGTGCACTATTTAGAAATAACACATGGACATTGGTGCCACATTCACCAAATTATAATCTAATGGGTTGCAAATGAGTTTTCAAAACAAAAAGGAATTTAGATGGAAGTGTTCAAAAGCTCAGAGCAAGGTTGGTAGCTAAAAGTTTTCCTCAAAATCATGGCACAGATTTTAAAGAAACCTTTAGCCCAGTGGTGACAGCTTCAACAGTAAGGATTATATTGACTCTAACAGCAGCCTGTGATTGGAAAGTAAGACAACTGAATATCAACAATGCTTTCGAAATTACAATTTAGGAAAGCATGAAAAAGATGTTTACATGATGTAACCTGAGGGATTTATTGATAGAAAAAAGCCCAATTATATCTGCAAATTACACAAATCTCTTTATGGATTAAAGTGAGCTCCAAGGGCATGCTATTAAAGGTTAAAAACAATTATCCTTAGTCGGGGTTTTAAACATTCTAGAGCTGACAACTTATTGTTCTTTATTAATGCTGAACAAACTAAAGTTTACATACTTATTTATGTAGACGATATTCTCATAACAGGCAACAATATATGTCTCATTAACAAGTTTATTGTAGCCTTAAATAAAGAATTTGCTCTTAAAGATCTGGGCGGCATATCATATTTTCTAGGCATTGAAGTCCATAGAGATGAAACAAGAATTTTCTTAAATCAAACGAACTTCATTAATGATTTTTTGGACATATTGAATTTGAATAATATTAAGCCGTGCAATACACCAACAGTGACGAGGAGAGACGATATACAAGAAACGATGGAGAAACTATGGATGACTACACACTATCAAAGGGCAATTGAGGCTCTACAATATATTACTCATACGAGACCAGAAACTTGATACATAATCAACAAACTCAGCCAATTTCTACAAGATCCAACTATCACGCAATGGAAGACAGTGAAGAGAGTATTGAGATATTTAAAAGGTACTATTAGTCTTGGTCTTCACATACCTAAATGTAGTAGTTTGCAAATTACAGGCTACTCAGATGCAGATTGAGTGGAGTGAGGTTGACGATCAATTTTAGCTTATTGTGTCTTTATCGGGGATGCTTTGGTGTCATGGTGCTCAAAGAAGTTATAGCGCGCTCCAGTACTGAGGCAGAGTATCGATCTCTTGCTCATATGATCATTAAAACTGAGATTAGTTGGTTTCAAGAATTACTTCAGGAAATTGGTTGTAATTAACAATTCAGACATACCTATAATATGATGTGATAACAATAGTGCTCTCCCTTTAGCAGCTAATTCTGTTTCTCATTCAAGAAGCAAGCATGTGGAGCTCAATGCGTTCATTTCGTACGTGATAAGGTAATAGACAAGAAAGCTGAGGTTGGTTTTCTTCCATCAGAAAAACAACTTGTAGATGGTTAAACAAAGCCATTGACAGAAGGAAAATTTGTTCAGCTGCGTTCCAAACTCAAAATCCTTCCTACACCGTTTCATTTGAGAGGGGAAGTGAATCTCATCTTATATATGGCAGCAACTTACTCCAAATTAGTGTCCAACATTCAAGACCTACAAAATTACAAATGTTGTGGGTTTCAGTGATTGTGGGCTTTAGCAAGAATAAGTTTATGAGACCTTCTCAAAAATATAAATAATGCGGCAAAATATTTATCGAACAATTCCAAAAACGGAAAAAGTCTAGAGACCTACGGTATAAAATATCAAAAATATCTCGTCAATCATGTCGTCAATAGCGCGTGTAATATATTTGCGATCGTTTAGATATGACTACAATTTTACGCGATCGTTTAGATATGGTTCAATACATATGCGATCGTTTAGATATGGTTCAATACATATGCGATCCTTTAGATATGGCTACAAGGTGATCGTTTACATATGGTTATAATTTATACGCGATCGTTTAGATATGACTACAATTTATACGTGATCGTTTACATATAGTTACAATTTATATACGGTCGTTTAGATATGGTTACAATTTATCTTTTCAATTTCATTGTTTAATTTTGTTAGACGATGTTTAGATTTCTTTACACGATATCGATCGTTTAGATTTATTTAAACGATCATTTACTTTTTTTTTACGTGATCGTTTACATTTGGCTACTGCAATCCAAATGATTTTTTTTTTCAAGATTTTTTATATACGATATTTTTTTTATAGGATCGTCTACTTTTTTAAACGATCGTTTACATTGCCTATTTCAATCTAAATGATCTTTTTTTCAAAATCTTTATACACAATCATTTATTTTTTTACACGATCGTTTACATTTGACTACTCCAATTTAAATGATTTTTTAATTCTTTATACACGATATTTTAGATTTTGCTATTTTGTTGTACACAGTTGTCTAAATTTGGTTACACAAATGTAAATGCGTAAAAAAAATGAAAAAAAGAAAGATGATTGATAGAAATCGCAGCGAAAAAAAAGAAGAGGAAAGGTAGAAAGACGATGAAAAGAAATCGAAGTGAAAAAAAAAAACAAAGAGAAAAAGAGGTAAAATGATGCAAAAATTAAACATCATAAATAAAAAATTGAAAAATAAGAAAGATGATGGAAATAAATTGAAAAAAGAAAAAGAGAAAAGAAGAAAGACAAAATCGCAGAGAAGACGGGGAGGACAAAATAATAGGAAGAAGACGAATCGCGAGGAAGAAAAAGAAAGATGAAAGAACAAACCTGAAATATTTAAAAAATGGCTAACCTTATAGGCTCTGTTACACGACTCGTAAATAATTTACGGTTTTGTTACATTTATGTAAGTTTTCCTGAGTTTATTTCATTTTTTTATTTTTGCTTTTTATTTATGTTTATTGTAATTAGTTTAAGTGGAAGTTTACTTTTTTAGGTTTTGTTCCTAAGTTATTTTTATAATCGGTGGGTAGCGGTGTTAGCTTCTTACGACTTAACCCCTCATAATTGGGTATTTAAATCCCTTTCTAAGGTTAACAAAATTATCAACTATTCAACTTTTTCCTAAAATCCAATATAATTAATTATTACTTGAACACTATTATCTTTTATAGTGGGCACTACCTACCTACACAAATTAAAAATAAAAATTACATTAATCGGACAAATAGTCCAAATATGAAATAATTTGACAGCAACTTGATCGATATTAACACAAAAGTTAAATCAACATTTTCGTTATTAAATGTCATTAAATAATATTTTTTTATTATATATATATATATATATATATATATATATATATATATATATATTAAAATATATAGGACCTTGACAATATTCTTTTTTTTAGTATTCATTGTTGGAATTTATGTCCTAAACCCCAAGTTTGTAGTTATATTCTATTCAATAAAGTGATTATCGAAGACTTATTAGTGAAAATAGAATACTATGATTTTGAATCCAATAAACTAAGGTCTCGAGATTATCTAGTATAGATTTGAACTTTATGTAAAGACATAACGTGTATCAAGTTCGACTATGTAGCTCAAACGGTTTATATTAGGGTATGAATAAAGTTGGGCGTCTTATCCTGGAAATACTATGGATGCGACCTATTTTGTAGTTAGTACAAACAATGTGATCCCTAATCGTTCATGTAGAGACATGGGAGTGGAGACATCCTATGTAAAGAGTTTACATAAAGACTAAAACCATGAAATAGTCACTTTTAAGTTATAATACCATTGACTGTATAAAACTGACTATTTCAATTATGATGACCTAGGTAACTTAATCTTAATCTTGAGCTAACTAGAAACTTCTGTTCAAACGAAATTATCCTTATATTTGCATAAGTGAGGACAACTTAACAACGCTGATCCAATAAGCCTTCCATTTCAGAAGGTGCAAGAAGAAGTTCACTCCTACTCACTTAAGGGTTAGTAGATAGGTTGTTCCCTTAAGGATTGAATCCAAGTCTTGAACAAGGGGCCCCACCCTCTAATTGGCCCGAGAGAGATTTGGTTTATAGATTATTGAACTTAAAACCAATTGTCCAATAGTTGATCAGTCAGACTTAAGGAGCAAATGTAGTCGGGGGTAAAATGATATTTTAGCCCAGTCGAGTTTACGAACAACCTGTAAATGATTAACTTACTGATCATGGTCATATCAAACAGAGAAAAACATATCTATAGTGAGTGGAGTGCAACTACGAGACTTTAGTGGAATGATTCGTTAGTTAGCGAATGTTGATTACTTCGGTTTAAAAGGGTTTAACCAGTTAATCTCGTATCATTGGAGCCCATGATCTATAGATTCATGAGGTTTCCCTGCTAGCTAGCTCATATGGAATTAACTTACAACAATATGTTGGAATAATTTGAATTGTTCGAACTAGGTAAAGTGGGAGAAACTGACAAATATATGTGATATAATTGTCGGTTATAAGTTTGAGATAGAGTTTTATGTTTAATGTGATTTAAATATTAAAAATATGAATAAGGATTCATATTCAAAAGTTCGTAATTCATGGAAATGGTCAAAGTTATAAAAATTCAAAATGTTGACTTTTAACATTGAAAAAATCAAACTTTGATATGCTCTATATTCAAATGTGATTTAAATTTCAGAAAAATGAGTGCGGATTCGTGCTCGGAAGGTCAGAATTAGTCAAGATGGACAAAATGGTAAAAAGTTAAAATGTTGACTTTTGACTTAAAAAAGTCAAAGATTGACTTTTGACTTAAAAAAGTCAAAGATTGACTTTTGACTTAAAAAAGTCAAAGATTGACTTTGATTTAAATGATCCAATGACCATATTGCTCTTGGACTAAGTTAATGGAAAAATCCAACATTTTGTTGGATAATCCCACTAACACTTAGTGGAATAAGTGAGATAACTGGTTACATGAGATGTAGATACCTAGCCCACTAAGTTCCACTAATGGTTAGTGGAATGATAAGTGTTGAGATTTTATAAACAAATTACATGCATTTGTGCATTTAATTTGTTTATAAATAGGCATTATTTCAAATGGGTGAGAACTTTTGGTAATTTTTGTAATTTTGAATTGTAAAATAAACATAATTCTTATTTCTCTTCCTAATTTCAAACCTAAGTTCTTCATTCCAATTTCAATCATTATCTCTCTATTTCCTTCACTTATTGGGTGCTACAATCAAGTTCTAAGTCTGGAGTATAATGGTTAAACTCTACTGGTGGTCCCGAGTTCGTGTTCGTGAGGAGATTATGTTAGACGTCCTATATTACACACTTATAAAAGGAGGGGCAAGAAGGGAATAACACCAATCGAGTCATCTAGACATGTTACTGAAAGAGAGAATTCACCTGAGTGGCTCCGACGTTTATGATTGAATATAAAGAGAGAATGTTCAGGGATTTGAAAAATAGAGTTTTTGTAGTAAAGGCTGCTGTGGCTTTTATTGGGAGAAGTTTCCCAACCTTTTCTAAGGAGCTGGGTTTTCCATTCTGTTTTTCCTTATTTGTTCTTGATCTTTTTAGCTTCCTTGTGAATTGATATTTTGGATTGAGCAATATAAATATTACAGAGTGCTGTTTTTGTTTCTCTCTTGTTGAGTGTTTGATTGATTTTCAAGTTGAAGACCTTACAAATTGGTATCAGAGCTAGTCCATTCTTGCTAGGTGAAGATCCATGGCTAAGAAGAAAATAGAAGAGTGTGTTGATAGTCATGGAAGGGAAATGGCACGAATTAAGGAGATGATCCTTGCATTAAAGATGAGTGTGGAAAGACCCACTGAACTGATGAGATGAAAGAAAACAGTAGCAATAAAAGAAGGAAGGAATTTGGCATGTCTAATGGTTTGGACTACAAGACGAAAGAGAAAATAGAAGAAGTTGAGGCAACAACTACCCTGGAAGAGGGGATCATTTGACAGAAGCAAATACAAGAAGTTGGATGATGAAGATAATTAAGATTTTGTAAATTAATTTTGAATTATTGTAAATTTCAATTTAAAATGTATAAGACAATTTCTCTCTATTCAATTGAAATTTAGATCATATCATTTTTAGACTTCTCGATGCATCTATTTCACGGAGATTATATTAAATTATTGATAAAGAAAACTAACATAACATAATAGAGAGAAATTTTCTTATACATTTTAAATTGAAATTTACAATAATTCAAAATTAATTTACAAAATTTTAATTATCTTCATCATCTTCTATGACATCATCGCCTTGTCGTCGACTACGTGACATGCGTCTAATCACCTTGAGGGGTAATTGATTAAATTGATAGCTTGGGGTGTTATATTGTAACGAAAAGCACCTAACTTAGAGGTGGTTTGTGCAATTTTCAAAAAATCTAAGACAAATATTTTGAATTGAATTTCATAGGTTGAATGAAGCTTTTGGATTTTTCCAAGTTAAGAATTGGATCCTTGTGAAAAAGGAGAGAACAATCGAAAAAGTTCTTGATCAAAACAGGTATATTATTACCCAATATTAAATGTGAACTTTAAATCTTCTCAAAGAGAACAGATCATCAAATATCAAGAATCAAATCTAATCACATAATAAAGTAGGTAAATAAAAAGTTGTTCAATTTCAAATAAGTCAAATTGAAAATGTTTGTATCAAACAATTCACTATTCCATAGTTTAGTTTTATTTAGCTACACAGTTTACGTTTAGGTTTTAACTAGAAAAATTCTAATATTTCACCGTAAAGAAAATTTTCTCACAATAAAATTCCTTTTTAGATTTAACAAAATAAATTTAAAAAATTAGATATATTAACTCAAATTTATTACTTTTGCACAAATCGTAAAAAATAAGCAAAGTCCATGAAATGTAAAAAAAAAATAATAAAAAAATAATAATAATAATATAGAACACACAATATATAAGATACACTAATGATATACATTTTGGAAAATTTTATACACTAAAAATTATCATATTTGCACCAAATAGAAAAAAAATATATAGATGCCGCACCTTGAATATCCTATTTTTTTTTTATTATTTGTCACCCACCACAATTTTTCATAAAAATATTGGCTCACTTATTAAGAAGAAATAATTATAGAACTGAAATTAATTAGTAAAGCCTTCACATAAGTCAATAAAACACATGGGGTGTGTTTGTAATTAATGAGAAAGTAGAATAATTTATTGATACGTAGAGAAGTAAAAGTCAAATACATAACTAATGAAAGGCAAGATAAAATAAAAGGGCTAATTAAAAGTGAAGTACTTAGTGAAGGGAATTAACAATAAGTTTAAAATCATGAAGAAACATAGCTCCATCTCCATCCCCATCCAAAGAAGCCACAATAGCCATGGAATCCTCAAGTGAAACATCCAACCCTAAATTCACAAACACATCATAAAGCTCTTCCCCACTCACAAGATCATCCCCATCTGCCTTTAGAGCCTCTAGAGCTATCTTCAAATAGCTCCCCAGCTCCCCAACTTCCATATTCTTTGCATTCATCTCTAAGAACTCCCCCATGCTTAGCAACCCATCTTTGTCGGCGTCACCTTCCTCCATCATCATCTTCACGTCTTCCTCACTCAGGTTGTACCCGAGCGAGCCCACGATCCCCCCAACCTCAGCTGACGAGATCAACCCGTCGTTGTCCGCATCGAATGCCCTAAACGCTTCTATTAGGTTGAAGATGTGGCTGAGAGCCTCGGTGTCGACCAAGAGAGATCCGGCTTGAGCCATGGTTTGTATGAGTGTTGGGATATGAGTGTACTGCAAGATAGACTTAGGCATGTATTTATCTATATATATATGTGTGTACAGGTAGGTCAAGAGTGTTAGTGTTTGGGTGCATAAAGAATAATGTGAAAGGAGAAGAAAAGTAAGTTGTGAAATCTTATGCGGTTCAATTATTCATCCACTTTAAGGAATGAGATTCCTCCCTAAATTACTTCAAACTGTTCACATCTCTATTTATTCATTAAAGTTGGCATATGATTCCCACGCACAGCATATGAGGTAGATGCCCAAAATGTAAATCTTTATCTTTGATAGTTTGTATTGTAATTATTTGAACGGTTGCAATTTGATATTGTTTCATGCTAAAATTAAAGTTAGATTTTCTTTGATCACTTTTTATACAATATGGAGAAGGAATGTGAATTATTGATTATTATAGCCCAATAATAGAGAAAACAATATTTTATTTCTTATATAATATTAGATCATCTCATTTTTATTTTGGGATATTGAGGTAAATAAACTCTCAATCTTATTATTCAATTGAAAGGTAAAATCTCATATAAATGATTAGAAGTACTAAACATTCAGCGGAAGCTAAAGGATCTAAGTAACATACTATGCGCATATAACTACAAGATTAAACATGTGTACTTAAAATAGAGAGTTAGTAGCTATAAAATAGAGAGTTAGTAGCTATACGTATCTTTGTAGCTCAAATACAGTATCGATTTAATGTCAAATCTGATCTCGAGCACAGTTCTCTACAAAAAATAAGGGAATCTTCCGACGCATAAAATCATCAGAAAACATACTAAAAAGCGTCAGGGCTAAAGTCGAGAGATTTTTCCGACGTCGAAAAATGCAGCGTCGAGTGTTGCAGTAGTACAACTCCCGACGTAGGGAGTTTGATTATATTTAAAAAAAACACCTTCCTAATTTTTGAACCCACAAACATTTCAGAGAAAAAAACCATAAAAGTGTATTGCCTTTGTGCTGCAGGAAACAAAAGAACATGAATCAGTTTTCAAAATTTTGAATAGAGCCCACTTACATTTGCTCTTCTTCACCATCTTCGGGCATCTTGTAAATGGCCTGCGCATTATCTTCTTTCCAACTAGAATAAAAAATTGTAAATTTTAATTAATCAAACATTGCAATTTCAGGCAAAAGAAACACAAGCCATAAAAGAAATTACTAATTTCCAGATGCCTTCAAACGGTAGAAGAAGAAAGAGTACAGTACAACAATCGAAATCTAAAAAGTAGAAGAGGAACACAAAGTGTTAGGTCGGTGGCGGCGACACTAAGCCAAAGGAAACACAATCACCTTATGACGTCAGGAGTTTGATTATTTTGATTTTGTGTGAGAGTGTCACCTATTCAACTAAATATAAATATTAAGTCTATCAATGATATGACTATTATTTTTTTTATGTACTTTCGTGTTTTTCTTTCTACGCCGACAGTTAGTTGCAACCATTATTTTCATGAGGAGGTCTTATTCTCTGCAACCACATACTTTAGGATTTTGGTGAATTTTGTGGAGGTCTAGGAGGAGGCTGTGTTGGAAGTGTGATGAATATATCCCAAATAAATAATCACCAAATAGAATATTTGAGAGCAAACAAAAAATTATTGAAAGACTTTTTTATGTATATTCAACTCACACTTGGATGATTTAGATTACAACATTTCAATCTTATTTATAGGATTATCATGAGAATAACTCATATCACACTTAAATACAACAAATTAAATTTCACTTAAATAATGTGAAACTCTTACTATATTAACTCTAACATTTTAACTCTCACCTCCTTTAATTTCTTAACTCTCATGCACATATAACTTATTCATAAAACATGTTTAATTTTCAACATCCTCCCTTAAACATGTTTTTCTTTTAAAAACTCCAAACAAAGTTCTTAAGTTGTTAAACACATTAACTTTGAGTGTCTTCGTGAAAATATCTGCAATTTGATCTTTAGTCTTCACATATTCAACTTAAACCTCTCCTTCCTTGAAATGCAATCTCTGATGAAGTGAAATCTTGTATCAATGTGTTTGCTACGATCATGGAACACAAGATTCTTTGCTAAAACAATTGTTGACTTATTATCTACATGGATCACAGTTTGGATCATCTTGCAAAATTCCAACTATCTTTAACAAATTTCTTAACCAAACTGCATGACAAACACATAAAGCTACAACAACGTATTCTGCTTCACAAGTTGATAATGTCACAATAGGTTGCTTCTTAGAACTCCAAGTAAATGCAGGATTACCAATAAAGAAAACATATCCACTAGTGCTCTTTCGATCATTAGTATCTTTAGCCCAGTCACTATCACAATAGCCTTCAAACTTGAATTCTTTAGATGAAGAATAAAACAACCCATAGTCAAGTGTACCTTTGAGGTAACGAAGAATTCTCTTTGCCACTTTCAAATGAGTAGTTGTAGGAGATTCCATAAATCGATTCACTAATCCAACGCTGAAAAGAATATCTGGTTGTATGCAAGTGAAATATCTCAAACTCCCAACCAAACTTTTAAAATATGAAGGATCAACATCATCTCCTTCTTCATGTTTGGACAGTTTGGTCCCAGTTTCAATTGGAGTTGTGATAGGCTTAGAATTGATCATATTGAACTTCTCTAGAATTTCTCTAGTATATCGTTCTTGAGAGATGAAATCCCTTCCTATGACGGCTTCACCTCAATGTCAAGATAAATGACATCAGCCCTATATCTGTCATTTCAAATTCTTGGGTCATCGCCTTCTTGAGATCTTCAAACATACTTGCATAATTTTCTGTAAAAATTAAGTCATCCACGTACAAACCACCAAAATATCTCCATGACCATTAACCTTAATATAAAGAGAATGTTCATAAGGACACCTTAAATATCCATTATCAAGGAAATATTTGTAGATTCTGTTTTTCCACATTCTTGGTGCTTGTTTCAATCCGTATAAAGTCTTCTTCAATTTTAGAACTTTATCCTCTTGGCCTTTCACAGAATAACCAGGAGGTTTTTCTAAGTAGACTTCTTCTTCTAGATACCCATTCAAAAATGTCGATTTGACATCCATCTGAAAGATCTTCCAATTATTTTGAGCAACAAGAGCAATTAACAATCTTATGGTTTCCAAATGAGCAACGAGAGCAAATACTTCATCATAATCAATGCCTTTTCTTTGAGAATATCCTTTTGCAACTAATCTTGCTTTGTATCTCTCCACTTCTCTCTTTTCATTTCTTTTTATCTTGAACACCCAATTGACCCCTACTGCTTTCTTACCATTTGGAAGAGTAGAAAGTTCCCATGTATCATTCTTCTTTATGGCTTTTATCTCTTCATCCATAGCATTCTTCCATTTTTCATTTTGTGAAGCTTCTTCAAAATTCAAAGTTCCACTGTCACCAAATAGACAAAAAAGAGTAAGGTTATTAAAACTTTTTGACTTAACTTTTCAGTTTCATCATATATGTCTCGTAAGCTTCTCATGCCACAAGGCCTTTTACTTGAACTTGTAGATGATAAAGATGTGCTTTTTTGTGGAGTGATTGACGATGTTGGTGGTGTTGATGGAGAAGTAATGTCACTATGCTCATCATGGTTGTCGAGAAAAAGAAAAAATTTGTAGTCTTGATCTAGTTCGTTATTCCAATTCCATGATGCTTCTTCATCAAACACAACATCTCTACTTACAGTCGCCTTCTTTGAAACAGAAGTATAAAACTTTTAGCCTTTTGAGCTTGCATCATAGCCAATAAAAACATATTTCTCACTTTTATTATCAAGCTTACTATGCTTTTGATCAAGTATACGCTCATAAGTCATGCATCCGAATACTCTCAGATGAGCAATGTATGATTTTCTTTCTGTCCATGCTTGTTGAGGAGTTTTGTTCCATAAGCTTCTAGTAGGGGAACGATTTGAAAAGTACACTGTGTTGGGTTTTATGTCCTAAAACTCGTAGATAGTAAATATAATCAATTGACTACCATTAATAAAGTGTTTTATTATTATAATTTCAATAAGTGTTATTGATTATATTATTAGTTTTGTCTTAATAACCTAAATCCAATAAACTAACATCCTAAGCTGTTTGATGAGTCTTGAACAGTATGTAGAGACATACGGGGATCAATGTTCAAGATCAACTTAAAGGGTCTATAGTATAGGGTTAAGGTTGGGTACCTTATCCTGTTAACACTATGGATACGGCTCACTTTGTATTTGATACAAACACATTAATCCAATGTGTTCATGTATGCGACATGCGAGTGAGGGTATCCTATGCAATGAGTTTGCATAAGACTGGACCACGAAATAGTAATCACTAGATGTAACTCCGTTAACTAGTTGGATTTCTATTTCATTAGGATGACCTAGATGACTTAGTCTTAATCCTGAGTCTATTATGAACTCCTGTTTGCTAGGGATTGTCTTTTGATTTGTACGGGTGAGAGTGGCCAAATTGTCGACTCAATATGCTTATCATTTTAGGGACAAGACCGAGTGGGGAGCTGGGAACATAATCACACAAGATGGAATTCACTCCTTCCCACCTTCAGGGTAAGTAGATAAGTGTTCCCTTAAATGGTGTCTCCGGGACTTAAACAAAGGGCCCTACCCTCTCTATGGCACGAGAGAGGTTTCTGTTTAGTGGTTGGACCATAAACAGGTTGTTCATTAGAGGAGCATTGATATTTAAGGACTAGAGGTAACTTAGGGGTAAAACGGTAATTTGACCCAGCTGGGGTTACGAAAACTTGTGAAGGACTAACTTACTAGTATTGGTCTATATCCGTGGACATAGAAATATATCTATAGTTAGAAGAGTTCAGTTGTGAGTCTTTAGTGGAGTGTACACACAGTTAACGAATATTGATTAATGTAGTTAATGAGTTTAGCTAATTAATCTCATATCGTTGTAGCTTCTGATCTGTAGGTCCATTAGGTCCCCTTCCTAGCTCATAAAGAGTAATGAGATTTATTTATATTGGTTGTAATTTGAAATGTTCAAATTTACTTTGGGAATTAATATAATGTATATTGATACATTATAATATAAAGTTTAATTTTAATTAGACTTTATTATATAAATTTAATTTTGGATATTATTCAAAATTAAATTATGAGAGAATAAAATATTTGAATAAGTTCAAATATTAGTTTAATGTGAATTAGATTCATATTAAAACTATAAGTTAAAATTTAATGTGTATATGATACATATTAAAACTATAGGTTATGAGAGAAATTTATATTTGAATATGATTCAAATTATGGATTAAATTAAATATAAGATATTTAATTTAGAAATTAATTAATTGGAGAATTAATTAATAGTTTAATTTAATTTGATTTAATTAAATTTGATTTAATTAAATTAATTAAATTAAAACTATAAGTTATGCGAGAGATATTCATTTAAATATGATTTAAATGAAAATATTAATTAAATATGATTTAATTAATTATTAAATTAATTAATTATTTAATTAAATTAATTAATTTGTTTAATATATCTTAATTTAATAATTATTATTAAGTTAATAGACAACATTGGTGGTTTTCCCACGTTCCCATTTATTATCTCCAACTTCCCACTTCTTCTGTATGAAGAAGTGAGAATACTTTGCGTAACAAAAATTGTGGTGAATTTTGTGAAAATCAATTGCTCTCCCATTTCTCCCTGAGCAAAATTTTTTCTCTAAGAAAAATTCCCTTATTCCAATTTTGGTTCCCTCAAACCATCTCAATCAGAGAATAGGAAGGTTTCCAAGTGGTGGTGCCCAAATTGGTGATTGGTTGATTCAGAGTCGTCAACAAGTGTAAGTTTTCTTCTCTGTATTTTTATTCAAAGTATGTTTAACCATAAAAATTGTTTTTGTAATTTTTTGCCAATGTATTGGTATTTTTAAGGTTCCAATTAAAATTGGGTTTTCTGTAATTATTCCGCTGTAAAGGGTTTTCATCCCTTCACACTACACACTCAATAACTTGTGCCCAAAATTCTTTTGGCAATTTCTTGCTCTTCAACATGCTTCGAGCCATGTTAAGTATTGTTCGATTATGTCTCTCAACTACACCATTTTTTTTAGTAGTAAATGGAACTGTCATAGGTCGATTCCATTTTCTGCGCAAAAAGTTTTGGATTCATTTGAAGTGAATTCACCTCCCCTGTCTGATCTCAAAGATTTAATGTAATAACCATTTTCTTTTTCAACAAGAGCTTTAAATCTCTTGAACATGTCAAATACTTCTGATTTCTCCTTAACAAAGTAAACCCAAGTTTTTTTTGCTGAAATCATCAATAAATAATAAAAAATAGTTATTCTTACCAAAAGAACTTGGTTTGATCAGTCTATAAAGATCCGTGTAAACTAACTTCAGTGGTCTCCTTGCTTTCAAAGATGATTATTTTGGAAAACTCTTTGTTGATTGTTTGCCATAAAGACAACCTTTACAAAATTGATTTGTATGTTTGACATATGGCAACCCTTTCATCATGTCCTTTCTCGCCAATAATCTCAACCCATCAAAGTTCAAATACCTAAATCTTAAGTGCAAAATCCAATTGGGATCTTTCGAACATGATTTTAAACATTTAGCAACATCAGTTTGAATGTTTAATAAAAACATTCTATTTTTCGTCATTTGCACTTTAGCAATCATATCATGATTATCTCTTATCAAAAGACTATAATCCTTCATCAAAATATTATAGCCTTTCTCTAAGAGTTGCCCTAAAATCAAAATGTTGTTCTTCATATTAGGCACATAATAAACATTAGAGATAAACTTATGCTTCCCTTTCTTCAAATTGATCAAAATTTTACCTTTCCCTTTCACTGGAATTTTTGTGGCACCACAAAATACGATATCACCATCAACAGATTCATCAAGTTCCATGAACATTGATTTACTTTCACACATGTGATTGCTTGCACCACTATCGAGATACCATGCACTGTTTTCACATGTTTCCGCACCTTTGCATGCTAGAAACAATGAGGAATCACCGCTTTCTTCATCTTTCTCAGCATAATTTGCATTTTTTTCAACCCTATTTCTGCATTCCCAAGAATAATGGCTGAATTTATGATAATTATAACATTCAACCTGTCTTTTGTCATACCTCCTGTCATTATTTGATCTTTCTCCACTTGACCTCGAATAATGTTATCTTTGTCGACCTCTTAATGAATTTAACCGTAGCTTCCTTGACCTCGATCTCTGAAATCACCATGTCCACGATTAGCACCACGTCCTCAACCTCGATTGCCTTTTTCTATGCTGTCTTCCTTGTCTTTTAATTTCAACTTTGACTGAAAAAGTTGCTCAGTCATCTGCTTGTTCTTCTTAAGAAGCTTCTCTTTATGGGCTTGTAAAGAATCCATAAGTTGATCAATGGACATTGTACTCAAATCCTTTGATCCTTCAATAGCTACAACGATGAAATTAAATTTTTCATCCAATGAACGAAGTATCTTTTCTACTACTTGCTCATCGCTTATTGTCTCACCAAATCTTTTCATTTCATTTACTACTGCTAGCAATCTTGAAGTATAATCTGAAACTGATTCAGACTCCTTCATATGTAGTTATTCATAATCACCTCTCACTTTTTGAAGACAAACCTTCTTGACTATATCTACTTCTTTATACATATTCTCCAAAATGTTTCATGCTTGATGTGCAGTAGTTGCTCTAGAAATTTTCTCAAAATTGGAATCATCAATGGCTTGATAAATGACGATGAGAGCCTTTTGATCTTTTTTCCTTGTATTTTGTAAAACTTCTCGTTGAGCTTGATTCAAAGCTGCATCACTATCTCGTTCTTCATAACCATTACTAAAAATGTCCCACACATCTTGTGAACCAAGTAGAGCTTTCATTCAAATACACCAAGTGCTATAATTTTCTTTCGTAATTCGAGGTACTTGGAAGGGAACTAAATTGTTGTTTGCCATTTGCAAAAATAATTTTTTTAGACTCCAAACTCAAGCTCTGATACCACTTTGTTGGAAGCGTATGATGAATATATCCCAAATAAATAATCACCAAATAGAATATTTTAGAGGAAACAAAAACTTATTGGAAGAGTTTTTATGTATATTCAACTCACACTTGGATGATTTAGATTACAACATTTCAATCCTATTTATAGGATTGTCATGAGAATAACTCATATCACAATTAAATACAACAAATTAAATTCTACACTTAAATAATGTGAAACTCTTACTAAATTAATTGTAACATTTTAACTCTCACCTCGTTTAATTTCTTAACTCTCATGCACATATAATTTATTCATAAAACATGTTTAATTTTCAATAGGCCGATTATTTTGAGATGGTGAAGCTCTAAGCTGCTGAACAATATTTCTAAAGTCATTCTTACTTATGTTGTAAATTTGTGGCCGTGGTTGAGGCCGCAGCAGTTTTACCAAAATTTGGTTGGTGTATTGGACTCTTCCTAATGTTTTTCCCCAATTTGTTTACACCCAAATTCTCATTTTGCCTCTTTCCATCCATCTCTATAATACATAACTAAAGTAGTCTAGAAAAAACAGGAATAATAAAGGGTATATCATCGACATATTTTAAAAAATGGCAAAACCACCTTTTCTTTTGATTTTTAGCAAATGATATTTTTTGCACGAGTATTTTATATAATTATTTCGTCTATTACCTACTTTTCGATGCTGTAAAAATATAACAACCCATATCATAACTTTTTCTCAATATCTCGAATTGAAATTCAACATTTTAACAACCTTATTCAATCTCTCTAATTTCAAAATAACCTAATTATTAGTTTTCATTTTGAAAATCGTAGAATCTCAATCATTAATTTCGATATCAATTATCTTACTTGGATTCAAAATAGCAAAATAATTATTTTTCAAAATCGAAGATAGATTTTATATCTAAATAATATTAATCCGTTGAATATCAAAATAACAAAATTATTATTTTAAATTTGGGAGAATCTCAGTTATTGATTTTATTTCAAAATAAACTTAAATGAAATTCAAAATGACCAAACTATTATTTCTTTTATGTCCCTTTTGTTTAAGTGAGAACTTGCTTATTTGTTTCATCATGTTACTTATTAGATTCAAATTAACTTATTCTAAAAATATAGAATTATATATTTATTCTAAAAATATAGAATTATATATATAGCCATCATACTCATTTGACTCAATAATATTAATTAAATTATAATTTCTATTAATATTGATTTGACATCCAACTAACATGATTTAGGGAGTGTCACACATGCATGGTATTTCATACCTAAATATCCACATTCACAAACGGTAATTATTTCAATATATACATTCTTATCAAAAGTTTCTCTGGTATAATTAATTTGTGATATGTGCATTTATGAGTCTATAATTAATTTCGAGTGTTAATAATGTATACAACCCCAATCATAACCTCTTTCTAATATCTCGAAATTTAACAATTTTGTTGAAGATTTAAAACTTTATTCCTTTTTTTTTTTTTAATTTCAAAATAACCATATTATTAATTTTTATTAGCTAAATCTCAACTTTTTTATTTCAAAATAACCTTGAACCTTTCGACCTTAATAATTTAGAAATTAAAATTAGTTTTTTATTAGATCTTAATTTATTTTTAAAATTTAAATTTTTATTTGAAAATTAAAATTAGTTTTCATATTAAGATCTTAATTTATTTTTAAACATTTTAATTTTTTCCAACAAAATAGGCTAAGATAGTGTGTTTTTAGATAAAATCTCCGAAATTCCATCCACATTTTATTAATTAAATGATATAAATTATTAAAAAAAAAACAGTTAAAATTTCCCTTAAGAGACAAAGAAGATGCCACTTTTGTATATTTGTTCTTTCAAATTAAGGTTTTTGTTCTTCCACCCGAAGTATGACGGTAAGTTGTAGACTTGAAAATCAAAGATGGAAGAGGAAAATGAAGATAGTACTTACGTGCTTCAAATATTTATATCTTCTTCTTGAAAATGCATGATGAAGTTGAAGATGAAACTAAAACTTCAATGAAAGGGTAACTTGCAAAAAGAAGGATGAAAATTGGGGTTTGCTTGCTTCAAGGTAGAAAGATTAAGGTTTTTCCACTTGAAGAAGATGAGATAAAAAAGAAAAAATGAAAAATGGAAATAAAGGAAGATGAATCGAAAAACAAAAATAAAAAATGAAGATCATTGCAACGGATGTGAAAAATGGAGATGAAGGGTTATAATTTTGATTGAACAAGTAACTAGGTGTAATTATATTTCAACATTTATTAAAGTGTATTTATTTTATTTTAGCTTAAGAAGTAGATTATATTCTGTGTATAGGAATACTTTGGAGTTTTTCAAATTTTTATTTATTGTGTTTTTTTTTTTTTTTTTCATTTTGCCATTTTTAAGAAGAAAAAGAGTTACGCTGTTCATTCTAGTTGACCCAAAAAGCGACAATCTAATCAAACAAAATCAAATCCACTTCTCCTAAAGTCCCACCAATTCAGAACATTCACAATCTTTCAACATAACAAATCCATAGAGACCAAAATTCTGGCGAAACCCAGAACAGTAACAATAAATTCAATCAACAGCAAGAGAAATTCAACCAACAAAGCTGAAGAATAAAAAAGAATAGAAACAAAAGCATACCCTTAATTCACTTAATCCTCCACAATTTAAAAATCCCAGAAGCCATCAACGGTATAGCCAATATGAGAAAGCAAAGAGAACCCAGAAATGGTCAACTGAAACATACTCCAAAATTTAAAAATATTAATAAAATTTGAAACTTCTATGCATAAAATACAAAAATTCATAAATCATTTCGAATAAACGAATAAACAAAAACATTAAACAATGATAAGAGATAGGAAGTACATTTTCTATTACACCCTCGATAACATCATCCGAAAGATTCATACCAGATTCCACAAAGGGTAGCCACTACGACCATTTGTTTCAACTAAGCATAACAACAAAAATCCAGCTTTATAGGAGGAAAGTTGGTATATAAAATTGGAAACTTAACTTGATCACAAGGAACAATGTTTTACCTCTTGTCTCTCTATAAAACCTTGCTGCTTAAGATAGTACAATTGAAAGACACTGAAACATAGCATTATAAGCTAAGATCATAAAAAGACACAAGGGTTCAATTCATATTATAAACATCCTAAACCGGCACAACTACTCTAGATATTTTTACCTTTTTTTTCCAGTCCTTTTCCTTTTGTAAGGAAATGGAAAAATAAGTCTCAATAATAATCTTCCAAAGTTTACATAACATACATTTAATTCTATCATCAATTGGGACATTAGGATGAAATACAGATAAATAATACTTAGAGAAATAGTACCCTATCAGCGAATAAGCTTTCCTTTTTATTCGTTCTGAACAGTGCCAATTGGAACTCCTCCTATAGCATAAAAGAACAAGAAACAATTTCAAGAATGAACCAAAAAAAAAAAAAAAAAAAGCATACACACAATCTAACGAGGGTTAATAATTGTATGAAGGAAAAGTTCTTCAGGGTTCAGCTATTTCAACTCAAATTTTAATCCATACCTCAAATGCAAATTTCCACACGTAGTGAAACCACCTCATTCAACTTGATTATGAGAACTCAAGCAGATATGATATGAAGCAATCTAATGACGTTCTGAAAAAGACATAAAGCAAGTACATAATCAAACCCATAATCCAACTATCTTTAATGCAAGATTTTAGGGAAAAAATCTAACTTAAATAAATTATATACTAGAAGAGATGGGGGTTGTAGCAGCAACGACGGCATCAAAGGACAGGGGTGGCATAGAAAGAGACAGGTTAGGCAACAAGAACAGCGGTGGCGCAGTGGCACGAGCAGCGGTAGTGGTTTTCGGCTGTCCCTCGTTTCCTTTTCCCCTTCTTCAAATCCTTTTCCCCTTCTTCAACTCCCCATGCAGCATTATTGATCGCATCGGCAGTTAAGCAACCACTCTCGACGTTTTGTTAGAGTTGTCGAGAGTTTGCCTATATCTCCCAATGCCTTACAACACATAGCCGGAAGAGACAACTAACCGTCGACACACCTTTTATGTGTCGGAAGATATACTATCTCTCGATGCTATTTTTCCCACCAACACGTGGAAGCTTCGTTGGAAGATTCATGCTTTCTTGTAGTAACTTTGGATTACCAGAAAGTCTTCTCTATTATTATACTCAAGCCTCGGTACTAATGGGTGATTAATTAGCTAAGTTTTGAGCATGAGAAAAGAATATTCAAATGAAAATATTTAGCAAACAAACACCAAAGTGACACTAAGAAAAACTAAATCATATCAAGTTCCACGTGTTTATAAGCAAATCACATGCATCTTAAGCATGGATTGCTTCATCAAGGTGATAACACTTCATATTCCACTATCCTTATAGTGGAATCTCACGGTAATAATCCTTTTAAAAGGTTGAAAATACGGAGATTTTCCCGCTTCAAATAAAATAATATAACTATATATTGTCTAATTAATTTATTTTATAAATAATTAATAATTAATAATTATTTTTAGGTATAATGCAGGTAGATTTCATATAAAACTTCATATAAAACTTCTCATTACCAAATGAAAAATTAATGAGGTTTTATCTGAAAAAAACACCTAAACGATACACTCATCATCTCTCTCAATATTTCACTTCACAAAATCGAGTCCCATAACTCCGTTCTTGGTCCTGAGCATAGTAGGTCAGATTGGTGGTTGTCCTTGTTCATGATATTCAGGCAAAGAAGCGTTGGATTAAAGAAGTTCAGAACTACAAAGGTAAGAACATTGTTTACCTTTTGGTTTTCCATTTAAGTCCATCGCTTAGTAGATGCATGTTAATTTCTAAATCGTTTAGATGCATATAGAGTAAAGCATGACCCTTTAAATTCCGCTGCTGCATGTCTCTAGTTCTTTTTTTTTCTATCAGTCACGATGTCAGGAATTCCTCTCCCGACATCTCTTATACTGACGCTTGCCACGACATCTAGAATTCCTTCTCCCGACATTTCCTTATCCGATGTCGGACACGCGCCGGGAAAACTATCTCCGACGTTAAGTTGCGCCAGGAATTCCTTTTTATATGTAATTTTTTTAAAATATGTAATCTTAATTTTATTTCTAAAATTTTTTTTGCTTAAACAAGTTCTCTATTTTTGTGAAATAATGACATTCGTTTTGGATTAAATTAAAACAAATTCAATATAAATTAATAAATTACGAAATACGAATCCAAATTAAAAAAAAAAAAGATTTTATATTCGTAATAATCATAATTCAAAAAATATAATAGCGTTAATAATAAAAAAAAAAGTCTAGTGATCATAATACAAAAAAGCGCAAACAAAGTCATACGTCTCCTAACGAGGCTAGTATGCGACATTTTATATTGCGGGTCTTACAATGATACAAAAGTAGGTAAGTTTAGTACATATATCCATAGCATCACTGTATACTATCATTGCAAAAACTTAAGAATAATGGGAACATATATATATACGTACCACAAAGCTAAGGATCATGCAATGGTCCTTGTTATGCTCGAGTCATGTCCTGTATCAACTTTTGCATTTGTTCCATTTCTAAAGCTAACGCTAGGTAATTTCTATCTTGCAATTCAATCCGTTCCAAACCTTGATCAAGTTTAGCTTGTATTTGAATCTCTCTTTCTGTGGCTGACTGAGAATATGACGTTGTGGAACTGCTCACACTCATCGTCTTGCGGGCCTTCGGCTTGGGTCCCCAACCAAGGCCTTTTGAGTAGTCCGGTCGTCTACCCAATACCTGATCGCATATCTCATCCCTAAAGAGTAGCCTTGTCCCCAACCAAGGCCTTTTGACGTTCTTAATGTATTTTTTGCCAACGTTCGTCCACTTAAGGCAACAGACGGGAAATGTCTTTCGCACGCACACACTTATCGTCTGGTTGAAGCGAAAGGTGTGTGGGAAAATAGGTTTCTCCGCTCCAGGGGCAGCCGTCATCGGAATGCTCCCATTAACTACAACATGACGGTCAAACTTTAAGAGTCAAGACTGCGCACGTCTCCTAGGAGTCGGAGTCGCAGGTGG
Source organism: Cucumis melo (assembly GCF_025177605.1). Classification (NCBI taxonomy): domain Eukaryota; kingdom Viridiplantae; phylum Streptophyta; class Magnoliopsida; order Cucurbitales; family Cucurbitaceae; genus Cucumis; species Cucumis melo. The sequence continues at coordinate 8,736,476 of NC_066863.1, forward strand.
TTGAGAAGACGATCCTGCTCAATAAATTATAATAAGATATAATGTTAGAGACAAAAAACATGAAATAATCCTAAGTTAAAATGAAGAAAATTCTTAAACTCACCCGCATTGTTGCCCACGGACGACGACCCTTCCACAAGGTTATCTAAATTATCCTCAAACTCGAGGAACATAGTGTCCGTCTCCAGAAAATTATTACATGTGTTTGACATAATGCTTGTGGATAAAGAAAACAAACATTCAATAAGCAAATACGAATACATAGTTAGAATCAACTATAGAAAATACATAAATAGGTAGGTACGTAGGTTGTCACTATAATTCGTCGTCGTCACTTGCATGTGACAAGTGTTCATCCACATCATCGATGAAGTCGTCAGTAACATGACGCACAACCGATCTTTCAACGATTGTGGGATCAACGTCAGTCTTACACAAAACTAACTTCAAACTACAGAGGCTACCATAACTGCAGGATAGCCAATACAACCTAATTATTAACAACAAAATACTTCAAAATCTTCGCATCCTACCCACCTCTTCCAACAACGCTACTTTACAAGCTATCCTACTACCACCCTTTGAAACCATCCCAAACATAAACAAATTCAAAACAAATAAGGCTACCATAATTGCAGGATAGCCATCTTAAGTCAACAATAAAGTTATTGAACACACAGGCTACCATAACTGCAGTATAGCCAAAACAAATCTTAACACATATTAGATTTTCAATTCAAAACATTAATCCGCCTTCAAACAACCATAACCCCTCCCCCCCCCCCCCCCCCTCCTTCATTCAAATTTGAATTCAACCATAACCCCCCTTCCCCCATTCAAATTTGAATTCAACCATAAACCCCCCTTTAAATTGTAATTTAACTATAAACCCCCTTCAAATTTCAATTTAACTATAGCCCCCTTCAAATTTCAATTTAACTATAATCCTCATTCAAATTTCAATTTAATTATAAACCCCCCCTTAAATTTCAATTTAACTATAAACCCTCCTCCTTCAAATTTCAATTTAATTACGAAGGGCAACAGCGACAGACGGCGGCAAGGCAACGACGGCAACTCCTTCTCTCTTTATTTTCTCTCTTCCTTCCCTTTCTTTTCTTTCTTCGTTTCAGTTCAGTTTAACACAGAACTTAAATGAATTTATAGGGGATCTTCCGACACAACACGAAAACCATAAACCCCTCCTTTAAATTGTAATTTAACTATAAACCCCCTTCAAATTTCAATTTAACTATAAACCCTCATTCTTCAAATATCAATTTAATTACGAAGGGCAACGGCGGCAAGGCCACGACGACAACTCCTTCTCCCTTTATTCTCTCTTCCTTCTCTTTCTTTTCTTTCTTCGTTTCGGTTCAGTTTAATATAGAACTGAAATGAATTTATAGGGGATCGTCCGACGCAGCACGAAAATGTCGAGAGATCCCACTTATGGCATTGGAAAAACTCCTTATCCTCGACGTTGTCCCCCGAGGCAATACCGACGCATGAAGGATGCATCAGGAATAACCTGTACTTGCCGATGCATTATGCATGGCGTCGGGAATACATGCCTAGCATAATTAATGTGCCCTTATTTTCGACGATATTTTCCCAATGCTTGTAGTGTGCGTCGGGATAACCTACCTTTTTCGACGCCATTCTCGACCCTAAACCTAATGCATCGGAAATATTTTTTTCTCTTGACGTCTTATCCTTTGCGTCGGGAGAGCCTGTTATTCCCGACGTCGTTTCTGCCAACGTCTTTGGTAGCGTCAGGAGATCTCCAATTTCTTGTAGTGAAAAAAATCGTTTAGTTAAATCTAAACGATAATGTACCAAATTTTGAAAAAAGAATCATCTAAACAATTGCGTATCCAAATCTAAACTATCGTGTACAGAATTTTGAAAAACAATAGTTTAGATTTCGGGTAGCCAAATCTAAACGATCGTATAGCCAAATATAAACGATCGTGTAACCAAATTAAACGATAGAATTGGAAAAACAAATTTAAATGATCATGTACCAAACAATAATCAAACCTAAACGATTGTGTACCAAATATATTATGCGCATTACCAAAATATATGACGATTGTTTGGATATAGCTACAATTTATACACGATTGTTTAGATATGGCTACAATTTATATGCAATTTATCTTTTCAATTCCATCGTTTAATTTCGTTACACGATCGTTTAATTTGGTTATATTTAAATTTGGCTATATGATTGTTTAGATTTGATCATTTAGATTTGGGGACCCAAATCTAAATGATTTTTTTTTTTTTCAGAATTTGGTACACAATTTTTTCTAATTCTTTTGGTACACGATCGTTTCGATTTTTTTACACGACCGTTTACATTTGGTTATTCCAATTGAAATGATTTTTTTTCAAGATTTTTTATACACGATCTTTTATTTTTTTTACACGATCGTTTACTTTTTTTAAACGATCGTTTACATTTGAGTACTCCAATCTAAATGATTTTTTTCCAAGATTTTTTATACACGATCTTTTATTTTTTTTTACACGATCGTTTACTTTTTTTAAACGATCATTTACATTTGAGTACTCCAATCTAAATGATTTTTTTTCAAGATTTTTTATACACAATATTTTAATTTTTTACACGACCGTTTACATTTGGCTACTCCAATCTAAATGATTTTTTTTCAAAATTATTTATACACGATCTTTTATTTTTTTACACGATTGTTTGCTTTTCTACACGATAGTTTACATTTGGCTACTCTAATCTAAATGATTTTTTTCAAGATTCTTTATACACGATCTTTTAGATTTTTCTATTTTTTGTACACGACGTAAAAAAAAAGAAAAGAAGAAAGATGATGGAAAGAAATCACAGCAAAAAAAAAAAAAAAAGTAGAAAGACGATGGAAAAGCGAAAAAAAAGTAAGAGGAAAATAAGAAAAATGATAAAAGATTAAACGACGTAAATAAAAAATTAAAAAATAAGAAAGATGATGGAAATAAATTGCAGAAAAAAATTGAAAAGAAGAAAGACGAAATCACAAAAGGAATACGAAATAGTAGGAGGAAGACGAATCGCAAAAGAAGAATGGAAGGGCAAACTTGGAATATTTAAAAAAATGGCTAACTTTATGGGCTTTGTTATACGGGCCATAAATAGTTTGGTGCTTTGTTACATTTATATAAGTTTTCCTATTATTAATAATTCAATCTCAATAATGATTCAAACAATTGAAAATTCTTAATCAAGTTGTTGTAAGTATAGTTTCATTATAAGTTAGTAGAGGGACCTAAAGAATCTACAGAACATGAGCTCCAATAATTTGAGATTAATTAGCTAAACTTTTTTAGCTAAGTTAATCTACATTCTTGAACTAATCAGACTGTCCACTATAGCATATAATTGCACTCCCCGCATTGTAGATATATTTGTATCAATCTGATATGACCATGATTAGTAAGTCAACCATTTGCAGGTTGTTCGTAATCTTGGTGGGGTAAATTTACCATTTTACCTATGAGTTTATATCTTGTTCCTTAAGTCTCAGTTGATCCTTTAATAAACAATTGGTTTAAGGTCCAACCAACAAATCAAATCCATCTCGGGCCAATGAGAGGGTGAGCACTATTGTTCAAGACTTAGAGTTAGCACTTAAAGGAACAACCTATTTACTAACCTTAAAACCGAGTAGAAGGGAATTTCTTTTTGAACAAAATGATAATCTTGAGTAGATAAGAATTCATATTTAGCCCACAATTAATGTTGAGTTGTAGATTATCAATAATTGAAATAGTCAGTTTTCATTAGTTAAGGTGTTGTAAAGTAAAAGAGACTATTTCATGGTTTCGTCTTTATACAATATTATTGCATAAGACGACCTCACTCGCATGTCTCTACATGAGCATCTCGTGATCACTTCGCTTGTACTAAATACAAAGTAGGTTGCATCTATTATGTTCCTAGAATAAAGTGTCTAACCTTAGACCATTTAGACCTATTACTTGAACTGAATCTACATCTATGTCACTACATAAATTAGTTCGAGTGCTCATACTATGGTCAAGGAACCATGTTTATTGGATTCAAAGTTTATAATGAGAAAATCTCTTATTCAACAACAATTCACTGAATAATACTTAAAAAACTATTGTATTGAATAATAGAATAGTTAAACATTCATGAATCACGAGTTTTAAGACATAAAATCAAACAATAAATACAACTTTAGTCGATAACAAAAAAACAAATCCTAACTTTACACATCTACTTCATTAAAACAGATTTAACAATATATGTTATATCTAGTATGCCCCGCCAGATGACTATATAAATTCAAAATATCCATCTCGACCATCAAACTTTTCATAAGAGAAAGAGAGATTTTTTGGTGAACATGTCAGCTAGTTGAGATGATGATCGTGTTGAAATTAAATTAATCTAAACTTAATACATGAATTTAGATTATTAAATATGCATAAATTGTTGAGAAACACGGAATAGTTAATCACTAATACATTGATATATGAAGAGTCACATACATTGATATTTATTGTTGGTGACTTTTAATATACTTTTCTACTAGTATAAATATGTGTAAGGTTTCTCATTTGTATGCAAGAAAGAAAATAAGAAATTCAAGTTTAAGAAAATATTATTCAATTTCTTTCTTTTTAATTGTGTGAATAAGAGAACAATTTTCTTCTCTTGTTTCTTGATTTGTATTGTGAGGGTCTATTACGTTTCCAACAAGTGGTATCAGAGCTCCGGTTAGATATGGCTTCAAATAGTAAAATGTTGCAACCCTAACTTCCAAGGTTAAGCGGGAAGAATTTTAATCAATGGAGTATTCAAATGAAAGTGTTATATGGCTTTCAAGAATTTTGGGATATTGTTGAAAGAGGATACACTGAAACTGAGAATCAGAGTGAGCTCACAAATCAACAACTTGTTGAATTAAGAGAAAATTGTAAGAAAGACTCAGGCTTTATTCTTCATTTATCAAGTTGTTGATGAATTTATTTTCGAGAGAATTTCAATACTTCTGCAAAGGTAGCTTGGGATATTCTAAAATCTACCTGTCAAGGAGAAGATAAAGTAAAGATGATAAGATTACAAACTCTCAGATCCGAATTTGATTGCATTAAAATGAAAGAAACTGAAACTATTGAAGAATTTTTCAATCGCATTCTTGTAATTGTCAATAATTTAAGATCAAATGGTGAAGAACTAGGCGATCAAAGAGTTGTTGAAAAGATTCTTAGAAGTATGCCAAGAAAATTTGAGCATATCGTCACCGTTGTAATTGAAGAATCGAAAGACTTATCTACGTTGTCTATAAATAGCTTGATGGATTCTCTTCATTCAGAGGCAGTTCACGTGGAAGATGAGGAGATGGAAGAAACTATGATAATAAAAGAAAATTCTGAAAATTCACAAGAAAGCTCTTTTTTATCTTGAGGAAGAGGAAGTGAAAGAGGAAGAGGCTTTAGCAGAAACCAAGGAGGTGGTTGTGGTAATTTCTCTCACATTCAATGTTTTAATTGCAGAAAGTATGGTCATTTCCAAGCAGATTGTTGGGCACTAAAAAATGGAGATGGAAATACCACCATGAATATGCATATAGAACAGAAGAAAAATGATAAAGGCATTTTATTCCTCGCATGTAGTGTTGTAGAGCCTACATGGTATCTTGATAGTCGTTGTAGTAACCAAATGACAGGAAATAGAAGTATATTTGTTACTTTGGATGAATCATTCTAAAGTGAAGTGAAGACTAGTGATAATACCAGACTGAAGTCAAAGACTAAAGTGATATTCTTGTGAAGACAAAGAAAGGCACAAAACGAGTTACAAATGTGTTCTATGTTCCAGGTTTAATGCATAATCTTTTGAGTATTGGCCAACTGCTTCAATGATGTTTAAAAGTTTCAATTGAAGATGACATATGTGAAATCAAAGATCAGACCTGTCTTCTTATTGCCAAGGTAAAAATGACTACTAAGAAAATGTTTCCTCTTAACTTTACATATAGTTAAATATCTTGCTTCAGAGCATATTGAAGGATCCATCCTCGCTTTGGCATTTTCGATATGGTCACTTAAACTTCAGATCACTATCTTATTTATGAAAAAATCATATGGTGAGAGGCATACAAAATATCAACCACGAGACAAATATTTGTGAAGTGTGTATTCTTGCAAAACATCATTGAGATTCTTTTCCAACTAGGAAAGCTTGGAGAGCCTCTAAACCTCTCGAGTTGGTTCATACAGATTTGTATTGTCCTATGCAAACAACAACAAATGGAGGTAATCGATATTTCATAACCTTCATCGATGATTTCAGTAGAAAGTTGTGGATTTATTTTTTGAAAGAAAAAGTGAATCACTTGTATGTTTTAAATCCATCAAAGCTTTTGCTGAAAATCAAAGTGGTCACAAGATAAAAACTTTGAGATCTGACCATGGTGGAGAATATATAGCTTTTGGTAATTTTTTCAAGAAGTAAGAAATTCTTCATCAAATGACAGCTCAAATGACTCCACAACAAAATGGAGTTGCAAAAAGAAAGAATAGAACAATCATAGAAATGGCGAGAAGTATGCTAAAAGCAAAAAAACTGCCAAACGAGTTGTAGGGAGATGCTGTTGCATGTACTGTTTACATTCTAAATCGATCTCCAATAAAGAGTATTCTAGGTATGACTCCTTATGAAGCATGGTGCGGTGAGAAACCATCTGTTAGTCATTTGAGAATGTTTAGGAGTATAGCTTATTCTCATATTCTAAATCAGTTAAGAGGCAAGCTTGATGATAAATCTGAAAAATGTATTATGGTAGGTTATAGTGAAAATTCTAAAAGTTATCGATTGTATAATCTCGTGTCAAGAAAAATTATTATCAGCAGAGATGTGATTTTCAATGAAGATGAATCATGAAACTTGAGTGACGACATTGATGAAGCTAAAACTCCATTTCATGTTAATATAGATGAAAATAAAGTTGCTAAAAAATTAGAGCAAGTAGAAATTCAAGCGGTGGAGTCATCTTCATCTTCAACGCCATCTTCCATAAGTGATGATGGATCTCATCAAGGAGAATGAGGAGTATTCAAGAAATTTATAATGCCACTAACAGAATTAATGATGATCATTTTGCTAATTTTGCATTGTTTGTTGGTGTTGATCATGTAACTTTTGATGTAGCCATCTAAGATGAGAAATGGAAGATTGCAATGGATCAAGAAATTGATGCGATAAGAAGAAATGAAACATGGGAGTTGATGGAGCTTCCGACAAACAAACAAGCTCTTCGAGTAAAATGGTTGTACAGAGCAAAGTTGAAGTCAGATGGTAATGTAGAAAAATACAAGGTAAGACTTGTTGTAAAAGACTACAAGCAGGAATATGGTGTGGATTATGAAGAAATATTTGCCCCTGTAACAAGAATTGAGATCATTCGATTGATTTTGTCATTAGCTGCTCAAAATTGATGGAAAGTTCATCAAATGGATGTAAAATCCGCTTTTTTGAATGGACACTTGAAGGAAGAGATATTTGTTTCATAACCTTTGGACTATGTGAAAAGGGGAGAAGAAGAAAAAGTGTACAACTTGAAAAAGGCCTTGTATGGATTGAAGCAAGCTCCGCGAGCTTGGTAGGATAGGATTGGAAATTTTTTTCTAAAGATAGGATTTCAAAGGGTGTCCATATGAGCATGCACTCTATGTCAAAGAAGACAAGTATGGAAAATTTCTCATCGTTTCTCTTTACGTTGATAATTTACTTTTTACTGGAAATGATAAATTTTTATGTGATGATTTTAAGAATTCCATGAAAAAGTAATTCAAGATGAGTGATAAGGGTCTCATCCACTACTAGAAAAAGAGTCTTTCTTGACGGTTTTTGAAAAAAAAGTCAAGAAAGGGGTGATTTAAAGAAACACTGTCAAGAATTTTTATGAAAAGCCAAAGATAGTCAATTTTTAGCTTTCTTGATGGTTTTAAACCGTCAAGTAATATGCACTTTTCCTTGACGGTTTAAAACCATCAAGTATTATCTATTAAATTCTTGACGTTTCTAAAACGTCAAGAAATTTTATAAAGTCGACATTCTTGACGTTTTTTAAAATGTCAAGTAAGATAGTTTTCCTTGACGTTTGAAAAACGTAAAGAATTACTAAATAAGTGAAAAAAATAAAAACCTAATTTCTTTTTACTTTTTAAATAAAAACCTAATTTCCTTTTTAAAAAAAACTCAAACCCCCAATTTTCCTTCTCACAACCCACGACCACCGCAGCCGCCACACTCCCATCCGATAGCGTAGAACGCAACTCACCCATCCGATCGTCAAGGAATGCCGAAGAATATCGAAGAACGCCACCGAACGTGCTACCATTGGAACGCCGCAAAACGTGCTGCCATTGAAACACCGTATTATTGACGGTTCTAAACTGTCATTAAAACTTATATTCTTGACAGTTCTAAATTTTCATAAAAAATTGAATACTTGACGGTTATAAATTGTCGACGTTCATAATTCTTGACGTTTTTTACAACTGTCAAGAAAATTGCCTTTCTTGACACTGGATTCAATGACGATTTTAAAACGTCAAGAATAATCATTCTTGACAGTTTAAAAACATCAAGAGAGTCCGTTTCTGTAGTAATGATCCACTACTTTCTCGGAATTGAAGTTAATCAAAATGAAGGAAAAATTGTCATTTCAAAACAAAAGTATGCTCATAATTTAGTAAAATAATTTCGAATGGAAAATGTTTTACCTTGCAACACTCCCATGGATGCAAATTGGAAATTATGCAAGGATGATATTGGAAAAGAAGTCGATCCAAGTTTATATCGAAGCTTAGTTGGAAGCTTAATGTACTTGACAGCAACAAGACCTAATATTTTATTTGTTGTAAGTATGTTAAGCAGATTTATGACAAACCCGAAAAGAAGTCATTAGGAAGCAGGTAAAAGAGTTCTTCGTTACATTCTTGGCTCTATTAATTTTGGAATTTATTACAAGAAAGTTTCAAAATCAGTGTTGTTTGGTTTTTTTGATAGTGACTGGGGTGGTAATGTGGATGATCATAAAAGTACATCTGGTTATGTTTTTAGTATGTGCTCCGGTGTTTTTTCATGGGCTTTAAAGAAACAATCTGTTGTTGCCCTTTCTACAACTGAAGTAGAATATATCTCGTTAACTGCAACTGGATGTCAAGCTTTATGGCTTAGCTGGATGTTAAAAGAATTGAAGTGTACTCAAAGAAGTGAAACTGTTTTTGTAACGACCCAACTCTTTATACTAAGTTGAGGTCATTATTAAAAAACATAGACACTTTATTGAAAAGAGAAAGACTAAATTTTCATTAAAAACACAATACTTAAACAATGATACATAGACGCGGAAACAAAACTGAGTCCCCATATGGCATGTCACGGATACTTTTCTGTCGCTCGCCAACTTTCCTCTACCTTTACCTTTGCCTGAAATATTAAACATACAAAGAGTGAGTATAAACATATACTCAGTAAAGGACCTACTACTAGTCCCACTAGGTATCTGTTAATTTCCCATTAGAGTCCTGTAGAGTAGTACCCTTAAATTGGCACATTCCCGAACACGTGCAATCTGTAATCCTATAAAAACATCTCTAGTCTTTGATGAACCCAAAGGAACACCTAGGACAAATTGGTCTTTAGTGGACTTGGAGGAAATATTAAGACAATTGAGCTGTGAGTGAACCCATCAAGTTACTCGTAAATATATCATCTCATACTAGACTGGTGATCCTGTCGGACTACACGGTCATAAAAAGGTGGTGATCCCGAGGGACACCCATGTGGGTACGACTCTGGTAGGCAAAATTAATAGAACGCTCATCTATAACATGTAGCATATCATAAACATCATAAACATGGCATGAAATATTAATCTTAACGTCCTTAATCATGTAATTAATATATCATGCATCATCATCAATGTAAATCAGTCATCATCATCAACAAAAATCAGTCATAAACATAATATTCGTCGTCATCATCGGTCATCAACATCAACACATTATGCATTTTAGCTACATTAATGCATAATGAAAAATTACATGCAAGCTCTTAACTTCAATTCGAAAGTTTAGTAGGAGAATCTCTTACTTTGAGATTTTAGCCAAACAAAGTACTCTCTAGCTGACAATAAAAATTCTCCAATTAATTTGATCCTAATCATAAAAGAAAATTTCAGTATCTTAATTCATGAAATTAGTAATTAGCTATCATCCAAAAATTCTCCCAAATTAATTATTAACTTAAAAAAATGAGGTTGAAACCAATTCAACCTTGATTGGAAAAATTCCAAGATTAAAATCTTAAAAAAAAAAAAAACTTTTAAAGAAACCCCAAATAGATCCAAAATTAAATTAACAAAATATTAATTTAATTTCATTAGCTTACTGAGGTTATCCAAATGGAAGTTGAAAAATTCTCTTATCCTTGATGGGAAAATTCATCACTTTAAATTTTCAAGTTTTGCCAAAGGGACCAATCTTAACTAAAACTGGTGAGGCGGGAGTGGCAGAGTGTTATCTTAAAAAATAAGATGAAGAACTATTTTTTTTTTCTTTTTTCTTTTCTTTCCAACTTAAGCATTCCAATCCTATTTATAGACCCAAATAATAACAATAATATTTATTATTATTATTTCCTTTTCCTTTTAGGATATATATATAATACCAAAATATACATATATCTTTATTTCCATTAACTTTCCTAAATAAATTCTTTAAATGCACAAAATCTTAGGCATTTATAACCATTAATAATAATAATAATAATAATAATACTTCTTTATTATCATAATTTTTCTCTCACCAAAATCTATAATAAACATATATATTTATTTAAACCATCATTCTCTCTTCTAAATAAATATATATTTTTTCGTCCAATCAAATCAATCATCTCCCCTTTTCATGGATTATCTTCTTTTCCAAATAAATATAATTATATTCCGTCATATAATTAACTTCACTTTTCCATATTAATTATTTACACAAAACCAAATAATTAATATCATATTCCACACGAAATCCAAATTATTAATTAAATATATAATCCATATATACATACTTAATTAAATCTAATTCCACCAAAACTAACTTTTCCCTCCAAAATCTCAAATTAACTTAAATCCTCAATTCTATTAATCAATCAAATCTTTTCCAATAAAAAAGTTTTACCATGAAAATGTAATACATAACTTGAAACCAAATTAAAAATTGTTTTTCATTAACTCTATGCAATTGCAATTTTTTCTATTTAGTTATTCTACCAAAGTACGAGGATAAAGTACATGCAACTTTTGTCGAACATATGAAAATATGAGTAAAGTTTCCCGATTTGATCAAATCAAATTGTAAAACTAATAACAAATGTATCTTACCAAACAATTTCAGAATTTACATATATAACATACTTGGTTATCAAATATTCAAATTTGAGAAAGATGAATGATGGTGATGAGAAGATCAATGATGAATACACCAAATACATACATATACAACAAAATCACTAAAACCAAAATACTCACCATATTCGAATGAAATTCTAAATAACTAAAAAATTGTGGAGAAAATTCTAGCAGGTTTTTATAAAGAATCAAAATCAATTTCTACAAAGCATTTAAAGTAGTAGAGACTCATGCTGATAACGTGTTATAAAATAAAGAACAATAAAGCAACCAAATAGAAGAATAGAAAAGAGAGAAAGAAGAGAAGACAATCGAACTCAATTGTGTTGTGTTTACAAATGATCTCTACAACCTCTATTTATAGGGTTGTGAGAATAATGGTTACAAAACCAAACATAAATAGGGAACAAGAAAGTTACTAAGATTAATGAGAAGGTTAATTGATGAGTTTGTAACATAATGAGGTTATGGACATCTAATAATATTCAACTTTAATTTAGAATATTCATAATAGATTTAACAATATAGGTTCAATTTTAGAACTAATAGAAAGAAATGTTTATCATTAATTAACTTAACTAAACTAGTTTAATTGGGTTTGAGTAACTTTTCGAATCTAAAATGAATGAAAAAAAGGGTTAAATGTGTGCCAAGGATTAAAGTTAGATTTATTTATTTTTGAATTTTAACTATTATAGCCTAAATAGGGTGCCTTATTATAAATTGGACTTGATGTTGCCAAATTTTTCATAAATGTTCTAATGAACTTCAATTTTACACAAATATAGAGTCCAAAAGACCAAGCTACTCATATCTATTATTAATAATATATTAAAAAAATAGAAAAATGAAATAAAGAAAGTATATCATTGCATGTGATTAAGATTTGCATTTATTAGATATCATATGTAAATATGGTATGCGATTAATTCTATTATGATAATATTCTAATCAGAATTACTCCTAAATTATTTTCCTTTTGGTGATTTTGTTCAAAAAATCTTCCCTCCATCCAATCTGTCTCTCACTTTTTGATCTCTATCTATCCATTCTTTCCTATTTCGTTGATCTATTTCAAAATTTTCCAGTGAGTGCATATGTGTTTCATATTATTAATTATGTGTATGAAATTATGAAATATAGTAAGTCGGTGAAATTTTTTGTAACGACCCAACTTTTCGGACTAAGCTGAGGTCACTACTCGGTACTAAGACTTGACCACAAAACACACAAACTCATAAAGGACCAGTTACGATTCATTAAAAACGTTTTATAATATTACAAAAGCAAATTCGGGCCCTATTAAAAATCACATTCACGAGAATTTCAAAATACAGTGCTCAAATCATCAAACACAAAATCAAAAAACCAAATATTCTAACCGTGACTCGGTCTGACAATGAAAATAAAGAGTAACAAAAATACATCAGCGGAAGCATAAAGAAAACCAGACGCGTCCATATGGCCTTCACGCATCCTTCTTACCCCTCGTCGGTCTGTCCCTCACTGTACCCTTACCTGAAAAGATAAAGAGGAAAAAGGGTGAGTATATGATATACCCAGTAAGGGACCCACTACTGGGCCCCTTAGGGGACAACAGTTAACTTCCTATTCAGGGGTACCTTACATAAACAGTCTAGTGATTCCGTAGAACGCACACATCAGTCTCGTGATCTCGAAGGATGCACGTATCAGTCTAGTGACCCCGAAGGATACACCTATCAGTCTAGTGATCCCGAAGGATGCACATATCAGTCTAGTGATCCCGGAGGATACACATATCAGTAAGGTACACTACCCCATAGATGAAGCTAACCGTTACCCCTCAGTCCATACTAAACAGTCTACAACAGTCACACTCCGACAACGTTCATATTACAATTTCGCCATAGGCTTCGCCAGTCAGATAGTATAGGTTTAAAAAACTATATCCTCAGTTGCTATATGCGTATGCAATTCACACATCATTGTGATATTCTTTAGATCCAATCAACTAGTCAAATAAGAATCGGACTCATAGTCCTTCCACGACATAACTCCATAACCAATATCCAGACAATAGACTACCACATACCTAACCGTAAGACTTTAAAGTCCATCGACATACAATTTCAGTTCACAACGTAGCCCATTAACATAACTACAATGCACAGAACATCCGGGCATCGGTGTCTATCCGTAAACAACTCATTACACACGATGGCACACAAGCTACAACTAGCGGTCACGCTACCTTTAATCAGACAAGAGCATATAAGCGATATATATTAGTCAAACATGCGTCAAATCATTCAGTACAGTTATCAACGTAAAATCTCCTGTGATTTACTCCGTTTCCAGCCTCGATCCGAGGTCCAGTAGTAAGAAATCCCTTACTTGAAACTTGGTTATGCCCCTCGATCGAGTCCACGCTCAACGAAATCCACCTAAACGAAATCACAAGGGTTTAAACGATGACACTACTAAAAGTCATTTTATATCGTTCAAACAAAATTCGTCGGCTTACCCGAGTAAAGAGAGCTATCTCCAAATAAGCCTGTCGTGGAACCCGAGAACTTGAACGTCAACTCCCTAATGTCTTTAAGGAACGAAAGGTAGGACCATGTCTTAACCCAAAATCTAAACTCGAATCGGTTATCGCATTAGGAAACTCACTAAATGATTCTTACCGAAGGCTCACCATGACCCGAAGTGGAAAGAAAATGGCTTAGGTGGCTCGGCTCAACCCTCGGCTCGCGGCTCGCAGTTCATGGCTCAGCTCGACTTGACTCGGCTTGCGGCTCCACTCAATCTTCGGTACGCGGCTCGGCTCACGGCGCGGCTCAGCTCAGTCCTCGGCTTGACTCGGCTCGCGGCTCCGCTCAGTCTTCGGTTCGCGGCTCGACTCACCTCAGCTCGCAGCTCGACTTGGCTTAGCTTCGCGAATCAGATTGATAGAGGATGGCTCGAGTCGGGTCAATTGGTTGGCTCGATTCGAATCGCTTGAAGAAGGGGCAACCACGGTCGACTGGTTTTCCGACGAACGACGGCGGTGGTGTTTCGCGGACGACGCACGGAGAAGTTCAACGATCGGCTCTTCTTCAACGTGGCGGACGGCCAACGAAGGGGACGCACGATGACGACTGGTTGCATGAGACCGAAAGGAGATCAGAAATGGGGCGGCCACCATAAAGACGGAGACAGAGACGGAGACGGAGGCAGAGGCGGAGAGGGACAAGTGTGCGAACGGATTAGAAAGATGAAGAGACGGGCGACAGCGGCTTCGTGAGGAGCTTGAGACGATGAAGAAGAAGGAACGGAGGGGGGGGGGGGGCGCGCGCGTACTAGGGTTTTAAAAAAAAAAAAAATATATATATATATATTAAAATAATAATAATAATAGTAATAATAATAATAATATTAAATAATAATAATAATAATATTAAATAATAATAATAATATAATTAATATTATATTATTATTATATTAATTTACACAATATTAAATTTAAAGAAATTCATATCCCTAAATTCATTTTTCTTCCCTTTTCAAAACCAACCATGAATTTACACCGAAATTTTAAGTTTCCGAAAATTTACATAAAATGATAAAGTTTACCTCGAAAAATTCAGGGCGTTACAATTTTTCAATAAAGAAAATTTACAATGAATGGAGTATATATGCCACATAATTAAAATATATACTCCTATTTACGCTTAGTCAATTATATATATCACGTCATTTTCTTTCGTTTTACATTGTTTTTTATATATTTCACGTAATTTAATAATTTTTTATATAAACTTATTATATTTCATCAAATTTGCATTGATTTTCGTATATTGGAGGTTAATTAGTAAAATTTTATTGTGACTGAAACTATTTTCGATTTAAATAGATCATTATATATCCCCTATATATTTAACATAATATTAGATAACAGTGTATGTGTGCATACTTTACATTGTACTTTAATTTTGTTACAAATTTTACATTACATGAAAGTACAAACTGATATAAAGAAAAAGAAGAGACTGAATGAAGATAGAACAAGAAAAGAAGAAAATAAATAAAAAAAAAAGAAGAAAACTAAAAGGGAAAAAAAACAAGTGGAGAGAAAGGAGGAAATAAAGAGAGAATTTCAAATAGATCATCAAGAAAATATGTAGATTATATATTGTATACTATAATTTACAATTGAAGAAACAAAATTAATAGCATGAAAAATTACTTAAAGGAGATGGACGACATATGCATTCACTGTACTTTTTATTGACCGAAAACTTAAACGAGAAATTAAACCGAAATTATATATTGCAAAATTTACATAAACATGAAGGAGAAAGAAATATGAAAGAAAGAACTATGCACTCACTAGATATACTTGAAGGAGATGAGCGATAGAAGAAAAATAGGACAAAGATAGATTGGAAAGATATAGGGCAGCTAAATTGATTGGTGAGACATGGAAAGATGGAAGAAGAATGTGAAATTAGGATGTAGAATGAAATTCAATAAAGATAATCTTATTCATTTTGTAGAAATTATTTAATATATTATTATCATATTTGACTCAATTTTATACCATATTAAAATGGAATTTCTAATAAATGATATTCTATTATTAAATGAAAATAAAAATCCATATTATTTATTACATTAATTAGGTAAGTTATATAGTAGATAATAAATGTGATATCATATAATTATGGTATTATATTATATATATTTTGGAAAATAAATATTATTTATAATTGATGTGAAGGATAAAGTTAAAACTTACCTTGAAATTTGGGGCGTTACATGATCAAACAGTTATAATGAAAACATGTGACATCATCAGAATTGACCCATTTATATATTTTAATTTTCTCCTCATGAGAACTTTTAATTAGTCCTAAATTCAATTATTTGTATCTTTTTCATCATTAATTTAGTAAATGAATTGGTAATGTGTGGTTGGTCCAAAATTTCTTATTCAACAATGTCAATATTAAAATTTCAATTTGATGGACATATATTGATAAAAGGAAAATTGTATTGGGTAGCACTATGAGAATAGGTTTTAGCAATTATGGCACATATTTTTTAAATTTTGCAAATACGGAAAATTTTAGTCTTTAAAATATTTTGGAGATATTTTTTTACTTTAAACATTTTATGATTCCCAAACTGCCCATACATTCTTTCCTCTTTATTGATCATCTTTCTTTGATGTTTAATCTTCTACTTTCTCTTCTTCTTTTTTGTAAACCTCTATATCATATTTGTATTCATAATAAAAAATTAATCTAATAATAAAAAATGTTTGTTTTTCTCAAACACTATTTTTCGGTTGGTTTTCTGTAAGTTCTTTAAAAAAAAATTATCGTTCGTTCAATCTCCATTTTCAGCATCTTTATCTTCTTCTTCTTTTATTTTTCACCATTTTTTATCCAGATTTTCGATAATCATTTTTTAAAAATCTAAGTTCTTTCTTCAAAATTCTTTCAAATGGTTGCTTTCAAATACGAAAACATTCTCACTTTTTAAAATACATTTCATCTTAAATATTTTATTATTCTCAAACTACCATTCAATAACTTATTTTTTTCCCTATTTTTAATGTCCTAATCCTCTCATATTTCTTCTCCCACTTTTTAAGACTCCAATCATTATTTTTCTCCCACTTTGCATCAACTTTGTATCAACTTTGTATAATAGTGTTGTGATATACTTATATTATATGTATTAGTTGGTTGATATACTTACTACATGAATTCCATTTTTTTTTTTTCAAATTTTATGCAATTCAATGTAGTATTATTAAGTATATGAATGATTTAACTTAGTGTAGCAAACATATAATATGTATCAAAATGTACTAGTGATGTATATCAAGTGTATTATCAGAATCTCAAGTGTCTCAAGTGTATTTTAACCAATCAAACGTATCGGTGGATATAAAAAATATACCAACAGTACATCAAGGGTAACAAACATATGAATTGCATCAAGTGTATTAAATCTATCGAGTGTATCAGTGAAAGTATAAAATGTCTATCAGTAGTGTATTAAGTGTATCAAACTTATTAAGTGTATTAAACCTAATCAAGTGTATTGATAATGTAATTTATCATGCTTAGTACATCAAGTGTCCTTAATTGATTAAGTATATTTTCAAAGTTTAACAAATGTATTAACAACATATCAAGTGTATCAAACCAATGATGTGTATCAAGTGTTATTTAATTCATCGAGTGTATTAGCAAAGCATAACAAGTATACACTACAAGAGATTGGGCTTTTCTCGACGTCGACATAAAAGACGTCGGGGAATAAGAGGTTCTCCCGACGCATAAAGTAAGACGTCGGGAGAAAAAGCTATTCTCGACGCATAAAGTAAGACATCGAGAATAAGAAGTTTTTCTGACGCACAATTCACGCATCAAACATAAGACGTTAGAAAATAAGGGATATTTCTAACACCGACCTTACGCGTCGGGAAAGGCGGTTGAAAAATAAAGGGTATTCCCGACACATTAGGTCGGCGTTGGAAAAGACCTAGATATTCTCGACGTCGTAGGTAGTGTGTCGGAAAAAGCCTCACGTGGGAAATAAGGAGTATTCCCAAGGCCTAGGTTTTTCCGACGCCGTAAGTGTGTGTGAGGAAAAGCAAGTAGTGCGTCAGAAAAGGCCTAGGTTTGCCCAACGCCGTAAGTAGTGCATCGGGAAAGGTCTAGGTTTTCTCGATGTCGTAAGTAGCGTTGGGAGATCCCTGAATATTTATTTCGTTTCTGTTTTACACAGAACTAAAAACGAAAGGGAAAGGGTTCAGAGAGAAGAGAAACATTCGTCACCGTCCGTAGCTCGCCGCCGTTTGTTCCATCGTCGTTACCATCCCTCGCCGTGGCCGCAACTTCAGCTTTAGCCTTCCTCCGAGCATCCTCTGCAGCTTTTACCTCTGCTTGCAACACTGCTTTTTCTGTATTGAAAAAGGAATTAGTAACTTCCTGAAATAGTTTTGATCACTCTACTTTCTCTACTATGATTGTGCTATCATCAATGTAAAGACTCCAACATTCTCTTTGCGTCTTTAAAGTTCTTCTCTCTTCATTCTCATTTTTTCAGGATCCCGTTTGTCACCCTATAGCTAAGTCAGTCAATGACTTTCTAAACAGATATATCTTAAATGAATGTTTTTTTTTATTGAAACAACTTCCATTGAATGAATATGTGTGCGTCTGTGCATCATAGGGTTGGCCTAACATTGGACAAACAAGAAAAATCTCAAGTTTAACGAACCTTTTCAAGTGCCTTTTCTTGAGCTTTTAGTATAGTGTCGGCAAAAAGGTTCCTTAACAAAGTTGCACGGTAAAGCCTGTCGGGGGAGGCTTTCCTGACGCAGTACATGGCATCGGGAAAGTAGACGAGGCTTTCCCGATGCCGTGGATTGCGTCGGGAAAGACGGCGTCAGGAGAGGCTTTTTCGACGCGTGACCAATACAGCGTCGGGAAAGCCTATCCCGACTCACTTTCCTTGACGGTTGTCCCAACGCCGAGAACTGCGTCGGGAGATCCTTTCCCGACATGTTTTTCACTTCCCTGACGTTTTTCGACGTCGGAAAAATCCTGATTTCTTGTAGTGATATCAACAACACATCAAGTGTATCAACCATACATCGAGTGTATCAACCACACATCGAGTGTATTAACCACACATCGAGTGTATCAACCACATATCAAGTGATGCGTGAAAATGTTGATAATTCTAGTGGGTAGATTTGTAATTTTTCATTTTTCAAATATGGGTTGGGCTTGAATTTTGCCATTTTTTGCAAATTTAAAAATAGTGTGCTATGATCTAATTTATCAAACTAATTTGCTAAATTTACAAGAGTCCCTTGATAAAATATAATTTTTTTTCAAATTAATAGTTAAGTTGTTTTTACTCTCTCAAACTAAGTTTTAGATATTGCTATTAATATTTCTATTCTCGAAATAAATTGATTACATTTCTTTTGTTGTACAACCATTTATAAATTATATTGATCAAAATATCGATAGACGTTTAATATAGATGTTGAATTCTTTGTTTTACAAGGATATCAATGTGTTGACAAATATTTTGATCCTTGGGCTATAAGGTTGTCAAATTATTGATGCACTTATACATGTATAAAGCGCAAATAATTAGATAAAAGAAAAAAATATAAAAATTTCATAACTTTTAACTTCAACTAATAATTATACAAAATTAAATATGGGTTCCTGTTCAAACTCAATAACCAAAAAATGCCTAACCTCAGCACTAGAATACTAAACTAATCTATTGAAACTTCCAATCAAAGTCAAGCCATGTAATATCTACAAAAATAGCCCTATCAAATCAGGATATTCAATGTCTTTAAAAGAAAAAATCAAGCATGGAACAAAACAAAACGTTCAAGCATAAAACACCGGAATCTTCTTTTATTTTATTTTTGAGTTCACAAAGTAAAAGAATCTTAAATCTCTGAATCTTGAATTACATATTATATATCTTTAACTTATCAAACTACATTTAAATTAACTAACACTCACAATTAACTATCTATGTGTTTAATTTAATTTTAAAAACTAGTCATTTTGAAAAAAAAAAAAGAACTTCTCCCCAACTAATTAATCAATATAGATTTTGAAACATTCTACGGTTTAGTTAGAAAAAATATCAAAAGAAATTAAGTAAAAACAATTTTTTAAAATAACATATTTCAACACACCCTATTATTCCGATACCCTAATTAGAAGTCAATAGAAAAAACAAAAGCTAGCTAATTTAAGAACTAGTTGGCATGAATTTCATAGTGGCTCTTGCAAATATGAAAATTATAGTATCATAAATTAGGCGCATAGCACATCATTTTTACATTTGCAAAAATAGCAAAATTGAAGCCCAGACTGCATTTTAAAAATAAGAAATTACGAAGCTACCCTTCAGTCATTACTAATACCGATTTATACGGTTGATACAACAATATATACCGTTGATACACCTGATTTGTTTTGCTGATGTACTCCTCGTACACTTTTTTTTTTACTCTCTAATACTTCACTGATACATATTATTAGTTTAAAACTCATAATATGTTGTTGATACACTCAATCAATTAAATACACTTGAAGCACTAAGAATGATACACTTTATATATCGTTGATACACTTGTTATTGTTTCCTGATACACTCGATAGATTTAATACACTTAATCACTTGCTAAACTTCATTGATACATATTATTAGTTTGATACACTTGATATGTTGTTGATACAGTTACTCAACTGTTGATATACTCAATCAATTAAATACACTTTGATGTACTAAGAATGATACGCACTTTATATATCGTTGATACACGTTATATATCATTGATACACTTGATAGATTTAATACACTTAATCACTTGCTAAACTTCGTTGGTACATATTATCACTTGATATATTGTTTCAAACTAATAAGTGTTTCAAACTAATACACTTGAAACACATGATATGTTGATATGTTGAAACACTTGATATGTTGATATTATATATCGTTGATACACTTGTTTGTTTGCTAATACATTTGATAGATGTAATACACTTAATCACTTGCTAAACTTCATTATATTGATACATATTATTAGTTTGAAACACTTGATATGTTGTTGATACACTTGCTCAACTATTGATATACTCAATCAATTAAATACACTTAATGCACTAAGAATGATACAAGTTATATATCGTTGATACACTTGTCTGTTTGCTAATACATTTGATAGATGTAATACACATAATCACCTGCTAAACTTCATTGATACATATTATTAGTTTGAAACACTTGATATGTTGTTGATACACTTGCGAAACTGTTGATACACTCAATTAATTAAATACACCTGATGCACTAAGCATGATACACTTTATGTATTGTCGATACAGTTGTTATGGTATGTTTAGAATCTTAATAACATGTTGAACATCATTATCGCCTATAGTCAACAAATTAAAACTGAAAGTTCAATACATGACTCAACTTGAATTTTAGTATGAATCAAGTTCACAAAAGAATCAAATGATGATATCATTCCATCAACCAAAGCACAATTTGTTTTGTAATCCACGTAGTAATCACTAGAAGAAATCTGGCCTTTAATGTCGGTTTAAAATCGACATTAAAGAGCTTTAATGTCACTTGACAACCAACATTTTTATTACCGTTATTAAAGGCCTTTAATGTCGGTTGGGCTTTAATGTCAGTTCAAAATCGACACTAAAGGCCTTCAATGTCGGTTATAAACCGACATCTTTGATGGTGTTATTGAAAACCTTTAATGTCGGTTGACCTTTAATGTCATTTTTAAACCGACATTAAAGATGCCTTTAATGTCGTTTCTAAACCGACATCAAAAGCCTCTTTAATGTCAGTCTAAAAATGACATCTTTGCCTTGTTCTAGGCTTATTTTTTTAAATCTATTTTTATTAAATTATTTTACTATTGTCCATTTTTATAGACTGATGTTGGGTCTGTGAAGATAAATATTTTTTTCTTACGCCAAAAAATCAATGAAATTAATATTATTTAAGAAACTATAATATTTGTCTTTTACATTTGTATACACAAAATGAAATCTAATGTTGTGTTTATATATAAATTCTACAATAGTACATGAAAAAAGATCCTGATACAAGACTTAAATAATTAGAAATCTTAAATGCCTTCTCAGCCTTCAGCCTTTAACCTTCAACGGTCACCTAAAGTAATCAATTTGAAATCAGTAAGCAATTTCCTAATGTCTTCTGCACCAAATTTTGACCTATTAAAAGAAAAGGAGCAATGTGCCTAAGAATAATATCAAGAAAAACATAATAGAAAGAACCAAATGTTGTAACTTGATGTTAGTAAGCAAGAGAAGAACTTGTTTAAGAAAAAAACACCCACAACTGATAAACTATTAACCCTTTGACCCAGACTTCAGTAATACATAATTGTCTGGACAATTTATACAAATCATGTGCTAGTAACAGTTTCAACATGGATCCAAAATTATATTGCCTAATTTACAGATACGACTCAACAAAGGATAGCATTTTTCAAGTGCCACAATTGACCAGTCAAATATCCTCTGCTACAAATCTAACCATTGAAAAAGATGAACAAAATTGCAATGCAAAAATTAGAGAATTGCTAGTTAATCCTTACTTATGAACATAAACCACAAATCTATTTTTAAATCAATAATCGATCTTCACCAACTCAAGATAGTGTGTGCTTCAGTCAAATACCTTCAAGTCATCATTGCTTGATACAAGCATGGAAGGTTCAGAATGTGAAAAAATCAACACTTCAAGCTCGTTTTTCATGTTCTCCGTACTCCATAACACTATAAAATTACTTAACAAGTACCTTTCGTTGAATGAATTAAATACATCCTCACCTTAAGCCAGCAACATCATGTCTCGATCTATTATTTGTAACAATAAATCTAAAAGAAATTCGAAAAATCATTTTAGGTTCAAGAAAAGTACAACAATACAAATTACATACCAACTGTGAGGCCAGCAAAACAAGACTAAAAAGCATTGTCAAAGAGGAAGTGTACGAGTCATGTATTGTAACTAGCTAAAAGAAGCCAACAACTATGGATGTTCACTTGATACTTTTATATCTTTGAATGGGATCAACAAAGATAATAAAAAGAAAAAATAGTGTGAGAGAAAAATACATAGATAAGTGTACACAGATGAAAACAAATTAATGGTTAAGTATAATGTAACTATCATCTTATGGTGTTTTATTATAATTAGAGGATGTGATTCTAGCCTCTGCTCACATGGCTTAAAAGCAATCCAAGACATGTTCATACGAATCGTGAATCGACTGTGTAAGATATAAGAAGTAACTTTTGAAGACCTGTAACAAAAGAACTTTTTTGAACCGCCCACTTTACCATAAAGCTACAAAATCAAATCATAAAGTCTAGGCTACAACAACATTCATTAAATCATCAAGCTTGAAAGATCCATCAACAACTAATGAGAAGTGAACTTAAAGGGGCAAAAAAGAAATTATGGTAGCCATCATGCTGGTTCCTTCTTTCACTCATCTTAACCATACATAGAAACATATCTTCTTGCTTATATGCTTTTTTATTTGGTTTCATAGATATGATAATTGAAATGTCTTCAGAAACATATACTTACGCCAGCACTGTAAACACGAGGATCCCCACCAACATGTTGTTTTGGAGAATCTATATGTTTAAATCCTCCACTCCTGAAATGGTTCAATAATTTTAAAGGCCAAACAAACATATAATCAAATATTTACAAAAAAGAACAAAACCATCATATCATACAGACCTTATACTTTTGATATTGGAGCTAAGCACTAGATTTTCACCTGCAAACATGATAAAGTAAACTTTTTAAAGGAAGGAAACCCATATAAAATTCATGATCAATAACTCAAGCCTTCATATATTAGTTCTAAAACTATTACCTTTGACTGCAAATTAAACCAAAGAATGAACTTTGTAAAATTTGTGTAACGACCCAACCTTTCGGACTAAGCTGAGGTCACTACGTAGTACTAAGACTCGACAGTAAAACACGCAAGCTCATAAAAGACCGGTTACGATTCATCAAAAACGTTTAAAATAGCACAAAACCACAAACCAAATATTCTAACCATGACTCGATCTGACAATGAAAATAACGAGTAACAAAATACATCAGCGGAAGTATAAAGAAAACCAGACGCGTCCATATGGCCTTCATGCATCCTTCTTGCCCCTCGTTGGTCTGCCCCTCGCTGTACCCTTACCGAAAAAGTTAAAGAGGAAAAGGGTGAGTATAAGATATACCCAGTAAGGGACTCACTACTGGGCCCGTTAGGGAATAACAGTTAACTTCATATTCAGGGGTACTCTACATAAACAGTCTAGTGGTTCCGTAGGACGCACACATCAGTCTCGTGATCCTGAAGGATGCACGTATCAGTCTAGTGATCCCGAAGGATGCACATATCAGTCAAGTGATCCCGAAGGATACACATATCAGTAAGGTACACTACCCCATAGATGAAGCTAACCGTTACCCCACAGCCTATACAAAACCATCTACAACAGTCACATTCCGATAACATTCATACTAAGAGTTCAGTCATAGGCTTAGCCAGTTAGACAATATAGTAGTTTTAAACAACTATCTCCTCAGTTGCTATATGCATATCCAATTCACACATCATTGTGACATTTATTTAAATCCCGTCAATCAGTCAAATCTTCACTTTGTAAAGTTATCTGACGATATTTCGACTCAGTTCAAACTCTAGTGTATCCTCAGGTAATCTACGTTATGCGTAATGCCCACATTATATCTGACAATCATAATCAGTTCATAGCACAATTCAACGGCGTATACTCAATGTACACGATAGGTTCTTAGATTTTTAATCCTCCCACGACATAACTCCATAACCAATATCCCGACAACAGACTTCCACTTACATAACCTTAAGACTTTATAGTCCATCGACATACTATTCCAGTTCACAACGTAGCCCACCAACATAACTACAATACACAGAACATCCGGGTATCGGTGTCTATCCGTAAACAACTCATTACATATGATAGCACATAAGCTACAATTAACGGTCACGTTACCTTTAATCAGTCAAGAGCATATAAGTGATATGTGTTAGTTAAACATGCGTCAATCCACTCAATACAGTTACTAACGTATAATCCTCCTGTGGGTTACTATGTTTGCAGCCTCAATCCGAGGTCCAACAGTAAGAAATCCCTTACCTGTAACTTGGCTATGCCCTTTGATCGAGTCCACGCCCAACGAATCCACCTAAACGAAATCACAAGGGTTTAAACGATGACACTAGTAAAAGTCATTTTTAAATGGTCCTAAGCAACATCCGTTGACTTACCCGAGTAAAGGAGAGCTATCTCCAATTAAGCCTGTCGTGGAACCCAAGAATTTGAGCGTCAACTCCCTAATACCTTTTAAGGAACGAAAGGTAGGACCATGTCTTAACCCAATATCTAAACTCGAGTCGGTTATCGCAACATTAGGAAACTCACTAAATGATTCTTACCGAAGGCTCACCGTGACCCGAAGTGGAAAGAAAATGGCTTAGGTGGCTCGACTCGGCTCGACTCAACTCTCGGCTCGCGACTCAGCTCGACTCAGTCCTCGGCTTGGCTCGGCTCGCGGCGCGAGCACGACTTGGATTCGCGGCTGGAGTTGCGGGTCAGTTTGAAAGAGGATGGCTCGGGTCTGGTCAGCTTGAAGTCGGGGCAACCACGAGCGACGAGTCTTCGGGCGCTCGACAGCAGTGGCGTTTCGCGGCTTGGAGAAGTTCAACGATCGGTTTTGTTCTCCCAAGCTTCGTCAGACTTCACAGTGCCATATAGCGGCGACCACTGTGACGTAACGCTGATCGGAACTAGGGGTGAGCATCGGGCGGTCGGGGTCGGTTTTTCGACCAAACCGCCCCGAACCGACTACAAGTCGGCACGAAAGTATGAAAACCGGCCTCAACCGTCGGTTCTAATGAAACCGGCCGATCCAACTGACGGTCGGTTCGGTTCGGGTCGGTCGGTTTTCTTTTTTTTTTTTCCTCTCCTTATTTCTTTCTCTCCTGTTTCTCCTCCTCCTCCTCCTTCCTTTTCTATGTTTTTGCTTTCTTTTTAATAAACAAACGATTTTAAATGACGTTATTATATTTTATTTCACTTTTTCATTTCAATAAAAAAGTCTACGATATATATTCTATATTGTCTTAAAATCATATAATTGTGATTAAAAGATAAAATCAAGTTCTATTAATTTCAATGCTTAGTTCATAGGTATTACACAAATTAATAAAATAAACAACATAAAAATAAGAATCTAAACATACTACCAAAATGAAATATATATCAAATATTATAGGGTTAGAAACATCCAAGTTCAATTCAGTTCACCACATTACTATTAATAGTCACAAATACAACGAAAGTATGAAACAAAAACACTATGATAATCTAGTCAATAGAAATATTACAAGTCTTGGATCAAAATTAGTTAATAATCGGTAATTGACAACTTATCAAAATCTGGAAGGTCTTCAAGCTCCTTTTCATTCTTCATAACCACCCGAAATCCTACATAATCGATATGAAGAATTTACTAAATAATTTAAGATTTCACTAAAGTTACACATTACAACTACAAAAGATATCATGTAAAGATTTGAAAATACTTTCTTCAAATTTTGAAGCCTCTTCCAATTCATGTTGAAATTGAAGATGTATTGGATCAGAATTTAGCCAATTTTGAGTACATATGAGAGCCTCCACTATTTTAGGAGCCAATGAGCAGCGTGATGAGTCAACAACACGTCCTCCAGTACTAAAAGCCGACTCAGACGCTACAGTAGAAACTGGAATAGCCAAAATATCTCTAGCCATATGGCCAAGAACCTCAAATCGATCACTGTTCATCTTCCACCACTGTAGTATGTCAAAATCACCTTTGGTCCTAACATTGGCTTCCAACAAATAGATATCAATCTCCAATGATCCCTGTTCGAAAGGTGTAGTAGAATCATCTTCAAATTCCTCAACAATCATGTCGTAGACAAAATCTTCACCCACATTTTCATTCGAATCAAAATCAATATTAGCATCCAAGCCTGAAACAGTTTGTGTACTAGTTGTACTAGTACTACTACATCCTTGTCTACTCCCACTTCGAGTAGTACTATACTCATGAAAGAGACGTCTACAACATTGTTCCACTACATTTCCCATGGATTCAGCAACCTCGGGACCAAAAAAATTTTTCAAACAAAAAGATACAAATCTTAATTTCTTTCGAGGATCCAACACAATAGCAACATACAACAACAAATTATTCTTTTCATTGTTTCCCCAATATTTCTCGAATTTTGCATTCATGTTATTAGCCATTCGAACTAACAATGCATTTGCACTACCCGCATTCAAACGTATACAATTCTGAACCACTATAATCTGATGGAAAACCATGTTCGAAGTAGTATACAAAGAACCCGAAATCTTTAATGTGACATCATAAAATACTTTTAAAAATCGTATTAACATCCTAGCATTTGTCCAATCTTCCTTATTCGGTGACATATCATGTTTATACGAGGCATCTTCATCTTCTAATCTATCAAAAGCTTTTTCAAACTTAACAGCAGCTTCAAGCATCATATATGTGGAGTTCCATCTTGTAGGAACATCAAGACACACATAACTCTTACAAGCAATTTTTTCAAGTTCAATGCACTTTTTAAATTTCAAAAAACGAGCAGGAGAAGACCTTATAAATTGCACAGCATATCGAATCCTATCAATACAATCATTATGTTCCTTTAAAGCATCAGTTACTATAAGATTCAATATATGGGCACAACAACGAACATGCAGAAATTCCCCACCAAACAATAATCCTTTATTGAATCTCTTTAAAAGATAAGCAACAGCAGTGTCATTCAAACTTGCATTATCAACCTTCAAAGTCCTTACCCTCTCAATGCGCCAATCCTTCAAATTCCTTTCAATGGTTTTACCGATAGTATCACCTTTATGATTCTCAATTGGAGAAAAACTAAGTATTCTCTTATGTAATTTCCAATCAAAATCAATGAAATGGGCTGTTAGGACCATGTAATTAATATTTTGTCCTGCTGTCCAACAATCAGTGGTGAGAGAAACTCTATACTTATTTTTTACAAACATGTCTCTCAAACGTTTCTTCTCATTAACATACAACTTAAGCACATCTCTAGCCACAGTAAATCGAGATGGAACAACAAATCTAGTATGATTTCCACATGTTAATTTATCCACAAACTTCTTAAATCCCTTACCCTCCACAAACTTAAAGGGAAATTCATCAACTATTATCATCTCAACCAAAGCATCCCGACAACCATCTAAACTAAATGATTCACATACAAGTTGTGAAGAATTATCTCCAACTTTGTCTTTAGGTTTAAAAGCTAATGTCATTTGAGTTTGTCTCTCTTTTTTTGGTAAGGGTACCTTTTGCAATTTTCTAAATGATGCTTCGTAGTTCCAGTACCATTACGTTTAGAATGACATGCATGAACAACTCCACAATATTTACATTTAGCACGAGGGTCATTAGGATCACCTTTAAGCCTCTCAAAGTGGTCTCAAACCATTGATTGTTTGACATTCTTCCTTATTTTTTGGGGATTTGGAACATCTTCTCTCCCATATGAATCAAGATCAACATCAATGGTTTTACGCTTGCCATCCGTATCTTCGTCCCTTACGATTTTTGAAGCTTCACAATCCATCACACTCTAACTTCATATCCGTTGAATCCATCTGAGACAAAGTAATTAACATGAGACAACAAAATCAAATCCAGACAGTGTATGCCAAGTGGGGATGTACGATGTGTTTGGTTCCAATTCAAAGTGATTAAACCTTCCATCTTCCTCTTTGTTTAATACAAGTAAATACACAAGAAAACAGCAAGGCTAGCCAATGTGAAGTAGAGGTTGGACATAAAATGATTTATATGTATGAGGAGATCAATAGGGAACACCCTTTATTATATATTTATAAGAAGAAAAGAAGAAGCAACTCCAACAACCAAAATTCACAGTTTGTCATAATCTTTGCAAATAATACAGCAGCAAAGCAAAAGTAAACGACACTAACAAGTGACCAGAAAAGAGAAGGAAAAAAAATCAATGAATCAAACCACACAATATCGATTTTCTCAACTTATACAACACTTATTGCATATGATACAACATTTAAGCTTATTGGATACAGCAACTTTCACAACAACTCTCACGGCAACTCTCACAGCATCTCACATCATATGATATAGCAACACTTATTGCATATGATACAGCAACTCTCACAGCATTTAACACTTATTGCATCTCTTACCTCAACTGATACAAATGATACAACATATATTCAAAAAGAAAAGAAAAAAAATACCTACGGCGGCGATGGGCGAGGTGTGACGGCGATTGAGGGGGAACGATTGACGGCTGTTGCGGACTACGGCTGATGGCGAGGCGTAACGGCGGCGATTGCGACGGAGAGGGGGAAAAGGAGAGAGATCTGTCGTGCGAAACGAAAACTTGCGAAAGAAAAGGAGAGAGATCGGCTGGGCTGAGGACGAAAGAAAAAACCTAAATATAATATATATATATATTTTTTTTAAATAGTGGTCGGTTCGGTCGGTTTACCAGACCGATCGACCGCTTATCTTATACCGACCGAATCGAAGTCAGTTTTCAAATTACAAAACCCGAAACCCGATCGCCCATATTATTTTCCGCCCGCCCGACATCGGTTCGTTCGGTTTCGATTTTTCGGCCCACCATGCTCACCCCTAATCGGAACACACAACGGTAGGCGGCGTTAGCTTTCTTTTTTTGCAGAAGTGGAGACGGTCGGTTTCGCGAGACAAAGAGAAGGATCGGAAATGGGACGGAAGACGGAAACGTGTGGATGGCGGCTGTATTCGTCGGGTGAAGGAGCTGAAGAAGGAGGAAGAAGAAGAAGAAAAGAAAACTGGGGGGGGCGGCGGCGCGCGCGGGGGTGCTAGGGTTTTTTCTTTAAAAAAATAATATATATTTATATATTTAAATTAAATAATAATAACAACAATGATAATATAATTAATAATAATAATAGTATAATTTATATTATATTATTATTATATTAATTTATACTATATTATATTAAAAAAAATTCATACCCTTCAATTTCTTTTTCTTCCCTCTTCAAAACCAACCAAAAATTAACACCAAAATTTTAAATCCCGAAAATTAACATTCTTCCCTCCTTAAGGAACTTTCGTCCTCGAAAGTTTTATTCCTCGAACAATTCAGGATAACGAGCTCTCATGTCATCTTCTCTCT
This sequence comes from Cucumis melo, assembly GCF_025177605.1. NCBI lineage: Eukaryota > Viridiplantae > Streptophyta > Magnoliopsida > Cucurbitales > Cucurbitaceae > Cucumis > Cucumis melo. Next base: position 8,766,863 of record NC_066863.1, read on the forward strand.
CCCATGTAGCTTCTTCAACCTTGTGATTCCGCCATAAGACCTTAACCAAAGGAATCTCTCTATTCCTCAACATCTTCATCTCCCTAGCCAACACCTCAACGGGTTGTTCTGTATAGCTCAAGTTTTCATCAATCTGTAGTGGCTCGTAATCCACTACATGGGATGGATCTGGCATGTACTTCCTCAACATAGAAACATGGAACACATCATGAACTGCCGAGAGTGATGGTGGCAACGCCAAGCGATACGCTACAGGGCCAGTCTGCTCCAGAATCTCAAACAGCCCAACAGAACGAGGACTCGGCTTTCCTCCCCTTTCAAATCGTAAGACACCTTTCATGGGTGCTACTTTCAAGAACATTTTGTCCCCCACATCAATCTCAAGATCCTTCCGTCTCACATCAGCATAACTCTTCTGCCTACTCTATGAGGTATGCATACGTGATCTAATTTTCTGTATCGCTTCGTTAGTAGACTGAACTAACTCAGGACCCATCAATCTCTGCTCACCTACCTCACCTCAGCACACAGGGGATCTACAACATTTTTCGTACAAGGCCTCAAATGGTTCCATGCCAATGGTAGCCTGAAAACTGTTATTATAAGCGAATTCCATCAAATGCAAGTGGGAGTCCCAACAACCCGGAAATTCTAATGCACAAGCTCGCAACATATCCTCTAAAACTTGGTTCAGACGCTTAGTCTGACCGTCAGTCTGTGGATGGAAAGCTGTACTAAAGTCTAACCTCATGCCCATAGCAGCCTGCAAACCCTTCAAGAATTTGGAAGTGAAACGGGCATCTCTATCAGAAACAATCGACACTGGCACTCCATGAAGTCTCACTATCTTAGACATGTACAACGGTGCCCACTTACTAGTAGTATACGTGGATTTACCCGGAATGAAGTGTGCTGATTTGGTAAGCCTGTCAACCACGACCCAAATCACTGTAAAACCCCTCAGAGTTCTAGGCAGTCCCGTAATGAAATCCATGGACACATTTTCCCATTTCCATTTCGGTACACTCAAGGGTTGTAATAAACCCGCTGGTTTCTGCCTTGGTGCATTAACCTGCAGACACACCAAGCATTTACTAAAAAATTCTACCACCTTTCTCTTCATATTACACCACCAATAAACCCGTTTCAGGTCCTGATACATCTTCATACTACCTGGGTGCATGGAAAATGGGGAACTGTGAGCCTCATATAATAATTCTGTTTTAACCGCACTATCTGATGGCACACAGAGGCGCCTCTCAAACAAAAGTCCACCATCAGAGGATATGGAGAACTCAATAGCTTGCCCCACCTCTACTAGGCCACGCTTCTCAACCAAATAAGGATCGTGACTCTGAGCATTAATGATCTTCTGCCTCAAAGACGGCTGTACCGTCAACTGGGCTAACTGCATGGTGACTGCCCCTACTGACACTGCAATCTCAACCCTCTCAAAATCTTGATGCAATGGGGCCTGTCCGGTAATAAGTGCTGCTGAATGTGATACCTTTCTACTAAGAGCATCAGCTACCACATTCGCCTTGCCTGGATGATATAATATCTCACAATCGTAATCCTTCACTAACTCAAGCCATCTTCGTTGTTTCATATTCAATTCCTTCTGAGTAAAGAAATATTTCAAGCTCTTATGATCCGTGAAGATCTGTATCTTTTCACCATACAAGTAGTGCCTCCATATCTTCAGTGCAAAAACTATTGCTGCCAACTCTAAATCATGTGTAGGGTAATTCTGCTCATGAATCTTCAACTGACGAGAAGCATAAGCGACTACCTCACCTTGCTGCATCAATACACAACCCAAGCCCTTTTTAGAAGCATCATCGTAAATCACAAAACTCCCTGAACCATCAGGTAGAGTAAGAATCGGTGCAGTAACTAGCTTCTGTTTAAGGTTCTGGAAACTGTCCTCACATGCCTTGCTCCAAACAAAAGGAGCTCCCTTCCTAGTCAACTGAGTAAGAGGAGTAGTTATACGGGAAAAGTTCTCCACAAACTGTCGATAATAACCTGCTAAACCCAGAAAGCTACGAACCTCACTGACCGTGGAAGGTCGGGGCCAACTGGCGACTGTCTCTATCTTAGCTTGATCCACAGAAACTCTAGCCTTAGAAACCATATGGCCGAGAAAGGATACCTGCTTTAACCAAAACTCACATTTCGAGAACTTTGCATACAATTTATTGTCTCGAAGGGTTTGTAGAACCCTACGTAAATGCTTCTCATGCTTGGCCTCTATCTTGGAATATATCAAAATATCATCAATAAACACGATCACAAAAGTGTCCAGGAACTCCTTAAACACTCTGTTCATCAAATCCATAAACACTACCGGAGCATTCGTCAAACCGAAAGACATCACAATAAACTCATAGTGTCCATATCTGGAACGAAAGGCTGTCTTCGGTACATCCTTATCCTTAATCCGCAGCTGATGATATCCCGATCGAAGATCGATCTTAGAGAATACTGTAGCTCCCTGTAACTGGTCAAATAGATCGTCGATCCTGGGCAAGGAATATCTGTTCTTAACGGTTACCTTATTCAACTCCCTATAGTCAATACATAGGTGCATCGATCCATCCTTTTTCTTAACAAATAAAACTGGTGCACCCCAAGGTGACACACTCGGTCGAATGAAGCCTTTATCAAGCAACTCCTGTAGCTGCACTTTCAGCTCTTTCAATTCTGTTGGGGCCATTCTGTGTGAAGCTCTAGATATAGGAACCATACCCGGCTCCAACTCTATAGCAAACTCAATCTCTCTGTGAGGAGGTAACCCTGGAAGTTCTTCAGGAAAGACATCCGGATAGTCCCTCACCACTGGTTCTGATGACAGTGACACATCAACCTCTCTAGTATTCACCACACTTGCTAAGATACTCCAAGTACCCTGACTAAGCAGTTTGTTGGCCCTCATGGCTGAGATTACCTTAGGCAACAACCTTGACCCTTCTCCTTTAAATTTAAAACTGGCCAACGAGGGAGGGTTAAACGCTACCTCCTTACGGGAACAATCTATGCTAGCATGGTTAGTAGCTAGCCAATCCATACCCAGAATTACATCAAAATCGAGCATGTCAAGGACTAACAACGTTACTTCAATCACATGACCTGCTATCTCAATCTGGCATGCTTTCACCTTTTCTTTCGACAACATACACTCCACAGAAGGAGTAAATACTGATAAAACATGGTGTAGGGGCTCTACCTCTAAGTGGGCATGCAACACAAATGTAGAAGAGATGAAGGAATGTGACGAACCCGAATCAAACAAAACTAAGGCATAATGCCCTAACACTGGAAGCGTACCTGTCACCACCGTGCCTGCTCTCCCAGCCTTAGTCTTATTGGTAGCAAGGACTTTACCCTGATGTAGAGCACCTGCTCCCTAATTCTGTGCATTCCCGGTAAGTCTCATCGGGCATCTGTCAGCTGTATGCCCTTCTTGCTTAAACTTGAAGCAAATTCTGGTCCCAAATAAACAACGGCCCAGATGGTGCTTCCCGCAAGTGGTACACAATGGATTTCCTCTGGCAGCTTTCCTTGCCTCAAAGGTTTCTGCTGGAAGCGGCAAAACCCACCACCTGATTTGAAGTTCCACTGTGGCACTGAAATAGGCTGCTGCTCAGCCTTCCTTTTCTGTCCTGAGGTCGAACCTCTACCTGCAACCTTGGACGAGTTAGCCCTCTCCTGTAAACTGAGATCCACTGCCAGGCGCAGTGCATCTGCATGAGTGGCGGGTCGGAAGGCTCGAACCAAACCCTGGATGTCTAGCCTGAGGCCTCTAACAAACTTATCAGCTCTGGCCACCTCGGTCGCTATCATCTTGGGAGCGAAGCGGGATAACATGTCAAACTCCGTATCATACTGCTCCACTGTCCTGTCGTCCTGCTCCAAGTTCAGGAACTCTTGCCGCTTGGCATCTCTCAAACTAGCAGAGAAGAATTTCGCATAGAAACTCTCCTTGAACTGTTCCCCAGTGATCTGACCCACGTCACCCCCTAGCATTCTCTCTGTCGTCTCCCACCAGACAGTACCTCTGTCTGTCAACATGAAAACGGTGCACTGAACTTTTTGATCCTCAGGGCACTTGATATACCGAAATATGGTCTCCAAAGAAGATAACCACATCTGAGCCCTGGTGGGGTCCTCCAAAGACCCATCGAATGTCGTGGGGTTATACTTCCTGAAATTCCTCAAGTGCTTGGCCTCTGCCGACAACTGATCCGGCACGACCTCGGGCACAACTGGAGCTAGAGCAGGAGCTGGCGGGACAGGCTGCTGCTGCTGCTCCCGCATCTGCATAATCAAATCCCTGAACCTCTACTCCATAGCAGCGAGGTTCGAATGAGTAACTGGTGCAGCCGGGTCGGTGGCTTGGGCTACAGGCTGTACCTCAGGTTGAACACGTCTTGTTCCCCTTCCTCAGCCTCCTCAGCCACCCCTACGTGCACCTCTCCTTGGTGGCATTTCTCTAACAACCACCAACGATTCCTTTAGTCTCATGTGGTAATTAACCTCACAGTTTAACTTAGGTAAGGTAATGCATATAGAGTTATACATAAAATTTCATGAGCGCGTACCTGACGAGTGGCAAGGATCGTTTTAGCCATAAGGACACAAAAACACAGACTCACATCATAAGCCAGTCTACAAAACCTAAAACCTAGGCTCTTATACCAACTGTAACGACCCAACCTTCCGGACTAAGCTGAGGTCACTACGTAGTACTAAGACTCGACAATAAAACACGCAAGTTCATAAAAGACCGGTTACGATTCATCAAAACGTTTAAAATAACACAAAAGCAGTTTCGGGCCCTATTTTAAATCACATTCACGAGAGTTCCAAAATACAGTGCTCAAATCATGAAACACGAAACCACAAACCAAATATTCTAACCATGACTCGATCTGACAATGAAAATAACGAGTAACAAAATACATCAGCGGAAGCATAAAAAAAACCATACGCGTTCATATGGCCTTCACGCATCCTTCTTGCCCCTCGTCGGTCTGCCCCTCGCTATACCCTTACCTGAAAAGTTAAAGAGGAAAAAGGGTGGTATAGGATATACCTAGTAAGGGACCCACTACTGGGCCCGTTAGGGAATAAAAATTAACTTCCTATTTAGACGTACCCTACATGAACAGTCTAGTCGTTCCGTAGAATGCACACATCAGTCTAGTGATCCCGAAGGATGCACGTATCAGTCTAGTGATCTGGAAGGATACACATATCAGTCTAGTGATCCCGAAGGACACACATATCAGTCTAGTGATCCCGAAGGATGCACATATCAGTCAAGTGATCCCGAAGGGTACACATATCAGTAAGGTAAACTACCCCAGAGATGAAGCTAACCGTTACCCCACAGCCTATACAAAACCATCTACAACAGTCACATTCCGATAACGTTCATACTAAGAGTTCAGTCATAGGCTTAGCCAGTCAGACAATATAGTTTTAAACAACTATCTCCTCAGTTGCTATATGCATATCCAATTCACACATCATTGTGACATTTATTTAAATCCCGTCAATCAGTCAAATCTTCACTTTGTAAAGTTATCTGACGATATTTCGACTCAGTTCAAACTCTAGTGTATCCCCAGGTAATCTACGTTATGCGTAATGCCCACATTATATCTGACAATCATAATCAGTTCATAGCACAGTTCAACGGCGTATACTCAATGTACACGATAGGTTCTCGGATTTTTAATCCTTCCACGACATAACTCCATAACCAATATCCCGACAACAGACTTCCACTTACATAACCTTAAGACTTTATAGTCCATCGACATACTATTCCAGTTCACAACGTAGCCCACCAACATAACTACAATACACAGAACATCCGGGCATCGGTGTCTATCCGTAAACAACTCATTACATATGATAGCACATAAGCTACAATTAACGGTCACGTTACCTTTAATCAGTCAAGAGCATATAAGGGATATGTGTTAGTTAAACATGCGTCAATCCACTCAATACAGTTACTAACGTATAATCCCCCTGTGGGTTACTATGTTTGCAGCCTCAATCCGAGGTCCAGCAGTAAGAAATCCCTTACCTGTAACTTGGCTATGCCCCTTGATCGAATCCACCTAAACGAATCACAAGGGTTTAAACGATGACACTAGTAAAAGTCATTTTTAAATGGTCCTCAGCAACATCCGTTGACTTACCCGAGTAAAGGAGAGCTATCTTCAATTAAGCCTGCTGTGGAACCCAAGAACTTGAGCGTCAACTCCGTAATACCTTCAAGGAACGAAAGGTAGGACCATGTCTTAACCCAATATCTAAACTCGAATCGGTTATTGCAACATTAGGAAACTCACTAAATGATTTTTACCGAAGGCTCACCGTGACCCGAAGTGGAAAGAAAATGGCTTAAATGGCTCAACTCGGCTCGACTCAACTCTCGGCTCGCGGCTTGCGGCTCAGCTCGGCTTGACTCGTCTCGCGGCTCGGTTCGCGGCTCAGCTCGACTCAGTCTCGGCTCGGCTCGACTTGCGGCACGAGCACGACTTGGATTTGCGGCTCGAGTTGCGGGTCAGATTGAAAGAAGGTAGCTCGGGTCGGGTTAGCTTAAAGTCGGGGCAACCACGAGCGAGGGGTCTTTGAGCGCTCGACGGCAGTGGCATTTCGCGGCTTGGAGAAGTTCGACGATCGGTTTTGCTCTCCTAAGCTTCGTCGGACTTCATATTGGCATACAGCGGCGACCACTGTGACGCAACGCTGATCGGAACACACAACGGTCGACGGCGTTCGCTTTTTTTTTACAGAAGTGGAGACGGTCGGCTTTGCGAGACAGAGAGAGGATCGAAAATAGGACAGAAGACGAAAACGTGCGGATGCAGAAATGGGGCGAAAGACGGAAACGTGTGGATGGCGGCTGTGTTCATCGGGTGAAGGAGCTGAAGAAGAAGAAGAAGAAAAAGGAGGACGAGGAGGAGGAAGAAGAAGAAAAGAAAACGGGGGGGGGGGGGGGGGGGGAGGGGGGGGCAGCGTGCGCGGAGGTGCTAGGATTTTTTCTTTAAAAAAAATAATATATATATATATATATATATATATATATATATATATATATATTTAAATTAAATAATAATAACAACCATAATAATATAATTAATAATAATAATAATATAATTTATATTATATTATTATTATATTAATTTATACTATATTATATTTTTTTAAAAAAATTCTTACCCTTCAATTTCTTTTTCTTTCCTCTTGAAAACCAACAAAAAATTAACACCAAAATTTTAAATCTCGAAAATTAATATAAGATAAAATTTACCTCGAAATTTTGGGGCGTTACAATTTGATTACAAGTATTGGTTTCAAAAGTTAATAAACATACATCTAAACCAGTTTCAGAAGATAAAGACTCAGTCCACTAGCAACTTCCAGTACGAACTGATGCTTTGCTTGACAATTGTCTTCCCAGTTTGCTCAGAAATTACAGATACAAATTACGATTTCAGCCAACATGATTAACTTGAAATTTGACACAAGGAGCAAAAACCTTCAATTCCCAAGTTGGATCATTGGATGGCATAAAATAATTGAACAAGCTAACTAATATGGAGGAATTTGAAAATGAGGAATAGAAATTTTAACAAATAGGTATGAATGGACGGTTATATTGAAGTAGCAAAAATTAAACAAAGACTAAATAGAAGGTCAGAAGAACAAGAAACACTAAATATAATCTATTTCAGAATCAAATTAAGTAAAACAAAACATACAATCTTTACTTTACAAATCACGAGAGAATCCAAACATTTTATTCCACCTAAGTACAATTCAATAAACATAAAAAAGAAAAACTAATTATAAACAACTTAAACTAATAAAAGAAATATCACACAAATCAGTTATAGATTACGTACTTGATAAACTTACCAAAAAATTACATAAAAAACAATTCATAATCTAATTGTGAAAGGCCTAAATATCGTTGTAGATTCTAAAAAATAATTCATAATCCACCCGTCCATGTTTCATTGTGCTTGAACCAAGTATGCTCTGGTCTTCAAGTGGTGGTGGTTGAATCAACGTCCTAATAACTTACACAAAAAATTTGTAGGGGCATTCATTAAACATATCTCTCCTTCATCTCCCGATCATGATTAATATATTTACAACCTACATTTAAGTTTATGTTAATCTATCATCTTCAAAATCATTAAATCGGTGATTAGAAAGAAAAAGAAAACAGACATATGATAAAGATAAAGGCAGTGTCTAACCCACCAACCACCTCACTGTAAAATAAAATTTTTTTAAAAAAAAACTTACTATTTTTTCCTAATTTAAGATGAACATATAAGTTCTATAACTTTTTCTTAAACTAAAACAAAATTTCTAACTTATAAATAACTTGGAGGACCACCCGCCACAAGAAAGAATAACTGAAAGACTTTATGTGGCCTTCATTCATATCTTCAAAACATAACAAATGAAAATGAAAGCTTACTAGTTCTCCATTGCTTGTAACAATTTATACTCATTCATAATCAAATAAAAAATCCCAGCTACTATTCCCAGAATGCTATTTAAGCAAATATCACATACAGTAGAGTCCCAATTTTCTTGAATGTCAAACATTGATCAATATATTATTAATCATCCATCATTTCTTAACACAATCTAAATCATTTGAAGAATGCATACAACCATTTTACAAGGAGTGTCGAGAGATGATGTTACTTACTACGGAGTTTTCAAGATCTTTCTAGTACCATCCATTGATAAAAGTTGCAAAAATTCCTTGAGCTGCCATTACAAACACCAGCATTGCATTCATTCCAATCCATTTTAGAAATTAGAATGGCTTTGGAAAACCTCAAACATCAACCTATGTAGATGAAGGAAGAGACAACAATGCAACAAACAAAGGATTGTACTAAAATGCTAGAGATTCAAAGATGAAAAAGTAGGTTTGAAAGAGGTTTGGATTCCATTTTAGAATGTAGAAATATGAGAAAACTATCCCAGCTGCAACTAAACAAAGGAATGAAGCAAAATTCTTTGGATGGTGAGCTATGCAATCCCTTAAGCTGAAAAGTAAGTTGGAAAAGAAAATATGTATTACTTCTTGAAAAACATTTACTGCATTAAGTTTGGAATAACGTTTTTCTGCACTAAGTTTGCATATGAACAGTTACTCCAAAAAAACAGAAAAATGTTAGCTTTATTTCAAATTTTGAGAACCTTTTGCAAGGATACAAAGAAAACATAAGGTTACAACGTTATTCCACGAAAAAAATTAGTTTACAAGAAACTACTTTGCTGAAACACCAACCATAGCAGTAGAGTTAAGACAAAACCACGAAATCCCACTTAAAAGAAAAGGATAAAGGGCAAAGAAAACATAAATCATTGTCTCAGATGGCGCTCACTTAGTTGTTCTGTAGGAAGTTATTCTTTCTCTTTTCTTTAATTAATAATGGGCGTATAAAATTTTCTGTATTACTTTCTTCTAAATTTTTTTTTCCATTATCTGTTTTCCAAAATTTTAGTGGAAGACATATAAGTGAAGGTGCTTGTTAACAGTGTAAACCAAAAGTAATGAAAATAACACTCAAGAAATAAAAATACACTACCCAATTCAAGGTCATCTTTAAATTATGAATTGCATATATGCAACAAAAAAATGCAACTAGATTCAAGAAAAATCTTACAATATCAGAATCATGAAGATAAATGATTAGGAAAAAACAACTTACCAAAGGATAAAAAGTCAAAATACATATATCTCTTCACCTAAGGCTGAGCCACTTTAAAAATGGGTTGAGAAAAGAGAACAATTTGGGTCAACACCTCCAATACAAAACTCCAACACCATCAAATTCGAAAATCCTACAAAATTGCAGAAAAATGAAAAAATAAATAGAAAGAAACCAGTGAAGTAGCAACCCATAAACTTAAGAAACCAGTGAAGTAGCAACCCATAAACTATTTTAAAACGAAAAAAGAACATTTAACACAAAGAAAGGTTGAATAGGAGTATCAACCTATAGAAGTTGAAATTCGAAGAGGAGAAACTGTTTGCGGATATGGAACAGAGAGTGTGAAGAAGGAGGAGAATGTGAGAGAGTGGAGAGCGGGTAAATAATTAATTAATCTTTTTCATAACAAAGACGACGACAAGGTTGGGCACGTGGTGGTTCGATGACAACAAGGCTGGACACAACGGATGATTATATTGGATTCAACGACGATTGAGCACGGGTTGGCTTGACGGATTACTTGCGACGGTTGTTTGGAGTAGAGTTAGGGATCGAAGGCATGAGATGAAGATTAAGAGGAGTAGGAAAGAAATTGAGAAAGTGAGAAGGATTGTAAAATCGTATGGCTTGGAGAGAAAAGAGTAAAGTAAGAAAGAGAAACCATTAACTTTTTACAAAATTAAAAAAAAAATAAAAATGAGCTTTAATGTCACTTTTAAAAAAGGAGAATCTTTAATGTAGGTTTTAAACCGACATTAAACATCCGCCTTTTGAAAAGCTACATTAAAGCTCATTTTTCATTTTTTCCACATGACATTAAACTCCATATTTCTTCTAGTGAATGTTGCTCATCCCATTGACCACTCTGAAAAAATAATTACTGCCAATTTAACCATAACTAAAATGATCTGCAACAATTTTGGGAAAATAAAAAACACGTAATAAGTATATCAGTCAACTAATACATATAATATAAGTATATCATACCGCTGATATAAAAGACTAATACAAATTAAAAAAAAACAGAATCGAACGTAACTAAATAAAACCAAATTGATCTACAAAGTTCCTTTTGATAAAAGATATTAGGAACAAATAAAAGAACAAATAAAAAGAGATGAGGAAGAACAAATCGTAGCCTGAATTTTAATAAATAATATATGAGAAATTCACAAAAATAATATTAGGGCTTCAAAAAGGGGAAGAAATACATACATAATTCTTGTTTTCCCTGAAGAAAAAATGAGGAGAATAGGAGAAGATGATAAAATAATAAAAAAAAAAAGCCGACAAAGAGGGAGAAATCTAAAAGAACGAAACTAAAGAGAGAAGAGAAGGACGGTGGAGAAGAACGGCAGAAAAGAGGCAAAAGAAGACGAGGAGAAGAGAAGTAGGTGAATAGGAGAAATGGTGAAGAAGAACGATAGAGAAGAGAAGAAGAAAACGAAAAATGAAGGAGAACAATATAGAAAAACGAAAGAGGAAGAGAAAACAGCAAAGAAGGGAAATTTTGGAATAATGAAAAAAAAATATCAACTAAAATTAAAAAATTGCTATATTTGCAAAATTGAAAAGATTGGTGCTAATATTGTTAAATTAAATTTTTATTGTGCCACTCAATACAATTTCCCAATTCCATAACTATTATTATCGCTATCAAAAAAATAAAAAATGTCAAAGTAGTTTAACGCTTAAGGCAATGACCCATTAATTTTTGTAAATTAAAGTTTGTAAATATATTTTAATCTTCAAATTCTAAGTGTTGTTATTTATTTTTTACTAATATGTTTAAATTTTAGGCCAAATGTTTGAAAAAAAAATAATCTAAAGCAATGTTGTGGACAGTAAAGTGTAGAGTTAATAGATTGGGATTAAACAAATCGTTTTTAAAATGTAAAGTGTAAAATAAAGTTTATCAATATACCTGCAAAATAAAATGCAAGGTGGGTGAGTCAAACACCATTTGAGAGTTGTTTTAGCAAAAATGAAAATCATGATAAAAAATTTTGAGAGACTAGAGAAACAAATGGTAAGGAAACAAAGAAAATATATATTATAACATTATTTTAGGTATCTTTTAAAAAATAAAACTCTGCAAAATATTTATAACAATTCTAAAAGAAAGTTAGAGGTCCATGATATTTCATCAACCATGGTTGCTATTCAATTTTATGGTTTAATTTGGTTATCTGATTTGGCCTTTTGAATTTGACTATGTGATTGATTTTTTTTAAAAAAATTTTGGTACACAATCGTGAGTAAAGGAAGAAAGAAAGGCGATAGAAAAAAAAAAGAAAAAAAGAATGACAAATAACTAAATCTAAAACAACCCAAAATACCATCTAAAGAAATCTTAACGAAAATGAAGAATGAAAAATTATACGGTAGTTCATATTTATGAAAATTTCTTATTATTTTATATAGTATGAAAATGAAGCTTCGATAATAGGTCATCATAGGTCCCAAATTAGTTACATACATGCGTTACATTACATAATGGAGAATTGGACGTGGGCTACACTTGGCTTGCAAAGGGCAGGCCTTAGGCATACTCAACCCCGTTCCTTCACCCATATCCACCATTTCTTCCCCAATTCTTTCCCACTCAAAACACTGAATCAAGGACCCCAAAACCAAGCCTACCACTTTCATGGCCAGCCCTTCCCCAGGGCACCCTCTCCTACCAGCCCCAAACACCATATACTTCAACCCTGTTCCATCTCCTTCCGCCGCCGCTGCCGCTAAAAATCTCTCCGGCTTGAACACCGCCGCCTCTTCCCACAATCCGGCATCATTGTGAATTGCCCACGCGTTCACCATTAACATCGTGCCACGTGGGATGTGGTACCCACCCACCGTACAATCGGCGGACGATTCGTGCGGCACCAGTAACGGCCCCGCCGGATACATCCTCATCGTCTCCTTTATCACGCACTGTAGATACGGTATCTTCTCCAGATCCGATTCTTCGATATGTCGTTTTTTCCCAACTATCTCGTCGATCTCCTCTTGGGCTTTGCCCAGTACGTCGGGATGGTTCAGTAATAACGACATGGCCCACTCCATCGTCCCCACCGACGTGTCGGTCCCAGCTGATAACATAACCATCATTTGGCCGATGATGATTTCGTCCGTGTAGTAATCTGGATCTGACTCTTGAAGAGATAGCATCACTTCTATCATTGTGGTCTTCTTCAGTGGAGATTTGTTGTTACTCATTGCCTGCTGTTTCTCCTTTCTGTGTTCTTCTATTAGATTCTGAACCAACTTATCTCTTTTCTTCCGTAGATTAATGTATCTCTTCTCGATTTTTCTACTAATTCCAGTCCATTTCAGTATCGGTAGGTAATCCATCAGATTTGCCGTTGCAAGTTTAAATGTTTCCGCAATGATTTCTTGGAAATTTAGAGATTCCTCGCTAGGGGTTGTGTTATCGTCGAAGTAACGCTTCCCGCCAATCATTCTCATCATCACGTTAAGCATGAATTCGAAGAGAAGGGTTCTAACATTAACGACTTGATTTGAGTTTTTACAGAGACGGAGGATTAGGGAATGGACTTCATCGGCGCGAACAGAGGAGAGAGATTGGAGATTAGCAGAGGAGAGGAGATGGAGAGATAAGAGTCGACGGAGATTGCGCCAGTGGTCGCCATAAGAAGCCCAGACGACGGCGGAGAAATCGTAGCCGAGATGTTTGCCGGCGAGGAGGCGAGGGCGGTTGGCGAAAACGATGTCATTTTGGGAGAAGCATTGGAGGGCGGCGGAAGGGGAAGAGATGAGGAGGACTGGACGAGATCCGAAGCGGAGAAGGAGAATGGGGCCGTATTTGTGAGAAATTTTGGCTAAAGTCCGGTGAAGTGGGGGCTTGAGGAGGTGTAGATGACCGAGGAAGGGGAGGGCAGGGAAAGGGGAAGGTGGGCGGTTCTGGATCTTGCAGAGAAGATGGTGAATTACGAGGTGAAGAGTGTAGAAGAAAAAGAGGAAGAAGAGAAGGGTTGTTACCATTTTTCTTTAAAGTCTGATTCCTGGAGGTTGAAGAAGGTTACCGTGTTTACACATATCAACAAGGAAACACCCACTCCTCAATTTTTGATTAAATATGTTACAATTATTTTATGCAATCAATTCAATTTCTAATTAATGAGTTTTCAAGCCTTTTATTTAAAAAACTTATCCAAAAAAAAAAAAAAAAAAAAAAAGAAACTCTTTACTTAGAGAAGAGAAATAAAAAGAGAAGTAAAGGAGTCTGAAAACTCATTAATTTCCATCATATCAAAATGACTAATTTTCACATTACCAAAATTTGGACACTTTTTTTTATAATTTTGTTATAACTTATAAATGTTCTAACACAAATTGTTCTGTACATATTACTACTTAAGTTTAGGAGAAAAAGTTAGCTTTTTCCTCTTTCCCTCATCATTCTAATTAAGAAAAGTCAGAGGATAACTAAGAGCATCTCATCAAATCTTAAAGTAATGTTACCATGCAAAATAATTTGCACATATAAAATAATTGGGCATATAAGAAGAATTCAAATTTAGTTCAAGGAAGATAAATTTTGGGGGTCTTCTAAAAAATATAAAGAAACGACAAAATATTTACGATATAGAGAACAATTCTAAAAACGGAAAAAGTTCATAGGTTCACCGTAGATTTTTAATAAAGAAACGACAAAATATTTACTAGAACAATTTTGAAAACAGAAAAGGTCCAAAGGTCTACTGTATAAAATACCAAAAATATCCCGTCAACCACGTGGCTACGTTTAATTTTGTTATACGGTCATTTAATTTGGTAAGTTTGGTTACAGGATCATTTAGATTTGGGTCCTAAATGATTTTTTTTTTCAAAATTTGGTACACGATTTTTTTAATTTTTTGGTATTTCTCTAAATGATGATTTATTTTTTTTATATGATCGTTTACATTTGACTATTCCAATTCAAATGATTTTTTTCAAGATTTTTTATACACAATCTTATAATTTTTTTTAATGTTTTTTTAAATGATCATTTACATTTGGCTACTTCAATCTAAATGGTTTTTTTTTAAGATTATTTATACACAATCTTTTTTTTTACACTATCGTTTACTTTTTTTACACCATCGTTTATATTTGGCTACTCCAGTCTAAATGATTTTTTTTTCAAGATTCTTTATACGCGATCTTTTAGATTTTGCTATTTTTTTTACACAGTCATTTAGATTTGGTTAACCAAATGTAAACAACTTAAGAGGAAAAGAAGAAAAACAATGGAAAGAAATTGCAGCAAAAAAAAAAAAAAAAAAAAGAAGAGAAAAATAAGAAAGACAGATTAAACGACGTAAAGGAAGACAGATTAAACGATGTAAATAAATAATTGAAAAATAAAAAAGGTTATGGAAAGAAATCGCAGAAAAGAAAAAGAAGAGGAAAGAAGAAAGACGATAAAAGAAATCGCAGGAGAAGACGATTTCATCGCAAGAAAGAGAAGAAAGATAAAAGGGCAAACCTGAAATATTTAAAAAAATGACTAACTTTATGTAACACCCCAAATTTCGAGGTAAGTTTTAACATTTTGTGTTAATTTTCGAGAATTTAAAATTTTTTGTGTTAATTTTTGTTTGGTTTATAAGAGAAAAGAAAAAGAAATGAGATAATTGCAAATGTAGCAATTATATTCAAAATAATTAAGTATATAGCAACATTTTAAAAAAATTGCAAATATAGCAAAATCTGTCAATGATAGGAGTCCATCACTGATAGATCATGTAGCAAATGTTGGTCTATCATTGATAAACCATAAGAGTCTATCAACGATAGAAGCCTATCACTGATAGATTTTACTATATTTGTACTTTTCTAAAAATATTGCTACATACTTAATAATTATTCTAAAAATTGCTACCTATTATAATTACCCAAAAGAAATTGAAGGGTTTGAATTTTTTCATAATATAATATGATATAAAATAATATAATAATAATATAATATAAATTATATTATTATTATTATTATTAATTATATTATTATATATATTTAAAAAAAAAAAAAAAAACCCTAAGCCCTCCCCCCGCCGCCCGCCCTGTCTTCTCCTTCTTCTTCCTTCGCCCGACCGCCGCCCCAATCCTCTCCGTCTTCTTTCCCGACGGCACCGTCGTCTCCATCTCGGTTTCTCCAAGTCGCGCATCGTTCCGTCTTCCTTCTCCAGCGGCAGATCTCGATCATCTCTCCCCTTCCTTTTCGTTCAACGCCGGCCAGTAGCCGCACATCTCTCGTTCTCCTGCCGAACCAAACCAAACTCCCCTTATCGTTCCTCTGCACGCCGTCGGATCTTAACCACCACCACACTCCAATCTTCTCCTTCTTCGTTCTTGCACCGCTGCCACTGTCTTCTCCCTGTGTGTTTTCCGACGCCCAGTCGCCGTCGTGCGCCCTCCTTCGTTCGGTCGTCCTTTCCGTTAAAGTAGAGTCGCGCGCTGCTGACACCGTGTTCTTCCACGGTTTTCGTCAACTTCAGTCGTCGTTCACGAAGCGCCAAGCTGAGTCGACCAAGCTGACCGAGTCGACCAAGCTAAGCTGAATCGCGAGCCACGAGCTGAGTCGAGCAGAGCTGCGAGCCGCAAGCTGAGCCTAGTCGAGCCGCGAGCCGCAAGTCGAGTTGAGCCGAGCCGCGAGCCGAGCCATGAGTCGAGCCAAGCCGAGTTGAGCCGCGAGTCGCGAGTCAAGAGCTGAGCCAAGCCGAGCCATTTTTCCAAGTCGATCTCTTGGTTCACCAAGCCACGTAAGTCGTTCTATTCGTGCTGAGTCCCGTGAGTTTTGGTAAGGACAATGTGAGGAATTTCTCACGTTTTCATTAGTCGATGTGGGTTTAAATGTCGGATTAAAATGTTGGACTGATTGGTTGGGTTAACTGTTGATCCCCAGAAGGTGTTAGCGAGGTGACGCTCGAGTTCAGGAGTGTTACGACAAGTGTAGTTGGAACCAACTCTCCTCTATTTGGGTAAGCTGGTAGAAGTTACTTTGGAATGTTTGTAATGTGGATTTTCGGTGATGTCATTGTTAAACCCTTATGTTTGTGTTTAGGTGGATTCGTTAGGACGTCGAATTGAACAAGAAATTTAGCTACATTTCAGGGAAGGGACTTCTACTAATTTTAGATTGGCACGTATTGACTGATATGAGAATTATAATATAATGACTGTACCGTTCGATTGTTTGTATAAACCAAAAAGGTATTGCCAAGTTATGCTTTCGACTGAGTATAAGCATATGACTGCTATGTGTAGTCTAGTTATAATAATGGGTTATGCCGTCGATTGAGTTTAGATGTTTGGACCGTTATGAGTGGTTTATATATATATATATATTATCATCTATATTGATGGGTTATATTATTGGTAGAGTGTAAATGACTTGACTGTTATATGCAGTTATACATACTGATGGGTTGTATTGTTAATGGAGTAGTGATGTTTGAGCGGTTATGTGTAGTTTATGCATTTTACTGTGAGTCTAGCAGTAAGTAATGATCTCAGCTTAGTCCGGAAAGTTGGGTCGATACAGTTGGTATCAGAGCCTAAGTTTAAGGTCTTGTAGACTGACTTATGATGTGAGTCTGTGTTTGTGTCCCTATGGCTAAAACGGTCCTTGATCACATGCAGCTATGTTTCTAAGATACAAGTTTATGTTTATGCATATGACTTTGCCTGTATTAAGGTAGAACTACACGAATGTTATGATTTGAGTGTGAAGGATTTGATGGTGAAATTTAGGAAAAATGTCGTCACTTAGAAGTGCTCGAATGGATGGTTGAGTAGGCAGGGAGGTAGAACATAATCAACCTAATTGACAGTTTCACAGTTGAAAATCTAGGAAAAAGAATTTGATTTGGTGGTTTTAAAAGGAACCAAGTACGTGACTAAGATCAAATTAGCAAGTGCATTGGATTATGCTTAGAATTGACGCATTAGAGAAGAAACAAAGAAATCTTTTATGCATAGTTGTTCTGATGCAACTTTAAGAAACTATTTTAAGTTTACCATGAATAAAAGTAACTAGTTTGAAGTTTGAAAATGAAATGTGGTTTTAAACATGAAAGCTTAGACTATTAAGCAAGCAAGTAGCTTCGGTAGAGGCTAGTTTCAAGTACAACCATGCAGGACCTATAGTCCTATTAAAAGTTATCTCAGTTATGAAGGCTATTGAGCTGTTGGACCAAGGTATCTGAATTATCTTGGCTAACGTGGTAAACACTAGAGGGGCCAAGGTTTATTTGTTATCTGAATCGGTGGTGAGAGCGTATTCTAATGTCTCTTCAGAAGAGCTTCTAGAATTACCGCCTCAAAAGAAGATTGATTCCTTAATTGAGTTGGAGCCTGGTGTCGTTCCTATATCTAGAGCTCCATTCAGAATGCCCTAGCAGAGTTGACGGAGCTGAAAGTGCAGTTATAGGAGTTACTTGACAAAGGCTTCATTTGACCGAGTGTGTCACCTTGGGGTGCACCAGTTTTGTTTGTTAAAAAGAAGGATGAGTCGATGCGCTTATGTATTGGCTCCAGAGAGTTGAATAAGGTAACCGTTAGGAACAAATATCCCTTGCCCAGGATCGGCGATCTATTTGACTAGTTACAAGGAGCTACAGTGTTCTCTAAGATCGACCTTCGGTCAGGATATCATTAGTTGAGAATTAAGGATAGTGATGTACCGAAGATAGCCTTTCGTTCCAGATATGTACACTATGAGTTTATTGTGATGTCTTTCGGTTTGACGAATGCTCCAGCAGTGTTTATGGATTTGATGAACAAAGTTTTAAGGGAGTTCCTAGACACTTTTGTGATTGTGTTTATTGACGACATTTTGTTCTATTCCAAGACAGAGGCAAAACATGAGGAGCATTTACGCATGGTTCTAGAAACCCTTCGAGCTAGTAAATTGTATGAAAAGTTCTCAAAATGTGAGTTTTGGTTGGAGCAAGTATCCTTTCTAGGCCATGTGGTTTCTAAAGCTGGTGGTTCTGTGGATCCAACTAAGATAGAGACAGTTACCAGTTGGCCCCGACCTTCCACAATCAGTGAGGTTCGTAGCTTTCTGGGTTTAGCAGATTATTACCGACGGTTTGTGGAGAACTTTTCCAGTATAGCTACTCCTCTTACTCAGTTGACCAGGAAGGGAGCTCCTTTTGTTTGGAGCAAGGCCTGTGAGGACAGTTTCCAGAACCTTAAACATAAGCTAGTTACTGCACCGGTTCTTACTGTACCTGATGGTTCAGGGAGTTTTGTGATTTACAGTTATGCTTCTAAGAAAGGTTTGGGTTGTATTTTGATGCAGCAAGATAAGGTAGTCGCTTATGCTTCTCGTCAGTTGAAGAGTCATGAGCAGAATTACCCTACCCACGATTTAGAGTTGGCAGCAGTAGTTTTTACACTGAAGATATGGAGGCATTACTTGTATGGTGAAAAGATACAGATCTTCACGGATCATAAAAGCTTGAAATACTTCTTCACTCAGAAGGAATTGAATATGAGACAACAAAGATGGCTTGAATTAGTGAAGGATTACGATTGCGAGATATTGTATCATCCAAGCAAGGCGAATGTGGTAGCTGATGCTCTTAGTAGAAAGGTATCACATTCAGCAACACTTATTACCCGACAGGCCCCGTTGCATCAAGATTTTAAGAGGGTTGAGATTGCAGTGTCAGTAGGGGCAGTCACTTCACAGTTAGCCTAGTTGATGGTGTAGCCGACTTTGAGGCAGAAGATCATTGATGCTCAGAATAACGATCCTTACTTGGTTGAGAAGCGTTGCCTAGCAGAAGCAGAGCAAGCTATTAAGTTCTCCATATTCTTTGATGGTGGGCTTTTGTTTGAGAGGTGCCTTTGTGTGCCAACAGACAGTGCGGTTAAAACAGAACTATTGACTGAGGCTCATAGTTCTCCATTTTCCATGCACCCAGGTAGTACGAAGATGTATCAAGACCTTAAACGAGTTTACTGGTGACGTAATATGAAGAAAGAGGAGGCATAATTTGTTAGTAAATGCTTGGTGTGTCAACAGGTTAAAGCACCAAGGCAAAAACCAGCAGGTTTATTATAACCCTTGAGCGTACCGGAATGGAAGTGGGAAAACGTGTCCATGGATTTCATTACAGGATTGCCTAGAACTCTAAGGGGTTTTACAGTGATTTGGGTTGTTATTGACAGGCTTACAAATCAGCACACTTCATTCCCGAGAAATCCACTTATACTGCTAATAAGTGGGCACAGTTGTACATGTCTGAGATAGTGAGACTACATGGAGTGCCAGTGTCGATTGTTTCTGGTAGAGATGCTCGTTTCACTTCCAAGTTCTGGAAGGGTTTACAGGCTTCCATGGGCACGAGGTTAGACTTTAGTACAACTTTCCACCCACAGACTGATGGTCAGACTGAGCGTCTGAACCAAGTTTTAGAGGATATGTTGCGAGCTTGCGCATTAGAATTCCTAGGTAGTTGGGATTCTCACTTGCATTTGATGGAATTTGCTTATAATAACAGTTTTCAGGCTACCATTGGCATGGCACCATTTGAGGTCTTATACGGCAAATGTTGTAGATCCCCTGTTTGCTGGGATGAGATTGGTGAGCAGAGATTGATGGGTCCTTAGTTAGTTTAGTCTATTAACGAGGCGATATAGAAAATTAGATCACGTATGCAGATCACACAGAGTAGGCAGAAGAGTTATGCTGATGTGAGACAAAAGGATCTTGAGTTTGATGTGGGGGACAAAGTGTTCTTGAAAGTAGCACCTATGAAAGGTGTCTTACGATTTGAAAGGAGAGGAAAGCTGAGTCCTCGTTTTGTTTGGCCGTTTGAGATTCTAGAGCGAATTGACCCTGTAGCATATCGCTTGGTGTTGCCACCATCACTCTCGGCAGTTCATGATGTGTTCTATGTTTCTATGTTGAGGAAGTATGTGCCAGAAACATCCCATGTAGGGAGGTGAAGATGTTGAGGAATAGAGAGATCCCTTTGGTTAAAGTCTTATGGTGGAATCATAGGGTTGAAGAGGCTACATGGGAGAGAGAAGATGACATGAAAGCTCGTTACCCAGAGTTGTTCGAGGAATAAAACTTTCGAGGACGAAAGTTCCTTAAGGAGGGAAGAACGTAACGCCCCAAATTTCGAGGTAAGTTTTAACATTTTGTGTTAATTTTCGAGAATTTAAAAATTTTGGTGTTAATTTTTGTTTGGTTTAGAAGATAAAAGAAAAAGAATTTGAAGGGTTTGAATTTTTTTATAATATAATATGATATAAAATAATATAATAATAATATAATATAAATTATATTATTATTATTAATTATATTATTATATATATATATATATATATATTTTTTTTAAAAAAAAAAGAGAAACCCTAAGCCCTCTCGCGTGCCTCCCCCTGTCTTCTCCTTCTTCTTCCTTCGCCCGACCGCCGCCCCAATCCTCTCCGTCTTCTTTCCCAACGGTACCGCCGTCTCCATCTCGGTTTCTCTAAGCTGCGCGTCGTTCCGTCTTCCTTCTTCAGTGGCAGATCTCGATCATCTCTCCCCTTCCTTTTTGTTCAACGCCAACCAGCAGTCGCACGTCTCCCGTTCTCCTGCGGCCGACGGCTTCGGCCGAAAGTGGCCGTCGAGTCCTCACCGAACCAAACCAAACTCCCCTTGTCGTTCCTCCGCATGCCGTCGGGTCTGAACCACCACCACACTCCAATCTTCTCCTTCTCCGTTCTTGCATCGCTGCCCCTGTCTTCTCCCTGTGTGTTTGCCCACGCCCAGTCGACGCCGTGTTCTTCCATGGTTTTCGTCGACTTCGGTTGTCGTTCACGAAGCACCAAGCCGAGTCGACCAAGTCGAGCCGCAAGTTGCGAGCTGCGCCGCGAGCCGCAAGCCGAGCTAAGGCGAGTTGAGCCACGAGTCGAGAGCCGAGCCGAGCCATTTTTCCAAGCCGATCTCTCGGTTCACCGAGCCGCGTAAGTCGTTCGATCTGTGCTGGGTTCCGGTAAGTTTTGGTAAGGACAATGTGAGGAATTTCTCACGTTTTCATTAGTCGATGTGGGTTTAAATATCGGATTAAAATGTTGGATGATTGGTTGGGTTAACTGTTGATCCTCTGAAGGTGTTAGCGAGGTGACGCTCGAGTTCAGGAGTGTTACGGAAAGTGTAGTTGGAACCAACTCTCCTCTATTTGGGTAAGCCGGTAGAAGTTACTTTGGAACGTTTGTAATGTGGATTTTCGGTGATGTCATTGTTAAACCCTTATGTTTGTGTTTAGGTGGATTCGTTTGGACGTCGAATTGAACAAGGAATTTAGCTATATTTCAGGTAAGGGACTTCTACTACTGGACTCAAAGATTGACACGTATTGACTGATATGAGAATTATAATATAATGACTGTACTGTTCGACTGTTTGTCAAGTTATGCTTTCGACTGAGTATAAGCATATGACTGCTATGTGTAGTTTAGTTATAATGATGGGTTGTGCCGTCGATTGAGTTTAGATGTTTGGATCGTTATGAGTGGTCTATATATATATATCATCATCTATATTGATGGGTTATATTATTGGTAGAGTGTAAATGACTTGGCTGTTATATGCAGTTATACATATTGATGGGTTGTATTGTTAATGGAGTAGTGATGTTTGAGCGGTTATGTGTAGTTTGTGCATTTTACTGTGAGTCTAGCAGTAAGTAATGATCTCAGCTTAGTCCGAAAAGTTGGGTCGTTACACTTTATGGGCTTTGTTACACGGGCCGTAAATCATTTGGTATTTTGTTACATTTACCAAAGTTTCCCTAAACTTTATCATGAACAAATTTTTATGTTTTTATATTGTAATTCCTTTTAAAAAATTCTCACACTTAATTATTAGTAGGGAAACTATTGTAAATGTAACAAAATACTAAACTATTTACGGCCTGTGTAACCTAGCCCATAAAGTGAGTCATTTTTTAAATATTCCAGATTTGCCCTTCCATCTTTCTTTCTTCGCGCGATTCGTCTTCCTCCTCTATTTCGTCTTCTCCGTTCTTCCTCTGCGATTTCGTCTTTCTTCTTTCCTCTTTGTCTTTTTTGCGATTTCTTTTCATCATCTTTCTTATTTTTCAATTCTTTATTTACATCGTTTAATCTTTCCATCGTTTTTCTTCTTTTTCTCCTTCTTTTTTCGCTTCAATTTCTTTCCATCGTCTTTCTACTTTTTCTATTCTTTTTTTACTGCGATTTCTTTCCATCATCTTTCTTCTTTTATATTTTTAGGCGTTTGCATTTGGGTAACCAAATCTAAATGACTTTGTATAAGACCGTGTACAAAAAAAATAGCAAAATCTAATGTGTATAAGACTGTGTACAAAAAAATAGCAAAATCTAAAAGATCGTGTATAAAGAATTTTGAAAAAAAATCATTTAGATTGGAGTAGCTAAATGTAAACGATCGTGTAAAAAAAAATTAAACGATTGTGTAAAAAAAATAAAAGATTGTGTATAAAGAATTTTAAAAAATGATCATTTAGATTGGAGTAGCCAAATGTAAACGATCGTTTAAAAAAAGTAAATGATCGTGTGTATACAAAATCTTGAAAAAAATTCATTTGAATTGGAGTAGTCAAATGTAAACGATTGTGTAAAAAAACGTAAACGATCGTGTAACAAAAGAATTTAAAAAATCGTGTACCAAATTTAAAAAAATTATTTAGATTTGGGTCCCCAAATCTAAAAGATCGTGTAACAAAATTAAACGATAGAATTGAAAAGAGAAATTGTAGTCATATCTAAACGATTGCGTTGTAGCAATATCTAAATGATCGCGTATAATTTATACCCATATCTAAACGATCAGCTTGTAGGCACATCTAAACGATCGCGTATAAATTATAGTCATATCTAAACGATCGCATATATATTGAACCATATCTAAACGATCGCATATAAATCACAAATATATTACGCACGCGTTATTGACGGCGTGGTTGACGGGACATTTTTGGTATTTTACACGGTGGGTCTCTAGACTTTTTTCGTTTTTGGAATTGTTCTTTAGAGTGTAAATATTTTGTCCCTTTTTTATATTTTTTAAAAGACCCCTTATTAGTATCTATTTAATTTAAATTATTAGCGTAGATGCTTTCCTCAACATGTATAAACTAATATATGTACTTACTTGGACTGCTAACAAGGGGATAAGGAATTCGACAATTCTACTCTTGACAAATTTTAAATTACAAATATCAATAAAAATTAATTGATTTTTTATTTATAATTATTCAATTAATATAAAAAGATATAATCATCATTAACTATTTATAATATCTTCAAATTCCCACCTTTAAATAATTATTTAAGAGATCTGAAAAGTTATTTCTATAATTTAATTTTCAAAATTTATAAATATATATTACTAATGTGATTCCAAAAAGTTTTATAACTTTTATATCTATACAAAGAACTCTCTTTAATCTTTTTTATAAACATTTGAATTTTCTCTTCTACTTAGGTTTATTTCCTTGGTTCTTTTATTCACTATGTTTTGTTTTGTCTATTACTTCGTTTATATTGATTTATACTTTTGTTTGCAATTGCAATAAGTTAATACTTTGAAATTTAAAAGAATACTTGAATAACAGATTACAAAATTGAAACAATCTCAATTGTAAAATTCAAACTCCAAGAATTATGAATTCCTTTATATATATATAAATATTATATAGCAATAAATGCCTTGATTTAGTGTTTTGAGTTAAGTGTACAAAGATTCTTTCTAATAATGTATTTAGCTTCTTTTGAATTGAGTTTAATGTGCTCCAATTTATTAGATTTAGGATTTACCTGTAGTATTACATTTAATTTTAGTTAATTTTAGTTTAATTTGGCCTTTATTAAAATTGTTATTACTTTATTAATTTTGTTGCGTGAAAGATAGAGTTGGATGAATTTTATATTAATTGGTTATGTGATGTTAATTTGTTGTGTGAATGGTTGGATTTGATATTAACTAGTTATGTGATGTTAAGTAATTGATTAGAACAATTGGTCATCATCATCTCTATATTTCACACTCACAGTTTGGATTTCACACTCTGATTTCACAAAATGTATAACAAAAAAATCATTAGTTTTTTTATAGTTGTTTATGGGATTTATGATTTAAATTCGATAAGTGCATTTAAAAATTAATTAATAAATTAGCTTTTAAAAATATATAATAACTCTATATTTTAAAATAGGAATAAGTAGTGTTTTTTATGAATTTATTAATTTTAAAATATCAAAGTTTGATATTTTAACATTCTTGAGGTGAATGAAATCCTACTTTGAAACTAAAATAAATTTCATTTTTTTAATGACTCCTATGACCCTAGAATTATCAATTTATGCTTTTTTTTTAGATATGAATTGAGAACCATGGGACATTTAAAAAAAAAAAAACTTAAAAAATCAAGTCAAAACTTTGTTTTTTTTTGTGAAACCTTTGTAATTTAGTTTAAAAGATAAATTTTGGTAACCATTTTCATGTGTAGTAGGGTTGACACCTTCACTGGTCCTCGAACCTAAATCTAAATTTAGATAGACCAGTTTATGTATATATTTTTGGGTGGCTAATCGCAACTTAATATGGTTAGTGGCGACTCCAAACCTATTTATTTATTCACTACTAGAAAAATGTCTTTCTTAACGGTTGTATTTTTAATTTCTTGACGGTTTTTGAAAAAACGTCAAGAAATTGGTGATTTAAAAGAAAAACCGTCAAGAATTTCTATGAAAAGCGAAGGGTAGTCAATTTTCAACTTTCTTGACGGTTTTGAAACGTCAAGTAATATGCAATGTTTTCTTAACGTTTTAAAACCGTCAAGTTTTATATTTTAAATTCTTTACTTTTTTAAACGTCAAATGATATATACTTATCCTTGACGTTTTAAAATTGTCAAGAAATATCGATTAAATTATTGACATTTTAAAACGTCAAGAATTTTTATGAAAAGGGAGGGGATTCATTTTCAAATTTCTTGACGGTTCTTGACATTTTAAAAACGTCAAGAAATTATTTTAAAAAAATCTAATTTTTTTAAAAAATAAACCTAATTTTTCCCTTTACTTTTTACTTTTTTCCCTTTCCTTCCACACAACCTCAATTTTCACATTCCCTCTCAACGGCAACCCCAATTTTCACACCCATCCCAAACGCCGTCGAACGCCGCTGAAGCCGAACACCTGCTCGCTGAACACCATTGATGTTGAACGCCTGATCGCCGAACACCGCGATTGCTACCTGGTAAGTTTTATTCGAACGCCTATCGAACGATTATCGAACGCCTGCCGAACGTCACTGTTGCCGAACCCCGCTATTGCTATCATCCAAACGTTGAACGCCGCTCCCCTGCTCGTCGAACGCCACTCCCCTACTCGCCGAACGCTGCTCCCATGCTCCCTTGCCCGCCCAACGCCGAACGACGATTAGGTATTTTTTAATCATCTTTTTCGTGACAAATAAATGGTACTTTCGCCTTAACTTCGATATTTATTGGTCGTGTTAATCTGAAGCATAATGAACATGACAAAATTGAGTGTTGGGTTCTGCTTTCAGTTTGTGGTTGATGATGATTAGAGAATTCTGGCAGCAGTACACTATTGATGTTTTCTGATGGATTGTGATATCAATTTTTCCATTTAAATTCATCTCTTGGCCTGAGGAAGAAAGTCATATTATTTGTGATAACCAAAATATTGTAGGTTGTTGTTAATGTTGATGTTCTCTGTGTGCTCTTAAACTGTTTGATGAAATGCCCGAAATAAAGTTAGAGTTGAAGTCCGACACATTTGTGTGAAGGGAGCCATTTTTTGTAGTAGTGAAACCTTATTTTCTTATTTGTTTCGTTGGGGGGAAATTTGTGATGGGGGCTTGAAGAAAGGTAATGTTGTGTAGGAATTTATTTTCTTTATTTGGTTAGTTGGTGGAAATTTAGTCTTATTAAGCGAATGTTTGTTCAATCTCCATATTTGTTTTCTCTTTTTATTATCTCAATAAGACTTTTTGAACTAATTTAATTTACTTTATTTGTCAATAGATTTACAATTATGGATAAATCATGGATGCACAAAAGTAGATTATCCAAAGAATATGAGTTGGGTGTGAAAAATTTCATCAAATTTGAATTTTCGAATACAAGTACCTCCTACATTCGTTGTCCTTGTTTGAAATGTGAGAATTGTGAAAAGCATAGTAGAAAGGGTGTTAGAGATCATTTATATGTTAATGGTATTGATGAAAGTTATAAAATTTGGTTTTGGTATGGTGAAGAACTTCCTAACTCATCTTTCTATGGAGAATCTTCAAAGTTTGACACATATACATGTGAAGAGAATGATGTTGGAAGTGTAAAAGAGATGATTGAAGTTGCTCACAAGGAGTATTAAAAAGACCCAAATGGATTTGAGAAGTTGCTTATTGATGCTGAAAAACCATTGTACGAAAGATGTAAAAAGTACACCAAGTTGTCTACTCTAGTTAAATTGTATAATTTAAAAGTTAGATATGGATGGAGTGATATCAGTTTTTCAGAATTACTTAAAACTTTGAAGGAAATTCTACCAACTACCAATGAACTCCCAAATTCATTGTACGAAGCAAAGAAAACATTAGGTGCATTAAGAATGGAATATGAAAAGATTCATGCATGTCCTAATAATTGTTGTTTCTATAGGAAAGAATTTGCTAATGCAACCGAATTTCTTGAATTTGGTCAATCGAGGTGGAAAAACGTTAAGGATAGAAATGAAGAGAGAAAGCAAATTTCCTCAAAAGTGATATGGTACTTCCTACCCATTCCACGATTCGAAAGGCTATTTAGAAGTATTGAATGTGCTGAAAACCTGACTTGATATGCTAGTGAAAGAATTGAGGATGGTAAGTTACAACATCCAGCAGACTCTCCAGCATGGAAGTTAGTAAACTTTAAATGGCCAAACTTTGTTCTGAACCTAGAAATCTTCGTTTAGCACTGTCAGCCGATGGAGTAAATCCTCATGGTGACATGAGTTCTAAATACAGTTGTTGGCCGATAGTGATAGTTATTTATAATCTTCCACGAATGGTTGTGTATGAAAAGAAAGTACATGATGCTATCAATGCTAATTTCAGGGCCAAAACAATCAACCGGGGGATGATATAGGCACATACTTAGCACAACTAATTGAAGACTTAAAACTTTTATGGGAAAATGGTGTTGAATGTTATGATGCTTATCAAGAAGAAGTATTCAATTTAAGGTCGATTTTGTTGTGGACAATCAATGATTTTCCTGCATATGGTAACCTCATTAGATGTTGTGTAAAGGGTATAAGACATGCCCAATTTGTGGAGATAATACAAATTCTATAAGGTTACGACATGAGAAGAAAATAGCATACCTAAGACTTCAAAGATTTCTAGCATGCAATCATCCATACCGACGACAAAAAAAAAAATCATTCAATGGTAAAAAAGAACTTGGTACAATTCCAGAACCACTTTCTGGGGAGGATGTGTACTTAAAATTGAAAGATCTTGAATTTTCTAAAGGAAAGAAGATCCATAAGAACCTATCAATTAACAGAAGTGAAAAGATTTGTTGGAATATGTTATATTCCTTTTTTGAGTTGCCATACTGGAAAGATCTTCATGTTAGACATTGTTTAGATGTGATGCACATCGAAAAAAATGTTTGCATGAATATCTTAGGTACGCTTCTTAATATTCCTGGTAAAAGTAAGGATGGGCTGAATGCTAGACGTGATTTAGTTGATCTAAAACTTCGATCGGAGCTTGCCCCTATTAGTAGTGAGAAGAAAATATTCATTCCTCCTCTGTGTTATACTCTTACAAAGGAAGAAAAACGATGTGTTTTGAAGACTTTGTCAAGAATAAAGGTTCCCGAAGGTTACTCTTCCAATATTAAAAACCTTGTGTCAATGACAGATTTAAAACTTAATAGTTTAAATTCTCATGATTGTCATATGCTCATACAACAGTTGTTTCCCATTGCGATAAGATCGATGCTACCGAAACATGTTCATTATGTTATAACTAGGTTATGCATCTTTTTCAATTTTGTATGCAACAAGGTGTTAGGTGCGCAACAATTAGACAAGTTGGAAGAAGATATTATGGTAACATTGTGTTTATTTGAAAAGTATTTTCCCCCTTCATTCTTCACAATCATGATTCATCTCACAGTACGCATAGTTAGGGAAGTCAAACTTTGTGGCCCTATATATCTTCGATGGATGTATCCCTTTGAAAGATTCATGAAAGTTATCAAAAACTGTAACGTCCCAAAAATTAAGATAATTTTGGAGTTAATTATCTTAATTTTTTTTAATTAGCTTTAATTTATTGGGCGTTATTTGGAATTCATTTAATGAGAATTATTTGATTTATGTGGGAATTGAAATTAATTAAATATTTCTTGGATGAATATTTAATTAATTAGAGGTTTTGGCATGTGGAGTTTGTTGAGTTTCTGATTAAATGGTAGGTTAAGAGGATTAAGTAAAGTTGTGGATTTTTAGTGTTGTTGAAGTTGAATTTAATTAAATAATTATGGATGTTATTTAATTAAATTGTGGGGTGAAAAGTTTGTTGGAGATTTAATAATTATATGTATATGTGGAAATATATATATAATTATTATGTTAAAGGAAAAGATAATTATATTTGTTGAAATATAATTATTTAAGGAAAATATAATTGTATTTTGGAGAAAAGATATTTAGTAAGGGAGAAAAAGTAAAATAATTATATTTTGGGAAAATATAATTATTTGTAAAAGGATAATTATTTTGGAGAAAGATAAATAATAGTTAATTATTGTGGAAGATAATTAATTATTTTGGAGAAAGATGAATAATAATTAATTATTGTGGAAGATAATTAATTATTCTGCAGAAAGATAAATATTGATTATGGAGTAGAGTTGTTATGGTTGGGTTAAGCTAATTTATGTTGGAAGTAAGTGATTTATTGGAAAAGATTTGATTGATTAAATTAATTGAGGATTTAAGTTAATTTGATATTTTGGAGGGAAAAGTTAGTTTTGGTGGAATTGGATTTAATTGAGTATATATATGTGGATATATATATTTAATTAATAATTTGGAAAAGTGAAGTTAATTATATTATGGAAAAGAAGATAATCCATGAGAAGAGAGATGATTGATTTGATTGGACGAAAAAAATATATATTTATTTATAAGAGAGAATAATGATTTAAATAAATATATATGTTTATTGTAGATTTTGGTGAGAGAAAAATAATAATAATAAAGAAGTATTATTATTATTACTAATGATTATAAATGCCTAAGATTTTGTGCATTTAAGGCATTTATTTAGGAAAGATAATGAGAAGAAAGATATATGTATATTTTTGGTATTATATATATATCCTAAAAGGAAAAGGAAAAGGAAATAATAATAATAAATATTATTGTTATTATTTGGATCTATAAATAGCATTAAAATGCTTAAGTTAAAAAGTAAAGGAAAAAAAAAAAAGGGTTCTTCATCTTCTTCTCTAAAATAACCCTCTGTTGTTGCCGTCTCATCAGTTGAAGTTAAGAGGATTTAAAGTGATAAGAGAATTTTTCAACCTCCATTTGAGTAACCTTGGTAAGCAAATGAAATTAAATTAATATTTTATTAATTTAATTTTGGATATAATTGGGGTTTCTTTAAGGGTTCAATTGGCTAATTTTTAAGATTTAAATATTGGATTTTTTCCAATCAAGGTTGAATTAGTTTCAACCCAAATTTTTTAGAAAGTTAATTAATTTGGGAGAATTTTATGGATGTTAGCCAATTGCTAATTTCATTAATTAAGATACTAAGTTTTCCTTTTATGATTAGGATCAAGTTAATCGGAGAATTTTTACTGTCAACTAGGGAGTACTTTGTTTGGCTAAAATCTCAAGGTAAGAGATTCTCCTACTAGACCTTCGAACTGAATTCAAGAGATCGCATGTAATTATGATTATGCATTGATGGTAGCTAAAATGCATAACTTGATGATTGATGATGATGACTGATGTTATGTTAATGACTGGTAGATTGATGTTGATGATTGTTGATGCATGATATATTAAGGACGTTAAGATTAATATTCATGCCATGTTATGATGTTATGTTATGCTACATGCTATGGATAGGGTGTTCTGTTAACTTTGTCTATTAGAGTCTTACCTACATGGGTGTCCTTCGGGATCACCACCTTTTTAGGACTAGTCCGACGGGACCGCCAGTCTGGCATTAACATAGACATGATTCGAGTGATTCGACGGGATCACTCGCAGCCCGATTGTCTTAGTGTTTCCTTTGGGTACACTAAAGACCAGATTGTCCTAGGTGTTCCTTTGGGTTCACCGAAGACTAGATATGTTCCTACGGGATCACATGTTGCACGTGTTCGAAAACGTGCCAGTTCTTAGGTACCACTTTTCAGGACTCTAATGGGAAGTTAACAGATACCTAGTGGGACTAGTAATAGGTCCCTTACTGAGTATATGTTTATGCTCACTCTTTCTATGTTTAATATTTCAGGTAATGGTAAAGGTAGAGGCAAGCTGACGAGCGACAGAGAAGGATCCGTGACATGCCATATAGGGACTCAGTTTTGCTTCCGCGTTTATGTTTCAGTGTTTCAGCATTATGTTTTTAATGAAAATTTAGTCTTCCCTCGTTTTAAAAAGTGTCTCTTGTCATTGTTTCTTTTTAGTAATGACCTCAGCTTAGTATAAAGTGTTGGGTCGTTACAAAAACTCTGTGAGGAATAGATATCGTCTAGAAGGTTGTATTGCTGAAAGTTATTTAATAGAACAAGGTATTGAATTTTGTTTTGCTTTCTTATATGTGGTTATGTAATAAATGGATGTCACTATCACACAATCTTGTGAGAAGGATCGAAGTGTACAAAACAGTGGAGTTAGCTTAGTTGCAAAAACAATGCAAGTGTCTAGTTCTAAAGATAAAAATCTTATCATTAGAGATATATGTCATTCTATGGAGTGATAAAAGAGATATGGGAACTCAATTATAATACGTTTAATGTTTCGGTGTTTAAATGCGATTGGGTTCAGAATAGTGGTGGTGTTCGGATCGATGAACTTGGTTATATTTTAGTTAATTTAAATAGAGTAGGACACAAGTCAGACTCATTTATACTAGCAAGCCAACCAAAGCAAGTGTTTTATGTTGAGGATCCAAGTGATGTGAGATGGTCAGTTGTACTCACTCCACCACAAAGAGACTTTGAAGATAGATATAATGACGACGAACGTGGTGATACAATACTCCGGTGTCAAGGAATACCCAATGATATGCCAGATGTTGATTTAAACAATGATTTGGATGACAATATCTCAACATACGTAAGGTTAGATTGTGAAGGCACATGGATACCTTCATAATATTATAATGGTGTGTTTTCACAATTTCAAACAATAGACCATATGTTTATTATGTTCATTTATCTTATTTCAATATTTATTGTTTAAAATTTGTATATCATGCTAATTGTTTCTTCATTTTGATTGACAGCCTTCGAATAATATAATATGGACGATCTTAATGAAGAACTTGGTGTCGGTGAGTTGAATGCAACAGTTGAAGAGATTGATACTAGAAATGAAATCCCAAAAGAGTTGAAGCGACGACGAGGACCTACTATTATGTTTGATGTAACTCGCCATTAGAAGTTTGGGA
The DNA here is from genome assembly GCF_025177605.1 of Cucumis melo. Lineage (NCBI taxonomy): Eukaryota > Viridiplantae > Streptophyta > Magnoliopsida > Cucurbitales > Cucurbitaceae > Cucumis > Cucumis melo. The sequence continues at coordinate 8,799,374 of NC_066863.1, forward strand.
GACAATAAGGTGATGAGGTATAATTAAGACGGAGCAGCTATTGGTGAGAATGGAGCCAAGTTAAAGTCTTTCATAGGGTCTGCAACCCATTATCATGTCTCTATCACATATACGTCTTGGAAAAGTGTGCCTGCAGAACTGAAAGATAAGATATTCACTACAGTTCAGGTATATATAACTTTAATGTGCTTATTATATTGATAAGGTTCTTGCTGTATGGACACTTGATTAAGTACTTTTAATTATTTAGGTTGCATTCGTCATTGATCCAAGATCTAGGAAAAACGTTCTCCAAACTGCAGGTATTTCGTTTCGTCAGTTTAAGAATTGGCTAACAACGAAATACATCATGCCGCATAAAGATGAACCATAATTGCTTCAAGTTCCACCTGAAAAGTATTCCTTCATTGACCAAAATCAATGGGAAGAGTTTGTAAGGTCAAGGTTATTCGAAACCTTTCAGGTATGAATAACTTTTATACATGAAAATCATTCGGAAGAATATTTACTACTTTCTTATTAACAAATACATTTGGATATAGGAAAAAAAGACAATTACAATAAGATAGACGATCGAAGAACAAATACAATCATAGAATCTCAAAGAAAGGGTATGCCAATCTTAAGGATGAAATGGTAGGATGTTTAGATGTTTAAGGAATAAACTCCCATTTTTGTAGTTTGGTCTTTCTTTGTTGCCGAAGAAACCTTATAAAATTTGTTTTAGACCATCTCATAAGGGATTAGATTTTTGGGATGCCTGTTTAATATTATTTCCTTCTTGTTTGATTTGATATCTGGTGTAATGCTCCTATTTGCTTGCGTGGTTGGGGGGGGGGGGGGGAGGTTGTTTGTTTATTGTAAGGCTTTGTCATTTGGGGGGGGGGGGTTCATAAAATGTTGTAAGTTTGTTCCTTGTAAGGCTTTGTCATTTAAGAGGGGGGTTTTTTGTTTCCTGTAAGGCTTTGTCATTTAGGGGGAGTTTGTTTGTTTCTTTGTAAGGCTTTGTCATTTAGGGGGGTTGTTTGTTTCTTGTAAGGGTTTGTATAGTTTGTGGAGTTGCATAAAAAGTTGTAAGTTTGTATCTTGTAAGGCTTTGTCATTTGGGGGGGGGGGGGTTGTTTGTTTCTTGTAAGGCTTTGTCATATAGGGGGGTTGTTTGTTTCTTGTAAGGCTTTGTATAGTTTGTGGACTTGCATAAAAAGTTGTAAGTTTGTTTCTTGTAAGGCTTTGTCATTTGGGGCGGGGGAGGGGGGGTTGTTTGTTTCTTATAAGGCTTTGTATAGTTTGTGGACTTGCATAAAAAGTTGTAAGTTTGTTTCTTGTAAGCCTTTGTCATTTAGGGGGGAGGAGGTTTTTGTTTGTTTCTTGTAAGGCTTTGTATAGTTTGTGGAGTTGCATAAAAAGTTGTAAGTTTACTTTATACCTAAAATGGAATACAAGCTAATATGTTTACCACTTGAACTCCATGTTCTCGAATGAAGAAGGAGGGTTCAAATGAAGTTTATATTGATCGAGCTAAAATGTGGAAGAAAGCTCGAGTTAACAAACAAGGACAGTACGACAACGACGACATTCAGCAAGTCGTCCATAAAATAGTAAGTCATTACATGTAAATCACACATTTCAATTTCCATTACATAAGCAATCATTTATATAACTTACATTAATTTTGCTATCTTTTTAGAATGAGATATCAATGAATACAGATTCATCGTCTGTGAATAGACATTATTCGAATGATGTGTTAACCAAAGCATTGGGTACAAAAGAGCACAATGGTCGTGTGTGTGAGGTTGGTGGATACGTTACTCCGACAACGTACTTTCATTCAGTTAAGAAAACATCAAAAGATGAGGCAAACATTCTAGTTGAGAATGAAGAACTCCGTAGGCAACTTAGTGAATTAGAGGCACAAATTTGCTCAAACTTGTTTACACCATTGTCTACACACGGGAGTTGTTCAAAGCCAATAATGTTAGAGGGGATTGAAGAGAAGGGTAAGAGAATAGAAGTGGAATCGTTGGACAAACCAAAAGAGAATGAAAAGAAAGGGAAGGAGGTGATGAAGATGAATGAACCAGAGTTGGACGTCTTGAAGGTATGTAATCCACTATTAAACTTGAATGTCTAATATTGTATGTCTTACTAAATGTGGATGTTCTTGAATTAGGAGAGGGACTTAATAAAAATGCCTACAGAAAAAGAAGTTGTATGTGAATCGACATCAACTTTGCCATTAGCGTTGAAGTCGATTCTCAGATATGCTGAGAAGGTAATGGAGAAAGATTCCAGCATCATTTTGTCACTACCTGTTGACCTTTTTGGCATTAGTTGAAAGAGTTCTGTGCTTCGAGAGGATATCATTGATTTGTGTAACATGAACGAAGTCAAAACGTTTACATTGGTGGCCTATATGATGTAAGGCAATTTCATTCCTTTGCATCTAAATTTATGTACCTCCTTTACGAGTTTATATATTTTGTAGGTACTTGTATTCATCTATTCTTAGGTTGAAAGAAAATGTGCAGTATGTTTTTGTAGATTTGTCCCTAATCTCTTCTGGAAACACACAAGAATCTCGAATTCGAAACTTGTCTAGTAGATTGATGGTGTTAAAAGCAAACCAAGTAGTTCTTGCTCCTTTTAATCCTGGGTAAGTTCGATTAGGGTATCGGTTGCATTGACAATAAAATAGTACTTACATTTTTTTATAATTAGGGGTCATTGGGCACTGCTTACCATAAATGCGTACGAGGATACAGTGTTTTACCTTGACTCGCTAAGGACGACATCAAAAGCAACTACAAGATATGTAACCGACATGTAAGTTTAATCTTCTATATCATGTACTGCTGTTAATTCTAATGCATGTACAATATTCTAAGATATGTGCAATCTTATCTTGGCAAAACAGAGCAATAGCGATATTTCACTCGCAAAAGAACATTAATAAAAGCAGGAAACAAACTTTATGGTGAACAGTAAAGGCAAGTATAAATATTTAAATTCATTGTATTTTGTAGATTACTAGCAATTAAGATTAGTCCGTTATTCTAATTTGTTGTTTTTATAGTGTCCACTACAAGTCGGGAGCACTGCGTGTGGATACTATGCCATGAAGTATATGAGAAAAATTGTAAATAGGGGAAGCATTGTCATCTCGGATTCGGTATGTTATATATCAAACTATTTCTTTTGTAGGTATAAAACTTTTCATGAATACTAATTCATTTATTTTGCATGTCTATAGATTGATACACGAAAGTCATACTCACAGGCCGAGTTAGATAAGGTGTGCGTTGAGTTGGTTGAGTTTTTGGGTTTGTACATATGATCTAGGACTTATTTGTCATCTCTAAAACATGAAACTTTATTTTTTATGGCTGATTTTTTGAAATGTTCATATGGAAGGGGAGGGGGAGAGCGGAGGGGGGTTGATTGATATACTTTTGAGACTTTGTTGAGGTTTAGAGTTTAGGTGAATTGTTGATAGGTGAACTGTTCATATGCAAGAGGTTGACATTATGAAACTTTATGTATTGGGGATGATATACTTTTGAGCTAGGTTAGTTAATTAGATGATGTTTAGTTCAATTCTTAGAAATCTGCTGAAATTGTTTATATATATTGGTTTTGTAAATGATATATGAATATGATGCAAAGTTTTGGAAATGATATGAATGGATGATGTTTAGTTGCCATTTGATATATATATTTGTAATTTATATGTAGTTGAATTCTTGGACCAATGGGATCATAATACAGGAACAATAATATAAATAAATTACAATTAAAAAAATGAAAAATTGCTTGACGATTCTAAAATGTCATGAACAATAAATTTCTCGACGGTTCGCAAATGTCATAAATAACGAAATTCTTGACGGTTCCAAAATGTCATTAAAAGCATACTCTTGACAGTTCCCAAATGTCATGAAAAAGAATACTCTTGACCGTTACAAAATGTCATAAACAATCACTTTCTTGACAATTATTAAATGTCATGAAAAATGCACTCTTAACAGTTTTAAAATGTCATGAATATTCATATTGTTGACGGTTTTTGTCATTCATAGTCACAATCTTGACAGTTCTAAACTGTCATAAAAAATTGAATACTTGACGGTTATAAACTGTCAACGTTAACAATTCTTGACGTTTTTTACAACTGTCAAGAAAATTGCCTTTCTTGACACTGGATTCAACGACGGTTTTAAAACCATCAAGAATAATCATTCTTGACAGTTTAAAAAAGTCAAGAGAGTCAGTTTCTATAGTAGTGATTAAGATTAAATAACGAGCTTGTCGGCTGCTACGTGTTGCTATCACGTTGCGGCATATATTTTCTGTTTGTGGAAACTTCTTGTATCGGTTTAAAAATGTACTCTTTTGATAAATATTAATGAATTATTTATTATTCCAAAAAATGAGTTATTACTTCACGTTAAAGTTCATTGTGTTTAATCTGCTTAATAGGCGCTTAACGTGTTATCTCCCGAGAAGATGTGTTTTAAGTGTCTAGGTGGTTAGATCACGCTTGCACATGGTCACATGGAGTGATCATGGTAGGATGTGACATACATACATACATATACATACATACATATAGATATGTGTTGGAATTTGTGTCCTAAAACTCATACTTTGTTATTTGATTCAATAAAATCTATTATTGAATACTATAATTTTAAAACCAATAATCTTTTAAGGTCCCGAGGCTATTTACTAGTTTGTCATATATACTTGAACATTATGTGGAGACATAAACATGGATCAAGTTCAAGTTAATAGCCCAAATGGTTTATAGTGTATGAATAAGGTTGGGCGCCTTATTCTGGACAAACACTATGGATGCGGTCTGCTCCATAGTTAGTACAAACGATGTAATCCTGAATCATTCATGTAGAGACATGAGAGTGAGGGCATCTTATGTAAATGGTTTGCATAAGACTGGAACCACGAAGTAGTCACTTTTAGTTATAACACCGTAAACTATAAACTGTCTATTTCTATTATGATGGCCTAGGTAACTTGATCTTAATCCTGAGCTAACTATGAACTTCTGTTCATTCGGTAGTATCCTTAGATCTGCATAGGTGAGAGCAGCTCAACATCGCTGGCCCAATAAGCCTTCCATTTCAGGGGTAAGACCGAGTGGATAGCTAGGGACATAGGGTGCAAGATGGAATTCACTCCTACCCATTTCTGGGATAGTAGATAGATTGTTCCCTTAAGAACTGAATCCAAGTCTTGAACAAGGGGCCCCACCTTCTCATTGGCCCGACAAGGATTCTAGTTTATAGGTTAGACCTTAAACCAATTGTTCAATAGTGGATCAGTGGGTCTTAAAGGAGCAAAATGTAATCTCGGGGGTAAAACGGTACTTTTACCTAGCCAAGATTACAAACAACCTGTGAAGGATCGACTTACTTATCATGGTTATATTAGGTGGACAGAAATATATCTATAGTGAGGGGAGTGCAGCTAAGAGTCTTTAGTGGAATGACTCTTTAGTTAACGAATGTTGATTAACTTTGGTCTAAAAGAGTGTAGCAAGTTAGTCTCGGAACGTTGGAGCCCATAATCTATAGGTCCATTAGGTTTCCCTACTAGCTCATATGGACTCAACTAAGAACGAGTATGTTGAAGTAATTCGAATCGTTCGAATAAAGATAAAAGAGAGAAACCAACAAATATATAAGTTATAAGTCGGTGGAAATAAACTTTAAGTTTTGTGTTTAAATATGATTTAAATAAATATGAATATAGATTCATATTTAAAAGCTTGAAAACTTTAGAAAACGGTCAAAATTCAACATGTTGATCTTGAACTTTGATCGGATTTATATTCAAATATGATTTGAATTTTAGAGAAATGAATATGGATTCATACTCAGGAGGTTAGAATTAGTCAAGACGAGAAAATTAGTAAAAAATCAAAAAGTTAACTTTTGACTAAGAAAAGTCAAAGTTTGACTTTGACTTAAGTTGGCCAAATGGCCAAAATACCCCTTTGACTAATTACTTTATTAATTAACATTAATGGGAAATGTGGCAGCCGATTATGAATTGAAGGTCACTAATTTCATTAAAGAGTTAATGATTTGATTAGGTGTTGATAAGATATAAAAGAATTTACATGCAATTTGTATGTAAATTTCATATAAAACTTCTCATTACCGAATGAGAAAGGAGGATGAGGTTTTCTCTGAAAATCACCTAAACGATTGACTCCCATCTCTCTCCAAAATTTTCTTCGCATAACCGAGTCCCACAACTCTGTTCTTGGTCTTGAGCATAGTAGGTCAACTTGGTGGTTGTCCTTGCTCATGATTTTCAGGAAGAGAAGAAGTTTTGGATCACAGAAGAAGTTGAGAACTACAAAGGTAAGTTCATCGTTTACCTTGCTCTCTCTTCGTTTAGGTTCATCGCATGGTAGTAGCATGTTAACTTTTAAATCGTTTAGATGCATATAGAGTAAAGCATGATCTATATCTTCCGCTGCTGCATGCCTCTTGTTTTTTTATTCCATCAATATGTACATTGAAAAAGTAAAATAGTTTATTTTATTTTTAAGTTTTTACATTAGTTAAAGACTAAAATGATAAGTAAGGGAATAGGAAGTATAAAGAAAACTACAACTTTAATTATTCATTTCGTTGAATATCACCTACTTCTAGAGAGTTTTTAAAGCTCAAATAAAGAGATTTTAATATGATTCAAATGAATTTAATTTTGTGAACACACCATAATAACTTATAAGACACTCATCTTAGATTGGTACTTTTTTAGTAATAGTCGTTATTTACTAATAATTAGACTTCCCCAATTTTGATGTTTGAAATCTATTAAAGATTGTCAGGCTCCCCTTCAATTTTGTAGAACATATAAAATTATTAAGGCATTCTTTAAATCTCTTATCTTTATATAAATTCGATTCTTATACAACTCAAATCAAATCTTGAACTAGTCAAATAATCTTCATGAAAATACCTCTTTTAGGAAGGTAAAGACTTGCCTTACTTTCTGAAAGATTCTTCTCTGAGTTTTTCTTGAAAACATCTTGATTCTATGCCTTGAAGAAGAATGAACTTTCTTTTTTATAGATAGAGAATAAATAACTTGAAACGGTAATAGGAAACAAAATCTTTAAAGACTTTCGGTTAAAAATAATCTTTAAAGATTCTTGGTTAAAGACTTTATTGATGAAGCAAAACAAATATCTTTTTTAAAAATTGTTCATGTGAGAGAGAGTGCCACCAAATTAGGGAACAACGACAAGTATCTCTAAAACATTAGAAAATATTTTTAAAATAATTCTTTAAAAAGAAGGGAAACTTACATACATGTAATAAAATACCAAACTATCTATAGCTTGTGTAACAAAATCCATAAAGTTAGTCATTTTTTAAATATTGTTTTAAATATTTCAGGTTTGCCCTTCCATATTTTTCTCTTGCTCGCAATGAAATCGTCTTCTTCCTCTTGCGATTTCTTTCATATTCTTCCCACTGCGATTTCTTTCATCATCTTTCTTATTTTCCTCTCCTTTTTTTTCTGCGATTTCTTTCCATAATCTTTCTTATTTTTCAATCTTTTTCCATCGTCTTTCTTATTATTTTTTTTTCCTGTGATTTCTTTCCATTATCTTTCTTCTTTTTCGCTTCTTTTTTTACGTCGTTTGAATTTGAATAACCAAATCTAAACGACCGTATAAAAAAAATAGCAAATCTAAAAAATCGTGTATAAAAAATCTTGAAAAAAATCACGAAGTAGCCAAATGTAAACGATCGTGTAAAAAAAATAAATCGTATACAAATCTAAACGATCGTGTACTAAAAGAATTAAAAAAATCATTTAGCCAAATCTAAATGATTGTGTAGACAAATCTAAACGATCGTATAAAAAAATAAACGATCGTGTTGCAAAAGAATTTAAAAAAATTGTTTAGCCAAATCTAAACGATCGTGTAGACAAATCTAAACAATCGTGTAAAAAAATAAACGATTAGTAAAAGAATTTTAAAAAATCCTTTAACCAAATCTAAACGATCGTGTACCAAGTTTTGAAAAAAAAATTGTTTAGATTTAGGTCCCCAAATCTAAACGATTGTGTAACCAAATTTAAACGTAACCAAATTAAACGATCGTGTAACAAAATTAAACGATAGAATTTAAAAAATAAATTGTAACCATATTTAAACGATCGTGTACCAAACAATAGCGAAACCAAATCTAAATGATCAAATCTAAATGATCGTGTAACTAAATTCAAATGTAACCAAATTAAACAATCGTGTAACAAAATTAAACGATAGAATTGAAAAATAAATTGTAGCCATATCTAAATGATCGTGTACCAAACAATAGCCAAATCTAAACGATCGCAAATATATTACGCGCGTGTTGTTGACGGCATAGTTGACGGACCATTTTTTGTATTTTACACGTGGGCCTCTGGGTTTTTTTCCATTTTTGTAATTGTTTTATAGAGTGTAAATAGTTTGCCGTTTTTTATATTTTTAAAAACACCCAATATATCTATGTGGGTATCTATGTACGTATATATCTATGTGGGCATATTTATACGCATATATACCATATAACGTTTTCTTGAGAATCGACAGTAGCACTGTGGCCATTACAGTTCAAGATATGAATGACTGGTGCCAGTGACGGATCCAAAATTTTTATTAAATCTATTAAGAGGGGACTTTATTTCTTGGGTGAAAGGTAAGATTAAAACTTGGATTGAAGAGGGGACTAACAAATAGAGTAACTACTAAGCTCCTACGAGTATTAAAAATTAAATAGTTTTTTTATATATATTATATAAAGACGATAAAGTTAAGGGGGAATCGAGATGCTGAACCTATTCTAAATCCAGCTGTGGTAGATGCACAACCTATTCCTGAGCTAACAAAGAAAAAAGTTAACTAAATTATTAAATTTCATCATGCATCATATTTTATATCAACTTTGAGGTTAGGATACATTGTTCTTCCGATATTACAGATTTGGATATAGATTATCAATTTCAATTTCAGTTTCTCCTTTTCGTTTTCTTATTTGAGATTTCAGAAGTATCTTTTTCATTACGTACCACATTTGTAAACCTAAATTCATGGTATCAAGAATTTTCAAACTCCCCTCCTCTTCCTTCCAAATTCTCATTGATAATTTTGAAACCAAATATGAAAATAAACCAATACTACCTTATTTCAAAATTATTAGATCTCTTTAACCTTATTTATTTCAAGATTATAAAACTTTTTACTTCATTTAATTCAGGAGCTATGTTTTAGTATGAATCAGGATCATTTTTTTTTCCAAATATCAAAAAGTCCTTGTTTATTTTGGTCCTTATCCAATTAAAGAGTATTTTACTAGATTAATTGGAAAATAAACTAAATTTGACTAACCAATTGGGGAAAGGAGAAATGTTAGATGTGGAAATGAACTCTTGGAATGTGAATATGAATTTTGATATGAAGAATTATTGTGAAATATTATATACACCACACAATTGGATTACAATTAAAAAGTTTGATATTCAATGCAGAAATAAGTATAATAGAATTTAGGGTGTTTATTAAACTGTTGAATATAAAAGATGTATTTTAACTACACGTAATTGACTAGTATTAACTATTAACATCAAATAAGATAATTAAGAGGATAGAAAGTAAAGCACGTAAATTATATTGTTTTGTTTTATTCTTTCTTTGTCACATATCCCTTAGTCAATATTTTAGGGAAGCATAGTACGCACCTTGACGAGGGCAAAATCTGTATATGAGAACACTTCGAAGGAAAAGAGTATGTTTTATGGGTTTGGTTTAATCTGTAAGGGGGATATTTCAGGTGCTGAGTAAATTATTAAATTATTAAAGTGTGAGGTCATATTGTGTAGATTATAATAAATTATGGTGTTATTATAGTTCGTATCTGGAATACAAAGTATTATAGCATCCGTTACTATAATTTGTATTTTGGGTGCAGTGTATTATAATCTAAATTATTATGGTACGTGTTTGGGTACAAGTTATTATAGTAAATTATAGTCATTTATGAAATTAATATTGGTTATCTTAGATCATCTTTCTTTTGTACTATTATTATTATTTTTTGTCATACATTTAATTTAGGTACATGAGATACTATTTTTGAAAAACATAGTTTAAATACTGCATTCCACCAATTTATACACAAACTAGTTTGTTTAATACTACGTGAGATTCACTTGTTATAAAATTTTATAATATAACTTCTATTATAAAAATTGATATGTAATTTTATTAAATCTTATTAATGATGTTGTTCATTTAATAGATAATTTATTATCTCTATATATAATATTTATATTTTATTAAGTTTTGAAATAATTTGAAAAATATGTTTTTTAATCAAAATATGCTCACTAAAACTTGAAATAATTTCAGTATTTTAATGTTGAATTCAGTTACAAGAAGATTATAATTTCTTTTATCAAATTATATTTGAAGGTAATAAAAAATCATAAAGTTTTGAATTTTAATTTTTATTTGACTACTAAGTTTTTTTCAACATTGTAATTTTTAACTTTAAAAGATAATTCTCCGTCTTCAAGCCAATTAAAATTACCAAAAAATGTTATTAAACTAAATTAGGGATTTCTATCCATATAACCTAAATAAATATAATTAATATATATGCACGTATTAGTACAGAAAGAAGCATATATGTATAGTTTACTTGATATATGTACAACACTTTGTATATACTAGCACGATACCCTAAACGAAGGAAACATCACTTTTAAACGTAGAAGAAATATAAAAGAGATAACTTTAACCTAATAATAATAATAATAATAATTTAGAAAAAAACCATAAAAAAAGAAAGGAAAAAAAGAAAAAGAAAAAAGAAGCATGAGAAAGGTGTGTTTTAAAAAATATTATTATAATTAACAAATGTGTTTTTAAACTTTTTTTAAGCGTATATATAAGTTCCTTTTATGTTTGTTATATACTCTTAAAATGTTTTTATTAAAAATTTCAAAATTGATCTGTGGCGGGTGGAGAAATGTTGTGGCAGTCGTCGAAGAAGAACCAATCTCCGGTCCTCGAAGTTTTGTTTTCTTGCTGAAAAGTTTGCTTAGGAGAAACTAAAGGTGACTGTCGGAGATTGGCCTACGATGTTTAGCAAAGATGGGTCAAAATCCTAAATATAAAAAAAAATTAAGGTTAATCAATATCGAGCGGAGGTTGGTTGGCGACGGTCGTCGAAGTTGATTTTTGAGAGTTTGTCGGTGGAATCATTGGAGGTGGTGGTCGGAGATTGGCCGACGACAATCACCGAAAACTGGCCTTGACCGTAAAAATGTTTTTATTAAAATTTTCAAGGTTTAGTGGCAACAGTCACCAGAGTTGATTCTCAAAAGTTCGTTAATGGAGTCACCAGACACTACAAGAAAAACCCCATATTATGATAGTTTGTTCCATCCCAAATTGAAAGGATGGAACAAATAACTTTCATTAAATGTCAAAAAGCGGGTTTTTGGTGGAAAAAGACGGTGATTTTGGAATACCCAAATACATGACAGTAATTTGTTGTCATAATATGTAAGGGCATTAAAAAATTAATTAAATATATTTTTATTAAAATAAAAAAATAAAGAAAAGGAAAAATCTCTCATTTTTCTTCTTCAAAATCCCTTCCTTTCCTTCTTTACGCACATTCCTTTTCCTTCTTCAAAATCCCTCCCCTCACGAACAACGACGCACGACGAAAACCTTAACCTTAAACCCATTCTTCTCATGTCCACAATCTTTCTTCTTGGTAAGGAAGACCCACGGCGAGGAGACCCATATCGTCGTCGGTGAGTTCTTGATGTTTCTTTTTTCGTTTCTTCTCCCTCCATTTATCTCTTCCCCTGTGCACAGTCCCACAAATTACCTTGATAGATTCAAGAGGAAGTAGGGTTTTTAGAGACATATAAAGTGCATCGATTTCTTGGCTTCTTTGTCTCTCCCTTTCACTCCCTAACTCAGCAACGCCTTTGTCCATTCTCTAAGGTACCGTAACTAAAAAATGTATTTTAACTATTTTTTGATTCTTTCAAGATATATTGATGGTTTTGTGAAATATATTGTTGGCTATGTGATGAAGCATTTTGGTAGCTTACAATGTGTTCAATGAAATGTCTCAATGAAGCCTTTGGTTGATTTTTAATTGATTTTTGTTTGTTTAAATTAGGAAATCAAGGTAAGGGAGATTTAATGGCTATGGGAGGAAGCTTTGAGAAAAAGAGAATGAAAATGAATGGTTAAATTTTTTTATTATGTGTAGGGCCTTTAAGCATTTTCTAGAGTTTAGTTGTTACGGTCATACATGTTTAGTGTTAGATTTTATTTCTAGTAGTGCAGGAATTTCAATCTCCGCTCTTATTGAAAAGAATATTTAGCCTTATGATGTATTTAAGATTGTTTCTCAAGTAATAAATTCCAGAATGAATGGAAAATTATTTGGATACTTGGTTCTGTATTCTGCTATGGTTTCTTACATAGCACTTTAAGGTGCTTACATATTTTTTTAAAACATGAAAATTTTTAGAAGACTATTGCCAAAGACACTCTCAAGGATGACCTTCAATTTTAAATTTCAATCAATTTGTAGGAGGATTTTTTTTCTTTTTGTTTCCATTAAGGAATGGAAATTGGTGAGTTTTATAGGTAGAAAGAAACTGATGATGGGGTTCGGATGAATTCATAATTTTGCCCCCCCTTCCGATTCAGAAATTCTTCTTCAGCTACTGAATTATTATTGTTTTTTTAGTATAGAGTAAGTGTAGAGACATTTTTCCTTCCTTTTTTTTCCTTTCATTTTCTTTTAAAGGATGTTGTGATATTTTGTAACTTTTAAGGGTATTTGTAAGTTTATTTCTCTTTATGGGTTGATAATCAAATTATTTGCTATTATGCATTTCAGTTCTTGTACTTGATAATGTCATGGGAAACCGAATGCTAAGTCCCGGAACAACTATTATCTTGTGCAATATTTTCTCACACACAATTTGAGCAGGTTTTCATTGGATCCTACTAAAATATTGGGGTTAAATGTCGCGTCATGCATCTATACAAGGTATGCTTTTCTCTTTCCTTTTGTTATCCTCCACCCTTCTTTTTGAATTAAACCATTTGAGATGTATTTTTCTTTAACTGATTGCTAAATTAAAAGGAATGTGCTTCTTGGTTATTCATTATGGTGTGTTGTTGTAGCCACAGAGCTCCAATTGGACAAGATGATAAAGGGAAAGTAAAATACATTTTGCGCCTGTAAGTCTTCTTGTTCAAATATTGAGATGCTTCATTTTAATTTATCCATATTGATTATCAAAAATTTGGTAAAGGGTTCGACATAATTATAAAGGCTTTTATATTTCCACCAGTTGATTATGAATTGAAAATACTTGTATCCTTGGGAAGTTGAGATGTCTAACCATTCCATTTCATGTTGTATGGCAAACAATATTCATAGTTTCAATCTTTATGTATGTAATGTGAAGCTCTGTTGTAACGACCCAACTCTTTATACTAAGATGAGGTCATTACTAAAAAGAAACAATAACAAGAGACACTTTTTTGAAAGGAGGGAAACTACATTTTCATTAAAAACAGAATGCTAAAACACTGATACATAAACGCGGAAGCAAAACTAAGTCCTCATATGGTATGTCACAGATCCTTCTCTGTCACTCGCCAGCTTTCCTCTACCTTTACCTTCGCCTGAAATATTAAACATAGAAAGAGTGAGTATAAACAAATACTCAGTAAGGGACCTACTACTACTCCCGCTAGGTGTCTATTAACTTCCTATCAGAGTCCTAAAAAGTGGTACCCAAGAACTGGCACGTTCCCGAAAACATGAGATCCCGGAGGAACATAACTGGTCTTCGGTGATCCCAAAGGAACACCTAGGACAAACTGGTCTGTAGTGTACCCGGAGGAAACACTAAGACAATCGGGCTACGAGCGATCCCGTCGAATCACTCGAATCATATCTATGTCAATGCTAGACAGGCGGTCCCGTCGGACTACGCAGTCTTAAAAAGGTGGTGATTCCGAAAGACACTCATACAGGTACAACTCTAATAGATAAAGCATGTAGCATAACATAACATCATAACATGGCATGAGTATTAATCTTAACGTCCTTAATCATGTGATTAATATATCATGCATTAACATCAACATCAACAGTCATTATCATAATATCAGTCATCAACATCAATCAATATAATGAGTTATGCATTTTAGCTACCATCAATGCATAATCATAATTACATGCAGTCTCTTAAATTCAATTTGAAGGTCTAGTAGAAGAATCTCTTACTTGGAGATTTTAGCCAAACAAATTACTCTCTAGCTGACAGTAAAAATTCTCCAATTAACTTGATCCTAATCATAAAAGAAAAACTCAGTATCTTAATTAATGAAATTAGCAATGGCTAACATCCAAAAATTCTCCCAAAATAATTAACTTTCTAAAAATTTGGGGTTGAAACCAATTCAACCTTGATTGGGAAAAATCCAAGATTTAAATCTTAAAAATTAGTCAATTAAACCTTTAAAGAAACCTTAAATAAATCCAAAATTAAATTAATAAAATATTAATTTAATTTTATTGGCTTACTAAGGTTATTCAAATGGAGCTTGAAAAATACTCTTATCCTTGATGGGAAAAATTCATCACTTTAAATCCTCAAGCTTTACAAAGAGACCAATCTTAACTACAATTGGTGAGGCGACGACAGCAGAGGGTTACCTTAGAGAAGATGATGAAGAACCTTTTTCTTTTTTCTTTACTTTATAAATTAAACATTCCAATGCTATTTATAGACCCAAATAATAACAATAATATTTATTATTATTATTATTATTTCCTTTTCCTTTTAGGATATATATACACACCAAAAATATACATATATCTTTATTCTCATTATCTCCCCTCAATAAATGTCTTAAATGCACAAAATCTTAGGCATTTATAACCATTAATAATAATAATAATACTTCTTTATTATTATTATTTCTCTCTCACCAAAATATATAATAAACATATATATTTATTTAAACCATCATAAATATATATCTTTTCTTGTCCAATCAAATCAACCATCTCTCTCTTCATGGATTATCTTCTTTTCCAAACAAATATAATTATATTCCATCATATAATTAACTTCACTTTTCCAAAATTATTAATTAAATATATATATCCATATATATATATACTCAATTAAATCCAATTCCACCAACAAACCAACTTTTCCCTCCAAAATCTCAAATTAACTTAAATCCTCAATTATTTTAATCAATCAAATCTTTTTCAATAAATCACTTATAATTTCCAACATGAATTATCATTCTCTAAAATAATTAATTATCTTCAACAATAATTAATTATTATTTATCTTTCTCCAAAATAATTAATTATCTTCCACAATAATTAATTATTATTTATCTTTCTCCAAAATAATTATCCTTTTACAAATAATTATATTTTCCCAAAATATAATTATTTTACTTTTTCTCCCTCAACAAATATTCTTTCTCCAAAATACAATTATCTTTTTCTTAAATAATTATATTTCAACAAATATCTTTTCCTTTCACATAATAATTATATATATATTTCCACATATACATATAATTATCAAATCTCCAACAAACTTTCCACCCCACAATTTAATTAAATAACATCCATAATTATTTAATTAATTTCAACTTCAACAACACTAAAAATCCACAACTTTACTTAATTCTCTTCACTTACCATTTAATCAAAAACTTAACAAACACCACATGCCAAAACCTCTAATTAATTAAATATTCATCCAAGAAATATTTAATTAATTTCAATTCCCACATAAATCAAATAATTCTCATTAAATGAATTCAAAATAACGCCCAATAAATTAAAGCTAATTAAACAAAATTAAGATAATTAGCTCCAAAATTATCTTAATTTTCGGGGCGTTACATTTGTATGTTCATTTTTCTTTCATGTATTTTAAATTAATGATTTTTGTCCAGGTATACACCTATATCAGGTCCTAATGTAATGCAAGGGGATACTTTGACTTAGTATTAAGGTATATTTTTCTTCACCTTACATTGTATATTTCCTCATTGGATATCTACTTATCCTTTTAAAGATTTTTTTTTTTTTTAATGAAGTGTGATGTGGTTGAAATTCTTACTTGGCTGCAAGTTTTGTTAACATAATTTTATTTTACTATTTATGATTAGTATATTTTGCCTTGAATTCTGCTATTCAATACAATTTATTGTAATTAGTTTTTGTTGTATACTAGCAAGATAAATCATTTGGAGTGATTAGAAAATCTTTGGAGACTTATTATATAATATTAGTCCACACTGTTTAGTTTACAAGACTATCAAGTAAGTCTTTAGGAAATGAGGAAAATTTAAATGACTATCATTCTCCCTACATTTCTCATTTAAGTTTATTTTATTTAAGTATTTAATTGAAGAGGTTCTTTAATTGGTAGACTGTTTTATAGTTAACCACTTGAATTAAGGAAGTTTGTTTAATGTTGTGGCGAACTGCAAATTTATTGTTATAGTATGTAATTTCATGCAGTGTGTGTTATGTTTGTCATTTTACCTATCAATTTACGGTTGGTCATTTTAACTCCTATACAATACTTCATTTAAATTTTTGTTTGCTAGCATTTCTACCAATGGTAGATATTTTGAAGAAAATGCTTTAAGGAAGCAATGACGTTTCTGTATTTTGTTTGGTGCTTTTGTTTTATATTTTGCCCTTTTCTTTTATCCTAATTTCCTTGGTTCTTCGTTGTTTTCTTTATCGATTGAAATAAATGGAAACGATTTAACCACTACTTTTGAGAAGTATTGTAAAAAGAAGGTTATCTTTCTCTATTTCTGTTTTCTCATTTATAATTGTTGATGTAGGTTGCTCTAACAAAGTATAGACTGGTAAATTTTATTCTAAATTTCTAATAGTACTACGAGAGTTATTCATATTTTACTATTTGTTTTTGTAGCAACACCTTATGTCCAATTGGTTGTGATTCTTGAGGATGTTACAAAACTTTGCTGATATGAAACTTCTCGTTCTTGTACTTTTGGTATGAGATTCTAATGCCATTCCTTTTTTGTGACATTTTCCACAAAGCTGTCATCTAAAAAATGTATTTTTAATGAAGAAGAAGGTAAAGAAACAATAGAATTTTGAGGCATGAACTACCTCTCCTAACTAATTGTCACTGTTCAAATTGTATGGTAAAAAACACAAGTCATCCACCTTCTTCAAATGGCTAAAACTTGCTTGTCATGCTATAAATTCACCAAAATCTTCATTGATTTAGTATCTGTACCTTGAATACACTTTTTGCTGAGATGAGACACTCTGTTTTACTTGCCAGGCGCTAAAAGTTCTTCTTAGCCTTCTACTTCAAATACCGTGACTTCATTATCTACTGGTTGCTTGTTAATTTAAAACATCGTAAAATGACAATAAGGGAAACAACTGAATGGTTGGATGATGCCTTTGTCAGGGATTTGAAATCTAAAAAGGAGGTTACCTCTTTTTGATACAGAACTTGCAATTTATTCGAAATTTCAGTCTTTTATAATATTTTTCTTCATTTTATTCACTCTCTATAATCTTGTTTCATTGGTTTGTAAAAAAGAGAGAGAGAGAGAGAAAACCTGTTTCAGTTTCATGCTCCAGCCTACAATTTAGACATAACTTTAACATCATATTAGTGTGTTTTATATCTATAAATAAGTTTGCAGCTTTTATCCTTTGTGTTAATGTACAAGCCATCTTTGTGTAATTTTCCTTTTCTTTATACACATTTAGCTCATATAATAATATGGTATGAATTGAGGATCATCATTACCAGAATTCTTTTTCTTTTTGTAGTTTTGGACTTCTTCAATCACTTTTCAGCTACGACTCAAGTCATTTTTGGTAAGTTTTGTGTTAAGACTTTGTTTAGATCAATCAATTAGACATTGCGCATTCACTAGAAGAATATGGGCTATGTGTTTTGGAATCTACATGAACCGATTTGAAACCAGGTACGTTTTTGTAAACTTGTCAATTCAAGAACTTAGCTATGCTTCAGTTCTTAAGAATTCTTTTAGTTAAGACTTTGAGGGATGAGTTTTGTTGATGTATTGAAGCAGGAGAAATTTATGCGATAAGGTAGGTATTTTGTATTATAATATAGAAATCATAATATAATAGGTGTTTATGGATCATGCGTGTGTTTTCTGTAGGACGTTTTGTATTTAAGTGTTGCTTGTAATATGTTTTGTTTTGTTTAATACATATGTACCTTAGTTTTTTTGACAGAAGGAGATTCAGCTAAGACCCTTGCAGTAAGTTCTCATTTTTCACACTTATGAATTGATGTTGGTTTCTATCTCTCTCTCCCTGGATGGCTTTATAATTTTTTATTTTCTTTTTGCTTTCCATTTTCAAACTCTGTTTGTAATTATTTTATATTGCTCACTTTTATGGCTTTTGATTATCAATTTCATTCCACGATCTTCCGTCCTGTTCTATAGTTTGTATATTTGAGTCATTATTAAGAAAACCTTCAACTAAGGAGTTTCATAGGTCATTGATATGGTTGAGCTGAACTGCGAAAACATATATGCATGAACTAAAGTAAATGTATCAATAGATAGAATTGCTTTTGATATTCGAACAACATTCTTGGAAATCTGAATGATTTCAACTAGATCTTAAGAAATCTGAGGTAATGAGTAAATTATCTAACGTTAATGTTTGTTCTAATTTGGTAAAACAATCTCTTTGTAGGAAAGATTAGATCACTTTAAAGATCGTAAGGTCTGTTGGACTCTTTGCCCTTGTAAATGGTATCGTTTTGTTTTTTGGATTATTGGTGATGTTTTATATTTTTTTTCTTAAATTTAAGTAGCTAAAGTTTGTATTAATAGGTTACTACGATATAGTATTAACTTTTTAACTTTAAGATAGTCATAATTATTCTTGCAATAAGGAGTGATGTTAAATAAAATATGAGTTGCTAAATTTCAACACCTATTACATTAGTTCTTAATATGGATAAGGCCTTATTTTCTTATGGGGTGGATTGTTGAGAATTATATATATGTGTATGTATTGTAGGTCAGGCTCAGTTCGTTTGGATGCTATCAACTAAACATGGAGTCTTATCTTTGGTAGGAAACTTCTTTGTGGAATTATATATAATGTTATATAGTGATAATTTGGTTTATTTTTAGTGGATTTATAATAAGGAAATTGTGATCTAATTTAGCTGAGGTTGTGGATTGAATTTGGTATTTGCGATTATGTTTTTCTTCTTTTTCATATGGATGAATTTGTAGATTCCATTTTCAGTGATGAAATTGTGCATTGTGTACTTAAACAGTAGCATAATTTTGTGACCTGTATATGTAAGGCTTTCCATTTAAATACCCTCTACATTTCCAATACTTAGCTTAGAAGTTATAGAAAAGAATAATTTACTGCCAAGCTTAGAAGTTACTATTGTTGAAATGTGTATGTATTGTGTTGTTGACGTGAATGTGTATTGTGTTGTTGAAGTGAATGTGCTGTATTTTTGAATCAATTTTGTTTTCTTTTATTTTCTTATTAGGTTTTGCCAGAATCCATTGGAGCAGCGAAGCCATATTTGCGGCAATTCATTGATGTATAGGCATTTTTATAGGTTTGGTAGGAAAATTTCTGGTTTAAATGTAGTTATTTAAATAGCTTGTTCGTAACAAACCATATATGTACCAACACTTAAAGCGATATTATAAAGTGTATGTTTCTTTATATTAAAGCGTTCACCGTTTCTTTCCATATGTGATTGTATTGGTCTGTGTAATGGTATGTGTAATGGCAAGGCAACATGAAAAACAGGATTCAATAAAAAATAGTGTAAGAAAAACAGTGACTAAAAACAAAATTATGACATTTAAATGTAAAAAAAAAACTGTCATCGAAAAAGTTTTATTGATAGTTAATTAATGTCATGGAAAGTGAAATGATGACAGTTAATAAGTGTCATAAAAGATAAATAATGACATTTAATATCTGTATACAATATTAACAATGATAGTTATTCGCTGTCACAAAATGTAAAAAATGACAGTTATTCGATGTCATAAAATATAAACACTGATAGTTATTAACTGTCATCGAAAATAAATAATGCAGTTATAATCTGTCATAAGATATTGAATTCGTGACATTTATTCTATGTCATGAAAAACCACATTTCGTGATAGTTTTGGAGAACTGTCGTAAAAGACTTTCCATGACTGTCGCATCAATGATTGCAAAAAACTGTCACAAAAGCTTTTAATGACAACATTTAACTGTCATCGTAGGCCCTTTTTCTACTAATGCAGAGGTGGTAATTCGAGATTGGCTCATGACGATCATTGTAGGTGGTGTCCAAAAGTTGGTTGACGAACTTCCCAACCCTTGAAAAAAATAAATCTATGGTTAGAGAATTGTATGCCATGTAGGTTATTTTAAATCCTAATTCTAATCTCCAACTAAAACTAAGCGTTGCCCTAAACAAGGAATAGACTATTACAATCCAGCTCATTCCAAGTCCCAAATATATCTTAAGTGGTAAGAAAATATGTTATTGTTTAGATTTAGTGTTGGTATCATTTTGACAAATTATATACGGATAAGTTCAATATTGTGTGGATTTAGAAATGGTTACATTAGTGTTATGTATAATTTATGAGTATTTACTTTTATGAATTGAAAAAGATTGAGACTGTTTGAATTATCTATAAAAAAAAATATTTTTTAAGAATATATTTTCTTTTAAATATTTTTTAAAAAATAAGTTTAAAATTTAAACACTATATGTTTGGTTATATCTTTTTATAAGGGTTTATATACCTAATATTCTCAAAATCTGGTTTTGAGTATTTTACGTTAAATAGATTATTTTTTAATTTTATTTTTTAAAAATGCATTTTGAAGAGTGAAAAGTTATCAAACACCTCAAATTTTTTTAAAATGATTTTTTTATAAATTTAAATACTTTGAAAATTAATCCAAATTAAGTTGTAGGTAATTGTTAGGTGTATAAAGTTTGAATAAGGTCAACTTTCTGTGATGTGTTGAAATTTGTGTTTGAGATTAGTTTTGAATATTGTTGGGCTAATTTATCAACTTTATGAGGACATTTGTTTTTTTAGTTGGATTGAATAAATGGCGAAAACATAAAATTGGGTTGATAAAAAATGGAAAAAACAGTTCCAATTTAGAAAAACGGCCAAACAACTAAAGCTACTAATTTTTAAAATCTAGGAATAACAATTATATTATTATCTACAATTACGGTGTGTTTTAAAAAATCTTATAAATTAAAAACAAAATATTTAATAATCTTGACTACTCAAAAAATAGGGAATTTTTTAAAAATAAAAAGTTTGATATACTAGGAACAAAACACCCAAAAAAACAAAATTTATTGCATTTTGATTTTTCTATGAAATGTAATTGTTTTATCAAATATTCTATTTTTGACTATTTTCAAAAATAAAGATTAAATTTAAGATATATATTAATTTAACAAACTAAAGAACTGTTTTGGATGAAAATACTTAGAACAATCAATCCCCACTCATCAAAATCACAATCATAATTAAATAAACTCTTAAAAGAAAATATAATTAACTAAAGAATAATTGATGAAGTTAGATTTCTAGAAAACTTAGGCATTGCCTAAACAAATACATGTCATCAAAAATAACTATAGATGAAATCTCCACCATAAAATAAAGTTTAATGGTGTCAATTATGCTATCTTGTATTAAAAGAACAAGAGCTTACAATGGGTCACACAAATATTTTGTGTGTTCAGAAGATTTTAGTAGATTTGAAAAAACATCGAATACCTAGTATTTGCAAATTTAAAGTAATTCGCCTAAATTTTTTTAATATAAAAATGCAAAAACATTTGATGAATGAATAAGAGTTTAATACATTTGAAAAAAGAAACATCCAAACACAATAAAAATAGCATATATCGAAAACACATTTATTTCGAGAGAGAGAAACAACATCTTTCTAATTCCATCTTCAGTTTTTTTGTTTAGGCTTTTGAAGCTGTCTATGTCATATTAGGGTTACTTACATTTCACACAATACTATGTAATAACTAAAAATTCCATACAATTAAAAGTATTATGTACCAGAAGTCGTAATTGAACCGCACAAATAATCTCAATAACTAAAACCTAAACTCTTTTATGGAATAGAATGCTATAAAAACAAAATAAGCATAATTGATCGACAAAGCAAAGTAACCCCATGAATCAAATTTCTCCACAAGTCTCGTGTAAACAAATTGGCACGTCCAGTGAGACTTCTCTACCTCTCATCTCTCTCTCGTTATCAAAATCTACAAGAAAATCAATGGCATCAAAGAAGGCTGCATCCAAATTTTTTGTTGCAAGCGACGCTTACACATGACCCATCACCCGCAATTGTTCTAAGGGAATCACCCAAGAGCACGATCAAGGTTCTGACATCGCACATAACATTCTTAAGCAATTGATGGAGTCTCCTAAAGCTGAGATTGTCAATAAGGAAAATCCTTTGTATGATAATTCTGATTCTGCCTCTAGCAAGTCAAAGAAGAAAGCACACCCTAACGTGATGTCTGTCATGATAGCTGATATAACGGCCGAGGCTGCCATGACAGAGATGGAGAGAAAAATTAACCTCTTGATGAAGGTTGTGGAGGAACGAGACTATGAAATCACAACTTTGAGAGAGCAGATGCGAATTTGTGAAACTGCTAAGTCGAGTCAAACTTCTGTTGTCAAAGCTAGTGATAAAGGGAAGAATGTGGTGCAAGAAAACCAACCACAACAACAATAAACTTTTGTTGCTTCTCTCAGTTCAGCAGCTACAGGATATGATCGTGAATTCTATTAGAGCTCAGTATGGAGGACTGCCCCAAACTTTTTTCATGTACTTTAAGCCATACACCAAGAGAATTGACAACTTGAGAATGTCGCTTGGGTACCAACCTTGAAAATTCCAGCAGTTCGATTGAAAAGGCAATCCAAAGTAGCACATCGCCCACTTCATCGAAGCATCGAGAAAGCAGGATCAGGAGGAGACCAGCTTTTCAGGCAGTTCGTTCGAAGCCTGAAAGAAAATACTTTCGAGTGGTATATTGATCTGGAGTCGAAAGTTATCGACAGCTGGGAACAGCTAGAAAAGGAGTTCTTCAACCGTTTCTACAGCACCAGATGCATCGTAAGCATGATGGAGCTTACAAACATGAAACAATGAAAGGGAGAGCCAGTCATCGACTACATCAACCGATGGAGGGTTATGAGTCTTAACTACAAAGATCGACTCACCGAACTGTCGCCTGTATAAATATGCGTCCAAGGCATGCACTAGGGACTCTTCTACATTCTGCAAGAGTTAGCAACTTGTGCTCATGATGTGGAGTTGAGCATCACTAGCAGAGGAGCTAAAGTTTTTCTTGTTCTTGAAGGAAGAAAAGATAAGAAAGAGACAAATGGTGCTGAAAAGATAATATTGGAGAGCACCGTGAAGAAATCTATAGTTGTAAACACACCCTGCTGAAATTCTCCAAAAGAAAAGAAGTGAGAGTTGAAAAGAAGGATGATGGAAGCGAGAGACGACGTCTGACTTTAAAAGAAAGACAAAAAAAAGTTTATACATTTCTTGGTTCAGATATTGTAGACATGCTAGAGCAACTACTAGAGAAGTAGTTGATCCAGCTGCTGGAATATAAACGACCTGAGCAAGTAGGAAAGGTGGATGATCCCAGCTACTACAAGTATCATCGGGTCATCAGTCACCCACACTATTACAAAATCTACTTTACTTGACACTAGGTACTTTTACATACTTGACTTTTTTGTTAAACAAAACATCAAGTATTGACCATTTTAAAAGAAAAACATCAAGTATAGTCTAAAAAAGCGAAGTTTTCACGAAGTTTTTTGAATTACTTTACGTTGATCTCTACTTGACTTTTTTTCGTGTCAAGTATAAAGGACAGTTTACTTGACATTTTATTCACATCAAGTATTGCGAACATTTACTTGACGTGAAAACATCGTCAGGATAGTTTAACGAAGACAAAATTTTTGAATTATTTTACGTTAGCATTTACTTGACGTTTTGTATTACGTCAAATATAGTGGAGATTATACTTGATGGTTTTTTAATGTCCAATATAGTGTAAATTTTACTTGATGTTTATTGCACGTCAAGTATAGTTAACATTTGCTTGACGTGGAAATAACGTCAAGTATAGTTAACAATTTTGTTTGATACTTTAAAAATTAATATATTTAAAATGTCAAGTATAAAAATATAAAAATAAAAAATAAAAAATATTTTGTATTTTTCTCCTTCCATTAAATAAACTTATTAATATAAATTTATTAAAATAAAGTTATATAATATACTTATTAAAATAAAGTTATTAAAATAAATTTAGTAAAAGAAACTTATTAAAAATTAATTTAGTAAAAGAAATTTATTAAAATAAATTTAGTAAAAAGAAACTTATTAAAATAATTAAATTATTTTATTAAAAACAAATTTATTAAATTTTTCCCTCCAAACTTTTCATCTCTCCCCTTTCTCTCCCAAAACCCTCAATCTCTATCTCTATCTCCATCTTTTGTCTCTAAGTCTCTTTATCTTCATCAGCTGCTGTCCACTATAGCCCATGCAGGGTCTCTACTGCCCGCAACCACAGCCACACAAACTCCACCGTCTGCGACCACGGCCACACAAGCTTCACTGATGTTCGATTGAAGAAGCTTCGGGATGCTTCACTATACCTTTATGATTGAAGGAAGGAACAAGGATGATGTAGAGGAAGCAATTGCAATGGTAAATTTTATGATTGCTTGTTGATGTCCTTTCAGAACATGCATTTGGAAATCTTGTACTATAATTTGGGTGAAAATTATGGTTATTAATGCTTTATGACCATGCCTTAGACTTGCAATACTCAATCTTAGTTCAGCGATCAGTTAAAATTAGTTCAATTGAAAAGTATTGGGCGCTTGTCCTATTTTAAGTTCTTTTAGCTAAGTAAGTGTCAACTTGAACTCCACCTGGGTTGATACAATACAATATTTGGGCCTGCTCATATTTGTATTGAATGTTATTTATTGCTTATTATAGTTTTAAGATTTCTTGGCCAAGTCAGTTAGAACATGATTTTTTCAAGTAACTTTTCAGGAAGGTTGCAAAGCTTACTAGATACTGGGGGAAAAAGGTGGAGGAATCCCTTGAATATTTTAAAGTTTAGAGACATAACAAAAACCTTATTGGATGTTGTGTTGTAAGCACTATACTAGCCGATGATTAAATATTCATTTCAGATCCATTTAGTAGTTGTGTACTTGTAAAGTAGTTGGCCATGTAACATGAAAAAGTTCTAATGATAAGAGTTATTTAGCTTAGGTTTTAGGTTTGTATATCATACATTGAATTTTATCTGCTCTTGAATATCTGCGATTTTGAATAAGGGTTACCAACACGCTGATTATGTTATTTTTGGGTTGAAAAACATGAAAAATAATCTTCGTCCCTATATGGTAGAGTAGGTATGTTTGTGATATATATAGGCTGCCGACGACGGATCTATAATAAGTACCAGACTGGCAAGGAATTTCTTCTATTCCTTTATTATTTAATGTTAACTTGTCAGTTCCTTATGTGCGATGTTGGTGCTCCTGATGCCAGCTCTGAACTCACGCATAATAATTGGGGTGCTTGATTCTGCTTTGTGCAGGTGGAAGCATTAGAAGTTCAACTTACTCAGCGAGAAGAGGAACTAATTCCAGAAAACGCTGAAGTGAAGAAGCTAGTTAATTTTCTTAAGTAGGTTTTTTTAGCATTTTAAACAAATTTTGGGTGGTATTTTTCATATCTTGGAAAAAGCATGTAGTACTTCCATGGCTGTGGTCGCGATATGTTTTTAAACTACTTACATTGTAACCTTATAAATAGTATAATATGTGACTTTTTTTTTAACAAAGTGTCTACTCGACTCCAAACCCACCGATTTTGTGTTATGTCCCTCTATCGAGACGCAAGAAAGGCGAGTTACCGTTCGTAGAGTCTCCAAAAAGGCTAGAAGGTTGGTGATATTGAAGTTATAAGAGAAAGCTTCACTATACCGCTTACCAAAATAACAAAGTAAGAAATAAAGATAGACCTGACAGAAGTAAACTTGCCCAAAAGGTGGACGAAAGACGAATTCTCGACCTTAGGGCTTACAAATTGATGGGAAAAGCAGGTTATGACTTCATAGCTCACATCGAGTTTAAAAGCTTAAAAATTCACGAACAACCTGAGCTCTCTGCAACCCAAAAAAGCTATTACGGGAAGGACATGCTATAACCGTGTCAAGAAAAAGACTCGGATACAAGTCACCAGAGCCAATCGTATAACTAGAAAAGAGAAGGAAAAAGTGGTTGACAGCAACCATATAATTAGAGGAGGTTGATAGTATGGAAGAAAGAGAAGGTGACAGTTAGAGAACCTCAACATTTGACCGAATTAGACCGCATGTTTCATGTGCCCCAGTATTTGAAAGACTAAGCATGATAGAGACAGAAAGAAAAGGTCATTAGTCAACATCTAGTCTTGACCGATGATCGGTCTTTTAAAGGCTAACTACGACCTTTAGAAAAGAGAAAAGCACATGTTAGGCCTGAACGACTACAAAACCATCAGCCTTTGAAAGGCTAAGCATGGCTAAAAAAAAATGTACAAACACCCCGTGCTACAATTTTCAATCACCTTGGGGATGGAGGCCTACATGTCAAGACTAGTTCTAGCATAGATACAAAGAAGGAATCAACATCTTGCGTGTCAGTTTGGCACCGAATTAAGCATACAGACGTCGAGAATTGCCATGGTAAGGAGTTTTCTTGTGAGGTAAAGGAAGAGGGAGAAATTCGTAGCAAGGTTCCTACCCGAATGAAAAGAAAAACTTTTGTTACTCTCAATACATGTCAAGATTTGTTGAAGGTAAAAAGGCACGATGTTATAATAACTAATCCTGAAAAGGCAGGTTCAGAATAAGGAGAAGGTGAAACCTTATGTCATCACATCACCATTACTTTGGAACAAGAGACTGAAACTCCTGAAGAAGACGCAGAAGATGTCACACAAAGTTTAGAGGATGGTGACCAATTTACTGTAGATGAGCTAAAAGAGGTAAACCTTGGTACAATAGAGGAACCATACCCAACTTTCATTAGTGCATCTCTATCTAGTGAAAAGGAGTGTAAGTACATGAGTTTGCTCACAGAATATAGGGACATTTTTGCTTGGTCATAAGAGATGCCAGGACTTAATCTAAAAGTAGCAGTCCATCATCTCGCAAAGAAACAAGGGTATCGACAGATTAAGCAAGCACGACGTTTTCAACCATAGCTTATTCCCTATATCAAGGTTGAAGTTAACAAGTTTATTGAAGCAAGATTCATTTGCGAGGTCAAATATCCAACATCAATAGCAAATAGGTAGCTTCGCGTTTGTGTAGACATTCGTGACTTGAATAATGCATGCCTTGAGGATGATTTTTCTTTGCCCATTACAGAAATCATGGTTGATGCAACTATTGGATACGAGGCACTATCCTTTATGGATGGGTTGTCTGGATATAACCAAAGATGAATGGCCCTTTCAGATGAAGAAATGACAACTTTCAGAACTCCAAAGGGAATATATTGTTACAAGATGATGCCATTTGGATTGAAAAATGCTGGTGTCATTTATCAACGTGCTATGCAAAAAGTGTTTGATGATAAGCTACATAAGTATGTTGAGTGCTATGTTAATGACCTTATGGTCAAATCTAAGAGACGACAAGGCCATTTAAAGGATCCAAAAGTTGTGTTTGATTGCTTGCAAAAGTATCAGTTGAGGATGAACCCTCTCAAATACGCGTTCGGTATGACTTCACAAAAGTTTATTGGCTGCACTGTAAGGTACTGAGGGATTGAGATAGACTAGTCCAAGATTGATGTCATTCAAAAGATGTCAAGGCCAAAGAGTGTGCATGAGCTAAGAAGTCTTCAAGGACGATTGGCTTACATTCAAAGGTTCACTCCAACCAGGCCGGTCGGTGCTAACCTTTTCAAAAGTTGATGAGAAAAGAAGAAAATTGTGTGGGATGAGGCTTGTCAGAATGCTTTTGATAACATAAAGAAATACTTGCTTAATCCCTTAGTATTAGGAGGTCCAGTATCTGGCAAGTCATTAAAATTATACATTGCTGCACAGGAAAGGTCTTTATGCGCATTGTTGGCGTAAGAGGAGGAAAAGGGAAAGGAACGTGCTCTTTACTATCTAAGCAAAACCTTAATTGGGGTCGAAGTTAACTATTCTCCAATTGATAAAATGTACCTTGAACTTTTCTTTGCCATCGATAAGTTGAGGCATTATATGCAGGCCTTCACGGTTTAGCTAGTAGCAAAGGCGGACCCTATAAAGTATATTCTGTCTTAGGTTGATTATCTCTGGACGCTTAGCCGAATAGGGGATTCTACTCCAGCAATATGACATTGTCTATATTCTTCAAAAGGCGATAAAAGGAGAAGCGTTGGCAGACTTTCTGGCAGACCACCAAATTCCTTTAGATTGGAAGTTATGTGAAACTTGCCAGAAGATGAAGTTTTCTTCACGAAAGTTATGAAACCTTGACTATTCAACTCTATTTTTTTTCTTCTTTGGCTCTACCGAACTAAAATTCGTTGTGAATGACGATCTCAATATCCTAGAAGGTAAATTTCCTCTCCTCATGCTCTTTCTCATTGCTTTTTGATAAGCAATATGTCTACCTCTAACCTATTATTCTAGTGAATAATTATTATGTACATCTTCAATATGACGACATACATATGATGAACATCTGGAATATACATACAGTAATTGTAGTAGTCCTAATAGCTACAGGTCTTTGAGTAGGACTTTTTTTCCAATTTTTTCTTCTATATAAAGCACATAATGCGTAATTTATAATAATTTAAAACTATATATATATATATATATATATATATATATATATATATATATATATATATATATATATATATATATATATATATATGTATGTATTTAAAAACAATAACTATAATGACTAAATTACTTACCTTCATTTTTATTGCTTCTTTCTCAATTTTTTTTTACTTCATTAAGTAGAGCAGTGTTGTATACTACATCATCAAGCAAATCATTTTGTCCTCCCTGATCATTTTCATAATTAGTATGTGATATACACTTTTTAAAAATACAAATAAAAGTATATAACTGTCTAATATACCTCTTGTCTTTCATTTTTTGTTTCATTGTTTCCACCCTGATCAGAATTAAAGTTAGTATGCAGAATATACGTACATATATAACTTATATGTGGATGAGTTCATGAATAATAATATAGAGATTAATAGGAAATATACCTGCTGATTATTCGCATCCCTATTAACTTCACCTCAATCATTTAAACTATTTCTATCCCTTTCACCTTTATTATTATTTTCATCCCTTTGTATGGTTTTATTATATTCCACTGTTTCTCTTTCCTTCAACATATTTTTCAGACCTTTGACATCCAGAATAAGTTTGTCCAATTTCATGTTTAAACATTCATTGTTGGCCATCATAATTTCTTGAAATTTGAGGAAGTATTCAGGAACATCCTCATTGCATTACTCAGGTTGCCGTGAGCATTCACCTTTATCAAATCTATCATCAGTTTCCTCCCTCATTTTCATTTCATTGAACGTAACGTTCCACGAAATCATTCTCAAGAAACATGGCCTTGAATTCGAACTGTTTCAGAAATTACATTAAGATATGAGTTTATACTATATGCATATACATATAAAATATTCTTAGTAAGTATAAAATATAATCAAACTTTTTCATGGTCAAAGACCCTTTTTGCCAGTTCTTTCCATTATGGGTGACTGTCAATTACCCAGTTCAACATGCATATCTTATTATCATCAATTCTTTGTGCACAAAATATTGAAGGACCGGTCAACATAGGCATGCACTCATACACCCATACTAATAGAGAGTAAGCAAATCCAGAAATTTTAACAGCTAGGGTAGAATGGTTTTTTTATAGATTTCTTAATAGAATCGATCAACACATTATACCCTATCCTTCCCCATGGATACGCATCAAACCGTTTTTCATCATCAAGTAGTTTAATGTGTTACAAATAACATCCGGTGGTGAATTGTTTTCCAAGGAGGAAATTCTCTAAGAAGTATATTTTTCTCATTTTTATTTTATCTTCCTCATTCAGATTTTTGATTCATTAAATAAAAATGAGACCATTGACCTTGATATAAGATCTTCATTCTTGAAGTATTTTGAAAGAAAGTTATCCTTCACCTTAAATTATCTATGGTTGGCAATGAACTACAATTCAAACCGATTATTGCCTCGAATTCCCTAATGCCAAATTTGGCTATAGTTTCTTTGAAGTTAAACCACAATTCATCATCCTTCGTCAATGTACATTGATGTCTAATTATGTGGTATAGGAGTTGGCTCTGGAATTTGGATAATTTGAGGTCTATAAAACTACCAAAAGTCGTATTTCTAGATACTTCTATTTTCCTACTATTTATTTTTCTTTTTATATTTCTAATTACAACTAATCTTGCATAGATGTTTAATTTTTGCCCTCTTGACCATTTACTCCTTTTTAGGATCAATGGAGCACCCTGCACACATAATTTGGAGGACAATATCATTATATGTATACATAATATATACTATTATATTACATTACCCAAAGTATATTTCAATAACTTAATGACTACCTCATAATCTTCCTCTACGTCTGCTGTTTTTTTTCCTCTTCTTTTCTCCTCAGTCGATTTCTAAAACAATATTAGTAATATACATTTTAAATTATAAGATCATTTTTTAATGATAACTAACTGCACTTTACTCAACTTAAATATTCTATACATATATTTTATATACCTTTTTAATTGATTTTCTTGCTCCTTTCTTCACATTTGTATTTCCTTGTTTTTCCTCCTCTTCTTTCTTATCACTTTTTTTTTAATCCTCTTACTATTGTCCTTCTTTTGTTCCATTGATTTCACAACTTTCTCTAACTTCCTCTTCTTAGATAACTATATTTCATATAAGCAATCAAAACCTTACAGTAATGTAACGATAGTTATTTACATACCTACATTTCATATATACGTACATTTACAGTTTCAGTTTCCTTCCCTTTCCCCTTCAGCACACGTTCGGACAATCTCCTTTTGGCTATTGGTACATTGTCCTACACATAATAGAATATCATTAACGTTAGTTTCTATTCATATATAAAACGGAATATCATTTGTACAAAGAACATTTTTCAATTTGTATTGATCATAAATAAACCTCATCAGACTCCAACGAGAAGTTTAGTGGTACATCATACGAAGTTTCTCTTTCATTAATCTAGAAACAAAGATAATTAAATCATAAGCAGAAATCATATAATATATATCAATAAATATATCATATATTTACTGTTTTAGATTGTTTCCTTTGTTGTTTTTTTGGCATTTTTGCTTTTGGAGTTTTGAACACCACATCCGTTTTCTTCAACTTCTGATCCTGATACACAACAATTTGTGTACTTGTCGATCCTCTTAATTCTTCATCATCATCCTTTAGATATATTGTTTGTAATGGTTGGTATTCAATTGGTTCTTCATTTCGTACTTCCTCCTACGATATATACACATATTATATTTATGTTTAACTATTTGTACAATTTAAAATTTATATTCAGCAAATAAAGAATATATCTCTGTATTATCATCGATGACAATAGGTTCATCCTTGTTTGATTATACAACATGCATTAATTTTGAGATTTTCTTTTACACATAATCTATACACATTAAGGTGATTTCTTTGACATTTTAAACACCAAAACCCTAATTTCTTCCACATTTTAAACACAGTGATGGAAGACTTTTAAATATACCCCCTTTAATTTCAGATTACAAAAAAAAAAAAAAAAAACACACTCACCGGAAAGGAACCGACTTTCTGGATAGAGCGATGGAATCGACTTGCTTGAACGTTGAATGTCTTCATAATGAGGAATTAAAAATCCTAATTAGTTGTTGACGGTGTATCTCTACGCAAGAAAAGGAGTTCCATATATACCCCATTTAATTTCATATAAGAACTAATAAAAACACTCATCGGAAAGGAAAAATGCTTCTGCACACAGTGATGGAACTGACTCGGCTGAACCTAGAATGTATGCGGAAGAACGAGCACTTGAAAACTCTAATGATCAACTACAATGTCTGCGCACGAAGGAGGTTTCTAGTTGTTCTCCCGTTATGCTCTTTCTACATTAGTTTCAAAAGTTTTCCTTCTTTCACGCCATTAACGTATCAGTTACCCATTTATTATTATTATTATTATTATTATTTTTTTTTTATTATTATTATTATTATTATTATTATTATTATTATTATTTTAATTAAAAAAGGGAACATTGATAGTATAGTAATTTGAGCCAGACTTTTGTGTAAAAAATCAACCCATTTATGACATTTGTGTAATATATAGACAATTTAGGCCCATTGGGTAAATTGATAGACCAAATTAGGCTATTTGAGTTAAAACTCCTTTAATTTATTAAAGTAATGCCAGTTATGAATGCATCTTGCCAATAATTCAACGCCATTTTGGCTTGTGCAAGAAGTGTAAGCCCAGTTTCAACAATGTGACGATGTTTCCTTTTAGCCTTACTACTATGAGCTGAAGCATAGGAGTAAGAAATCGGCAACTGATTCCCAGATTTAAACATAACTGTTGTATTTTTTGGTATTCTTCTACATGATCAGATTGAAAAACTTTGATGCTTTTATTAAACTGATTTTTGAAATAAATAACAAAATATTGAAAGGCCTCAGTTGCTGCACTTTTCTGTTTGAGAGGATAAACTCATGTATATATGCTGGGATCATCATGTGAGGCCCCCTATTATTAATGTGTTTAAAAAAAATGGCAAGAAAGTAATCCCACAGGACAGCCTGGAAGGAAGGAAGAATTAAAATGGGATCGTGGGTAGTGGAATGTGCAGGTGGGCCCTATAGAAGAATGTCATTTGTCTTATTTAGAGGTTTGTCCTATAAATAGTAGCTGTGGGGGATTAGGGTTTGTCAATTTTTATGGTGATTATCATGGTTGTAAACTCGATATTTCCCTAGGATCATTTTCTCTTGTCATCTATTGTTGGGATTACTAAGTTAAAAGAAGAAAGAAAAGAAAAGAAAGGAAGTGGAATTGGACAGCACAAAGCCCACCACCGACAAGCTCATTTTTCAGCCCAATTTCATTTCATTCCTCCATCATTTTCCATCCAAGCTTTCAGAGCACTTTGAGAAGAGAGTGAAAGAAGAAGAAGAAGAATTTCGTGGTTTGAGGTTGAAGATAGGAAAAAGTTCATGCAAAGCCAGCCATTGCAGAATTTGGGTGCAATTGTCAACCTCTGATTTGTTTTGTTCGGTTTGAGCTATGAAGAAGGAACTAAGAGGTGAGGTTTGATTTTCTTGAAAGTCAGTTCATTTTTCAACAAATTTCATGAAGGAAGCTTGAGCTGAATAGTATGAGAAGTTAATGGTTTTTGAAATGGAAAACAGAGCACAGGATTTTCGAGCAAACCAGGAGGAGTTTTGGTGTTCTCTGATGCTTTGAGTATTCTGGAAGTGCAGAAGTCGAATCAGAAGCTCTATTTGGTATGATTGAAAAGCTTATTCAATATCATATAACTTTCATGAAGATTTTGTGAGCCAAAAATGACTTTAAGTGGGGTTAATTGCAGGAGATAGATAAGAGTGGTAGAGAACCTTAAATTCTATATTGTCTGTGTTCGGGGCAATTCTGGATGAATTGGTTATGAATCGCGTTTTTATTTCTTCAAATAAGTTGTAGAGTATTTGAAAATGAAGAGTTTTATGTGTATTTTATTAATTTTGGTTAAGTTCTGAGGAAGTTATGGGTGTTGGAAGTTAGGATATCGAATCTGGAAAATCTGGAAAGTGGGATGTAATGTGATTCTTAATCTAGTTGTTTAGAGATTCACGAGCATGGATAGACAAAGCTATCTATGGTTCTAATGCTCGGTTTTGGTTGTTGACAGGCTAAGAGGAAATAGGCCGCGTCTATAAATCGGGAAACTAGATAAGACTGTGAGTGACAAAACAAATTTCTAAAATGTTATTAAACAGTTGTTCATAATTATATGTTTTAAATGTTTTTTTATGAATGATACATGGTTTTTGTGAACGGTTTCAAAAATGAGTTTTGAGCTTAGATTTTCTAATGAGGGTTATATTCGAGCACGTAGCAAATGGCTTTATGAAAAGTAGTTGAAACAATATCTTTAAAATAAAGCATGTATTAGCAAATATTGTATAATGATTTAAAGTTTTTCACGAGCAAGCTGAATAAACTTGAGTTTTACAAAAGATAATGATAAACAGACATGTTTAAATGTTTTCATGTGACTTCGTAGAGATTTCCATTGACTACATGACTGAGATATTGAGCATGAGGCTATATGGTTCCATGTGCACACAGGTTATATTTTCGTTGTCGACGTTGAGTGTACTCTATGACAACGATGCTGTCGTGAGTGCTGGGCGGGCCTCACTAGGACAAAGACAATGGAAGTGTCGGGCGGGTCCCACTACATCGTAGGACTAGTAAACGTTGGTTGTACTGGACGTGTCCTACACCACGTAGATCGATCATGTTAGTTAAAACGTTTGATGTACTTGTTATGCCATTCGGTTTAACGAATGCGCCAGCAGTTTTCATGGACCTCATGAACAGAATCTTCCATCAGTATTTAGATCAGTTTGTGATAGTGTTCATCGATGACATACAAGTTTACTCAATGGACAAGAAAGCCCATGAGGAACATCTGAGGATTGTTCTACAAACACTGCGTAATAAACAACTATACGCTAAGTTCAACAAATGTGAGTTCTGGTTGAATCAAGTGGTGTTCTTAGAGCATGTGGTTTCAGCGGACGGAGTTAGTGTTGATCCGCAAAAATTGGAAGCTGTTGTCAATTGGGAGAGACCAACTAGTGCAACAGAGGTACGTAGTTTCCTAGGCTTGGCCGGATACTACAGACGTTTTGTTGAGGATTTCTCACGGTTAGCATTACCCTTGACAGCTCTGAGAAGGAAGAATGCTAAGTTTGAATGGTCGGATAAATGTGAACAAAGTTTTCAGAAGCTGAAGAAGAGATTGGCGACATCACCTATTCTGACACTTCCTGTAACAAGAAAGGAGTATATGATCTATTGTGATGCTTCGAGGTAAGGATTAGGTTGTGTGCTCATGCAGGAAGGGAAAGTAATAGCTTATACTTCAAGGCAATTGAAGAAGCATGAGTGTAATTACCCTACCCATGATCTTGAGCTAGCAGCAGTTGTTCTATCAGTGAAGATTTGGAGACATTATTTATTCGATGAGAAAATTGCCACATTTTCACAGATCATAAAAGTCTGAAGTACATCTTTGATCAGAAAGAGCTAAATCTAAGACAGAGGCGATGGCTAGAACTAATCAAAGACTATGATTGTACCATAGAATATCATCCTGGTAAGGCTAACGTGGTAGCAGATGCATTAAGTAGGAAGTCGAGACTTTTAAAGAGTGCTTTGTGTGGTATTCGAGCAAGCTTGCTAAGTGAGTTAAGAGGTTTCAAAGCAGTTATGACTGCAGAAAGCTCATGGAGTCTTTTAGCTCAATTTCAGGTTAGGTCTCCCTTAGTAGCAGAGATTGTAGGAAGACAACCAGAGGATAGTAATTTGCAGAAGATGCTTGCAAAGGCCAAGCAAGGCCCAGAGGCAGAATTTGAGTTGAGAATGGATGGAGCCATAGTTAAGCAAGGAAGATTATGCGTTCCGAATATTAGTGAGCTTAAGGTTGCTATACTAGAAGAAGCTCACAATTCAGCTTACGCTATGCATCCAGGAAGCACCAAGATGTATAGAACTCTGAAGAAGACTTATTGTTGGCCTGGTATGAAGTGAGAGATAGTTGAATATGTCGATAGATGTTTGATCTGTCAACAGGTTTAACGAGTGAGGCAGAGGTCGGGAGGACTTCTTAATCCCCTGCCTGTGCCAGAGTGGAAGTGGGAGCATATTACCATGGATTTTCTGTTTGGATTACCCCGTACATCTAGAGGATATGATGGTATATCGGTAATAGTAGATAAACTCACCGATTAAAGCGACGTCTACACTAGATCAGCTAGCTAAGTTATACGGCGACAAGATTGTAAGTCAACATGGAGTGCCAGTGTCCATAGTTTCAGATAGGGACCCGAGGTTTACTTCTAAGTTTTGGCCTAGTGTGCAAAAAGCAATGGGAACAAAGTTGAAGTTCAGTACCGCGTTCCATCCCCTGACAGATGGTCAGTCAGAGAGGAC
This sequence comes from Cucumis melo, assembly GCF_025177605.1. Taxonomy (NCBI): domain Eukaryota; kingdom Viridiplantae; phylum Streptophyta; class Magnoliopsida; order Cucurbitales; family Cucurbitaceae; genus Cucumis; species Cucumis melo. Next base: position 8,835,971 of record NC_066863.1, read on the forward strand.
CATCCAGACCTTAGAAGACATGTTGAGAGCATGTGTCCTTCAATTTAAGGGAAATTGGGATACCTACTTATCACTTATGGAGTTTGCTTATAATAACAGCTACCAGTCTAGTATCGGCATGGCACCATTTGAGGTTTTGTATGGCAGACCATGCAGGACTCCTGTGTGCTGGAACGAAGTGGGAGAACGAAAGCTATTTGGTCCTGTGTTAGTACAATACGTCAGACAATATTAAGCTGATTAGGGAAAATCTGAAAATAGCTCAAGATCGACAGAAGAGCTATGCAGATAAGCGACAAAGAGACTTAGAGTTCCAGATTGGAGAACAAGTTTTCTTAAAGTTATCTCCGTGTAGAGGTGTTCTTCGTTTTAGGAGGAAAGGTAAGTTGAGGAAAGGTAAGTTGAGTCCTAGATATATTGGTCCGTACCAGATAATAGAAGGAGTTGGACCAGCAGCCTATAGACTTGAATTGCCAGCGGAACTCACTCGAATACATGATGTTTTTCATGTGTCCATGTTGAGGAAATATATTTTAGATCCATCACATGTGTTGCAAGTACAACCAATTGAACTGAAAGAAGACTTGAATTATAGAGAGGAAGCAGTTCAGATCCTCGACTAGAAGGAGAAAGTTTTGAGGAACAAAACGATCCGGCTCGTGAAAATTCTTTGGAGACATCATGGAATAGAGGAGGCAACCTGGGAGTCAGAAGATCAAATAAGGAGGAGTTACCCGACACTCTTCACCTAAGAACTTCTAAATTTCGAGGACGAAATTTCATAAGGGGGAGGTAAATTGTAAACTCGAGATTTTCCTAGGATCATTTTCTCTTGTCATCTATTGTTGGGATTACTAAGTTAAAAGAAGAAAGAAAAGAAAAGAAAGGAAGTGGAATTGGACAGCACAAAGCCCACCACCGACAAGCTCATTTTTCAGCCCAATTTTATTTCATTCCTCCATCATTTTTCATCCAAACTTTCAGATCACTTTGAAGAGAGAGTGAAGGAAGAAGAAGAAGAATTTCGTGGTTTGAGGTTGAAGATGATAGGAAAAAGTTCATGCAAAGCCTGCCATTGGAGAATCTTGGTGCAACTGTCAACCTCTGGTTTGTTTTGTTTGGTTTGAGCTATCAAGAAGGAACTAAGAGGTGAGGTTTGATTGTCTGGAAAGTTAGTTCATTTTTCAACAAATTTCATAAAGGAAGCTTGAGCTGAATAGTATGAGAAGTTAATGGTTTTTGCAATGGAAAACAGAGCACAGGATTTTCGAGCAAACCAGGAAGATTTTTGGTGTTCTCTGATGCTTTGAGTATTCTGGAAGTGCCAAAGTCGAATCAGAAGCTTTATTTGGTATGATTGGAAAGCCTATTCAATATCCTACAACTTTCATGAAGATTTTGTGAGCCAAAAATGACTTTAAGTGGGGTTAATTGCAGGAGATAGATAAAGAGTGGTAGAGAACCTCGAATTCTGTATTGTCTGTGTTCGGGGCAATTCTGGACGAATTGGTTGAGAATCGTGTTTTCATTTCTTCAGATAAGTTGTAGAGTATTCGAAAATGAAGAGTTTTATGTACATTGTATTAATTTTGGTTAAGTTCTGAGGAAGTTATGGGTGTTGGAAGTTAGGATATCGAATCTGGAAAATCTGGAAAGTGAGATGTAATGTGATTCTTAATCTAATTGTTTAGAGATTCATGAGCATGGAAAGACAAAGCTATCTATGGTTCTAATGCTCGGTTTTGGTTGTTGACAGGCCAAGAGGAAATAAGCCAAGTCTACAAACTGGGGAACTAGATAAGACTGTGAGTGACAAAACAAATTTCTAAAATGTTATTAAACAGTTGTTCATAATTATATGTTTTACATGTTTTTCTATGAATGATACATGGTTTTTGTGAACGGTTTCAAACATGAGTTTTGAGCTTAGATTTTCTAATGAGGGTTATATTCGAGCACGTGGCAAATGGCTTTCTGAAAAGTAGTTGAAACGATATCTTTTAAAATAAAGCATGTGTTAGCAAATATTGTATAATGATTTAAAGTTTTTCACGAACAAGCTGAATAAACTTGAGTTTTACAAAAGATAACGATAAACAGGCATGTTTAAATGTTTTCATGTGACTTCGTAGAGATTTCCATTGACTACATGACTGAAATATTGAGCCTGAGGCTATATGGTACCCTGTGCACACAGGTTATATTTCCGTTGTCGACGTTCAGTGTACTCCATGACAACGATGCTGTCGTGAGTGCTGGATGGACCCCACTACGACAAAGACGATTTGAGCACTGGGCGGGCCCCACTACATCGTAGGACTAGTAAACGTTGGTTGTACTGGGCATGCTATACACCGCGTAGATTGGTCATGTTAGTTAAAACGTTTGATGTACTTGTTATGCCTTGCTAGATTTTTCTTTTATGATGAACTTGGAAGATACTTTAGAAAGCCTTATTTATTACACGTTTATGTTAAATGCTTTGATTGAGCATATTTATACGTCTAAAGGTTTATCACATGTTTTGACGTCTGTATTTAGAGTTTTAAATTTAGTCACTCACTGGGCCTCGTAGCTCATTCTTTTCAAAATGTTTCCCACTTTTCAGGTAGAGATCGAGCTCTCGGTGCCTGATACACTGCCAACGTCTGCTGAAAGTTCTGGATCAAACTCCAGTACGTGGTTGGAGTTGTATTTTGAGTCTGTTCATGTTGAAGTGTTTTGTAAGGTTTGTATAATATCGTCCTAGGGATTGTGGTCGTAAAACTCTAGTTGTATAGGTTTTGGTCGTGATATTTATATCAGGTTATTTTACAAACCAAGTGATGTCAGGACTGCATCTCGTGTATGTTGGAAAGGTTTCCGTGGATTCCGCTGAGTGGTGTTTCATGTTGAATATTCTATATCTAAGATTGGTATGTTTATCAGATTTAACGTTTCAGTAGGGTCAACAGGGATCGTTAGAGGAGACGATGTCTGTTGTCTTCATGTCGTCTTTCGGGCTAAGACAGCAGGTGGTCCGGGAGGGGGTGTGACAATGGTGAGAAAAGCCATTTGCGGCTGAGGAAGGCTACCCTAGTCTTTAGAGAAGGGAGGTATGTTTTGTTATTTTTCTGTTGTTATTTCCATGTTATTTCCTTTATTATCTTGTAGCTATTGTTATTTGGCTCTATAAATATATAATTACAGAGTGCTATCTCTATTTCTTCCATTAAAATAGTAACTATAGTGTTATAAGAGTAAGGAACCTCACAATTGGTATCAGAGCCACGACAAATGGAAGAAAGGCTGGCGGAAGAGATGAGAGAGAGCCAATATTATAAGAAAAAGGAGGAGTCAGGCACCTCCGATGGATCATCATGAAGCTAAAAGGCAAAATGGAAGAGTTGGATGTCACGGCTGAGGTGAACACAAACACAGTAGATCGGAGCAAGTACAAGAAGTTGGAGATGCCAATGTTCTTAGGTGAAAATCCATAGTCCTGGGTATACCGTCCAGAGCATTTTTTTGAAATTAATAACCTGTCGGAAGCTCAGAAAGTGAAGGTGGCTGTGGTGAGTTTTGGACAAGATGAAGTAGATTGGTATAGATGGAATCACAACTGTAAGAAGTAAAATCATGGGAGGATTTAAAACCTAAATGTTTAGGGGCCAAGCTTATACGTATTCAACAAGATGGATCGTACAATGAGTATGTCAAAAAATTTGTGAACTACTCAGCACCTCTCCCTTACATGGCAGAGAGTGTACTCTGTGATGCCTTCTTGACAGGATTAGAACTGGCATTGCAAGCATAAGTGTTTAGTCGACATCCCCAGACGTTAGAAGACTGCATGAAGGAAGCACAACTGGTTAACAACCGCAATTTGGCTCTCAAATTGTCTCGAGCTGAGCTGGGGATTCATGAGTCCAAAGGAGGGGAACCAGCTAACACTAAGGCCCCAGTGGGCAACGAAAAAGGGAACCCGAGGAAGAATGAGTTCCAAATGAAACAAATTACCATACCTCTAAAAGGAAGTTATCAAAAAGGGGATCCACCAGTTAAAAGGCTTTCTGATGCGGAGTTTAGATCAAGGCTGGAACAGGGACTCTGTTTTAGGTGTAATGAGAAATACTCTCTTGGGCACCGTTGTAAGATAAAAGAAAAAAGGGAGCTCATGCTCTTTATACTTAACGAAGAAGAAAGTGCAGATGAGGGGGAAAACTCAGAAACACAAAGGGAGGAAATAATGGAACTCAAATAGTTGGACACCTTAGAAGAAGCTGTGATCGAATATCGAACTATTACCAGTTTGACCACCAAAGGAACTATGAAACTGAAGGGAGAAGTAAAGGGAAAAAAGATAATTGTGTTGACCGACAGTGGGGCAACCCACAACTTCATTCATTGAGTTGGTCAAGGAGAAAAGGATACCAATGGAAAGCGACACTCAATTTGGAGTTACCATTTGGGATGACATGAGTTATAAGGGAAAAGGTATTTGCAGAAGAGTCGAGATCAAGCTAGAGGGACTGACGGTAGTAGCTGATTTCCTAGCCGTGGAGTTAGGAAAAGTGGATGTAGTTTTGAGAATGCAATGGCTAGATACGACGGGTACCATGAAGGTGCATTGGCCCTCATTAACAATGGTGTTTTGGATTGGAGAAAACAAGCTGATTCTCAAGGGAGATCCCTCACTCATTAGAGATGAATGCTCATTGAAGACAATAGAGAAAACATGGGAAACGAGGACCAGGAATTTTAATTGAATGGTAGAATTATGAGACAGAAGATGATCCCGAGGGAAGAAAAACACAGGACCAACAAGGGAAAAAGGAGGATTTGCTGATGATCAGATTCCTATTAAACCAATACACCAACCTGTTTGACACTTCAAAAGCCTTACCATCTAAGAGACCCATAGACCATTGTATCCTTACATTACCAGAACAAAAACCTATCAATGTACGACCATGCTCAAAAGGAAGAAATAGAGAAACTTGTTGCAGAAATGCTACAGGCAGGGATAATCAGACCCAGCCATAGTCCTTTCTCAAGTCCTGTGCTGCTGATAAAGAAAAAAGATGGTGGATGGAGGTTTTGTGTGGATTACCAAAAATTGAACAAAATCACAATAGCTGATAAATTCCTCATACCCGTGATTGAAGAATTGCTAGACGAACTACACGGGGCCACTATTTTTTCAAAACTAGATCTAAAATCTGGTTATCACCAGATTAGAATGAAAGATGAGGATATTGAGAAGACTGCGTTTCGGACACACGAGGGCCACTATGAATTCCTAGTCATGCCATTTGGGTTGATGAATGCCCCTGCCACTTTCCAATCTCTCATGAACCAGGTATTTAAACCCTTCCTAAGACGTTGTGTACACTGGTTTTTTTTTTTTTTTTATGATATACTCATTTACAGTTCGGACATAACTGATCATGAGAAGCACTTAGGAATAGTGTTTGCAGTATTAAGGGATAACCAGTTGTATGCTAATCGGAAGAAGTGTGTGTTTGCCCATTCCCAAATACAATATTTAGACCATAACATATCCAAAAAAGGGATGGAAGTAGATCAGGAAAAAGTATGAAGCATGTTACAATGGCCCAACCTAAGGATATAACTGGTTTAAGAGGATTCTTAAGGCTGACTGGGTATTATAGACGTTTTGTCAAGGGTTATGGAGATATCACAGCCCCCTTAACCAAATTGCTGCAGAAAAACTCTTTTAAATTGGATGAAGAAGCCACTCTTGCTTTTGAGAATTTGAAACTGGCAATGACTACAATACCCGTGCTAGGACTTCCAGATTGGTCCCTGTCCTTCATGGTAGAAACTAATGCTTCAGGCAGTGGCTTGGGAGCAGTACTATCACAAAATGGCCACCTCATCGCGTTCTTTAGTCAAAAGCTATCTCCAAGGGCCCAATCTAAATCAATCTACGAAAGAGAATTGATGGCTGTAGTGTTGTCAGTACAGAAATGGAGACATTACCTTTTGGAGAGGAAGTTCACCATTATGTCGGATCAAAAAGCTTTGAAGTTTCTACTGTAACAAAGAGAGGTTCAACCACAGTTCCAAAAATGGTTAACTAAACTTTTGGGATACGATTTTGAGATTATGTACTAACCAGGACTCCAAAATAAAGCTGTCGATGCACTCTCAAGGGTGGAGATCTCACCGGAGCTGAATACAATGTCAACATCTGGCATTGTGGATATGGAAATAGTTACCAAAGAAGTAGAGAACGATAAAGAACTCCAACAAATAATGGAGCAACTTCAAACTGACCATCCACCTGAAGGGAAGTACTCGTAGGTCAATGGACGGCTACTGTATAAGGGAAGAGTAGTGTTATCTAAATCATCATCTCTCATACTGAGTCTATTGCACACATTCCATGACACTATTTTTGGAGGCCATTGAGGTTCTCTAAGAACCTACAAACGGATGAGTGGTGAGCTCTATAGGAAGAGAATGAAGGTAGACATTAAAAGCTATGTAGAGCAATCGAGGTATGTCAAAGAAATAAGTACAAAGCTACCAAGCTGGCAAGGGTTCTTCAACCTCTTCCCATACCAGAAAGAATTTTGGAAGACTGGACTATGGACTTTATAGAAGGACTTTCTAAAGCAGGGGGCATGAATGTAATTATTGTTGTGGTCGATCGATTAAGCAAATATGCTTATTTCATCACTTTGAAACACCCATTCTCAGCAAAGCAAGTAGTAGCGAAATTCATTGATAAGGTAGTAAGAAGGCATGGAATTCCTAAGTCTATCATCTCGGGTAGAGACAAAAATTTTCTTAGCAACTTTTGGAAGGATTTATTCTACACTATGGGAACCATACTCAAAAGGAGCAGGTCCTTTCACCAACAAACAGATGGACAAACAGAGAGAGTAAACCAGTGTTTAGAGACATATTTAAGGTGTTTCTGTAATGATCAGCCTAGTAAATGGGATCAGTTCATACCCGGGGCGGAGCTGTGGTATAATACAACTTTCCATGCCTCTACGTGCACAACCCCTTTCCAGGTCGTATATGGTCGGCCACCACCACCCATGCTATCATACGGAGAAAATAAGACATCAAACAATGAGGTTGAATTGTTGCTGAAGGAAAGGGACTTGGCAATTAATGCACTGAAGGAAAATCTACATGTCGCTCAAAACCGAATGAAGAAAATGGCAAGTATGAAAAGAAGGGAACTCAAATTTAAAGTCGGAGATGAAGTGTTTCCCAAACTAAAACCATACCCCCAACGTTCATTAGCAAGGAAAAGAGCAGAAAAGCTAGCTTCTAGATATTATGGCCCTTATCGGATCACTGAAACAATTGGAGAAGTAGTATATAGACTCGATCTTTCTCCAGAAGCATCAATTCATAATGTCTTTCATATTTCCCAACTGAAACATAAATTGGGAAAACAACACACAGTACAACTCCAAAAGTTTGTGCTAACTGCAGAAGTTAAGCTACAACTATGGCATGAAACAGTCTCGGGCATTCGCTGGAGTACAAAACTGGGGGCAAATGAATGGCTGGTGAAGTGGAAAGGGCTACCCGAAAGTGAAGCGACGTGGGAGTCAGTTTACTTGATGAACTAGCAGTTTCCTACGTTCCACCTTGAGGACAAGGTGAGCTTGGAGACGAGGGGTATTGTGAGGCCTCCTATTATTAATGTGTACAAAAGAAAGGGTAAGAAAGTAATCCCACAGGACAACCTGGATGGAAGGAAGAATTAGAATGGGATCGTGGGTAGTGGTTTGTCCTATAAATAGTAGCTATGAGGGATCAGGGTAGGACAGATTTTTATGGTGATTATCATGGTAAGAAAAGCCATTTGCGGCTGAGGAAGGCTACCCTAGTCTTTAGAGAAGGGGGGTATGTTTTGTTGTTTTTATGTTGTTATTTCCATATTATTTCCTTTATTATCTTGTAGCTACTGTTATTTGGCTTTATAAATATATAATTATAGAGTGTTGCCTTTGTTTTTGCCATCAAAGTAGTAATTATAGTGTTATAAGAGTGAGGAATCTCACACATCCATAGAGTATATAGTATATGAAACCATCATAGAAGAATAGGGGGTTGGACCCCATAAATCAAAATATATTATAGCAAAATTTTCCTTAGCATGAGATCCAGAATTAGAGAAGGGAAGATGATGAGATTTTCAAAATTGATAATAATCACAAAATTCAGTTTCACAATTGTCATTAACTATCAGATTACAACCTTTTACTATAGTCTTCAAAATTTTGGACAACGGATGTCCAAGTCTCTTGTGCCAAACAACTTTAGATACAACAACGTTACTATTGACAAGATTGGTTCCTCTTGTCAAGATAAAAGTTTAAGTACTCTTATTTTTGTGCATAACTTGTTGCTTGATATAACTTCTAAAAACCAGAGCTTCTTCTTTCTTTACTTTCACACTCTCAAGTTGATAGATTCCATCCTTAAGAGTTCCTTTCAACATAATTTTCCTTGTAGCCTTATCCTTAATAAAACAACAATAGCCATGGAATTCAAGATAAATATGGTTATCTTGTGCCAATTTTAAAACACTCAGTAAATTCTTAGTAATATTAAGAATACATAATATATTCTTAAGAGCCAAATCTTTTTCAACATCAGTCAGATAAGAAAAACCAACATATGAAATGTGTAAATTACTTTGATTCCCTACTGTAACCTTTTCCATACTTGTATATTCAGTTGACTTGGACAAATTTGAGCATTATGTCGTAACATGATTGGTGGCACCATTGTCAATGTACCAATTTGGGTCGATGACGGTTTCAGAGGTGGCAAAAGGATTAGTTCCTGAGTTGATATAAACGCAGTCGGGCTCGGGTTTGAGGATGCATTTGAACTTTGACCTCCTTTATCTTGAGAGAGGACTAGAAAGTTGTTTGTTAAAAAGGTTATAGCAAACTAAGAAAGAATGACCATACTCATCACATACTTGGCAAGTTGGTTCATTACCACAAGCTCAAACACGGCCTCCCCCATTATTAGAACCCACGCGCTGCCCATTCAAATGAACCCAACCATTTCCATGAAATTGTTTATTGTTAAAAAATTTTGGGTTCACTTGAGCTGAACCTTTACGCCACATTCATAGTAGGGTTTTGTACTACATTTCCAGTGTATCTTTGACTATTTTCGTGCTTCGAACGTTTTTTTTAAAAAATAAGTAGTTCTAAGATTTACCACCTTGAATCACAGCTATGACCGGGTTGTATACTTCATCCAAGCCGAATAGCACCTGTGAGATAAGAGCACGTCTAGGAATTAGACTTCCAACTTAACTAAGATTGTCAGCATTGGTTAATAGCATTAGTTTTCATTAACCGTAAATAATCCTCCATTCTAAAGTTACCTTTCCTTGTAGTTTGAAATATTTGGCAAAGAAAGTCTTCTTCAGCTCTGGATGGACACAACAAAAAAGTCTTGTGTTGCTTTCCACAAATGTTTGGCGTTTCTAAATCCAATGAGTTGGATAGCGATTGTAAAGTCAATCAAGTAACAGTAGATAGGTAGTAACCCACTGTTCAAAGGCGGGATTGACGGCGACTGCAATGGACGAACTTGACGACGCGCCTGGGTTTGTGGCGTCTCTGTCTTTGGTCATGGTGGTGCTGCTTTCTTGGCCGGACGTCAGAATTCCTAGAGAGCATGGTGTTTCATTGGTTAAATGCTTGTATCCCTTGAGGATAGGGAGGGCGATGGTTTTCCAGAGAAGGTAATTATTTTTGTCAAGCTTCACTGTGATAAGTTGATTAAAAACTGGGTTTAAAGGTGGATTAGAAAATGATGGTGCAGAGGAGGTAGGAATGGTCAGAAAAGGAAACGAGGCAGTTGTGTTTTGAGAGGCGTTTGCCATAGGCTTTGATACGAAGAAGTTTCACAAAAATGGTAAAATGATAAGAAAATACATAGTGAAGACGATTTTGGTATTAATTTCTCTGTATTTTCTGCCTTGCATTTATTGCATCCAATAACATCTTTTTATACACATTTTATCCCATTTTGGGGATAATAAACAATAAAGAACGAATTAAATATTACACATAATTCTTGGTTAATATTGTACCCAGTAGTTTACAGGCTAATGGGTAACAAACTATTAACAGATTAATTCCTTAGAAATAATATTACATTTCCTTATTACCTTGTTGATGTGGCTCCAGCTTGGTTAATATTTGCTGACTGGTATGTTGTGTCATGATCTTCTTTAACAAGATTTTTGTATAACAAATTGAGGGGTTTTCATAGAAAAAAGGATGAGAGATTGGTCTGAGCTTTAATTTTATTTTATTTCTAAGAAAATAAGGGAATGATTTGAGTTTGAAGTCTTTTTCTATTAGGTTTTTTATTTCTTAAAAAAAAAAAGAGAAATTTTTAAACTTTTCAAATATACTATACTTAAATATCTCAACTTAACTTAAAATTGTTTCCAAATTTTTTAACATATTTATTATTCTTTTAAAAATGAAATGGTTGTTGCAAGGGTATTGACTTAGGAGTTTCATATGTCGAGTTGGGTCGAGTTGGAGGAAAATTATGGACTAACCCTAAGTATCTGGGTTGACATAGAACCCTATCGATTTAATATGCAAGAGTAACTCAACCCAAAAAATTTAAATTGTGCCGGATTGGGTTGGCGGATTGTTTTTTTTTTTTTTTTTTTTTTTATCTCTCTATAATTTAGTCGAATTTTCATATTGTTTTTAATATGCAATGTGAACAAATTGGCATTTGCAAGGTGACATGTTGTACATTCAAATTCCAAGTCTATGAATCCTTTCAACATGAGATTTACTTTTAGGTTTTACGCTTTATATATACATAATCCGGTTGGGCAGGGTCAACCCAACTTCTTACTTGCACAACCTGGCTAGGTACCCGACTCAACTATTTTTTCCTCCAATTTTCTAACGCAACCCAACTCTTATGGTTTGGGTTGGATAATCCGAATTGGTCGGGTTACCGATTTTTTTGAACACCTCTACGTATTGTCATCCTATCATTTGTAGAAAATCGTGAAGCAATGATCCTATAAAATAAGTGGAGATACACCAATTAATTAGACTATATTGAAGAAATTTTCCTCACCTTAAAAGAATAAGAAATTATTACAATTTCTCAAATTCTATCATAGGTTAGTTTTTGAATAAACGTTTTTTTTTAAACAGTAATTTATTTTTTCTTGAGATCAAATCTTAGACTCTCAAAGATATTGATCTCTCACCTCAAGAATCTAGAAATAACGGACTCCAAAATATTTATAGATTCCTTCGTAGGATTTTTTTAGCGAAATCGACATGGTTATTACAAAAAAATGTTGATTAGGAAACCTTATGAAATATATATTTTATTTTGAGTTTAAAGAAACTAATTTTAAAGCAAAAAAAATTCTAAATGGTTTAAAGAGAAAAATTTAAGAAAATACTTCAAAATTACATGCAATTATAGTTAAAAGTATTTTAAAAATTTCAATAAATTTTTAATGAAGATCAAATAGAAATAACACATCATAAACCAAATCAAATATACCACACAATATTTTTTTTTAATTCTTTTGGTACACGATTATTTAGATTTCTCTAAACGGTAATTTATTTTTTTACACGATCGTTACTTTTTTTGCACGATCATTTACTTTATTTTACATGATCGTTTATATTTGGCTATTCCAATCTAAATGATATTTTTCAAGATTCTTTATACACGATCTTTTATTTTTTTTACACGATCGTTTTTCTACACGATCGTTTACATTTGGCTACTCCAATCCAAATAATTGTTTTCAAGATTCTTTATACACAATCGTTTACTTTTTTTACACGATCGTTTACATTTGGTTACTCCAATCTAAATGAATTTTTTTCAAAAATTTTTATACACGATCTTTTGAATTTTGCTATTTTTTGTATACAGTCATTTAGATTTGGTTACCCTAATTTAAACGACGTAAAAAAAAGAGGAAACGAAGAAAGACGATGGAAAGAAATCATAGCAAAAAAAAAAAGAGAATAGAAGAAATACGATGGAAAGATTAAATGACGTAAAAAAGAAGAAAGACAATGGAAAGAAATCGCAGCAGAAAAAAAAAAAGAAGGAGAAGGAAAAGAAGAAAGACGATCAAAGAAATTGCAGGAGGAAGACGAGGAAAGAAATCGCGAGGAAGAGAAGAAAGATGGAAGCATAAACTTGGAATATTTAAAAAATGGCTAACTTTATGAGTTTTATTACACGGGTCATAAATAGTTTAGTGTTTTGTTACATTTATGAAAGTTTTCTAATTATAATAATAATAATAACAATAATAAATATAATAATAATAATATAAGACTTTTTGCATATAACTTTTTCTTTTTCTCTATTTTTTTATCGAGAGAACAAAAATATTAAAAGACTTTCTTTTTAGCATAACAATAAAAAGGTAGCAAAAAAAAAATTCCTTATATTTTTTTTTCTTTTTCTATACATTCAAATAAGAGAAGAATAAAAATAAAGATTCAATCTCGAAGGAAATTGCTTGTTGTATGAGGTGCGGATCATTGAAATAAATCTTTACCTAATGCAACCTCCAACTAAGTTTTTCTTTTATGAGATTATATTCAAGGTAAAGAAAAAAATAATAAAAGAAAAAAAAATAATAAAATAATAATTAAAAAAACAATGAAACAAAAAAAATAAAAAAACCACATTTTGTAGAGAAATAGGTTTCTTAAAAAAACAAATTGCAAAAATTCTCCAAATAGTCAAATTTCTTTCTGGGAAACTTACATAAATCTAACAAAACTTTAAACTATTCACGGCCTGTGTAACAAAGCCCATAAGGTTAGCCATTTTTAAATATTTTAGGTTTGCCCTTTCATCTTTCTTTTCTTCCTCGCGATTCGTTTTTCTCATGTTATTTCGTCTTCCCCATATTCCTCTGTGATTTCATCTTTCTTCTTTTCTCTTTTTCTTTTCTGCGATTTTTTTTCATCATGTTTCTTATTTTTCAATTTTTTCTTTCTGTGGTTTAATCCCTCCATCGTTTTTCTTCTTTCCTCTTCGTTTTTTTCGCTTCGATTTCTTTCCATCGTCTTTCTTCTTTTTTTTTTTTACGCATTTACATTTGGGTAACCAAATCTAAACGACTGTATATGAGACTGTGTACAATAAAATAGAAAAATCTAAAAGATCGTGTATAAAGAATCTTGAAAAAAAATCATTTAGAAATGATCATGTAAAAAAAACAAAAGATTGTGTATAAATAATTTTGAAAAAAGAATCATTTAGATTGGAGTAGCCAAATGTAAACGATTGTTTAAAAAGGTAAATGATCATGTAAAAAAAATAAAAGATCGTGTATAAAAAATCTTGAAAAAATTCATTTAGATTGGAGTAGCCAAATATAAACGATCGTGTAAAAAAAGTAAACGATTGTGTAAATAAATCTAAACGATCGTGTAAAGAAATCCAAACGATCGTGTACCAAAAGAATTTAAAAAATTGTGTACCAAATTTTAAAAAAAAAATCATTTAGATTTAGGTCCCTAAATCTAAACGATCGTGTAACAAAATGAAACGATAAATTGAAAAGATAAATTGTAGCCATATCTAAACGATTGCGTCCATATCTAAACTATCGCGTATAAATTATAGTCAGATCTAAACGATCGCGTATAAATTATAGCTATATCTAAACTATGAATTATATCTTAATGATCACGTATAAATTGTAGTCATATCTCAACGATCGCGTATCAAATAATACCCAAATCTAAACGATCGCAAATATATTACGCGCGAGTTATTGACGGTGTGGTTGACGGGGCATTTTTTGTATTTTACACGGTGGGCCTCTAGGTTTTTTTCCGTTTTTAGAATTATTCTATAGAGTGTAAATATTTTGCCGCTTTTTTATATTTTTGAAAAGACCCCTTTCTTTTTCCTCTCTTAGAGATTCTCTAATACATTTTTTCTCCTTTCAAGTGAGCAAAGATCCCTATTTATGGACCCCGGGGTGCACCACAAATTAGAAAAATTTGATAAGTATAAAATCAAATTAGATATTATATGATTTTATTAAATTTCTTTTTTAAAAAATATTAAAATGTGATATTGAAAGATTTTGTCCAAAATACATTTATTTGTTTTTCCTAAAACGATAAATCAAAAAGATTTTGTATAAATAAATTAATTTAAATAAGTCAAAATTGATTTGAATTTTTTTAATAATAGATATTCTCATTAATTGTGTTATTTTCCCTTTTAATAAAAGATTAAAAAAATTATCATAAGATTTTATATTATTACAAAATAATTTTCCTTTGTTTTTCTTTAAAAAAAATAAAATAAAGTCTTAGCCAATATTACAATTACTACATTTTAAAGAATAATAAAAAAAAGTTGTAGGATAAAATTAGGTGGCTATACACTTTTTTAGAGAGTTTTCTTTTGTGTGATTTAAAATTTCAACATATTGTGATGATTGGATCCTAACCTGTTGAAAGGATCGGGTTTGCTCTTGAACCCGAAAAAGGAGCAAGTAGCGGTTCGACTCTAATATGTGGAAGAATCAAAAGAAGGTTTTCAATCAAAATCTCAAGAGGTGCTTGGAAAAGTGGATGTAGGTCGAGTTTGACTGAATCACTATAAAATTATGATGTCTTCTTCTCTAACTCTTTTCTAATTATTTTTGCATTTAATTTTACTTGCATATATTTGTTGGTTGAGTTTGATTGCATACTCTATTACATACTTTTTTTTTTTTTTGATCAATCTTGTTATTTAACATAGTTTAACTAAAGTTTTGTATTTAATTTAAAAATTATCTTATTATTTTCATTTAGGCTTATTTGTTAAAAAGTGTAATTAAACCCTATTCACCCCCTTCTAGGGTTGTCGTACCAGTCCAACAATTGCTATTAAAGCGAGGTTGCTCATCTTCAATTTTTAATTTATTGATAAACTTTATTGTTAAAACATTATGGCACATCTGTTGGCAAATGGGATTGTTGAATGTCAATCTACTTCTAGACTTCCTTATTTTGATGGTTTATGAATATTGGAAAGCTAGAATGAAAATTTCACTAGAAGAAATCTAGCCTTTAATGTTGGTTGGAAAAAATGAAAAATGAGCTTTAATGTCGCTTTTTAAAAAGTAGATGTTTAATGTCGGTTTAAAACTGACTTTAAACATATCCTCCTTTTGAAAAGCAACATTAAAAATCCTTTTTAATTTAAATTTTATTTTTTTATTTGTAATAAAAACTAACTATTTCTCTCTCTTACTTTACTCATCTAAATGACCCACACAATTTCTTCCATCCAATTTCTTCTTCTCTTCTCATTCTCATCTCACACTCTTCCCTTTCTTCTCCAAATAGTCACCACCACCACTACCACAGTCGTCCCTCATGCCCATCCCATGCCTGCCACCACCGTTGTCACTCTTCCCTTTCTTCGATCGTCTTTATGCTTGCCACCACCGTTTGTAGTCCTTTTCTTCGACCACGTTCGTGCCTAGCCCTCGCCACCACCATTGCACGTCCGCATCTGTCTCACAGGCTCAAATATGGTCTGCTTGTGGCCAGATATGTTGCAAGAGTGCCGATTAGCTGTCGTCCGAAAGGTTCAATAGGTATCTGTAATAGATCTTTAAAGTATTTTCGAATTTATTTCTAGTATCAGTTACATTCTTTTGGATGATGAATTGTTGTTTTTTTTTTTTTTGGATAAAATGTTGATTAATATATATATTGTTCTATTTGTGTTTGTTCTTTTTCTGTTTAAACTTTATTTCTAGTATCAGTTACATTCTTGTATATTTAGTTTTTTCTTATAACAACTGGTGGTGAGTGTAGATATCATTTTCAACCCTTGGATGCTTATTTTCTTTTTTCTCATGTGTATATTTCTTGCTTCTGGGTTTTTTATCTGAAAAACTGACTATCATTGAGTGCCTTTATTGTAATCTCATTAATTTTTGAACCAAGTATATTATATATGGGTATGGATGTTGGAGTTGGAGCAGACATGGACTTATGTTTTCTTTTTAAAAATATTTTTTATTTGAAAAAGCTGCTTACAACTGTACTTTTTGATTCCATCACTTCCAAAGTCTAAGGTTTTGCAATGCACAAGAAGATTTCAAAGCCCATTCCAAACAGCTTCTTCATTTTACTAAGAGATGGAAGAAAATGGATTATAGCAAAAAAAAAAAAAAAAAAAAAAAGCAAGTTAAGAACGAAAAAAGGAAAGGAAGGGTACAGAATGCCAGAAATCAAGAGTTTTAGAGAGAGAGAAATAGAAAAAGAAAAAAGAAAAAAAGTTTTAGAGAAAGAGTTTAAAGTCATTCTTCTATTTTTCAAGTTTATCTTGTACCTCATTTCTCAAGCTTTTATTTTTTGTTTGTTTTTTTGGTAAGTTTTAGAAGAAGAAGCTTGTTGTGGGTAAGTTCATTCTAAAGCTTTGATCAAAGCTCATTATTATTCACAATTTTACACGTTTCTATTTCTTGTACGTTGTCTAACATGCTTAAGGAACTTTTTGAACTGGTTCTATGAGCTTGCCTATTCTCCAAATCAAAGCTTAGTCATAAACATAACTTCTGTTTTAAAGGTTAGAACACTTTCTTCTTATAACACTTGCATAATTATGCAATTTGCTATCAAGTAGTTCATGTGTTTGTGTACTTTGTTTTCATCTCTTCTTTGAACTTTCTAAAGAGGCATATATTAGTTGCTCTTCCGATGGAATATCTCTCTTTTATTCTAAACATGCATAGGAGCATGTTTAGCATGTTATGAAATATCTCTAATAACATGCATATTAGTTACCAAGTAATTGCATGTAGATGTTTGGAAAAACAAGGTTGTGATGTAGTTCACTTCTTTTTAATATAAATGATGACAAGTGACATTTGCTCTCTTTATTGAACTGTCATTTTAATATTTTTGTGAAATATACTTCAAGTTTGCTCCCTTATTGAACAAGATATTTCATTGAATTTGAAGCATTTATTAGAGCTCATCACAAATTCTTTACTTGTTATTGAATTGTACAGGCATATAATCGTTGGGGCATCGCTCGAGTTGCAAAATAATTGAACCAGGTATGTATTGAAATTGTTGTTTATTCAATTGTGCTTTTGTGAACTATAATGTTTTTTAATATGCATAATGAGTTTAATGTCTAACAACATTTGTATAGGGAGGAGGAAGGAAACCATGGAATAGTATTGACTTTATTTGTGCATATGATGGTTTCACTTTGGCTGATTTAGTGACTTATAATAGTAAACATAATTTAGCAAATGGTGAAGACAACAATTATGGTGAAAATCATAATAATAACTGGAACTGTGGACAGGTATGCAATCAATTGTATGCATCTCATACGATCATCGTTGATGTGGTATTAAGATAAAATCATTGGACCTTAATAACAATAGGCATACTTTAGGATTAGGTATTGTTTATCAAACAAACCAAAACCTCTTTAATGCCTTCTGATGGTTAAAGCTTAATTCCACTAATGGTTTTAGAATCATGTTGGACTCCTCTGCAACATTTCTTTTCCTAATGGTTTTAGAATCATGTTGGACTCCTCTGCAACATTTCTTTTCCTTTAAAGATATTATTATTAGTATCAAATTTTCATAAGATAGTATGATTATTCTTGTCTAAAAGCCTTTACCTTTTAGTGTTCAATTGGTTCAAGTCACTTACAGATAGAATGGGTTTAGGTTTTAATCTAGTTCATCAATCAATGTAATTATTTCTATTTTCTATTTAGGAAATAACTAATAAGTATTAAAGACTCGTAGTTTGTATTTATAAGGATGAGTATTAATCTTTCTATGCAGGCGTCTCTAGAGAGCTTCTTATTCCTTTTGCTTAGTTACTCGATATGTTTAATATTTTTTGCTATGTTTTCACCTTTACACTATGTTGTTTTGTTGAATGTATGAGTAACGCTTTGCTAAGGGAGAGAGGTACTTCTGTGGTCAGTTTATTATGCAATTCTAAAGATTAAATGATGCTTCAAATAGATTGTTGGTTGTTGATTGTGTATTTTGTGTTGATATTTTTGTTATGAAATGTAATGGTAGGAAAGGGGAAGGCCTTTAATAACACTAAAGTGAAGCATAGAGTGAAGCGGTCTATTAAGGTACCCACGATTGGTAACAAGCTAGCAGATATGTTGATTATTAATGGAGGAAATATGGCCAAAAGTCAATCAAGGGTTCTCCACACCCAAGGTATACAAATATGATTGCTTTACTTTTCAGCTTATTGTGTTGATGTTGCTTATTTCTTTATAGATTGATATTGGTTTTCATAATAATGTTATGTAAAAAATGTTGATTATTCATTTGGTGGGCAATATAATGAGCTAATCAATTACAAGAATTCATAGGTTGCCACATAAAATGTTTTTTTTTTTTTAATTTGGGAAAAGGATTGTATATGATTGCATCTATGGAATATTTCTAATATTAGATTGAAGAGATTTAGGAAAGCCTAATGGATGGGGTAGACTGAAGAGAGTTATGTAGATTGGGGTGTGGATATAAAATCTTGAGAAATTTTCAAACAACTTTGTTATTCTATATAAATGGTTTATTTGGATATTGTTTGTAGATAATTGAAGTCATATCGGGTTGAAAGCTAAGCGATTGTGCAGAGATGGCCAGGCGACCGTTGAAAATTGAAGACTGAAAAGACATTTAGGATTTTTAATTATTTAATTCTTGTATTAGAATATTTTTTCATGTACTGTTGTAGAATGTATATATAAACATAATATTAAAATTTTATTGTGTATTCAAATGTAAAAGACAAATATTATAGTTTCTAAAATAATATGAATTTCATTGATTTGTTGACGTGTGAAAAACGTATTTACCTACATTGACCCAATGTCGGTCTATAGGACAATAATGTAACAATTAAATAAAAATAAATTTGTAAAAATGAACCCAAAAACTAGGCTTTATTGTCGGTTTTAAACCGACATCAGAGTTCAACCGACATTAAAGGGCTTCAATAACACTATCAAAGATGTCGATTGAAAACTGACATTAAAGGCCTTTAAGTTCGTTTTTAAACCGACATTAAAGGGCTTCAATAACACCATCAAAGATGTCGATTGAAAACCGACATAAAAGGCCTTTAATGTCGTTTTTAAATCGACATTAAAGAGGCCTTTAATGTCGTTTTTAAACTGACATTAAAGCCCAACCGACATTAAACGCCTTTAATAACGCTCGCAAAGATGTCGGTTGCCAAGTGACATTAAAGCCCTTTAATGTCGGTTTAAAACAGACATTAAAGGTCAGATTTCTTCTAGTGTTTATTTGCAATCTATTGACTATATGTAGATGCACCACATGTAGGGTCAAAAATTAGCCACTACTTTGCATGTGAAAGGTAAAGTTTTTCTCTTTCTTTTTTCTCTTTTGTTTTTCCTTTATGGACAAAATAATTTTACAGAAAAAAAGTCTCAACCTTTCCTCTCTCTCAATTTCTTTGTGTATATGTGGTTTGATGGAAGATTTTGACTGAGGATGGCAAGTTGGTGTTGATAATAAAGAGAAGAAGAAGAAGGAGGAGAATCAACACAAGAAAACTTTTTAAGTGGATCAGTTGTTAACAAACCTACATCCAACGTGCTTGGGAGCAAGATTTTTAATAAAAAAAAATTCTTTAGCAATTGATACAAGATATATTATTCTTCTACCCTTAAGGCTCTACTTAAAAAAGAGGTTAAAAGGAGTTAGTTATAACTAATTTTGCAGCTGGATTTCTTTTACAAGTAGATAAAGAAAATAAACTAACTTTGTTGAATATTCCACAAGTCTCCACCTCAAAAGACATAGAGTGCAAATTTTTTGTGTGTGTGACTTGACTCCCAAGCTTTTGATGCAGTCACTCGTTTTTGGGTTCTAAGAACCCGATTGTTTAAAGACATTTAAGGCACTTCATTCGAGTGACTACCTTTGTCAACATATCAACTACGTTCTCATTGGTATGAACTTTAAGCATTTCTACTTCTTGTTTTTTGATTTGTTCTCTGATGAAGTGAAATTTAATGTCTATGTGATTAGTTCTACTATGATATTGTTGGTTTTTGGAAAAGTGAATGGTGTTTTGATTCTCATAGTAAATCTTTACAGATTTTGTGGTATGCCAAAGTCCTTCAAGAGTCCTTTTAACCAAATAGCTTCCTTAATATTCAACTTCAGTAAATGATAGGGTCACCCCAGGTTGTAGTGAAGCTTTCCAGCTTAGATACCTAAGGACCTATTTTCCTGCAAAGCCATAAAGCTTAAACATTTCTTTAGGACATATTTTATACTTCATTTGAGCATTCATTAGATACCCAAGGACCCATTTGGCTGCTTCTCAATATCTTTTGCCTGGGTTAGCCATGTACCTGATGGATAACATACTAACACATCGGAATTAAGGATCGAAATTTTACCCTAGATGCATCTAAATTAATTTAGATGTTAACATGCTTAAGACAAAAAGCCCTAATTACATTAATTAGGGTTTAGAACAAAAACATACCTTTGTAGCTTCTCCCAACTTCTCTAAATTTCTTCACGATCACAAATTGGGACCACCATTAGTGTTAACCCACTATTCTCCTGACTAAGAACTGGGTTGTGGATTTCGTTAAGTGAAAGAATTAGAAAAAGAGATGGAAATTAGAGATGGAAAAAAAATTTTGAGATTTGAGAGGATAAATTTGTTTGTAATTTAAAGTTACAAAAATTGCAAAAATCTTTTTCCAAGTTGAAAAATGCCCCTTAGATAGACTAATTACATGCAAAATTGCATGTAATTAGTTTATTAAATCTCAATACCTAACATTCCACTAACATATATTTAGTGGAATTAATCACCATTCCATTATCTCTTAGTAGGCTTGGTGTCATCCCCATAAGCTTCCACATAGCCCACTAAGAGTTAGTGGGATTATCCAACAAAATGTTGAATTTTTTCACTAACTTTGGTCAAGGGGCAAAATGGTCATTTGACCATTCTAGTCAAAGTCAAACTTTGACTTTTTTATGTCAAAAGTCAGCATTTTGACTTTTTACCATTTTGTCCGTCTTGACTACTTCTGACCTCCTGAGCATGAATCCACATTCATTTTTCTAAAATTCAAATCACATTTGAATATAAAGCCAGTCAAAAGTCTACACTTTGACTTTTAACAACTTTGACCTTTTCTATCAATTTCGAGCTTTCGAATATCAAACCATATTCATATTTTTGATATTTAAGTCATATTTAAACTTAAAGCTCTATAACCGATGGCTATATTACATATATTTGTCGGTTTCTCTCTCTACCTAATTTGAACAATTTTGAATTGTTGCAACATATTGTTCTATTAATTAATTCCATGTGAGCTAGCAAGGGAACCTAATGGACCTATAGATCATGGGCTCCAACGATTCGAGATTAATTGGCTAAACTCTTTTAGACCAAGCTAATCAACATTCGTTAACTAACGAGTCATTCCACTAAAGTTCTGTAGTTGCACTCCCCTCACTATAGATATATTTACGTCCATTTGATAGAACCATGATCAGTAAGTTAATTCTTCACAGGTTGTTCGTAACCTTGGTTTGGTCAAAATACTGTTTTCCCCTCAAGAATACATCTTGTTCCTTAAGTCTCACTGATCCACTATTGAACATTTGGTTTAAGGTCCAACCTATAAACCGAGTCCCTCTTGGGCCAATGAGAGGGTGGAATTCCTTATTCAAGACTTAGATTCAGTCCTGAAGGGAACAACTTATCTACTAACCCTAGAGCGGGTAGGAGTGAAATCCATCTTGCACCCTATGTCCCTAGCCATTTACCCGATCTTACCCCTGAAATGGGAGACTTATTGGGCCAACGCCATTGAGCTACCCCCACTTATGCAGATCTAAGGATAATACAAGTTGAACAGAAGTTCATAGTTATCTTACGATTAAGATTAAGTTACCTAGGTCAATCATAAACGAAATAGTCAGTTTATATAGTCAACGGTGTTAGAATTTAAAAGTGACTATTTCATGGTTCTAGTCTTATGCAAACTCTTTACATAGGATGCTCCACTCTCATGTCTTTACATGAACGATTCAGGATCACCTCGTTTGTATTAACTACAGAGCAAGCCGTATCCATAATGTTTCTAGAAAAAGGCGCCCAACCTTATCTATACACTATAGACCGTTTGGGATATAAACTCAAACTTGATCCACATTTATGTCTCTACATAAAGTTCAAGTCTACACTAGATAACCTCGGGACCTTAGTTGATTGATTCAAGATTATAGTATTATATTTTCACTAATAAGTTCTCAATAACCACTTTATTGCATAGAATATAATTTTTACTACAAACCACGAGTTTTATGACATAAATTCCAACAGTACCTACTTATTATACTAGATGAACAAGATAGATCGGGCCTAGGGGAAATTATTAGGTATATTATACTACCTACCACTTATGAGTAGGGGATGTTTGTCATGTCTTAACATGGTTGGGATCTTCTGGGTTTAGATAGTTAGCAGGTGATAGTTTAAAGTGTTGTGCAAGGGGAATTACTACTTGTTTTGCATTTAACATATTAAACCCTTTAAGTACCTTATACAATAGTTACTTTGGTCTATAGTCAGAGTCCTCTTTGTTCTTTCTCTAGTGATATCAATGCTTAGAATTCTTTTAGATTCACCGAGTTCCTTCATATCAAATTCTTCATTCAAGGCTATCTTACTCTTTTAATATTAGCTTTAGATTTTCCTACAAGTAACATATCATCTACATACAAGAGTAAATAGATCTTAGAAGAATAGGAATTTGAATTTATATATGCACAACTGTCATAGGAACTTTTGTTAAAACCAAATTTAGAGATTAAATCAAGATAAAATACCTGGTCTTCTTTACCTTTTTAAGGTATCCTTGTGGTTGGTTCATGTATATGTCTTCTGTGAAATCTTCATGTAAGAATGTTGTTTTACATCAAGTTCAAGTTCTAAATTGTAACGCCCCTTTTAATTCTTTTAAGTCTTTTTTAACCTTACTTTCATCTCCTCGGGACCTCTTTCATTCAGATGTGATATCGGTTCATTCATGTCCCCCTCCTAAACTTGGGACATTACATGTCCACCAACTTCTGCTTGGTTCATCCCCGAACCATATCTTACTGAGAGAGGTTCTACTCTGATACCATCTGTAGCGCCTCAAGATCAGGATTCGAAATTTGGATCCCCGACATTCCCCTAAATCCTCTAGGACTTGACAGCATCATCCTCACTTGTATTAAAAGCTTATTAGAGTGAAAGTCATCCCCCACAAACCATCTCGAGTCCTTTCCACATGCTTTGCTCTCACTCACATGCATCTTGGGAAAATTTCCAGAAGGTCACCCAACATAGATTTGTTTTAAGCTAAGCATACGTAACTTTGGAGTTCTTATGATTGAGCCACCGAAAAAGAAAGTGCACCTTGTTAGTATAGCTAGTAGCTTTTTAATTCTTTTAAGTCTTTCTTAACCTTACTTTCATGTCCTCAAGATCCCTCTCATTCAGATGTCATATCGGTTCATTCATGTCCTCCTCCTAAACTCGGGGCATTACATAAATCTTCTTGAACAACTAATGAAAGAAGCATTCTTATGGAGGTTTGTTTAACAACCGATAAGAATATTTCATTGTAATAAATTCCCGCCCTTTGTTTAAAGCCTTTGGCAACAAGTTTAGCTTTATATCTAGGAGGTTGAAGATCGGGAACTCTTTCTTTAAGTTTATAAATCCACTTGCAAGATGTAGTCTTACAATCTTTAGGTAGCTTTACCAGAGTCTATGTATCATTAATAGTGAGAGATTACATTACTTCATTCATGGCATTTATCCAATGTCTAGCATTAGGGAAGCTTACTACCTCATCAAATATTTTTTGTTCATCATCATTTAGATGATTCATAACATTTAAGGGAAAACTTACGTAGTCTGCCTCACTATATCTAGAAGGAGGAATAATAGTTCTTCTTTGTCTATCTCTAGCCAAAGAATAGTTTGATAAGTCTTCTTCTTCTTGAGAACCTTTTTCTCCTTCTTCTAGCGTAGGTTATAGAAAGCTACTCAACTCTGTTTCTTCCACAGTGGTACTAGAAAGTTCATTAGATTCATTGTTTGGTGGGTGTCCACCTCAATCTCATTTGGTTAATGATCATATGTTTCAATAGGTTTATCAAACATAAACATAAGATCTTCCTTAAAAACCATATCTCTACTTGTTATACACCATTTTTCTATAGGATGCCACATTCTAAAACCTTTAACTCCTTCTGTAAAACCTAAGAACATGCATTTTATAACTTTAGGTTTTAATTTACCCCAACTTTGATGGACAAACCCTATACAACCAAAAATTCAAAGGTTTTGTAAATTATGGTGTTTGGACCATTTTTTTTTGTAATGCCAAAAAAATAAGGTCAATTTAAATTTAATTATCTTGATTTATTTTTATTTATGTTGAAATTATTGGTGTGTTAATTTGAGATAATTGGTGAGAGTTTGTAGATTTTGTAAAAATTAGAATTAATTAAATATTTTGGATGGATATTTAATCAAGTATGAAAATTGGGATTTGGGTGTTTTAAAGATTTGATTTAGGTTGTTTGATTTTGGGTTGATTATTTTGGTGTTGGATTTGAATGAATTAAGAATGGTTATATAAATAGTGTATATAATTAAATAAATTTTTTGGAATGAAAATAAATATATTATGATAATATAATTATTTAATGAATTAATGAGGTGAGAGAATGAAGTTTATTTTAGTTTTTTTTTTTTTTTGATTAATTGGAGAAAGAAAAGGAAATATAATAATAGTAGGATATTATTATTAATATTATTATCATTTATTTTAAGTAGACCTCTCGTGAAGCGTACCCCTTTCACTATTTACCTTCTTCTTCATTGAGAAATCCTAGTCGCCATCCCTCTCCGCTACACAACATCCCCGTCCGACGAAGTCCTTGCTTGCTGTCGTCCACCTTTTATTCTGGACCACTCAAACCAAGTTGAACCGTTTCTCTTCTTCGTTTTTGAGCAAGCCGCATCCTCCATTCAGTCCACACCGGTCACGTCTTCTGTCTCCATCTCTATTCAGTTGTTCTCTAATAGTCTTCCATCCATTGTTCTTTGTTTCAAGTGAGTCCGAGACGAGCATCCCACCCTTGTAAGCTGCGAGCCTTTCTCGCGAGCCACCTAATTGATTTCTTCTACACCTGAGTCGTACACGCCAGTCTCCAAGCCATCCGAGTCGATCCTTCATATCTAAGTCGAGCCAACTTGTTTCAAGCTATTTGCTCTTGAGCCATCCTTGAGAATTTTCTTTGGGTAAGTTTTTTAGTGGGTTTTGGTATGCCCATCTAATATTTAAATTTTGGTTTAAGTAAATTAATATTGGGATCAAGTTGAATTTTCTTAAGTATGGATTATTGTTCTTTAAAGGTATTTAGTTAACTCGAGGAAGGATTTATCTATTGAATTGTTTCCATTCAAGGTTGTTTTGGTTTCAACCTTAGCCTTGGGGTAAGTTGGAGACCTAAGTTAAATACTTGTATGTTTGGATGAGAAATTTATTAATTTAGTTTCGTTTATGTTTAGGACTTGTCTATTTGAAAATCTCTGATTGTTGTTGTTAGGAATAAATTTTGTTAAGCTAATCTCGAGGTAAGAGATTTTACTACTAGACCTTCGAACTGAATTTAAGAGTTTGCATGTAATTTTCCATTATGCATTGATGTAGCTAAGATGCATAATGTGTTCATGTTGATGACTTATGTTAATGACTGAGATTATGTTTATGTCAATGACTGAGATTATGTTGTTGAGGATGCATGATATATTAATCACATGATTAAGGACATTATGATTGATATTCATGCCATGTTTATGATTTTTATGATATGCTACATACTATAGATGGGTGTTCTGTTAACTTTGTCTATTAGGGTCATACCCATATGGGTGTCCCTCGAGATCACCATCTTTTTATAACTGTGTGATTTGATGGGACTACCAGTCTGTCATGATATGTAACTTTATGAGTGATCTGACGTGGTCAATTACATCCCGATTCTCTTAGGTGTTCCTTCAGGTTCATCGAACACCAGTTTCTCTTAGGTGTTCCTTCGAGTTCACCAAAAACTAGATGTATTCCTACGGAATCACTACGTAGTGCTCTAAAAAAGAGATTGAACCAATCCATCAAGATAACCACTTTTGTTGACGTGTTTTTTCCATCAAGATAGCCCTTCTATTAACGGTTTGTGCCTGTCAACAAAAATCTTTTCTCGACATTTTTTGCCTATCAACTATAATGGGTTTAAGAAAAATATGAATCATTACGACCCACCAATATATTTGACCTGTAATCAACCTCAAACAAGCTCAAAAAAACCTGAAATTACCAAAACGTCAAAATATGTAAAATCCATTACATACAACTACAAATCAACTTAGAAAAAAAACTCCTTCAAATTCTTTTCAACTACATAGCCTGTATAACTCTGCCACAACTTCAAAACTATAAAACTCACACAACTCCAAAACTCAACAACTCGAAACTTCTGAAGGTTGATGATTGACACGCAAAATTAAAAGCCATACCATCAGACCATATAGCTTAAAGACAAGTAACATATATGTCATAAACTTACTAGACATCTATCAAATAAACTAATTAATTTTCATTAATAAGTTATGAACCAATGTTTCTAGAAAGAAATAGTATCTAACAAATATGACCATATAAGATATAACCTATGAAAATTGACATTGTATCACAATATACCTAAACCCATATATAAATATAAAAACTATCAGTTCATTGCAATAAAAAACATGTATCATATGTAGCGTCTTAGAAAGTCAAGTAATCAACTCTCACCGCATCTAATTCAGATTGAGTGTAAGGTGATTGTCTCGTCAACTGCAAATGAAATGAATGTACTGCAATAACTAGATTATACCAAGTGTAAGAATGATAATTGTAAGAGATGGTGTAAGAAAATGCATAACACATCTGTAATTGTGACGCTCTTTTGCCTTACTATGTTTGGATGAACGTCATAATATAGTATCCCTATTTTGTACTGCAAGACTGTTGAGCACACTATACGCACACATATATTTCAAAACGCATGTTAAAATAAAAATAAATATTTAAATTGAACGCATATTATCATTTAACTGGAATCACTACTACAAAATATGTATTTTTTGACGCACAACACAGACATCGAGATAAGTGGCGTCGAGAGAAAAAGCTTCTCCCGACATCGTAGAAGCTCCGTTAGGAAAAGGTCGGCAATCCCAACGCGATATAAGGTGCTGTTGTACATGGCATATGGAGAAGTTTATAATGTTTTTAATATATTTAACTTCCTTCGACACCGTTATACATGCCATTGGGAGAAGTTTATAACTTTTTTAATATATTTAACTTCTCCCGACGTCGTTATGCATGGTGTCGGGAAAAGTTTATAATTTTTTTTAATATATCAAACTTCTCTTGGTGCCATTATACATGGTGTCAGGAGAAGTTTGTAACTTTTTAAAAATATTTAACTTCTTCCAATGTGTTAACCGAAAATGAGGAAAGGGAGATAAAAAATGAGGGAAACGAATGAAGGGTTTGAAGGTTGAAAGTGGAAGAAGAAGGTCCACCTTCGCTCGTTGTCCACCGTTCGTTGCTTGTCGTCATCGTTGACGCTTGTGTGTCGTCGCCCGTCTCTCGCCGTAAGTGTTTGTTTTTTTTTTTTTTTGTTTGGGTTTGAGTTTGAGAAAAACAAATACTAAATAGGTACGTTTTTGTGATTTTCAAGGCCTTCTCTCGTGTGTTTCTCTCCTTGTCGTCGCCGTTCGTCGCTACCCTTCCACCGCCTGCCCCTCGCCCATAAGTCTTTGTTTTTATTTTTTTAAAATTTTGGTTTGAGGTTGAGAAAAAATATGAAATATATTTGTTAGTCTTTGTTATTGTTGTTGATTTTATTGCTATTGCTTCTAAAGGTATTTCTTTATTCCTTCTTTCTTATGCTAAGATTTGATTAGATCTCTTTTGGGTTTCTTATAATTTTTCTATGTTTCTATTTGTTTTCTTCTAATTTTTCATTCGTTTTCCATTCTAAGTTTCTTTTGGGTTGCAGTACTTTTGTTTCAAAAAAAAAAAAAACAAAGGATCTCTTGACGCACAAAATGTAGCATTGGGAGATCCTTGACATCTCCTGATGCTTAAATAAGGTGTCATGGGATGCCAAGGATCTCCTGATGCTACATTTTATCTGTCGAAAGATCCTCAATCGACTTATTTTTCTCGACTTCAATCTCGACGTGAATTTATGAGTTGAAAAATCCTTTCCCGATGCTTTTTCATATATCTCTTGACGTTTTTGTGCGTTGGGAGAATGTAGTGAATTGAAATGCTCAAACCTTAACAAAAACCCAATTAAGAGGTCGAACTCTTGTGTTTGTTGAACATAAAACATTCTTTAAGGCTATGAATTAAAACAAATAAAAAACTAACAAACTGTAATTTACATAATAAATACACACTTAATCTGAAATAACTGTTAAATACATACGTGTTGACCATAGACTTCAACTCATCTCGAACACCATGTCCTAATGAATCGAGTGCATACACCATATCGTCCGCAATGAGATAACAAATTATATGCAATGGTATCTATATTTCAATGAAGTTAATACAAATATTTATAATTAAAAAATAGAAGACAAATAACAATACTTGTTTTCTAACTTACCCACAATTAAATGGACATAACAATAGTTTATTCTTGATTGATACCAATTTATTGCACATATATCGAGCTCTATGTTTGTCACTACTTGAACCACTTGAAAATTGTCAAGGATTCAACTTGGAGATTCAAACTTTTGACTTTCTCTACTATCTTAACAAGTCAAAAAGCTCAAGTTCACACATTAAGATTTTAACACAGCTTAATATCTAACATTCATATCCTATTTTGAATATATTTCATTTTGATTACCTGGTTGTCTCCTTATCTACTAAAGCTAGCACGTAGTGACGTCATGATTGTGTTAGTTGAGTTCTCTCCTCGATATCTATTCCCACTACAGCTACTCTTCTCATCTTTCTAACACATGTTCCTTTTCACTCTAGATTTTCAATACAGCTGCTTATTACACATGTTATATTTTCATTTTTAAAGGAAACCAAAAGCTAAGAGATTATATCCACTACTAGTCCTGCTAGGTGTCTGTTAGCTTCCCATTAGAGTCCTGTAAAGAAGTACCCCTAAATTGACACGTTCCTGAACACGTGCAATCTATGATCCCGTAGAAACATATTTGGTCTTCTATGAACTCAAAGGAACACCTAGGACAAACTGGTCTTTAGTGTACCCGAAGGAAACACTAAAGTAATCGGATTGTAAGTGATCCCGTCGAATCACTTGTAATCATGTCTGTCATATTGGACTTGTGATCCCGTCGGACTACATAGGCATAAAAAGGTGGTGATCACCCATGTAGGTACGACTCTAATAGACAAAGTTAACAGAATGTCCATTCATAGCATGTAGCATATCATAAACATCATAAGCATCATAAACATGACATGAATATTAATCTTAACGTCCTTAATCATGTGATTAATATATCATGCATTAACATCAACATCAACAGTCATCATCATCAACATACTACCAGTCATTAACATAATATCAGTCATCATCATTAATCAGCAATATAATAATAGTCATTATCAATAGCATCAAGTTATGCATTTTAGCTACCATTAATGCATAATCATAATTACGTGCGGTCTCTTAAATTCAATTCGAATGTCTAGTAGGAGAATCTCTTACCTGGAGATTTTAGCCAACCAAAGTACTCCATAGCTAACAGTAAAAATTCTCCAATTAATTTGATCATAATCATAAAAGGAAAAATTCAGTATCTTAATTAATAAAATTAGCAATTGGCTAACATCCCAAAATTCTCCCAAATTAATTAACTTTCTAAAAAAATGGGGTTGAAACCAATTCAACCTTGATTAGGAAAAATCCAAGATTAAAATCTTCAAGAATTAGCCAATTGAACCTTTAAAGAAATCCAAAATAGTCCAAAATTAAATTAATAAATTATTAATTTAATTACCTTAGTTTACCAAGATTACTCAAATGAAGGTTGAAAAATTCTCTTATCCTTGATGAGTAAATTCATCACTTAGAATCCTCAAACTTTCCAAAGAGACCAATCACAACTAAAACTAGTGAGGCAACGACAGCATAGAGTTATCTTAGTGAAGGAGATAAAAAATCTTTTTCTTTATCCTTTTTCTTTTCTAACTTAAGTATTCCAATGCTATTTATAAACCTAAATAATAACACTAATATTTAATATTATTATTTCTTTTTCCTTTTTAGACATATATATAATACCAAAATATACATATATCTTTATTCTCATTATCTTTCCTCAATAAATTTTTTAAATGCATAAAATCTTAGGCATTTATAGCCATTAATAATAATAACACTTCTTTTTTATTATTACTTTTCTCTCACCAAAATCTATAATAAACACATATATTTATTTAAACCATCATTCCCTCTTTTAAATAAATATATATCTTTTTCGTCCAATTAAATCAATCATCTATCTCCTCATGGATTATTTTCTTTTCCAAACAAATATAATTATATTCCGTCATATAATTAACTTCACTTTTCCATATTAATTATTTATACAAAACCAAATAATTAATATCATATTCCACCAAAAATCCAAGTTATTAATTAAATATATATATCCAAATCTATATATACTCAATTAAATCCAATTCCACCAAAACCAACTTTTCCCTCCAAGATCTCAAATTTAACTTAAATCCTTAATTCTTTTAATCAATCAAACATTTTCTAGTAAATCACTTATAACTTCCAAACTGAATTATCTTAACCCAACCATTAAATTCTGACTCCAATCCTTAATATAACACCCAAATTTGTAACGATGACTGATGGGATCTTACATTCATTTTTCCCAACAATTATATTTCAATATATAATTATCGATTTTCTTTTAAATAAATTCAATTTTTTTCTCTTTCCTTACTTACTCAATCATAACAACTTCTCTCCATAATCAATATTTATCTTTCTGTAGAATAATTAATTATCTTCCACAATAATTAATTATTATTTATCTTTCTATAAAATAATTAATTATCTTTCACAATAATTAATTATTATTTATCTTTCTCCAAAAAATAATTAATTATCTTCTACAATAATTAATTATTATTTATCTTTCTCCAAAATAATTTATTATCTTCCACAATAATTAATTATTATTTATCTTTCTCCAAAGTAATTAATTATCTTCCTTAAATAATTATATTTGAACAAATATAATTATCTTTTCCTTTAACCTAATAATTATATATATATATATATATATATATATTTCCACATATACATATAATTATCAAATCTCTAACAAACTTTCTACTCTACAATTTAATTAAATAACATTCATAATTATTTAATTTAATTCAACTTCAACACACTAAAAAAGCCACAGTTTTACTTAATCCTCTTAACCTACCATTTAATCAAAAACTTAACAAACACCATATGTCAAAACCTCTAATTAATTAAATATTCATCTAACAAATATTTAATTAATTTTATTCCTACAAAATCAAATAATTCTCATTAAATGAATTCAAAAGAATACCCAATAAATTAAATCTAATTAAACAAAATTAAGACAATTAATTCCAAAATTATCTTAATTTTTGGGGTGTTACAATCTTCCCTCCTTTAAGAAACTTTCGTCCTCGAAAGTTTTAATCTTTCAACAAATTAGGATACTCGACTCTCATGTCTTAATTAATAACAATTTCTACCAAACTCCATAATCTTTAATTAAATATACACACTCATGTCTATATATTTAATTAATCCAACACAAAACAACCGAATACATTCCTTAACTTCGAATTTTAATTAATCTAATACCTAATAAATTCCTTAACTTCCAATTTCACTTAATGTAATACCCATAATAAGTTCCTTAAATTTATGGGGTGTTACACATCAAGGAGGCCTTAACATTGATGCACCAACTACGAACGGATGCCAAAGTCATTTAGGAGAGAGCTGTGCAGTTATCTTTAGAAAAGAAGGAACTAGAGAGGAGACTGCGAGCATAAATTTTGAGTATGAACAACTGCCGATCTTATCTTGCGAGAAAACAGAGGCCATAAACCAGCAAGAACTAGAAGTTGCCAAGCTCCAACATGAACTTAACACCCTTGAAAGCACCTTGCTATTACCGAAGAAGCCATCAGGCCGTAGCTAAGGTTCGCAAGAGCATGGAAGCTACACGTGAAGAATTCAAGAACTTCAAGTGGTAGCTTTGATTTTGCCCCTTTTGCCTCCTCCCCCCCCCCCCCCCCTTCTTTTGTTGCAATCCTTGTAAATGTAAACGTTTTGTGGAATGATAATGTAAATTATTTTTATTCTAGTATGGCTGCTCTTGAATTTTATTTTGCATTGCTTACATATGAGATGATAATGAAACATAATTTTTTTTATTTTACATGTTACTGAACTTAAAGTGAACTTTAAGTTGCCTACGTACCCTTTTTATAACATAGGGATCAAGTCATAATATAGTTCAACAAAAATATTTTTTTTACATAACTAATTTATGTATAAAACTTGAGAAATTTTCCATTGATCAGGCCAATATGTAATCCGTCTTGATCGATGATTTTTTATGCTCCATTCGTGGAAATTTCTTTGATGATATAGGGTCTGTCCCATTTAGGTGTGAACGTATTTTCCATATACCTAGTCGTGATGATAGGTCTTCTTACTACAAGCACTAAATCACCAACTTTACGGGGGCTTTACATGTCTATCAAAAGCCTTAGACATTCGTGCTTGATAACATTCTAGTGCTTGTTGAGCTTCTAGTCTCTTTTCCTCAAGTGCTTCTAACTCTTAAAGGCGTAATTTAGCATTGTCTTCAGTAGTTAGCCCTTCTTGAATTGTCATTCTCAAGGATAGAATTTCTCTTTCTAGTAGGAGTAATGCTTCTACTCCGTAAACCAAAGAATAAGGTATAAAACTTGTAGGAGTACGATTAATAGTTTAGTAGGCCCACAATGCTTCCCCAATCTTTTCTTGCCAATCTTTTTTTGTCTTGGAGACCACCTTTTCAGAAGATTGTATAGAGTTTTGCTGAATGCTGCCAATCCATTTGTTGCAGCGTTGTACATAGAAGACTTGTACTGTTTGAAGTTAAACTTCTCACACACCTTGTCCATTAGAGTGTTAGCAAATTGTCTCTCATTATCAGTCACGATGCGATGAGGAATATCATATCTGTAAATGATGTGTTTTCAAACAAAATTTATGATGTTTTCCTTCTTTGCTTCTCTTAATGGCATGGCTTCCGCCTATTTAGAAAAATAATCAGTTCCTGTAAGGATGTAAGAATGGTTAGTCGATGACTCAGGTGTGATAGGTCTAACCAGGTCGAGTCTCAAAGCTTCAAAAGGCCATGAAGCTATTGTTGGATGAAGAGGTGGCTGATGTATAAAATTTGCATGGAATTGATAAGCTTAACAATACTTCGCAAAATGCATTAAGTCGTGGATCATAGTTGGCCAATAGTAACCCATTCTTTTCAATTGATGTTGGAGCTTTCGAACAGACTGGTGAGCACCGCAGATACCTAAATGTGCTTCTTGTAAGGCCTTTATCGGTTCCTCTTTTTCTAGGCATCAAAGAAGAAGACCTCCATAGGAGTGTCGATAAAAAGTGTATTGTAATAAATAAATCACGTAGTTCTTCTTCGTATCTTAGCTCGATGTCGAAGATAGGTGGGAAGTTTCCATGCTCCAAATAGTCTATAATGGGCTGACACCAGTCTTCTTCATCAATTGCATACACAGATATCACATCAATTTCTTTGTATTGACTTTCGATAGAGTGCACGATCCACTTTTGGAAAAGGAAAATGTTTATTTGTACATCTTTTGAGATTGTTAAAGCAGTGGTCAAGCTTGCAAGCACATCGAGTTTCTTATTTTCTGATTTCGGTATATGCTCCAATATTATGCCATCGAATCTATCCATTAATCTTCTAGCATAAACGAAGTAGGGCTTCAGGTCTTGATGCTTCACCTCATACTGATAAGAAAGCTAATTTATGATTAACTTTGAATCGTCGGATATTTCTATGTACTTT
Organism: Cucumis melo; assembly: GCF_025177605.1. Taxonomy (NCBI): domain Eukaryota; kingdom Viridiplantae; phylum Streptophyta; class Magnoliopsida; order Cucurbitales; family Cucurbitaceae; genus Cucumis; species Cucumis melo. The sequence goes on from NC_066863.1 coordinate 8,870,317, forward strand.
ATACCAAATTTTGAAGCCATTTGCAGGCCAATGAGTAGGGCTTGGTACTCAGCAACATTATTTGAACACAACTCACTGAGTGTGAAGCTATATGGCAACATATGTTTCTTAGGAGAGATGAAGAAATTGCCGACACTAGCTCCACTTCTTCGTATCGCACCATCAAAGAACATGGTCCAAGGCTCCATGCATTCAACAAACAATACTTGTTCATCAGGTAACTCATCACATAATTTCAGATTTGATGGAACTAGATGATCAACCAGGAAATCTGCCAATGCTTGGCCCTTTACTACTGGATGGGGGATATATACAATATCATATTGTTTGAGTATAATTACCCATTTAGCGAGACGTCTCGAGTGTTGGGTTTTATGTTCTAAAACTCGTAGATAGTAAATATATAATCAATTGACCGTTATTAATAAAGTGTTTTATTATTATAATTTCAATAAGTGTTATTGATTATATTATTAGTTTTGTCTTAATAACCTAAATCTAATAAACTAACATCCTAAGCTGTTTGATGAGTCTTGAACAATATGTAGAGACATACGAAGATCAATGTTCAAGATCAGCTTAAAGGGTCTATAGTATAGGGTTAAGGTTGAGTACCTTATCCTGTTAACACTATGGATACGACTCACTTTGTATTTGATACAAACACATTGATCCAATGCGTTCATGTATGCGACATGTGAGTGAGGGTATCCTATGCAACGAGTTTGCATAAAACTGGACCACGAAATAGTAATCAGTAGATGTAACTCTGTTAACTAGTTGGATTTCTATTTCATTAGGATGACCTAGGTGATTTAGTCTTAATCCTGACTGTATTAAGAACTCCTGTTTGCGAGGGATTGTCTTTTGATTTGTACGGGTGAGAGTGGCCAAAATATCGACTCAATATGCTTATCATTTTGGGGACAAGACCGAGTGGGGAGCTCGAAACATAATCACACAAGATGGAATTCACTTCTTCACACCTTTAGGGTAAGTGTTCCCTTAAATGGTGTCTCCGAGACTTGAACAAAGAGTCCTGCCCTCTCTATGGCACGAGAAAGGTTTATGTTTAGTGGTTGGACCATAAAAAGGTTGTTCATTAGAGGAGCACTAGTATTTGAGGACTACAAGTAACCTAGGGGTAAAACGATAATTTGACCTAGCTGGTGTTATGAACACTTGTGAAGGACTAACTTACTGGTATTGGTCTATATCCGTGGACACAGAAATATATCTACAGTGAGAAGAGTTCAGTTGTGAGTCTTTAGTGGAGTGTACACACAGTTAACGAATATTGATTAATGTGGTTAATGAGTTTAGCTAATTAATCTCATATCGTTATAGCTTCTGATCTGTAGGTCCATTAGGTCCCCTTCCTAGCTCATAAAGAGTAAGGAGATTTATTTATAATGGTTGTAATTTGAAATGTTCAAATTTACTTTGGTAATTAATATAATGTATATTGATACATTATAATATAAAGTTTATATTTTAATTAGACTTTATTATATAAATTTTATTTTGGATATGATTCAAAATTAAATTACAAGAGAATAAAATATTTGAATGAGTTCAAATATTAGTTTAATGTGAATTAGATTCATATTAAAACTATAGGTTAAAATTTAATGTGCATGTGATACATATTAAAACTATAGGTTATGAGAGAAATTTATATTCGAATATGATTCAAATTTTGGATCAAATTAAATATAAGATATTTAATTTAGAAATTAATTAATGGGAGAATTAATTAATAGTTTAGTTTAATTTCGTTTAATTAAATTTGATTTAATTAAATTAATTAAATTAAAACTATAGGTTATGCGAGAGATATTCATTTAAATATGATTTAAATGAAATATTAATTAAATATGATTTAATTAATTAATTAATTAATTTAATATTTATTAATTTAATATTTATTTATTAATTTAATAAGGAACGTGGGTGGTTTTCCCACGCTCCCATTTATTCTCTCTAACTTCCCTCGGGGAGAAGAGGGAATTTTTGTGTAACGAAAATTTTGAGGAGTGAGTTCTGCGAAGAGTGAGTTCTCTCTCGTTCTCTTTGAACAAATTTTCTCTCTAAAGAAAAATTTTCTCAATCCAATTTGGTTCCCACAAACTATCTCAATCAGAGAGTGGGAAGGTTTCTAAGTGGTGGTGCCCCAAGTTGGTGTTTGGTAGATTCAGAGTCGTCAGCGAGAGTAAGTTCCTCTCTGTTTTTTTCTTCACAGCATGTTTAACATAAAAAATTAGTTTTGTAATTTTTGCCAATGTATTGGTAATTTTAAGTTTCCAATTAAAATTGGGTCTCTGTAATTCTTCCACTGGAAAGGGTTTTCATCCCTTCAATTGGTATCATAGTCATCTCAATTTTAATTGAAAATTTTAAAAATTTGCATTGGTTAGGTGGGATCTCTGCATTATGAATGTGGGTTTTGCAATTGAATGTTTCTGTAATTTTGGTCATAGATTTACTGTTTTGATAAGATAAAAATGTAAAGACCCCTGCGTTTTTTGGCATTTTAATTTGTAAATCTGTAATTTAGAGTCCAATTTTTGGATTCGGGGTGTTTTTTTTTTAGTTTTTCGACACCAAATTTGCCCAAAACGGACAACCGGAAGGCCATCAACCGAGAGTTTTTCGATTCTATACTGAAACCGAAGTGGAAAAAAATCCGTGGCTGGAGGTTGAAGAATGGATGGCGTAAGCATGATGTCATCGTGATGTCATCAGCTTACTATGGTGCTCGACGGTGGCTTGTAAGGACGGCTCATGGCTCGGTGCGGCTTTGTACGGATGGCTCTGCTCGGATCTATATGGACAGCTCAGCTCGACACTGTACGGACGGCTCGCCTTCGGCTTGTACGGACGGCTCGGCTCGGTTGCTGGCGGTCAGCTCCAGTTCGGCTGTGGTTCTTCATCTGGCGCCAGTTCATGCTGGTTTTGGGCCGGTTCTTCATATTTGGGCCTGTTCAAGCATTTTTTTAGCTGGTTTGGAGCGGTTTTTTACTGGTTCAAGGTGTTTGGGCCCGGTTTGAAGCTTTTTGAAGGTTTTGAGACCGGTTTTGGAGCTTTGGAAGCTCTTTTAAGATAAATTTAAGGCTTTATTATTGTAATTTTTGCTTTATTTTATCCGAGGGGCCAATTTTATAGGTTTAATTGTTATTTAAATGCTTTATGAATGTCATTTAGATAAATCCCACCTTAGGTCAAGCATGTTCATGCATTTTTATATATTATAAATGTTATAATGTATGGTTTTAATGCATGATTATGAATTTCATGAGTAATTTAAAATATGTTGATATTTTAAATATATGAAATTGAATAAACATGATGCATGACATTACTTAGTTAAATATAATTTGTTATATTTAAATTAATGTCTTGTGTATGCTTGATTGATTTTCATATTTTATTTAATATAATTGTTATATTAATAAAGATGAAAATTAATTTGCATTGTGCATATTACATCCATAGTTTAATATAATTGTTATATTATTGTAATTTATGCATGTAATATGGTTTTATTTAATTATAATTTGATTTTAATTATTTAAACCATAGTATGCATGATTATAGGGCTAATTAACTAATTTTATAATAGTTATAAAATTTAATAATTAGAAACCGTCAACATATAATAAAAAGTTGCATGCAAACATAGGATCTTAGGATTAATTTGGTTTAATTTTAAATTGTTTAAAATCAAATAGACTTAAGATCACATTAATTCTAATAGGATTAGAATTAAGTCTTATTTTTAGTTTAATGAAACTAAACGGGACAAATAGGATTTAAGGTTATAAGGGAACTCTACGGTAAAGTTCTGTCTAAGGCTGGGGGTACTTAAGTTGACGGTTTACGGAATACCTCCTATCTGGGAACTGACCCGGAACCTGCGTTGAATTAACCTTATTCCTATTAGCATAAGATGTCACTAGGTAAATTAAATGGTTTAATACACCTAGATACTTTAGTGTAAAGTTTTATTATAAGTGTTATAATAAGAATAGACTCAGTTAGATTCATTTAGCCGGAATTTAGCTAAGTGCAACTAAACCCTAAATTAATAGAACATTTTAGTGGGAGAAAAATGGTATATATGATATATCAATTTTTTGCTCTCACGTCCTTAAGAGTTCACACGTGAGATCCATACTCGGGTTCATGTTGCCCTAGGCGCGGCCTCCCTTCGGAAAGTGTTTGTATGAGTCAATAACAAGGGGAATAGGGGAAATGTTCATAGTAAGTGGGAGAAGGACGTGTGTCAACGTATCCTACGGTCTCCTCCATTAGGTTGCACTATGAGATTTCTATGATTCGCCTGAGTGTCGTCCTGGAGCGACCATCCCTTCGGAGGGCTTGATCATATAAGTCGGAACATCGCAAACTCCATAAATGGATAAGATTTCTTAGGTTAATCTTCAACAATTGTCTTTCCTAAACGGTAGCCTATTGAAGCGTACCTCTGAGATCTGAAAATGGTAGAGTCACACTTACGGGATGAATTAAGTTAGTTAATGAATCCTTGACCGAACAACGATAGCTAAGAACTATAGGAATAAGAGTTATTCTAGTAGTAGTAATTAGTTGAGAATGTCTCAATTCAGAAGAGGAGTAATTGATCACCCTTCGGTGACTGTTGCTCTAAACTTCTGAAGTATCGTTGCGAAAACTAAATCATTAGTTTTATTAGGATTCTTTGATTGTTTGTTTTTGCTGAATTGATTGGGTTATTTTGTGTAATGGGTTAAGACAAAGATAACCAATACGGTCAATTGTTTGTTATTTCAGCATGTCTTCCTCAATTATTGCATTGCTTAAAAAAGATCAATTAACCGGTGAAAATTATGCGATGTGGAAATCGAAACTGAATATGATTCTAGTTATCGCTGATCTACGCTTCGTCTTAATAGAGGAATGTCCTCCTTTACCCACTAAAAATGCATCCCAAAGTGTTAGCGATGCATATGACTGCTGGACAAAGGCCAATGACAAGGCTCGCCTCTACATCTTAACTAGTATGTCCGACATACTGAGCAAGAAACATGAGATCATGGTCACTGCACATCAGATCATGGATTCTCTTAGAGAGATGTTTGGGCAATCGTCCATTCATATCAAACAAAAGGCAAATGTTGTCCATTCCAGGAGGTTTGCACCTTCATCTTCTGGATCTGAGAAAATTCAGAAGAGGAAAGGAGGGAAGGGGAAAGGTCCTGCTGTTGCTGCTGAGGGCAAAGGGCCTTAGGTAGCCATCAAGGGGAAATGTTTTCACTGCAATGTTGATGGGCATTGGAAAAGAAACTTCCCTAAGTACCTTGCTAAGAAGAAAGAAAAGGAAGGTAAGTATGATTTACTTGTCTTGGAAACATGTTTAGTGGAAAATGACCAAAATGCCTGGATACTTGATTCAGGGGACACTAACCATGTTTGTTCTTCTTTACAAGAAACTAGTTCCTTCAAGCAGCTTAAGAAGAGTGAGATGACACTCAAGGTTGGAACGAGAGATGTCATTTCAGCTCGTGCAGTTGGAGATGCTAAGTTATTATTCGGAAATAAATTCATGTTTTTGAAAAACTTGTAAATAGTTCCTAAAATTAAAAGGAACTTAGTTTTCGTTTCTTGTTTTATTGAACATATGTACTCAATTAATATTTCTATGAATGAAGCGTTCATTTCTAAGAATGGTGTACATATTTGTTCGGCTAAGCTTGAAAACAACTTGTATGTATTAAGACCTAATGAAGCAAAAGCAGTTTTAAATCATGAGATGTTTAGAACTGCTAATACTCAAAATAAAAGGCAAAAAATTTCTCCAAATAACAATACCTATCTTTGGCATTTAAGATTAGGCCACATAAATCTCGATCAAATCGAGAGATTGGTAAAGAATGGACTTCTAAATGAGTTAGAAGATGATTCATTACCTCCATGTGAATCTTGTCTTAAAGGAAAAATGACAGAGACCTTTTACTGGAAAAGGTTATATTGCCAAAGAGCCTTTAGAACTTATACATTCAGACCTCTGTGGTCTTACGAATGTAAAAGCTAGAGGGGGTTTTGAATACTTCATCTCTTTTATAGATGATTATTCAAGGTATGGTTATTTATACTTAATGGAGCATAAGTCTGAAGCTCTTGAAAAGTCCAAGGAGTATAAGGCTGAAGTTGAAAATCTATTAAGTAAAAAGATTAAAATACTTCGATCTGATCGAGGTGGAGAGTACATGGATTTGAGATTCCAGAACTATATGATAGAACACAAAATCCAATCCCAACTCTCAGCACTTGATACACCTCAACAAAATGGTGTATCAGAAAGGAGAAATAGAACCTTGTTAGACATGGTTCATTCAATGATGAGTTACGCTCAATTGCCTTGCTCGTTTTAGGGGTATGCAGTAGAGACTGCAGTTCATATTTTGAACAATGTTCCCTCGAAGAGTGTTTCTGAAACACCTTTCGAGTTATAGAGAGGACGTAAACCTAGTTTAAGTCATTTCAGAATTTGGAGTTGTCCAGCACACGTGTTAGTGACAAATCTCAAGAAGTTGGAACATCGTTCAAGGTTATGCCAATTTGTTGGTTACCCTAAAGAGACGAGAGGTGGTCTATTTTTCGATCCACAAGAAAATAGAGTGTTTGTAACGACAAATGCTACTTTCTTGGAAGAAGACCACATGAGAGATCATAAACCATGAAGCAAATTAGTATTAAATGAAGCTACTGATAAATCAATAAGAGTTGTTGATGAAGTTGGTCCCTCATCAAGAGTTCATGAAACCACCACATCAGGTCAATCTCATCCTTCTCAATCTTTGAGAATGCCTCGACGCAGTGGGAGAGTTGTATCACAACCTAACCGTTATTTGGGTTTAACTGAAACTCAGGTTGTCATACCAGATGATGGTGTTGAGGATCCATTGTCCTATAAACATGCAATGAATTATATAGATCAAGACCAATGGGTCAAAGCCATGGACCTTGAAATAGAGTCTATGGACTTCAATTCAGTGTGGGAGCTTGTAGATCTACCTGAAGGGGTAAAACCTATAGGGTGTAAATGGATCTATAAGAGAAAGAGAGATTCAGCTGGGAAGGTACAGTCCTTCAAAACTAGACTTGTAGCAAAAGGGTATACCCAAAGGGAAGGGGTTGACTATAAGGAAACTTTTTAAAGTCTATAAGGATTCTCTTGTCCATCGCCATATTTTATGATTATGAAATATGGCAAATGGATGTCAAGACTGCTTTTCTGTATGACAATCTTGAAGAGAGTATCTTTATGTCTCAGCCCGAGGGGTTCATAACCCACGATCAAGAGTAAAAAATTTGCAAGCTGAATCGATCCATTTATGGGTTGAAACAAGCATCTAGATCTTGGAACATTAGGTTTGATAGTGTGATCAAATCTTATGGTTTTGACCAAAACGTTGATGAACCTTGTGTATATAAGAAAATCAACAAAGGAAAAGTAGCTTTTTTAGTACTTTATGTAGACGATATCCTCCTCATTGGGAATGGTATCGGATACCTTGCTGACGTTAAAACTTGGCTAGCAGTCCAATTCCAAATGAAAGATTTAGGAGAGGCACAATATGTTCTTAGAATCCAAATCCTAAGGGATCGTAAGAACAAAATGCTAGCACTGTCTCAAGCAACCTATATCCATAAAATGTTGGTTCGATATTCGATGCAGAACTCTAAGAAGGATTTATTACCTTTCAGGCATGGGGTTCACTTGTCTCAGGCATAGTGTCCTAAGACACCTCAAGAAGTTAAGGATATGAGACGTATTCCCTATGCCTCAGCTGTGGGCAGCTTAATGTATGTTATGCTTTCCACTAGGCCAGACATTTGTTGTGCAGTGGGAATAGTCAGTAGGTATCAGTCCAACCCAGGGTTCGACCATTGGACGACGGTTAAAATTATTCTCAAGTATCTTAGGAGAATGAGAGACTACATGCTTGTGTATAAAGCTAAGGATTTAATCCTTACAGGATACATTGATTTTAATTTCCAAATCGATAAGGATTCTAGGAAATCCACAACGAGATAAGTGTTCACCCTAAATGGGGGAGCTGTAGAATAGCGTAGCATCAAGCAAGGATGCATTGCAGACTCTACAATGGAGGCTGAATACGTCGCCGCTTGTTAAGCAGCAAAAGAAGCAGTTTGGCTTAGGAAGTTCCTACATGATTTGGAAGTTGTTCCAAACATAAACTTGCCCATCACTCTATATTGTGATAACAGTGGGGTAGTAGCCAATTCTAAAGAACCTCGCAACCACAAACGAGGGAAACACATAGAGAGAAAGTATCACCTGATACGGAAGATTGTGCAATGAGGGGATGTGATCGTCACCAAGATCACTTAAGTGTTCGAGGGTCATCTAGAAAGTCTAGGTCTACGAGATATGTACATTAGGTAACCTAGGGCAAGTGAGAGATGTGTAATGGGTATGATGATGCCCTAGTTTATTGTATTTGTATATATACGTTTTATGTAATATACTTGTACATTTTACCATTTCCAATGTTTGAGGATTACTTTATTATGTACATCCCATAAAGATTAGAGTTTTAATCCAAGTGGGAGTTTGTTGGGTTTTATGTCCTAAAACTCGTAGATAGTAAATATATAATCAATTGACCGTTGTTAATAAAGTGTTTTATTATTATAATTTCAATAAGTGTTATTGATTATATTATTAGTTTTGTCTTAATAACCTAAATCTAATAAACTAACATCGTAAGCTGTTTGATGAGTCTTGAACAATATGTAGAGACATACGGGGATCAATGTTCAAGATCAGCTTAAAGGGTCTATAGTATAGGGTTAAGGTTGGGTATCTTATCCTGTTAACACTATGAATACGACTCACTTTGTATTTGATGCAAACACATTGATCCAATGCGTTCATGTATGCGACATGCGAGTGAGGGTATCCTATGCAATGAGTTTGCATAAGACTGGACCACGAAATAGTAATTAGTAGATGTAACTCCGTTAACTAGTTGGATTTCTATTTCATTATGATGACCTAGGTGACTTAGTCTTAATCCTGAGTGTATTATGAACTCCTGTTTGCGAGGGATTGTCCTTTGATTTGTACGGGTGAGAGTGGCCAAATTACTGACTCAATATGCTTATCATTTTGGGGACAAGACCGAGTGGAGAGCTAGGAACATAATCACACAAGATAGAATTCACTCATTTCCACCTTTAGGGTAAGTAGATAAGTGTTCCCTTAAATGGTGTTCCGGGACTTGAACAAAGGGTCCTGCCTTCTCTATGACACGAGAGAGATTTTTGTTTAGTGGTTGGACCATAAACAGGTTGTTCATTAGAGGAGCCTGATATTTAAGAACTATATAAGTAACCTAAGGGTAAAACGATAATTTGATCTAGCTAGTGTTACGAACACTTGTGAAGGACTAACTTACTAGTATTAGTCTATATCCGTGGACATAGAAATATATCTACAGTGAGAAGAGTTCAGTTGTGAGTCTTTAGTGGAGTGTACACACAGTTAACGAATATTGATTAATGTGGTTAATGAGTTTAGCTAATTAATCTCATATCGTTATAGCTTCTGATCTGTAGGTCCATTAGGTCCTCTTCCTAACTCATAAAGAGTAATGAGATTTATTTATATTGGCTGTAATTTGAAATGTTCAAATTTACTTTGGGAATTAATATAATGTATATTGATACATTATAATATAAAGTTTATATTTTAATTAGACTTTATTATATAAATTTAATTTTGGATATGATTCAAAATTAAATTACGAGAGAATAAAATATTTGAATGAGTTCAAATATTAGTTTAATGTGAATTAGATCCATATTAAAACTATAGGTTAAAATTTAATGTGTATGTGATACATATTAAAACTATAGTTTATGAGAGAAATTTATATTTGAATATGATTCAAATTTTGGATTAAATTAAATCTAAGATATTTAATTTAGAAATTAATTGATTGGAGAATTAATTAGTAGTTTAGTTTAATTTCGTTTAATTAAATTTGATTTAATTAAATTAATTAAATTAAAAATATAGGTTATGCGAGAGATATTCATTTAAATATGATTTAAATGAAATATTAATTAAATATGATTTAATTAATTAATTAAATATATATTATTTATTTATTAAATTAATAAGGAACGTGGGTGGTTTTCCCACGTTCCCATTTATTCTCTCTAACTTCCCTCGGGAAGAAGAGGGAATTTTTGCATAACGAAAATTTTGAGGAGTGAGTTCTGCGAAGACCGAGTTCTCTCCCGTTCTCTCTGAATAAATTTTCTCTCTAAAGAAATATTTCCTCAATCCAATTTGGTTCCCACAAACTATCTCAATCAGAGAGTAGGAAGGTTTTCAAGTGGTGGTGCCCTAAGTTGGTGTTTGGTAGATTCAGAGTCGTCAACGAGAGTAAGTTCTTCTTCTTTGCTTTTTTCTTCACAGCATGTTTAACATAAAAAATTAGTTTTGTAATTTTTGCCAACGTATTGGTAATTTTAAGTTTCCAATTAAAATTGGGTCTCTGTAATTCTTTCGCTGGAAAGGGTATTCATCCCCTCACCGAGATGATTGACTTTGATAAGGTATATTTGACAAGGTCAGCTTTTGCCACCAAATGTATAGTGAAGGCTTGCATATAATGTCTCAATTTATCTATTGCAAAGAAGAGGGTGAGACACATTTTCTCAATTAGAGTAGTGCCTCGAGCAAAGCTTCTTGAGCCGCGATATACAGTATCAATGATTTTTCAGTTGCAGGCGCACTCAAGATTGAGGGGTTGAGCAAATACTTATTTATACTATAAAATGCATTTTGTATGACTGATACCAATCAAAGACTGCATCCTTCCTTATCAATCTTTGGAATGGTTGACATTGACCCACAAGATTAGATATAACCCTTCCAATGTAAGCCAAGCGACCTTGCAATCGTCTTAACTTGTACAGGTTTTTCAGATTTGACATCTTCTAGATAGCATCAGTTTTAGAGTGATCAACTTCAATCCCACAATATCTCACGATAAATCCTAGAAACTTTCTAGAAGTCATGCCGAATGCACATTTAAGAGGGTTCATTCTTAGTTTATATTTTCTGAGGCAGTCAAGGATAAGTTTCAGGTATTTCAGGCGATCACATTTCTTCTTTAATTCACTACAAGATCATCAGCATAACATTCAATTTGTTTATGTAGCATATCATCAAAGATTCATTGCATAGCACGCTGGTATGTGGCACCTGCATTTTTCAATCAAAAAGGCATTACCTTATAAAAGTATATACCTTTTGGAGTCCGAAATGTTGTTTTCTCTTCATCATCTAAAGCCATTTGAGTTTAATTATATCCTAACGGTCCATCCATGAAAGATAAAGCTTCATGCCCTGCGATTGCAACTATCATGATTTCCATGATAGGTAAAGGAAAGTCATCTTTTGGACATGCATTATTTAGGTCACAAAAATCGACATAAACACGTAGTTGGCCATTCTTCTTCCTTACTAGAACAATATTAGCTATCCATGTTGGGTACTTGACTTCACAAATAAGTCCAGCCTCGATGAGCTTATTTATATCTTCCTCGATTTGAGAAATGAGTTCGATTCGAAATCGTCGTTGGGCTTGTTTGATTGGTCGATGCTCTAGTTTGATTGCTAAGTGATGAATGGCCACCTTTGGATCGAGTTCAGACATTTTCTTATATGACCATGCGAAGACATTTTTATATGCTTTGATTAAGCTCACATACTCATTTTTGTCATTATCAAAAAGTTGGGCACTTATAAAGGTCGGACGATGCTCTTTTATCGTACCAAGATTGACTTCTTTTAACTCATCAATCGTTGATTGACCCTTGTCCTCAAGTGATAACGTAGCAACTTCGGTATCTTCTTCAAATATCTCATGGTCAAATATCTCTTCTATTGTAACATGCCCACAACCTACCACATCTACTTCATCTTCTGGTTCATTATTTTGAGGTCGAGTAAAAACAACGTCATGTCGTTTTACTTTAATGAACCCTCTGTATTTACTGAGACGAACATCTTTCTTTTCATTCTTGATGGAACTACACTATGGATTTCCTCGTTTCCTGTCACTAAGCCAGGTTTACTTGAGTCAGATATGTGAGGTTTCTTTTGGCCTCTTGTTACTGACATGCTTAACCTTTTGAAGGCAGATTCTCTTATGATAGGAGTTTGGCTTATAGATCGTAATTTCTTTACGATTTTGTTTACCCTTTGAGAGGTAGAAAGTCGAGTGAAGCCAGAAATTTAACCTTGATTTTTATCATCCCTCTGTTGGTGTACTCAATCTTTGGAAGACTGAAGGGCGTGCAACAGAAGAAGTAATGCAATAAAAAATGGAACTTCTTTCTTCAACTGTAATGTGGCATGTATCAACGACTTTTACCTTTCCTTTACCAGCTATTCGAACTGGTTCAGAAGATTTATATCCAACTTCAGCTCTGGAATTAGGTATAGAATATCTTGTTTTTTAAGCTTCTTTTGTGTAGGGGAAAGCCTAGGCCTTTCATCAAATATTTTCACGTTTTTAAGCTCAGTACAAGTTGTAAAGTCATAACCCACCTTTACCATCAACTTATATTCCTTCGAATCGAATCCCTCAACTGTTCGTCTTTCTAGAAGGGACACCTCTATGCCCTTTTCTCAAGTGTTTTTGCTTCTCCTTTTTCTATCTTAGTAAGTGGTATGGTGAAGATTTCGTTTAATATCTCAATACTTCTGACTGTCAAGTTTTCGAACATCTTGCAAATGGTGATTCTCCCTTCTTACGTCAAGACATAAAAATATAGCATAAAATAGAGGAATTTAAGACTTTCTCCTTTGGGATTTCTACCTTTTCACTCTCTAGCGCCTTTGACTTAGCTTGGGTCGTTGGTTCATCATTTTCTTGACCATTAAGTGCATCCCCTTCATTTGATTTCTTTATTGTGATCGTTCCTTGCTCATACTTATAAATGCCTTTAGCCATGGGAACTTCAATTTGATATAATTTCACTCACATCGTCACTTTTTGTGTAAAATTTTGCATCAACAAAGTGAGAGTCAGCCTTTGAAAATGGCTTAGTATCAGCATCAACATTCCTAATTCCTCATTTATAAAACTTAAAACATTGATGGAGCGTGGAGGTTACTACTCCATTTTCATGTATCCATGGACCCCTAATAACATTTTATAATTAATCCTCGAATCGATCACATGAAATATTGTGCTTGCCTACAAATCTCCTATGGGAATCTCCAAACTTACAGTGCCTATTGCCCATTGTGCTCCTTGATTAAAGCCTTGAATCACTAGTTTACGGTTTGATAACTCTTCAATTGAGATACCTAATTGATTCATGGTTGACTTTGACAGAATGTTAATGGTAGAACCATTATCAATGAGAATTTGATGGAGTTGCTCCCAAATATATCTGAACACATATAAAGGTCTGTTATGAAGTTTTGACCCAAGTAGAAAATCTTCATCACTGAATGATATCGATATATAGTAAGAAACATACGCCTTCGTTGGTGATGCTGGAATAGTCGAAAAATCATCATTTTTTAATATCTCAATAATTGTATCCTTAACTTCTCGCGATAGAGTCAACAAATCATTTATGCCTCAAGAAAGCAAATTCTCTGGCTTGGGTGATTCCTCCAACAAATTTGAGAGGGAAGTTTTGTTCTCAGTCGTATTGGTAGTATGGTACGAGACAATTTCCATTGGAAAATTTTCAAGAAAGAAGTCCTTCAGAGTTATTGGCTGTGGTGGTCGAGGAAGCTCCTCACTTTCTTTAATGATTGGTAGAAGCTTTCTCGCATTCTTTCTTGTTTTTCTTCTTTAAGACTTACCCTTTCTCCTGCACTCTCGATAAGAGCGAGATTCTTCTTGATAAAAATTTTGTTTGTGCTTCTTTCAACGCGTTACCAATGTCCATCCCTCATCAGCATCCTTTACCTGCTTTTCTTCTTCCTTGAAGCAAACAGTCTGAAAGTCATTATTTTGTAAGGCCTCCGGTGAAGAATATATAACAATAGGCTCCAATAATCCAAATTGGATTAGACTTCCTGTAGCAGGCAATCAACTATCTAGATGAATGATTACTGCGGCATGATTTGTTAGTGCCACATCATCAAGATCTAGCTCAATCTTTTTGTCTAGAGCTAACTTTAGAATCAACTTCTTTAATACAAAACATTTTTCAACGAGATGGCTAACGTCCTAATGATATTTGTAGTAATTGGGATCATTTATTATCTCTATTTTTGTAGGTCGTTTACATTCAGAAAGTTGAGTGAGTTGCTTTTTTAGTAGTTGCTCTAACATGTCAGGTAAGTCAGAGTTTGGAAAAGGGAAACTTTTTCTTGTCTCTCTTTCAACGTCGAGCGTCTTTCTTCGCCATCATCTTGGCATTTTTTTTCACTTTCTTTTTCTTGGAGACAAACTTTAAAGGGGTCGTGTTGACACCATAGCCTCCTTGGTAGCACCCTTCGATACCTTCTGGGTGCTCTTCACTTCTTTCTTTTCTTTTCTAATTTTCAGGACTAGTAGATCATTGTTTCCTCTATTAGCAATACGTAGCTTCATATCATGAGCTCTAGTTGCTAACGCTTCAAAAGTGCGGGGTTTTATTCCCTGCAAGATGTACCTGAGCCCTCAATGCATTCCTTGAGTGCATATTTAAACTGCTAACAGTTCAGTTAATCTATCTTTACAGTCAAGGCTTAATGCTCTCTAGTGATTATAGTCAATGACTACCTCACCCTTTCACTGCTTGGTGGCAATTAACTCTATTATACTAACAATACGCCATGTGCTGTAGAAATGGTTGAGAAAGTCCTTTTCAAGTTGCTCTCAACTATTAATGGATTCAGACTCCAGGCCAGTGTACCAGTTAAAAGCATTTCCTTTGAGAGTTCAGACGAACTATCTGACTTACAAATCTCCTCGTGTACCAGAAATTTCACATATTTCGATGAAATGAGCAACATGTTGTTTTAGTTTGCGCCTTCCATCAAACTATTGGAACTTGGGTGGTTGGTATCCATGTGGCATCCTTAGATTGTCAATCCTCTTCATATATAATTTGGAATACAAAGAGAAAGTTTGAGCAGATCCACTATATTGAGTTTTAAAGGAGTTTGCAATCATCTCTTGTAACTAATGAATAGACAACGATGCAATTGAGGTCGAATTTTGTGGTTGACTTTCTTGCATAATTGCCTTCCCTTTGTTAACATCCTTGGCAGTGTGTGTGTGTGACTTGATTCAGTAGTGTCACGACTCTCGATGTGATTCTTCAGCAATGCAATCTCGAAGTCCCTTTCTTCAACCGTCGTCATGAGCATGTTAACCTTCTTTTCAAGCTCTGCCATTCTGTCTTCACTTGTATCCACGTCAGCCACCATAACTGACATTATATTTGGATGAAACACCTCCTCATTTGAGCGTTCAGAGGACAAGTTGTGTTTGTCAATCACTAGATTTTCTTTTATTATGATTCCACCTTTTGATGGCTTGGAGATTTGTTCCCATATATTTTTTGCAACCTTAAATGGTGGCATATCATCAGATGATTAAGTCTCCCTTGAGCGACTGTGAGTATTTGGTCACTTGCTAATGCCGCTTAGAGCTTTTGAAGTGTTGCCTTGAGATGTCATGATTTTTTTAGATGTTCTTCAAAAAGAGAAAGAGATGAAAGGTAGAGATGGCCCCACTAGATGTACCAAACTGTTTACACGAGATTTCTAAATAAATGTAATTCGTGGAATTGAACTTTGTAAATTGATTGATAGTGGATACAATATCTCTAATATTTACTCATTTGATGCTTTCTTTCGAATACAAAATAAAACTTAGACTTCTTGGTCTTCGATCTTCAGGAAGTTGTCGTTACAAGTTAATTCAAAATTCAATATTCTAGAATCCAAGGAAAGTTTAATCTTTCAAGTCTTCGATCTTTCAGAAGATAATGATCTCGAGGTTGATAAGAACTTGCACGTCTTGAGAGTTTTTAGAAGCTTGAGTCTTCAATTCTTCGAACCATCACTTCTTCCTTCCATGCAAAGATCCCAAAATGAATGGCAAAGGTCTCTATTTATGGAAAACTTTACCTGTTGGGCTTAGGCTCGCGCTCGAGCTTATTTGCTTGGCGGGTTCGGCCCCATTATTTTTTTGCCCCAACTTTTATGTTTAGGGCCTGAATTGAGTTGGGTAGGAAAAAACTTAATTATCAAAAGTCAATCAAATTATAGCTATCACAAAGTTTACTGTGATGAGGTGGCGCAATTTAATTGGCCGAAATTTCTTACTCAACAATAATTCTTTCCACTTTTCTATCAATTTTTTTAATGCCCACATTCCAAAAGGTTTCACAAACCTCAAACCCAAACCTCACTTATTCAAAGAATAGAAAATGTTCAAGGTTGTGGTCAATTTTCTTCAAAAACTCAATTTCTAATATATAATTTTGGATGAGGAATAAGGAAAGAAAAAGTCTTCCACAATTATTTTTATCTTCCTATTAAAACCCTTGGACCAGGGGAACTTAGAATTTAGAATTACTTAATTATAGACAAAATAATAATAATAATAATAATAATTTGATTATTCAAGAAAAAAAATCTACAGCAGCTAGATATTTTCGTTTCATTTTCTAATTAACATATTCATAAAGCAACAATTTAAAATTTAAAAAAACCTTAAGTCAAAGGGTTAGGGAGAGATGCTTTTTTTCTATTTTAAATAGTTTTTTTTTTTGGTTGTTGTAAGGTAATTAACAATCATCCCTTGTTTAATAAATTTTCTCTTTGCTTTGGCACTTTATTTATTATTTTTTTTTCCATAAAAACAATTGCCCTATTGCTTTCCTACTTGATGTGTCGTTTTCCAAATTTATTCTCAAAATTGGAATTGACTAAAATATTATTGATGCGTTAGCTGTTGATTAAACAAAAATTATGACTTATATTATCTTTTAAATTTTGTTTGTTTTCATAGGAAGTAATAGTATTTAGTAAACTTTCTAAATATTTAAATACATGGAAGAAGAATTGTCACCATGTTTATTAGGATGACCAGGACAATTTGTACGATATGCTCCATTCAATAATTATTATTCATGATAAGTAAGATGTTGGAGTTAAATAATTCTATTTCTTTAAAGTTTAAGTCAAGTCAATTAAATTAAGTTCTAAATTCCAATACTATATGCGACTCTTCATCGTAACAAAAGAAATTTTATTTAATATAAATTAAATATGAATAGCTACACTGAAAAGATAGTATCAAAACAAAAATTTAAGATCACTAACTATACAATTTTTTCTTAGGTTGTATTTCTTTTTTCTAAATAATCTTTGGTTGGTATTTCAAGTTTCCTATTTGATTTAAGTTCCAACTATAATTCACTTTTACCAAATAGTTGGCTATTATTCATAAGCGATAACATGAATTCATCCTTTCTTTACACTCGAATCTTATTTGCTAACAATTGTAAGTACATATTATTAAAAATCTCCTCGATCATATATCGATATACATTTTTTTTCTTTCATTTCATCCTTTACCAAGTATAATCGATAACTAAAGGAAAATTAACGGCATCTGTTATTAATAAACACTATACAACTTACACAATTTTTGTTAAAGGAAAAGAGTAGGTTACATAGTAAAATGTAGTATATGTTTGGAGAACTATTAGTATAGGTAATATTATGATATAATTATGTTTGAGAAAATGATTATGATAAGTAGAGTTATGATAATATGCGTTTGGGAAAGAATTGTGAATAGTAGTATCATGATAGTATGTGTATGGAGGAGGATTGGGGAAAGAGTGAAAAGGATTGGGGAAGAAGTGGAACAGTGAAAAGGAGATGAATTAAGGATTACAGAAACCTAATTCTTCTTCCAAAGGTGGAGAGCTCAACTCTTCCATAGTACTAGGGCCAAACACCTTCAAGGATTATATTGATATAATATTAACAATAAACGAGCTAAATTGTAACGAACTAGGATTTATTGAAATTTATTATAGAGATAAAATGATTTTTGACATTAAATAATTAAATAAGATGAACAAATTAAATATATAATAGCATAAGTTGAAACTTATTTATTTGCAAACACACACTATGTTATTTTCATTACAGATTCTGAATAATTTAAACGGTAATGGTTAAGTGAACATATGTCACAGCAAAAACAAAGAGGAAGAAAAACCCCAAAAATCTATCGTCATAAACAAGGACACTTCCGCTAAAACACCAACAACGAGTTATTAGTGTCGTAATTCATCTTCTCCAAATTGGGTTGCACAGCAAACTTAATCATCGGCGGTGGTCCACAAGCCAACGCCATTGTTTCCGACGAAGCTTCTGGAAGATGCTCCCTCATAATACTCTCCGTCACCACTCCCACACTATATTCCCACCCTTCCCTTACGCTCTCATTCACAACGTACCACACTTTAAACCTCTTATCCCTTTTACTCCATTCATCCAACTCATCCTTTAACAGAATATCATTTTCCGTTCTATTCGCATACACCAAAAACATCTCTGTTTCATCCTCAGGATCCTTCAAAACAGCCTGCGCCACTTGATATATCGGCGTTATTCCCGTTCCGCCGGCCAACATTGCTAGCTTCTTACCCTTCTTTACTTTGCCGTCCACCACGAAGTTTCCGTTTCCGGTGTATTCGATGTGGCCTAATGGGCCTTTGATTTCTAGTTCGGAACCAAGTGGGAGAGACTCCAAATGCTGAGACATGAGTCCGCCGTTTGGAAATTTTGGGTTCACGTTTTTGAAATAGATTTTGACCACTAAGTCGAAATAGCCGACTTGATTGATGCCGGTGGTTGGTGTGTAGGCCCTCATACAGAGCTTACCGTCTATGTTTGCACATAGGAATATGTGTTTCCCTACAGGCAATCCCAGGACTTGATCCTCTAAAGGCAAGGCGAATCTGAATCGTCTGACGTCGTGTGAGATTGACGTTTTGGAAATTAATTTGCAGCGGATTTTCTCACGCGGGATTAAAGCCACGCGCCTTGTTTCTGTTATTGGATCTAAGTGAGGATTAGAATTAGAAGGATCCCAATGGATGGAATTGTTAGGCGATGAATCCGATGTGTAACCGGTGGTGATCAACTCGCCGATTCTGTATTCCTCGAGCATTTTCTTGGCTTTGTCCGAGTGAATGGCGTCGAATTCCTCCGTACAGTCGGTACCGGCATTAATGAGAATGCTGTCCGTACCGCCAGGGTGGTCTTTGAGGAAACGGGTGCAGTCGTAAACATGGCCGTGAACGACGATCCAGGCGGATTGGTCTGAGTTGTGCTTTTGAACGTCAGAGATGGAGTAAGTCTTTGAGGTTGTGTTGATGAAGGGAGACGAGATACTCTTCTTCATGGTTTGATTTGGTTCGGTGGATATTTCGAGATGTCTTTCTTTAGCCATCCATCCGCCGGATTGGTTGCCGGGTACAGTTGGGTGTTCAAAAACAATTCCGATTTCTCCTTTATGCGGTCTACACATGTTGGTTTTCACTCGAAACCAACAATTGTTCATCATTCCCATGAGATTCCAAATGAGCTTTTCAGGTTGAGTGTTGAAAGTTTCGTCCCAAGCGCGTACTGCAATTTCCTTAGCAGCAAGTAAATCAAGAACCTCAACTTCCAGTGACCAAAAACACCAACACCAATATTTGCCGTATTTTGTAGCTTTCTCAGGACGGTCCAAATCGCAAAGATGCCACGACTCGCCACCATCTAAAGTCACCTCCACCCGTGTCACTTTCTTTCCTCCTCCTAATTAATTATTCATAAAGTTACTTCAATTCCCTTCGCTAATAAAATACTCACCTACCTTGATACATATCAACAAAACAAAGAACTTACTCACCGGAATATGCATATCCCCTCAACGTGTACGGTCGTTGTGTTGTCAATGAATTTATCGGCAAGATTTCCTCGTGGCATGGGGTCGTTATCACCGAGTTTATGTTCAACTCACTAATAATACACTCCGGCTTATACCACCAAGCTACAAGTTAATTCACAATACATTATTAATTAGATTATGATCTTATTGGGTTGAAACCAAAAAGGGTTTTGTATTAAATTTATGGGTTTTATCTTAATTTATACCTTCTGCGTTTGCTAATTCTGCATCGA
This sequence comes from Cucumis melo, assembly GCF_025177605.1. Classification (NCBI taxonomy): domain Eukaryota; kingdom Viridiplantae; phylum Streptophyta; class Magnoliopsida; order Cucurbitales; family Cucurbitaceae; genus Cucumis; species Cucumis melo. Next base: position 8,890,556 of record NC_066863.1, read on the forward strand.
CATGGGAAGGGAGGACTTTGTTGTCTCTATAATGGTAATAGCTATCGGATTCTTGTGTTGTTACAATAATGCGTTTTAGCCATTTCACCATCCTTCCACCGATGTAACCGGGGATGATAACCCGCACCGGAAAACCATGGTCCGGTGACAGTACATCGCCGTTTTGCATGTAGGCTAAAATTATATCTCTAGCTGGGTCCATGGCTATTTCCTTTCTGACACTAGTACCGTACTTGGACCCGCCGCCGCCGGGCAGACATTCAGCTCCTTCAAAGCAGACATTGAGTGCTCCTTTTTTACTACTGAAGATACCACACCGTTTCAGAACGTCTCGTAGTGTGACCCCTCGCCAGATTGAGGTGGAAGTCCCGCCTGCACCCCAGCTAAAGCCAATGGTTTTTTTAACCATATTCTGCTCCTTACGGCGGTTTCCGGCGCAGACGAGTGTGACAGGAAACTCACGGCTCCTGAAATCGTTAACGAGTTGATCCATAGTGAACCGGGTTGGTTTTTTGACTAAACCGCAAACATCAACGGTCCAATCCTCCCACTTGGCCTTGGGTACCGGACCGTGGTTGCGAACGTAATGGAGCGGGACGGGAGTGATGAACCCATGGTGCATCAAACGAGATAACGACGGCTCGGAATTGAAGGGATGTTTACCGGTGAGACGAACCATGGATTCATTTCGGTGGATCCAACAATCAGCCGTTCCAAAATCTCTGGGGTCCAAAATGGAGGGTTCCAATTCTTGAATCCCTTTACGAATCAAATGGGAAAAATCAGAGTCGTTGTCATCGTCACTAGAGAATTCTTCATTGTCGTCGTGGTTGTTGATTTGGAGATGATTGTTAGGAATGGAAGGGACATTGCAACAACGAAGTGAGGAATCAGAGCGGAGGTTAGAGAAAGAATCTAAATGAGAGAATTGGGGATTGTGGATTGAGGTAGCCATGTGAAGAGATGGAGAGATTTGGGGCCTCCAGTTTAATGTAAGAAACAGAAGCGTAGGGTTTCTGAGCGATATAAATTGAGGGAGAGAAGCATTATATAGGAAACTGACTTGAAAAAGACAAAACATAAATTATCTTTTAAAAAAAAGAAAAGGCAAAAATGAAGTTGCCCATTAGGACTACGAAAACAATTTATTATAATTATTATTTCTTATTCACCATAATTTGTTGGAGAGAGAGAGAGTCGGTTGGTGAGAGATATCGGATAGATAGAGCACATATTTAAGCCGGTGGCTTCTGGGGTTTTATCCTTCCTTGTGTTTGTGAAGCTTCAATTTATTGCGCAGTGCGCACTGCCTTTGTACACACTTTCCATTCATGTCCAAAAGTCTTAATATTGTATGTTGTAGTGCAACACAAAAAAAGTTTACTACTTGCCTCAATCACTAATTTAAATGTTATATCTATATTGAATATCTTTAAAAGGTCCAAATGTATTTAGAAAATTTAAGAGGTATCAGAATGATTAGAGAATCAAGGGCGGAACATAAATGTAATCTTGAAACATCATGATAGTGAAAACGAGAGTTGGATTAAAAACTGTAGATATACTCAATACGTTTAATCTAAATAAGACTATAAAACTTAGTAATGATATGTAAAATTTCTCTTGGTTAGCTATTTATTTCTCTTATTTTGTTATTTACTTTTTGGAGTAAAATATATTGAATTCAGATATAAACTATTATAACTTATCGATTAGAAAAGATGAATGAAAAAGAAGAGGGCCAAATGGAGGCTTTCAATAGTCAAATTACAAAGAAACAAAAAAAGAAAGAAAAGGGGAAGAAGGTGAATTCAAATATAGTAGGCAAGGAAAAGAAACGGAAAGGGGGCATGTGTAAATAATGATCATATGTTGTTAAACATAAAAACTGCGAAATACGAAATAATCTAGAAAGGGGGGAGGGGGGGCAATGGGCATAGCTTGTAACCGGGGACGGGGCTATTGGGACGAAGGGAGCCAAAGATCAAGGGGGATAAAAATGACCTTTGGAGAAACTTAAGGTCAAGTTTCAATTTCAAATTCAATTCAATTCTTCTTTCCTTAGTATTATATATATAATTTATATTTCTCTATCTAAATTAAAATTTATATTTGTAAGTAATCCAAATACCATGGACCAAGGCTGAAGCAGAGACTGGATACAAAAAAAGGGGCTCTGGATTCGGTGGGCCATGATACGTTGAGGCCCTCTGTTCATCGCTGCTTCCAAGACGCTTGCACTGCCATTTCCAAAAACTTACTTTTCATATATTATTTGCTTTTAACAAATACATTATAAACATATATAACTTGTGCAGAAAGTGTTATATAGAGCTGTTAGTTAAATTTCCGAAAAGAATTTGCAAATTTAGGAGTACAATTTTTGTCTTATTACTTTCAAATTAAGTGTATATATAATTCAGTCTATTACAAACAATGAATAGAGTTTAGGGCGTGGAAGAAATTTAAAAGAGTATGAAAAAAGTTAGGAGAGTTTATGGGAAGTTTGAGATGGTTTTGGAGAGGGAGATATCTTAGAGCGTTTTTAAGAGAATGAGAGAAAATTGAAAAGGATTGTAAAAGTTCGGGAGAAAATCGATAAGGTTATGAGAGAGATAAATTATTAGTGTTACTCAGAGTTGGATGTAAAATATAAAGTAATTTTATTAAAAAAGGGTAGAGTTAATTTTTGGATATTAAAAAAAATGAGAGTCAAATGATGGGCATCAACATGTCGTCAACTCAATAATGTAAACTAGGATATTCTTTCTATGATAGTCGATATTGTCATCGATTAAACATGTCTTAATTTCAACATGGTTTAGTTTTCAACGGAGACTGACATTTATGTTTAATCTTTCAACAAGACCAAATGAAAAAAAAAAACTCTAAAATATCTATTTTTTTTTCCGACCACCCTAATTCTATGTGTACTATATATTTTAATACTTTATTTCTATAACTTATTCACGTGGACTAAACTAAATTTAGGAGGGGTTTGTTCAACATCTAAGCATTGAGAATTAGACTACAATTTAAGTAGCTTGAGTTTTAAAAATTTGCGAAAGTATAAGCTTAAGAAGTATTGATTGAAGTGTAGGTTTATAAAGCCTAGAGGTGGAGTGCACTTTTGTTAACATTAAAGTTCATATAAATATTTTACCTTGTTATTTTCAATACATATCAAATCATAAAACAAATGTAGGGTGAAAAGTTTAATCTTTAATATATATGTCATCATGTTGACGATGGGTAAATATTCTATCTACCAAATTTTTTGTTAGATTGTTATTCTATATACAGATGTATGTTTAGCAACCAAGAGGTTTACGATTTTAGTTTAAAGAAAAAGGAAATTGAATGCTCCAAATGAACTCAATAAGATGTCGTTTATTATTTTTATTCTAATTAATTATAATATTTCTTAAAATCAAATCTTAAACATATTGTTTATTTTTTTAATTTTGGGGTTTGCTTGAAGTATTTGATCTTAATTGAACTTTGAAATGCTCTATTCTTAGTTTTAAAATTTTGAAATCGTTTGAAGGATGAAAATCAAATGGTAGTTAATTGGTACAACTAAACAACTTAAATCAAATTATCGTTACCATTTATGTGATCAAAACAAATTTAAGATAAATTATGTTATAAAATATGTCATATATACCCCACAACTTTTACATACAAGTGTATCATATTAACATTCGTATTTTAAGAAAACAACTCTCCAACATATATTTTCTTAAAAAGCAAATTTCAAAATAAGTGAATAAAAAGAAAACTTTTTTAGTAAAAAAGATAACTAAAATCTAGTCATAAGTTAAGGAGGGATTTTGTATAAATTATCAAAATCTTTTAAAATTCTCAACAGTAGGTGTTCCATGATAAATCTGAACTCATAATTCTTATTATGTCATTTTTCTTGATTAATAATTAAATCCTCCTTGTAAGACTTGCTACTTTACTACTATATTTGTATATGGATATTTGTTATGTTAGATATGCAAATACATTCTTATACAACTGTATCAAAATTCATAATTCTTCTTATTTTTGTAACAAAATATTTATATTTAAGGAAAAAAAAGTGGAAAGAGATTGAAGGGGGGAGAAAGAAAATCAAAGTCGGCTACAAAAGTTATGCTTTGAATCAGCCTATAATCATTATAAATTTAAATAATAGTAATAATACTATCTAGAAAAGGAAATTTAGTTGTTTCATGGGATTTGGTTTCCATTGATTAATAAAAATTAGTCCTCCAATTATTATGAGCAAGAATTTGTTAAATTGATATAGTGCAATATGGTCACTATTTTGAAGGAAAAAGAAAAAGAAAAAGAACCATGATCATCGTTGGTGCACCTTCTTCTCCAATCCATTACATTAATGTAAATTAAAGTGAATTAAGTATTCCCCACTAAAGAAGAGGCCATATAATTGAAGCACATTATATTTATTTATTTATTTTCAAGAAAAGTAAAATCTTAACACAAAACACTAAATAAGAAAACAAAAATTCTCCAACACATGCTCTCAATGGCAGTGGAGGAGGCTGCAACAAGGGCAAAATCAATGGAACATCTAAAGTATAAAGTAATAATAAACTATTAAACACATACAATTATGATTATTATTATTATTTAAGATACCTAGCCCATAAAGGCTTGATCATGGAAAAACTTAACGAGGACTTGAGAAGTAATAGTAGACACGTTACCTGCAAATAAATATCACAGGCCATTTTGTTTTTCTTTCTCCTAATAATTAGTTAGCTCTTTTAAAACTAATAATAAAGTGTATATAAACATTTCTCAACCTTACAAATACTAGTGATAAATTTTAGAAAAATTCACAACATTAGCACTAATTAAACTTCCATTTGAAAATATAGCAAAACACAAACTTGTTTTGAATTATAGCAAAACAACTCCTTTTGCTAGTGAGACACTATTTTTTATTGAACCTAAAAAAACCTCAATGGTATCTTGATTTACTTCATTGGCTTAGGAGTTTAGTTTTTTGAAGTTCAATCATGATACATTTTCAGATTCACAATTCTTCGTCACAAACTATTTTGTAGAAATAAAAAAGGTAAAATTAATACTGAAAAATATTCGAACAAAACTTATCTTGCTTTCATTATGCTCCTAGATTCTCTATGATGTCCAGAGTTTCTTCTGGCTCAGTATAGTTCCTGCCCGAGATCGTTTCTAGACGAGCTTTAGAGATTTCTCGAGTTTAAATTTAGATTGTTCGGGACCATCTTCAATTATCTCTCTTCTTTTATACTAAAAGTAAGAGAAATGAAAAACACAGAACGAAAATATCTAGCGAAGAGAGAAGAAGAAGATGAACACAAAAATTACAGTGGATTGGCAAAGGATGCCTACATCCACGTGGATGTACGCATTGGCGGTGTACTTTATTATCAGAGCTTGCAAAGGTACATTTTTCTCATCTTGATTATTCTCACGTTCATCTCTTTGTTATTTATACAGACTTCCTTATATAGAGGGGTTACATGTCGGTTTGAAAATAACTGCAAAATAGTTTTAATTGTTTAACAAGAAAGCTTAACAATCTTTCTGTTTTGCAGAGGGGGACCATGTAGTTGAAACTTTAGTCTTCAATCTTGTGTAGCAAGGTAAGTATAGCTCAATTAATAATATATTTTCTAAACCTAAAACAAAAATCTTGATGGTGAGAAATATTTTATCACATATGGATGTTGTATCATGCTTTGAACTTATCATCTCAACCACAAATAGATTTAATAGGAATAAACATACCTTTCAAGATTAGCTCATCAATGAAATAGAATGCGAATGAGGCAAAATAAAGATGATAGATTTGAAATCAGTTCTATTGCTCATTATTTTTCTCATATTTTTGTTGTTGACCATCAAAAAATTTTTTTGAACAGGTTTAAAATTACAATGAACATTTAAATGATAATCAATCATTAATTAAGGTTTAATACTTTTGTAATAAAGGTCTATTATAGAAAATGGAAATTTGGACTATACACACGTATCATTTTATGTTCACGTGTGACTTTGATAAAAAGAATTTTAAAGATTTTGTACGGTTTTGAATCTAAAATCTTTTAAAACTTCTTAAAAAAAATCAAAATTCACACGCCCTTTTTCTTTCAAGTAAAAGTCAAATCTTCCATTTGTTTCATTTTTTCCTTTATTATTTTTTTTTCTTTTGTTTGTAAATATTGTTTCCATTTTTTAAACCTCAAATCTTCCAAGTTCCAATCATGTCCTCCCCGTCTCTAGCTTTATCTTCCGGTATCCTCCCCGGTAAGTGAGTTTATTGGTTTTCTCTAACACATAATCGTCATTCTCTCTCCCGATGTCACACTGTCACATGTTGTATCTGAACAAACATCCCTCATAAATCTCTCACTCTTTCTTAACCATCTTTGGTTTTTTTATCCATATTCTGAGCACTCAAGATGTAACGACCCAACTCCTTATAATGAGCCGAAGTCATTACTAAATGTAAATAACATAATTTAAGTCATAAAGTTTAGTTAAAATGAATAAAACCTCAGAATTTTATTTATAAAAATCAAATTAGGGTAACGTGCGAAATATAAACAAATATTAAAATCCTACTCGGACCCTATCTACTTTTAAAGAAACGAAATAGTAAATAAAGAAGAAAATAAAACTCAAGTACTAAATGTTTAAAACGGGGTGTAAGCGGAAGCAGAAGTCCCTATGGCTCACCACGGTCACTTCTGGTCGCTCGCCAGCTTGCCCTTGCCCTTACCTCGACCTCGACCTCTACCTGAAAAACATGACATGGAGAGAGTGAGTATAAAATACTCAGTAAGGGACCCACTACTAGTCCCACTAGGTGCCTGTTAACTTCCTATTAGAGTCTTGAAAATGGTACCCAATAACTGGTACGTTCCCGAACACGTGCAACATGCGCTCCCATAGGAACGAAAATCTGGTCTTCGGTGTCCCGAGGGAGCACCTAGGACATACTGGTCTGTAGTGAACACGGAGGAAACTAAGACAATCGGGCTGCGAGGATCCCGTCGAATCACTCGAATCATATCTATATCCATGCTAGACTGGTGTCTCGTCGGACTTCGCAGTCCTAAATAGGTGGTGATCCCGAAGGACACCCATACAGGTACGACTCTAATAGGCTAAGCTAACAGGTACCCTAACCATAGCATACATATACATAACATCATCATGTAATCATATCAGTCTAATCATCATCTCACATCTCATCACAATATCCCACATACAGTCATAATAAGCCACGTCATTCCATTACCATGCCATCATATAAAACCACATCATCAGTCACATCATGCTCTCATTAATTTACATGTGTTATACAGTCTAGTCCTTAACATGCATAACTGGAAGTGTATGCGGTCTCATGGTTCTAGTCGTAGAGCTAGTAGTAGAAATCTCTTACCTGGAGATTTGCTCGACAAGTTCTAACAGCAAGAAAAGTGTGCTTTCCAAGCAGCGAGGTCCTAAATGTTTAATAACGCCAAATTTCATAATTAATTCACCAAACGACCCAAGACCCAAAAATGTAGTTGAGATGACTTACCCTAGGTCGAGGTTGCAATAATTCCCTTTAAGTCGAGAAATCCCACGCTCCAACTCCAATTGGTCCAACCGACCCTTTCAGAAAAATATTTTAATTTAATCCAAAATTAAATTATTTAAAACAAAAAATACTCTTCGTTGGGTATGCCAAACAACCAAACCAGCTTACCAAAAACTTACCAAGGACACGTGTGGAAAGGACAAAAAAAAAAAACTAGGTGGCTCCAAAAAGGTTTGGCGACTCGGTTGGAAGGAAAGAGACGCAGCGCGGCTCGACTTGAGCGAAGGCCCGACTCAGCTCGTGCGCAGGCGCGGCTTGGCTTGGGCTCAGGTGCTACGCGCGTGCGGCTCGGCTGGTGGTGCAGATGCGGATCGTTCAGGTTACGGGGCATAGACGCGATCGGGTCGGGTTTACGCGTGAACAAGGCGCGGCGCAGGTTTCCGGACTCGAGCGGATCGACGGGGTTCGTGGGTCGGTGCGAAGGCGCAATCGCGACTTGGCTTCGCCGGCTTCGATGGGTGGCGCTCGACGTGCGACGGCGTGGCTGAGCAAGCGGCTGGACGGTACGACTCTGCTTCACACGAGACGGCTGGCGCGGGGCAATTCGGCTAACACTACGGCCGCGGGTCGATGGCTCCCCTTGGCGAGACGACTCGACGCCGCGGACGGTTGGAGACGGGAGCGACACTCGATTTGCGGCGGCGCACGGTGCGGTCATGGCGGCAGCTGCGGCACTTCGCAAGGGAGGCGGCGGCGGCTAGGGTTTCCAAAAGAAATTAGGTTGCTCTCTCTTTTTCTTTTCCTTAAAAAAATAGGTTTTACTTTTTGGTGCACGGGTCCCAAGGCTCATTTATAAGGAGAACCCAAAAATAAATTCCCTTTTTCTTTTCCCTTCAATTAATTCAAAACCAACAAATCTTCTCTCTCTCCAATTAAAACTCCCAATATCTTAAATTTTCAAAATCATCCAATCACAACATTCCCTTTCAAAAATATATATATTCTTTTCCAAATAAAATATCACATTAGCTTAACTCAATTATTTTATCTTCAACAAACAACCTTACCAATTTAATTATCCAAATCAAAATAATTATAACTCTAAACCTTGATTTATCACAAAGTCAAAATGATCAAGTTCCTCAAATAAATTCGAAATTTCCATATTCACACTTAAGATAATAATAAAAAGGAAATTAAATTTGTTAGGGCGTTACACAAGATTTGGTTACTTAAACTATATATCTTAATAGAATATTTATTTGTTAGCAATCAAAAAAAATTGCGTATATTTTGTGAATGAGTGTAATAGTTGGGTTTGAGGGTATTCAACACTTTCCCAAAATATTAATTAAATATTTATTTAATCAATTTGTTATTTTTCAAAACCTAAAAATTTTTTGTTATTGTTGAACGAGAAATTTTAGCCAATTAAATTTCGCCACAATGAAAGTCGAGTCGTGAAAATTATGATTTGATTTGAGTAATTAAAATCTTTTAGACCTAACTCAATTCAAGCCTCACGTAGAAAAATTGGGCCAAAAAAGATAATAGGCTCAAGTGTAAGCTTGAAAGATAAATGGGCCCAAGCCCAAGCCCAACAAACACATGGGTCCCAAGCCCAAGCCTAGCAAGTAAATACGCCCAAGCCCCCAACAAACAAATGGGCCTAAGCCCACCTAAAGCCCATGAAAATTCTTTATAACGTTTATGCTAGAAGATTGATGGACAAGTTTGACGGCATAATATTCGAGCATATACTGAGATCGAAAATAAGAAAGCTGATGCACTTGCAAACTTGGCCATTGCTTTAACAATCTCAAAAGATGTATTGATAAACATTTCCTTTTGTCAAAAGTGGATTGTGCCCTCAATTGAAAGTCAATATGAAGAAACTGATGTGATATCTATGTATGCAATTGATGAAAAGGACTAGCGTCAGCCCATTATAGACTATCTGGAGCATGGAAAACTTTACGTTGATCTTCGACATCGAGCTGAGCTATGAAAAAGAAGTGTGAGAATTATTTATTACAATAACACACTTTATGGACGCACATATGAAAGTTTTCTTCTACGATGCCTACGAAAAGAGGAATCAACAAAAGTCTTAGAAGAAGCACATTTAGGTATCTGTGGTGCTCACCATTCTTGTCCAAAACTCCAACATCAATTGAAAAGTATGAGTAACTATTGGCCACTATCATCTATGACTCAATGAGTTATCCGAAGCATTATGAAGTTTGTCAATTCCATGCAAATTTTATACACCAACCACTAGAGCCTCTTCATCCAACAATAGATTCGTATGCTTTTGATGCTTGGGGACTCGACTTGGTTGGATCTATCATGCTTAAGTCATCAACTAGTCATTTTTACATCCTTGCAAGAATTGATTATTTTTCTAAATGGACTAAAGTTGTGGCATTAAGAGAAGCGAAGAAGGAAAAACATCATAAGGTTTTTTCTAACACACATCATTTACCAATATAGTATTCCTCATTGCATCGTGACTGATAATGGAAGACAATTTACTAACACTCTGATGGACAAGTTGTGTGAGAAATTTAACTTCAAACAATACGAGTCTTCTATGTACAATGTCGCTGCAAATGATTGGCAGAGGCATTCGACAAAACTCTGTGCAATCTTCTAAAAAATGTGTCCAAGACAAAAAGGGATTGGCAAGAAAAGATTAGGGAAGCACTATAGGCCTATCGAACTACCCATCATATGCATATTGGTGTTACACCCTATTCTTTGGTTTATGTAGTAGTGGCAATTCTCCCACTTGAAAGAGAAATTTCATCCTTGAGAATGGCAATTGAAGAGGGACTAACTACTGAAGACAATGCTAAATTACACCTTCAAGAGTTTTAAGCACTTGACGAAAAGAGACTAGAAGCTCAACAAGCACTGGAATGTTATCAAGGACGAATGTCTGAGGCTTTTTAACAAACATGTAAAACCCGAATCATTTCATGTTGATGTTTTAGTCCTTGCAGTAAGAAAACCTATCATCACGATGAGACATACGAAGAATAAATTCACATCTAAATGGGATGGATCCTACATTGTCAAAGAAGTTTTTACAAATGGGGCATACAAGATAATTGATCAAGATGGATTAGGAATTGGCCTAATCAACAGCAAACTTCTCAAGAAATTTTATGCTTAATTTCGCCATGTAAAAAGAATTATTTCAGTTAAATTACGTTATGACTTGATCCCTATGTTATAAAAATGGTACATAGATAGCTTAAATATATTATGCTTAATTGTGATGATGTAATCTCATAGTAATGGACATGTAACCAGTACAAAATAAAATTTAGGAGCAATTACACTAGAGTAAAATAAAATCATTATCATTCAACAAAAACCTGACATTTACAAGAATTACACTTGAAGTTCTTGAATTCTTCACGTACAGCCTCTATGCTCTTATAGTTATTTTCTGTCTATGGCCTCATTTTTCTCACAACTGTTCAGACTCGATGTTTATACTCCAAAGTTTTCTCTCCAATTCATTCCTTTCCTAAGATAATTGTGTGACCATCTCCTAAATGACTTTGGCATCTTCTTGTAGTTGGTCCATCAAATTTAAGGCTTCTTTGGTGTAAATGTTTTCTTGTTTAATTGACGAGTCTTATCTGTTGATAGCAATTGTGTAGAATATAAAGATTGTACATCATTGAAACTATCTACCCTCTTAAGGTAACTATTCAAATATTCTTTAAGAGGAGTTAGGCCATCTGCATGGATCTTTACAATTCCCAAAATGGCTGTTACTATTTCTGGCCTAAGTCTTGGGATATATTCAGAAGGAGTGCGTATGATCTTGTCTTGAATGTCCTTCCACATGCACAAGGTCGTTTTTTGAAAAAAGTTTGAAACTACTGAGAAGGCTCAGGGTGTTCTGCTATCTGCTTTTTAGAACTATCTAAAGGCAACTCGAAAATCTTGAGAGGAGCATGTGTAGATATGATCTTCTCTAAAGGCGCTTTAGGACAGGCATCTCCTTTAGATGGAGGAATCTCGATGTCTTTTCTATTCAATTTCGTCTTGCCTTGACGAATCTCCTCGAGAAGAGTAGGAGGACGTAAGGATTGTTCAGCTAGTTTGGCAATTGGTGTTTTTGAGTACCAGCTTCCTCAATGGTTGAATCCACAACATGAAGCCCTGCCAAAGATTCATCACTGTATAGCTGTATAAGTTCTTGAAGATGATCGTCCAAAGATGACTACAGAAATAAGCAATAAATAAATTATTCACAAAAAAGATGAATAATAAAAAAAAATAAAAGAGAAGGAAAATATGAGAACCAGTGGTGTTGGAAAATTAGAGATTCCCATAGCACTTAAGTCCCTTCTACATGAGCCATCATCTGATACTTTCACTTTCTTCGAAGGTTTCTTCCAATAACGATCGCTTTTGTTGCTATCACTCTCATCTTTGTGTTCCTTCTCCTCCCTCTCGAGGATAAGAGCCATTGCTTCAACCAAGAGAATTTGTTTACCACCTAGGTTGCTCCCTCAGTTCTTGAGTAGTTTTGGTTGTGATGGGGGAGGAATGATATTGCTCACCAAATGTTCTCTGTTATCTTCAAATAAGGTCTCATGCTTCGTGGCCCACCAATGTTTAAATCATTGAGTCACATGCTTGCAAGGCTTTAAAAAATGAGCAGCAAGTATAACTCAGACAAAGTTTTGTGCCTCATACATATCCTCCACTGATGTAATATATTCTTTAGTGTGATCTCAGGTGGTATGCCCCCTATATCATTAGGGATATCCTAGAAAAAGAAAAATTGTCGTCCAAATTGATATGGACTAGATGATGTTATGATCCAAGCATTTCCACAGCGAGATGATAACTAGCAGGAGCGCACATTCATAAGATAGAAAGACTGCAGAAGCGATGAATCATGAGTATCAGCCATGCATTTATGTTTATTCTTGTTCTAAAGGTTTATGTATTACTGAACTCTTTCACCGTGGTGGACCAATTTTTCGCACCTCATATTTTTCAAAATAAATAGGCCCACATTCACCAACAAAGTTAGCCATCTTGGGACCTCAAACTTCTGCTGGAAGTGGATAATGTGTGCCAAAATAATGGGTTAATTAACCATAGACACAATGCATGGAAAAGTGAAAGTCCATGTTTCCCATTGGATTCGAGGCTTTAGTTATCAAACCTAGCCCATGTTGGAATTTATGTAAAGCTCCAAAAATAAGGTAATTTTAAATTTAATTATATTGGTTTAATTTTAATTATGTTGGGATTATTGGGGTATTAATTTGAGATAATTGGTGAGAATTGGTTGATTTTTGTGGAAGTTAGAATTATTTAGATATTTTTGGAAGAATATTTAATTAATTATTTGGAATTTGAACTTTTGGTGTTTTGAAGATTTGATTTAGGTTGGTTGTTTATTTTGGTGTTGGATTTGAATAACTTAAGAATGATTATATATATAGATGTATATAACTAAATGAGTTTTTGAAATGAAAAAAATTACATTATGATAATATAATTATTTAAAGATGATATTTTATTATTTGGGGAAAAGAGAAAGTTCGATTTGATAGGATTTAATGAGGTGAGAGCATGGAGTTTATTTTGGTTTCTTGAAAAGAATAAGGAAAAGGAAAAGTAAAATAATAATAATAATAACAATATTATTATTATTTTAAATATATAGGACTTTGGGATGCGTGAAAGTCACTGTTCACTTTCTCCTTCATAGAGAAATCCTAGTGTCGCTGCATGTGAGTTTCCTCTACCGTAGATCCGTCGTTAGTTGTCACTCCTCGCTGCATGTGAGTTTCTTGAAAAGAATAAGGAAAAGGAAAAGTAAAATAATAATAATAATAACAATATTATTATTATTTTAAGTATATAGGACTTTGGGATGCGTGAAAGTCACTGTTCACTTTCTCCTTCATAGAGAAATCCTAGTGTCCCTGCATGTGAGTTTCCTCTACCGTAGATCCGTCGTTAGTCGTCACTCCTCCCTCTCCGTCGTCTTCAGTCCTTAGCCAGCGTAGCCTAGCCGTTTTGTTCTTTCTGTTCGTCGTGCTTCGCATCACTTATTCCTTAAGGCAAGCCTTCGTCGTGGTTGAGCTTTCGTCGTGCAGCATCGTCGTCCGTCCATTCATCGTTGATCATCACATCGTCTTCTGTCGTTCTCTTCTATTACAGGTGAGTCCGAGTTGATGCTTCCTTCGAAGCCTATGTCTAGTTGAACGAGTCCATCCAAGCCGATCCTTTCTAACCCGAGGTGCATGCCAGTCACGTAAGCCATCTGAGCTGCACATGCTAGCCAAGTCAGTCCTCCCTTTGCGAGCTGTGTACAACGTTACTCGAGCCGTTTTTTAGGCACTCCTTGCTTAGCTGAGCGGCAACATTATTTTGTACTTTTCCCATATATTTTTAGCCAATTTTAATGAATATTTTTTTGGATTTTGGTATGCTCATCGAATATTGATCTTTGGTTTAAGAAAACTAATTTTGGATTAAGTTGAATTATGATTAAAGTTGGATTATTTTTGCGTGAAGGTTCGTTTGGCTAATTTTAATTGGATGATTTGTGTTGTAGAATTTTCCCAATCAAGGTTGAATTGGACTTCAACCTCAACTTTGGGTAAGTTGATTTCAGATGATTTGTTAGAGCCTTTAGACAACTATTAAATTATTGAATTTAGTTATTTTTCTCTCTTACTGTTTAAGGCCTATTCGTTGGAAAGCTTGACTATGACTATTAGGAATAAATTTTTGTCAAGCTAATCTCTTAGGTAAGAGATTCTCCTACTAGATCTTCGAAATGAAGTTAAGAGCTTGCATGTAATTTCTCCATTATGCATTGATGTAGCTAAGATGCATAATGTATTGATGTTAATGACTTGTGTTGATGATTGATATTTATGACTGATATTATGTTGATGATGATAACTGATTTACATTGATGATGATGCATAATATATTAATCACATGATTAAGGACATTATGATTAATATTCATGCCATGTTATGATGTTTATGATATGCTACATGCTATGGATGAGTGTTTTGTTAACTTTGTCTATTAAGGTCGTACCCATATGGGTGTCTCTCGGGATCACCACCTTTTTATGACTATGTGGTTCGACGGGACCATCAGTCTGTCATGATATGTTAGGTTTATGAGTGGTCCGACAGGGTCACTTACAGCCCGATTGTCTTAAGTGTTCCTTCGGGTTGACTAAAGACCAATTTCTCTTAGGTGTTCCTTCGGGTTCACCGAAGACTAGTTTTCTCTTAGGTGTTCCTTTGGGTTCACTATAGACCAGATGTATTCCTATGGAATCATTAGATTGCATGCGTTTGGGAGTATGCCAGTTTAAGGGTACTTCTTTACAGGACCTTAATGGGAAGTTAACAGTTTTGGAATTTATGTCCTAAAACTCGTAGTTTGTAATTTAAATTACATTCTATTCAATAAAGTAGTTTTTGAAGACTTATTAGTGAAAATAAAATACTATAATCTTGAATTTAATAAACTAAGATCCCAAGGCTATCTAAAGTAGACTTGAATCTTAGGTAGAGACATAAACGTGGATCTAGTTCGAGAATATAACCTAAACGATCTATAGTGTATGAATAAGGTTATGCATCTTATTCTGGGAACACTATGGATGCGACCCACTTTGTAGTTAGTACAAACAAAGTGATCATAAATTGTTCATGTAGAGACATGGAAGTAGGGGCATCCTGTGTAAAGAGTTTGCATAAGACTGGAACCATAAAACAGTCATTTCTAAGTTATAACATCGTTGACCATTTAAAATTGACTATTTCGATTATTGATGACTTAGATAACTTAATCATAATCCTGAGCTGACTATGAACTTTTGTTCAAAGGGAATTATCCTTAGATCTGCATAGGTGAGGGTAGTTTATTAGTGCTGGCCCAATAAGCCTCCCATTTTAGGGGTAAGACCAGATGGATAGCTAGGGACATAGGGTGCAAGATGGAATTCACTTTTACCTGCTTTAGCGTTAGTAGATAGGTTGTTCTCTTAAGAACTGAATCCAAGTCTTGAAAAAGGGGCTCCACCCTCTCATTGGCCTTAGAGAGATTCAGTTTATAGGTTAGACCTCAAATAATTTGTTCAATAATAGATCAGTGGGACTTAAGGAACAAGATGTAATCTCAATGATAAATGGTATTTTGACACAATTGAGATTACGAACAACATGAAGAATTAACTTACTGATCATGGTTATATCAAATGGACAGAAATATATCTATAATGAGGGGAGTGCAACTACGGAACTTTAGTGGAATGACTTGTTAGTTGATGAATGTTGATTAGCTTGGTCTAAAAGTGTTTTGCTAGTTAATCTTGGATCATTGAAGCCCATGATCTATAGGTTCATTAGGTTCCCCTACAAGCTCATATGGAATTAACTTAAAACAATATGATGAAATAATTCAAATTGTTCGAATTAGATAAATAGAGAAAAATCGATGAATATATGTGATATAACCATCGGTTATCAGTTTTAGATAGAGCTTTATGTTTAAATGTGATTTAAATATTAAAAGTATGAATACGGATTTATATTCGGAAGCTCAGAATTTAGAATTTATGCAAATGGTCAAAGTTGTAAAAAGTGAAAATGTTGGCTTTTGACTTTGAAAAGTCAAACTTTGACCGGCTTTATATTCAAATGTGATTTGAATTTCTATAAAATGAATGCGGATTCATGCTTGGGAGATCAAAATTAGTCAAGCCGGATAAAATGGTAAAAAGTCAAAATGTTGACTTTTGACTTAAAAAAGTCAAAGTTTGATTTTGACTAGAATGGTTAAATGACCATTTTGCCCTTTGACTAAAGTTAGTGGGAAAAATCCAACTTTTTATTGGATAATTCTACTAACTCTTAGTGGGCTAAGCGGAAGCTCATGGTAATGACGCCAACCCCACTAAAAGAAATTGGAATGGTGATTAATTTCATTAATTGTAAGTGGAAAGTGAGGTGTTGAATTTGAGGAACTAATTACATGCAATAGTTTCATGTAGTTAGGTTATTTAAAAGATCTTTTTTCAAATATTATAAAACTTTTGAAATTTTGGTATTTTTATTATTTTACAAAATTATACAGATTTTTTTTCTCCCAAAATCTTCAACCTAATTCTCTCCTCCTATTTCCACATCTTTCTCTAATTCCTCCACCTTACAGGTCCCACAACTCGATTCTAAATTTAGAGAATAGCAGGTCAACACTAGTTGTGGTCCCCGTTCGAGTTCGTGAGGAGATTTTCAAGGAATCAGAAGGCATCAAAGGTAAGATTTTCTTCAACCCTAATTTAGTTTTAATTAGGGTAATTATAAACATGTTTCTAAAGAGTTTAGGTGCATTTAGAGTAAAAATTATTCGATTCTTATTCCTTTGCGCATTTATCGATTTTCATCATATGGTATCAAAGCATGGTTGATTTTACTCAATTGCATATAGTGGGTATTGTAATTTATTTGATAAATTAAGTAGATGAATTAAAATGGATTAGTGGTTTTGACAATTAAATTAAATTTTATTTATTTAATTATTGTAGTTTGCCCAATTTGTGGCTTAATTTATTGTTGCAAAGGGTCTATGATTTTATTGGAGTCATTAAAGTTGAAAATTAAGTTGTAATTGCATTAAACGGAAGAGAGAAAAAGTGAAATTTGAAGTTTTTTTTAGGATAGACGCAAAATTAGGCCCCATAACCGATTCTGACCCGGAAAGCTTGTCAACCCGCTTGCAACCCGGAAGCATCCGTCCGCCTGATTCATTGGCGTGGCCTATTCGCCCAACAAACCCAACCTACGATCCAATTTGCAGCTTACCAAATCTGTCCCGTCAAGCCCGCATGCTCCCGTTCGGTTTCTCATGGTTTCTGCCCCGCGTGGCTAGTAAAGGTTATTAAGTGGACTTGGGCTGAATCAAGCCCAATAGTTGGGTCTTGGGTCGGTCCAACATGTTTTTTGGGCTGGTTCAAGCTAATTTGGATGATTTTTCAGTCGGTTCGAGTGGTTTGGGAGTAACTATGTACTTCACTAAATTATTAATGTAATAATTTAGTTTTTAGCTTAAATTAGGAGCTAAAACCAATCCATTTTAGAGTGTTTTCAATTAATTATACATGTGATGTACGTTTTAATTAAATTTGATTTGTATGTGCATAAATTATGTCATATAAATTTTAAATCCCACCATAGGTTAACATGTTCATGCATTCAACATATGTTATAACTGTTATAATGTATAGTATGCATGTCAATTAATTAATATAGAGATTAATTAATATGATTTATTGAAATTAATTAATTAATTAATTCTTGATTTATTTATTTTAATTTAATATGATTTAACTTAATTAAATATGATTTATTTAATTTAATTTAATATGATTTAATTAAAAGTTAAATAAATTAAAATCCTTATTAATTAATTTCTTTATATAATGGTTACGTAATGGATGTTAGATGAATGTAATAGGATTGTCTAAAGTTTTTATAAGTGTTATAAAATAAATTAGACATTAAAATCTATGACAAAAATAAGTTGCATGCTCACCTAGGTTAAATCATATCAGCTAATTTTCATAAAACTAGGTCGATATCTTGTAAAACTTGTTACAATATGCTCAACTGATTTGATCTTGTCAAAAAGTCAAATAAGATGACTAAGGTTGGAGGTTCTTAAGTTGATGATTTATGGAACACCTGCTACCTAGAGATCGTAATCAGTTCTTGAGTCTAGCTAGCCAACCTAGTTTTATGAGCATGTGTGAGAGATATGAGGTAATAAAATTGGTTTATTATCTATATATCATAGGTTAAAATTCAGTATAAGGTTATACTCGGATGTCTCACCTAGACATTAGGATATGTTTAAGTTAGCCTAAATATGGTCTTATTTTTCTGAGTACCCTTTAAAACTGTCTTAGAACACTTCAGCTAGAGAAAAATAACATACTTTTAGCTTCAACACCCTTAAGAGTTCACATCGTGAGGTCCATGCAGGGCTTTGGGCCGTGCATAGGAGCGAACTCCCTTCGGAGAGTGTCTACATGGATCAATATCAAGGTGAATAGAGGAAGTAGTTCATAGTAAGTGGGTGAGAGATATGTGACAACACATCCCACGGTCTCTTCCATTAGGTCGCAGCTTGAGATTCCTATAATGTGCCTACTTGTCGGTCCTAGAGCGACGTTCCCTTCGAAGGGTTGTAATATAGGATTTGGAACACCGCAAACTCCTTATATGAATAAGGTCTCGTTGATCGGTTTTCATATAAACTTTCCACTTTCGAGAGCATAATGATTCTTATCTCTGAGACCCAAAAATAGAGGGTTACACTTACAAGAATTACTAAGTTGTTAGTATATTCTCGACCGAAGTAGTAGCAACTAAGTGTTATTGGAATATGACATATTCAGGAGTTAGCATGTGGTCAAGATTGTCTTGGTTCAAAGGAGGAGTAATCGACTACCCTTCGGTAGAGGTTATTCTAAACCTTTGAAATATCGTTGCAAAATATAACAATGATGGGTACGTTATTAATATTTGCTAAATTAATTGGTTCTTAAAGGATTGTAGTTTTTCACTAAATAGTATATGTTTTATTTTTTAGCATGAATAGCTCAATAGTACAACTCTTAGCTTCTAAGAAACTTAACAGCAACAATTATGCGATTTGGAAATCAAGCCTAAATACAATACTAGTCGTAGATGATTTAAGGTTTGACTTAACTGAGGAACATCCTTAAGCCTCGGCCTCAAATGCTAATCGAAATATTCGGGAAGCATATGATTGATAGGTTAAGGCCAATGAAAAGGCCCATGTCTATATTCTTACTAGCATATCTGATGTTTTGGCAAAGAAACGTGAATCCTTAGCCACAGCTAAAGAGATTATGGATTCATTTAGGAAAATGTTTGGTCAACCTTCATGATCCCTCAAACACGAAGCAAGTAAGTACATCTACACCAAGTAAATGAAGGAAGGGACCTCTATTAGAAAACATGTCATGGACATGATGATGCACTTCAATATTGCTGAAGTAAATGGCGGTCCCATTAATGAGGCAAATCAGGTGAGCTTTATTTTACAATCTCTTTTGAAAAATTTTGTATTGTTTTAGACGAATGCCTCTTTGAATAAAATAGAGTTCACCTTGACCACTCTTTTAAATGAGCTCCAGTGATTCCAGAATCTTACCATGGGTAAGGAGAAGGAAGTGGAAGCAAATGTTTGCTACCATAGAGAAAGAGTTAGTGGGAGGATTCTCTTCTAAAACTATAGTTGGACCTTCATAAATGAAGAAGGAAAAGGGATGACTCCTAAGAATAGTAAGGGAAAGAAAGTTGCTAAAGGTAAATGTTACCACTGCAACAAGGATGGACATTGGTTGAGAAATTGCCTGAAGTACCTTGCTGTGATGAAAGCTGAGAAGGAAGCACATGGTAAATATGATTTACTTGCTGTTGAAACATGCTTAGTGGAATATGATACTTCAACCTGAATACTAGATTTAGGGAACTACTAATCATATTTACTTCTTATTTTAGGAAACTACTTCTTGAAAAGCTTGTGGAGATGGGACCATCCTCAAAGTTTGGAACAAAAGAGGTTGTCTTGATTGAAGCAGTGGGAGTTCTAAATGCAAAAGGTCAAAATGTTGACTTTTGACTTTGAAAAGTCAAGCTTTGACCAGCTTTATATTCAAATGCGATTTGAATTTCAGAAAAATGAATGCAGGTTCATGCTCGAGAGGTCAAAATTAGTCAAAGTTTGACTTTGATTTAAAAGGTCAAACGACCATTTTCCCCTGGACTAAGTTAGTGGAAAAATCCAACATTTTATTAGATAATCTCACTAACACTTAGTATAATAGATGGCTACATGAGATGTAAACACCTATCTCACTAAGTTCTACTAATTGTTAGTGGAATATTAGATGTTGAGATTTTATAAACAAATTACATGCATTTTGCATGTAATTTGCTTATAAGTAGGTTCTCTTTCAAAGTTGTAAAGACTTTCGCCATTCTTGTATCATTTTGTTTTACAAAACTATTTTTTAAAAATATCCCTCAACCCTAATATTACACCTCAAAATTCCATCTCTCTCTCATTTTCCTTCTCTTAATCGGATCTCACAACCTGGTTCTAAGTTTGGAGAATAACAGGTCAACACTAATGGTGGTCCTAATTCGAGTTCGTGTGGAGATTTTTTGGGAATTAAAAAGCATCAAAGGTATGACCTCTTCTAACCCTAATTCATTTAATTAGGGTTGTTTATGTTGTATGAATCACTAATTAGCTAGTTGCAATTAGGATAAAGTTTCTTTCCTTATTTCACTATGCATGTATCATATTCCATCAAATAGACATCTAAGGGGACTAGTAGTAGGTCCTTTACTGAGTATATGTTTATACTCACCCTTTCTATGTTTAATTTTTCAGGCGAGATAGAGGTAGACAAAAGCTGGTGAATGACAAGAAGTGACAGTGACTTGGCATAGGAAAACTTTTTGTTGCTTCCGCTTTTACTTTTACAGTTTTGATTTTACTATTTTTATATTATTGCCTTTATCAAACTCATGTGTTATTTCTATGATTATTTTTCTTTAAAAATTAGATAGGGCCTGAACTAGGATTTTACTTTCTAAATTTTATTTCTACATATTTTTATTTATGATTTGTAAAGGAGTACTTGAGGTTTTCAATACAAGTTTAGTGTTATCTTCCATTTTGTTAATAAAGTCTTTATTTGTTTTTAATAGTAATGATCTTAGCTTAGTATAAAGAGTTGGATCGTGACAGATCGACTCGAACTCACCTAAAATGAAGGAGAACGGATGAAAAATGACGAGAAATGTAGCTGAATAGAGATGGAGACAACGAGACTCAAGGCTTAGCAGATCGTGAACGGAGATGGAACCCGATGGGGACGGATGGCGTGACTGACTGAAACGATTGAAGATGGGCGGCGGAGCTAGGGTTTTCTTTATGTGGTGAAGAAGATGATGAATAGTTGACTTGCACGAGGATCGAAGGGCTATTTTAAAAAATATAATAATATTAATAATAATATCCTATTATTTTTAATATTTCCTTTACCTCTCCAAAATAAAAACCAATATTCTCTCCTCATTTAATACTCAATCAAATCATCTTTTTCTTTTTTCAAAAATAAAATCAAATAAACCTTATTCTCTCTCCTCATTAAATCTTCTCATCACATCATCTATTTTATCTTCCCAAAATCCATATAGTACAAGAACTTTCATCATTATATTATTGTTAATATAATTATTTTCCTCTTTCTTTAAATAATTATATATCACCAACAAAAAAAAATTATTCCAAAATTTATTTAATTATATACATACATACATACATATATATATATATACATACATATATATATATATATATATATATATATATATATATATATATATATATATATATATATATATATATATATATAATTATCCTCAATTCATTCAAATTCAACACTAAATAATCAACCAAAATCAAATCTTTAAAATATCAAAATCCCACTTACCATAGTTAATTAAATATGCATCCAAAATATTTAAATAAATCCTAATTTCTACAAAATCAACTAATTCACACCAATTAACTCAAATTAACACCAAAATAATTCCAACATCAATAAAATTACACCAAGATAATTAAAATTAAAATTGCCTTATTTTTAAGGCATTACAATCTTCCCTCCTTTGAGAAACTCTCGTCCTCGAAAGTTCTAATCCTTGAACAGCTTAGGATATTGGGCTCTCATGTTATCCTCTGTTTTTCATGTGGCCTCTTCAACTTCATGGTTTAACCAAATAACTTTAACCAATGCAATTCCTCTGTCATGGAGCAGCTTGACCTCTCTTGCCAAAATTTCAACGGGCTGCTCCTCATAGCTCAAATTCTCATTAATTTGCAATGATTCAAAGTCAACTATATGTGTCGGGTGTTACATACCTTAACATAGAGACATAGAATACATCATGAACTGTAAAAAATGACGGAGGCAACGCCAAACGATGAGGTACGGGGCAAATCCGCTTATGTATCTCAAATGGCCCTAAAAACATGGACTTAGCTTTCTCTTCTTCTCAAATCTCAAAACACCTTTCACAGGTGTTACCTTTAGAAAAACCATGTCGCCTTCATCAAACTTGAGATACTTACATTGTTCATCAACATAACTCTTCTGTTTGCTCTATTTTGTCAACATACAGGCTCTAATCTTCTGTATGACTTCATTGGTGATCTGAACTAGCTCAGGGCCAAACATTCTCTACTCACCAACCTCACTCCAATAAACAGGAGACCTACAACACTTATCATATAGAGCTTCAAACAATGTTATGTCAATGGTAGCCTGATAACTATTATTATAAGCAAACTCCATCAAATGCAAACGAGAGTTCTAGTTCCTTGAAAACTCTAGCACATAAGCTCGTAACATATACTCCAAAATTTTGTTCAAATGCTCTGTTTGACTACCAATCTAAGGATGAAAGGCTGTGCTAAAATCTAATCTTGGGCCCTAGGCAATCTGAAGTCCTTTCCAGAACTTAGAAGTGAAATAGACATCACTGTCAGAAATGAACGAATGGGCACTCCTTCAGTCTCACTATCTTGATTATATACAATTGTCCCCAGTTACTGGTAGTATAAGTGGATTTCCCTAGAACAAAATGTACCTACTTTGTGAGCTTGTCGACAACAACCTAAATCATTGTATAACCCTTTAGGGTCCTAGGCTATAACGACCCAACTCCTTATACTAAGTCGAAGTCATTACTAATTTAAAAGATAAATAAAATTTGTAAAATTAAAATAGAAAAATAAAACAAAACCTCAACTTTTTTTATTTAAAAGCATAAACAAATGTAATTAGAAATAAGTAAAAAAAATTAAATCCTAACTCGGCCCTATCTAATTTTAAATAAATAAAATAATAAATAAAGAATAAAATAAAAATGCAAATACTAAAATCCGAACTATGACATAAAGCGGAAGCAAACGGGTTCTTATGGCTCGCCACGGTCACTTCTGGTCATTCGACAACTTGCCTTTATTTTTGCCTTTGCCTCTGCCTCAAAAATAGAAATAGAAAGTGTAAACCCGATATTTTCTTGGTTTAACTTCTTTAATTGTGGAAAAAAAGAAAGAAAAGAAGATGGAAATTAAGTGTATATATTTATTAATTAATTAATTTATTTATTTATTTATATAGTTAATGGTTTTATTAGGTAAAATAAAGAAAAAAAAAAAAGAAAAGAAAGGATCAAAGGAAAAACAGAGAGAAGAAAATTTCATTTTTTCTTTTCTTCTTCTTCTCTTCCCTTCACCGCCAAACTTTTTTAAGAAAACGTTCTCATCCATCTTCCATTTTTCTTTCTTTAATTTAAAGAGAACATTTAAGAGAAAGTTTGGAAAGAAGAAGAAGAAGAATTTTACTAGAATTTTGAGGTTGAAGAAGAGAAGGAGAACTCAAGCAAAGTGTATCCATGATTGAATCTTGGTTCATTCTACACATCACTGGTTTTTAATTCGGTTTGAACTCTTCAAAAAGAATTAAGAGGTGAGGTTTATATTTACTGAAATTTAACTCATTTCCAAACAAATTTTATGAAGAAAGTTGGAGCAAATTCGGATTTTCATTCGGTGCTTTTTGATGAAGAAAACAGGGCAGTTGGTTTTCACGCGAATTCAGAAGGTCTCTGGTTTGTCTTGTATTTCAGAGTGTACCGGTGGATTTATGATCTCTACTTGGTATGGTTGGAAAGCTTATTCAATTTATTACAACTTTCATGAAGAAATCGTCAACCAAAAATGACTAAAAATAAGTTAAATTCTAGGGACAAGGTAAAGGAATTGTGTGTGCGCGATTATGGAAGTTGTTCTGTTTCGAGGGTTATCTGAGTTTATTCATAGGAAATCGGATTTACATGTCTTCAGGTAAGTTTTAGAGGATCTCAAAATGAAGATTTTGATAGAAAGAACACTCATTGTGGTTAAGTATTGAGGGAGTTATAGTCATTTGAAGTTTATGTTAGAAATCTGGAAATTTCAGAGAGTTGTTGAAATAGGATTTTATTTCTTAAGCTTTGTTTTCGTGAGCGTCATCTTTAGTGCGACATGTTATTATAACTTTAGAAAATCAGAATATTTAGAGTTCTAATACTCGGGTTGGTTGTTGGCAGGCCGAGAAGAATTAAAACGAGCTTATACACCAAGGATCTAGCCCAAGACTGTGAGTGACAAAACCAATTTTGAAATATTTTCCATAACTGTTATTTATGATTGAATGTGATGAATGTTTATTTCTGAAGCCATGAAAGGTATTTGAATTTCATGACTATTTTAAAGTTTACGTTTAGAAACTAGACTTCTTAATGAAATTTATGCTAGCACGTGGATATTAAATGTTGGAAAATATTAAACCACCATGTTTTAAACAAAGCATGAATTAGTAAGAGGGTGTGACAACTTAGTATTGGAGCAGTTTGCTCCATGGGAATTAAGATAGAGCGGTTAGCTCTAAAAGAAACTAGAAAGTAAATAATTGAAAGTCAAGTTAGCTTAAAGGGAACTAGTGGAGTATGGTTTAGGTAAGGGTAGAAGTGAGTCCAATTACTATTAATATGTGAGCAGACATTTAGTATCATGCATTTGAGTTAAGTATCTATATCATGTCTAATGTGCTGACATATTATAAGAGTCATGCCACCACGTACTGGCCTAGTGATTCAGAAAAGGCATACAGAATTGAACGACTGAAGAAGTTAGGGGCTACAGTGTTTTAGGGTTCCACAAATCCAGCTGATGCAGAGAACTAGTTGAACATGCTTGAAAAGTGTTTTGATGTGATGAATTGTCCTAAGGAGCGAAAGGTTAGGTTGGCCATATTTTTGTTGCAAAAAGAGGCTGAAGGATGGTGGAAATCTATATTAGCTAGGCGCAGTGATGCACGTGCTTTAAACTGACAGACTTTTAGAGGCATATTCGAAGATAAGTATTATCCTAGCACATACTGCGAAGCCAAGAGGGATGAATTTCTGGGGTTGAAACAAGGATCACTTTCAGTGGCTAAGTATGAGAGGAAGTATACCGAGCTTTCACGGTATGCTGACGTTATTATGGCTTCTGAGAGTGATAGGTGCCAAAGGTTTGAAAGAGGGTTCGATTTTGAAATACGTACCCCAGTTACAGCCATTGCTAAGTGGACGAATTTTTCTCAGTTAGTGGAGATTGCCCTTTGTGTGGAGCAGAGTATAACAGAAGAGAAATCAACAGTGGAGCGTAGTCGTGGGACTTCAACAACTAGTGGATTTAGAGGCCGTGAGCAGCGGAGGTTCATGCTTGGGATAAATATTTCAAGCCGTTAAGACTTTAAGAATCAGTCTGGAGGCCAAGCATCGAGGAACGTGAGTTATGGTAGTGTTTTTCAGAGACAAAGCCAGAGAATACCTAGTCAACCCACTAGATTAACAGTAAGATCGCAGCCAGGTCAGGAGTCCATTGCTAGTACAGTTAGGAGAACACCATGCACGAGTTTGTGGCAAGAACCATCGAGATCAGTGTTTGGTGGGTGCCGGTGTATGTTACCGATGCGGATAGCCAGGACATTTCAAGAAAGATTGTTCGCAGTTGAACATGAAAGTAGAGAGAGATCAGGGAGTCAGATCCCAGACAGTTGAGGAATCGAGAGTTTCAGTGGTTCCCACAGAGGGCACCAATGGTGCAAGACAAAAGGGAATTGTTGGAAGACCTAGACAATAGGGAAAAGTCTATGCTATGACTCAACAAGAAGCGGAGGATGCACCAGACGTTATTACTGGTACGATTCTTATTTGTAATGTACCTACAGATGTTTTATTTGATCCAGGTGCTACGCATTCCTTTGTTTCTAGTATATTTTGACTAAGCTAAATAGGATGCTAGAGCCTTTATCTGAGGGGTTAACTATATACACTTCAGTTGGTGACGTTTTACTTGTCAATGAGGTGTTGCGTAATTATGAAATTTTAGTAGAAGGTATCAGTATGCTAGTGGACTTGCTACCACTAGAGTTGCAGAGGTTAGATGTAATTTTGGGAATGGATTTCTTATTTGCTCACTATGCATCTATGGATTGCCATAGGAAAGAAGTGGTTTTCAGAAAACCAGGCTTTGCTGAAGTGCTTTTTAGAGGTATGAGGAAGGTCGTTTCTAGAAGTTTAATCTCAATTTTGAAAGCTGAGAAATTGCTGAGGAAGGGTTGCACGTCGTTTCTTGCACACATCGTAGTAGTGCAGAGAGAAAAGTTTAAGCCAGAAGATGTTCCTGTGGTGAAAGAGTTACTTGATGTATTTCCAGTTGATTTGTCAGGTTTGCCACCTAATAAAGAGATTGAGTTCACCATTGAATTATTACTAGGAACAGTACCTATTTCACAGGCACCGTATAGAACGGCTCCAAGCGAGCTTAAAGAATTGAAGATACAGTTACAAGAACTGGTTGACAAGGGATACATCAGGCCTAGTGTATCGCCTTGGGGAGCACCAGTGCTATTTGTGAAAAAGAAAGATGGTACCCTCAGATTATGTATTGACTATAGACAATTAAATAAGATTACAATACGTAACAAGTATCCTTTACTACGCATCGATGACTTATTTGATCAATTAAGGGGAGCGACATTGTTCTCTAAGATTGACTTAAGGTCAGGATACCACCAGTTGAAGGTTAAAGAATCAGATATTGCTAAGACAACATTCAGAATGAGGTATAGGCATTATGAGTTTCGAGTTATGTCATTCGGTTTAACGAATGCGCCAGCGGTTTTCATGGATCTCATGGACAGGATCTTCCATCAGTATTTAGATCAGTTTGTGATTGTGTTCATCGATGATATATTAGTTTACTCGGTTGACAGAGAAGCCCATGAGGAACATCTGAGGATTGTTCTACAGGCTGTACGTGATAAACAGTTGTACACTAAGTTCAGCAAATGTGAGTTCTGGTTGGAACAAGTAGTATTTTTTAGGCATGTAGTTTCAACAAAAGAAGTTAGTGTCAATCCACAAAAAGTGGAAGCGGTTGTCAATTGGGAAAGACCAACTAGTGCGACATAAGTATGTAGTTTCCTGGGTTTGGCAGGATATTATAGGAGTTTTATTGAGGATTTCTCACGATTGGAATTGCCTTTGACCGCTTTGACAAGGAAGAATGCTAAGTTTGAGTGGTCAGATAAATGCGAGCAAAGTTTTCAGGAATTGAAGAAAAGACTAGTCACAGCACCTATTCTGGCACTTTCTGTAACAGGGAAGGACTATGTGATTTATTGTGACGCTTCAAGGCTAGGATTAGGTTCTGTGCTTATGCAAGATGGGAATGTAATAGCTTATTATTCAAGGCAGTTGAAGGAGCATGAGTGTAATTACCCTACCCATGATCTTGAGCTAGCAGCAGTTGTTTTAGCATTAAAAATCTGGAGACACTATTTGTTCGGGGAAAAGTGTCATATTTTCACAGATCATAAGAGCATGAAGTATATTTTTTATTAGAAAGAGCTAAATTTGAGACAAAGGCGATGGCTAGAACTGATTAAAGATTATGATTGTACTATAGAGTATCATCCAGGTAAGGCTAATGTAGTAGTGGATGCATTAAGTAGGAAGTCAAGACTTTCGAAGAGTGCCTTGTGTGGTATTCGAGTAGCTTTGTTGAATGAGTTAAGAGGTTCCAAGGCAGAAGTAACTATAGAGGATTCAGGAAGTCTCTTAGCTCAATTTCAAGTTCGGTCTCTCTTAGCTCAATTTCAAGTTCGGTCTTCTCTAGTAACTGAGATTGTAAGAAGACAGTTAGAGGATAGTAATTTACAAAAGAAGCTTGAGAAATCCAAGAAAGGCTTAGAGGTGGAGTTTGAGCTGAGAAAAGATGGACTAATTGTTAAACAAGGAATATTATGTGTTCCGAATATCAGTGAGCTTAAGATGCTATTCTAGAAGAAGCTCACAGTTCAGCTTACGCTATGCATCCAGGTTGCACCAAGATGTATAGAACTTTAAAGAAGACTTATTGGTGGCCTGGAATGAAGAAAGAGATAGCTGAATATGTTGATAGATGTTTGATTTGTCAACAGGTTAAACCAGTAAGACAGAGGCTAGGAGGATTTCTTAATCCTTTGCCAGTGCCAGAGTGGAAGTGGAAGCATATTACTATAGATTTTCTGTTTGGATTACCTCGTACATCTAGTGAACATGATTGTATATGGGTAATAGTAGACAGACTCACCAAGACGATACGATTTATACCGGTTAAAGCAACATCTACGTTAGACCATATAGCTAGATTATATGTCGATAAGATTGTGAGTCAGTATGGAGTACCAGTGTCCATAGTTTCAAATAGGGATCCGAGGTTTACTTCTAAATTTTGGCCTAGTTTACAGAAAGCAATGGGAACAGGACTAAAGTTTAGTACATCATTTCATCCCCAAACAGATGGTCAGTCCGAGAGGACCATCCAAACTTTAGAGGACATGTTGAGAGCATGTGTCCTTCAACTTAAAGAAAGTTGGGATACCCACTTGCCACTTATGGAGTTTGCTTATAATAATGGCTATCAGTTTAGTATCGGTAAGGCACCATATGAGGCCTTATACGGAAGACCATGCAGAACTCCTGTGTGCTGGAATGAAGTGGGAGAGTGGAAGTTAGTATCCTGAGTTGGTTCAGACTACGACAAACAATATTAAGTTAATCAGAGAAAACTTGAAGATAGCCCAAGATCGGCAGAAAAGTTATGTGGATAAGCAATGAAGAAACTTAGAATTCCAAGTTGGAGATCAAGTTTTCTTGAAATTATCTCCATGACAAGGTGTTATTCGTTTCGGAAGAAAAGGTAAGTTAAGTCCTAGATATATTGGGCCATATCAGATAACGGAACGAGTGGTACCAGCAGCGTACAGACTTGATTTGCCAATAGAACATGCACGAATACATGATGTTTTCCATGTATCCATGTTAAGAAAATATATACCAGATCCATCACATATGTTGCAAGAGCAACCAGTTGAATTAAAAGAAGATTTGAGTTATGTGGAAGAACCAGTTCAGATTCTCGATAGAAAGGAACAAGTTTTGAGAAACAAAATGATTCAACTCATAAAGGTTGTGTGGATACATCATGGAGTGGAGGAGGCAAATTGGGAACCGGAAGATCAGATGAAGAAGAGATACCCGATACTCTTCAGTTAAGGACATTCTAGATTTCGAGGATGAAATTTTCTAAGGGGAAGGTAAGTTGTAAACCCGATATTTTCATAGTTTACTTTCTTTAATTGTGGAAAAAAAGAAAAGAAAATGGAAATTAAGTGTAAATATATATATATATTTATATATTTAATGGTTTTATTAGGTAAAATAAATAAAAAAAAAGAAAAGAAAGGATAAAAGGAAAAAAAAAAAAGAGAAGAAAATTTCATTTTTTTCTTTTCTTCTTCTTCTCTTCCCTTCACCACCAAACTTTTTGAAGAAAAAGTTCTCATCCATCTTCCATTTTTCCTTCTTCAATTTACAGAGAAGGAGAACTCAAGCAAAGTGTATCCATGGCTGAATCTTGGTTCATTCTACACATCACTGGTTTTTAATTCGGTTTGAACTCTTCAAAAGGAATTAAGAGGTGAGGTTTACATCTACTGAAAGTTAACTCATTTTCAAACAAATTTTATGAAGAAAGTTGGAGCAAATGCTGATTTTCATTGGGTGCTTTTTGATGAAGAAAACAGGGCAGTTGGTTTTCACGCGAATTCAAGAGGTCTCTGGTTTTTCTTGTATTTCAGAGTGTACCAGTGGAGTTAGGATCTCTACTTGGTATGGTTGGAAAGCTTATTCAATTTATTACAACTTTCATGAAGAAATCGTGAACCAAAAACAACTAAAAATAAGTTAAATTGTAGGGACAAGGTAAAGAGATCATGTGTGTGCGATTCTGGAAGTTGTTCTTTTTCGAGGGTTATATGAGTTTATTCACAGGGAATCAGATTTACATGTCTTCAGGCTCAAAATGAAGATTTTGATATAAAGAACACTCATTTTGGTTAACTATTGAGGAAGTTATAGTCATTTGAAGTTTATGTTAGAAATCTGTAAATTTCAAAGAGTTGTTGAAATAGGATTTTATTTCTTAAGCTTTGTTTTCGTGAGCGTCATCTTTAGTGCGACATGTTATGTATATCTTTAGAAAACCAGAATGTTTAGAGTTCTAATACTCGGGTTGGGTTGTTGGCAGGCCGAGAAGAATTAAACGGAGCTTATAGACCAAGGATCTAGCCCAAGACTGTGAGTGACAAAACAAATTTTGAAATATTTTCCATAACTGTTATTTATGATTGAATGCGATGAATGTTTATTTCTGAAGCCATGAAAGGTATTTGAATTTCATGACTATTTTCAAGTATACGTTTGGAAACTAGATTTCTTAATGAAATTTATGCTAGCAAGTGGATATTAAATGTTGGAAAGTATTTAAGCCACCATGTTTTGAGCAAAGCATGAATTAGTAAGAAGTTTTGTTTTAAGAACTACAGTTTTCTAAGAGAGAGCCGAGTAAAGTTTGAGCTCTGTGTAAGATTTATAAGCATGTTTTAATATTTTTAGATGATTTATGAAATTTTCATTAACTACATGACTGAGATCTTGAGCCTGAGGATAGAGATTACCGTGTGCACACTGGTTAGATTCCGTTGTTGACGTTGAGTGTACTCCGTAACAATGATGCTGTCGTGAGTGCTGGGTAAGCCCCACTACGACAAAGACAATGGGAGTGCTGGACGGGCCCCACTACATCGTAGAGCTTGTAAACGTTGTTGTACTAGGTGTACCCTATACAACGTAGATTTGTCATGTTAGTTAAAATGCTTCGATATACTTGATATGCCTTGCTAAATTTCAATGACGAACATGCTGAGTATTTGAGAAAGCTATTCTTACTACTACACGTTTACATTTACGACTTTTATAAACAGATTTATATGTGCAAAGTTTTCACGTGCTCTTATCTTTAAATTTATAGTTTTAAACTGAGTCACTCATTGAGCTTTATAGCTCACCCTTTCCAAAATGTTTTACCTATTTTCCATGTAGAGATTGAGTTCCCGGTGCCTGATAGACTGCCTTAGTTTGCCGAAGCTCCGTTATCGATTTCCAGTACATGTTTCGAGTTGGGCATAGAGTCTGTTGTGTTATGATGTATGTACACCCTTGTATGTTATAGATACTCCACAGTTTGTATAAGCTTTAGAAGCTCTAGGTGTGTAAATTTTTGTTGGTTATATTTTGATTAAGTTGTCTTTAGGTTTACTCGTGAAATCAGTTAATTCCAAGGTACACATCATGTATGTGTTTGACTAGCCTAGGATCCGCTGTGTTTTGTTGCATGTATAATAGTTTATATACTAGATTAGAAAGTTCATCACATTAAATTTTTAAGCAGAGTCAACAGATACAGGTAAACAAAAGTGTTGTTCGTCGACTTCACGCCATCTTTCGGTCTAAGATAGTATGTAGTCCAGAAGAGGGTGTGACAGAAAGAGTGAGTATAAAAATATACTCAATAAGGGACCCACTACTAGTCCTGCTAAGTGCCTGTTAACTTCCTATTAAAGCCCTGAAGAGTGGTACCCTTGAACTGGCACGTTTCCGAACACGTGCAATCTGTGATCCCATAGGAACCAGCTAGTCTTTGGTGAACCCAGGGGAATACCTAAGACGATCGTGAAGAGATGAAAACCCTTTACAACGGAAGAATTACAGAAATCCAATTTTAATTGGAACCTTAAAAAATACCAATACATTGGCAAAAATTACAAAAAAAAAACATTTTTATGGTTAAACATGCTTTGAAGAAAAATACAGAGAAGAAAACTTACGCTCGTTGACGACTCTAAATCTACCAATCACCAATTTGGACACCGCCACTTAAAAACCTTCCTATTCTCTGATTGAGATGGTTTGTGGGAACCAAAATTGGAATAAGGAAATTTTTCTTTAGAGAGAAAATTTGTTCAGAGAGAATGGGAAAGCAATTCAAACTTCGCAGAACTCATACCTGTGATATTTGTTACGCAAAAAATTCCTTCTTCTTCAGTTGGAAGAAGAGGTCAGAGAGAATAAATGGGAAAGTGGGAAAACCACCCACGTTCCTTATTAATTTAATAAATAAATATTAAATTAATAAATATTAAATTAATAAATATTAAATTAACTAATTAATTATATTAATTAATAAATTAAATCATATTTAATTAATATTTCATTTAAATCATATTTAAATGAATATCTCTCACATATTCTATTAATTTAATTAATTTAAATAAATCAAATTTAATTAAACGAAATTAAACTAAACTATTAATTAATTCTCCAATTAATTAATTTCTAAATTAAATATCTTATATTTAATTTAATCCAAAATTTGAATCATATTCAAACATAAATTTCTCTCATAACCTATAGTTTTAATATGCATCACATACACATTAAATTTTAACCTATAGTTTTAATATGAATCTAATTCACATTAAACTAATATTTGAACTCATTCAAATATTTTATTCTCTCGTAATTTAATTTTGAATCATATCCAAAATTAAATTTATATAATAAAGTCTAATTAAAATATAAACTTTATATTATAATGTATCAATATACATTATATTAATTCCCAAAGTAAATTTGAACATTTCAAATGACAACCAATATAAATAAATCTCATTACTCTTTATGAGCTAGGAAGGGGACCTAATGGACCTACAGATCAGAAGCTACAACGATATGAGATTAATTAGCTAAACTCATTAACCACATTAATCAATATTCGTTAACTGTGTGTACACTCCACTAAAGACTCACAGTTGAACTCTTCTCACTATAAATATATTTTTGTGCCATGGATATAGACCAATACCAGTAAGTTAGTCCTTCACAAGTGTTCGTAACACCAGTTGGGTCAAATTACCGTTTTACCCGTTGGTTACTTCTAGTCCTTAAATACCAGTACTCCTCTAATGAACAACCTGTTTATGGTCCAACCACTAAATAGAAACCCCTCTCATGGCATAGAGAGGGTAGGGCCCTTTGTTCAAGTCTCGGAGACACCATTTAAGGGAACACTTATCTACTTACCCTAAAGGTGGGAATGAGTGAATTCCATCTTGTGTGATTATGTTTCGAGCTCTCCACTCAGTCCTGTCCCCAAAATGATAAGCATATTGAGTCGGCAATTTGGCCACTCTCGTCCGTACAAATCAAAGGACAATCCCTCGCAAACAGGAGTTCAAATACACTCAGGATTAAGACTAAGTCACCTACGTCATCTTAATGAAATAGAAATCCAACTAGTTAACGGAGTTACATCTAGTGATTACTATGTCGTGGTCCAGTCTTATGCAAACTCATTGCATAGGATACCTTCACTCGCATGTCGCATACATGAACACATTGGATGTTAACAGGATAAGGTACACAACCTTAACCCTATACTATAGACCCTTTAAGTTGATCTTAAACATTAATCCCCGTATGTCTTTACATATTGTTCAAGACTCATCAAACAGCTTAGGATGTTAGTTTATTGGATTTAGGTTATTAAGACAAAACTAATAATATAATCAATAACACTTATTGAAATTATAATAATAAAACACTTTATTAATGACGGTCAATTGATTATATTTACTATCTACGAGTTTTAGAACATAAAACCCAACAGATCGGGCTGTGAGTGATCCCGTCGGATCATTCAAATCATGTTTATGTTAAAGTCAATGTAAGACTCGTGGTTCCGTCGGACTACGCAGTCATAAATGTGAGCGATCCCGTCGGAGCTCTCAAATAATGTCTGTGTCAATGTCAATGTCAGACTGGTGATCCCGTCAGACTACCCAGTCGTCAAAAAGAATGGTGATCCGGAAGGACACTCATATGGGTACAACTCTAATAGGTAAAGCTAACATACACGCTATCCATAGCATGCACAAAACACATCATCAAATCACATAATAACATATCATGCCATAACGTGTCATACCATACATATCCTATCATATCATGTCATATCATCGTTACTCACAATACTGTATCAATAAAACGTAGGTGATGACATCGTTACTCACAATACTGTATCAATTATCGAGGGCCACAGTACCAGCTCGCTCGGCCTCCTCACGAGTAGTGGCAAAAACTCTTCCCTACTGGGAAGCGAGAGACTGGTGCAAGGTAGTCTCAATGAGTTTCTAAGGACAAACGTCAGCGCTATGCCCTGGTTGCTTGCACCTAAAGCGAACTCCGCTCCCTTCCAAGCAATGACCTCCATGAACTCTCCCACACCTACGACAAGCAGGTAGTTCTCTTAATGTTCTTCAGCTGTAGCAAGCTCCTGACGATGCCGCTAGAAGACACCTCCTGACCTCAGGTTTCGCTGCGGTGCTAAGGCAGGCTGCGACTCAACCTTCCTCTTCTGACCAAGGGTTGACCCTCTGCCTGCAGCCTTGGACAGATTAGCTCTCTCATACAGATTGAAGTCTAGTGCCAGGTGTAGCGCATCAGCATAGGTGGTTGGTCTAAGGGCTCGAACGATACCCTGAAGGTCTAGTCTAAGACCTTTAACGAACTTCTCGGTCCTGGCCTCCTCATCCGTCACTACATTAGGGGTGAAACGGGATAGCATATCGAACTCGGCGTCATACTGCTCCACAATCATGTCACCTTGCTCCAGTTTCAGGAACTCTTGCTGCTTAGCGTACTTCACGTTGGCGGAGAAGAACTTAGCATAGAAACTCTCCTTGAACTGCTCCCAGGTTATCTTACTGGTGTCGCCACACCGCATCCTCTCTGCAGTTTCCCACCAGGCGGTACCTCTATCTTCAAGGAAGAAAATTACGCACTGAACCTTCTAGTCATTAGGGCATTTCATGTACCTGAAGATTTTCTCTATAGAGGTCAACCACATCTGGGCCTTGGTGGGGTTGTCCATGGACCCGTCAAAAGTTTTAGGATTATACTTCCTAAAGTTCCTAAGATGTTTAGTCTTGGTTGACGGCTGGTCTGACTCGATATAAGGTACCACTGGGGCCTGGGCAGGGGTGGCCTGGGTCTGAGCAGGGGCAGCCTGGGTCTGAACAGGGGTGGTCTGGGCCTGCTGGATAGCATGAAAAGGTGCCAAAGCAGAACGTAGCATGTCCTGGTATCGCTGCTCCATCACGACGAGATCTGCCTGAGTGACAGATGCGATAGGGTTGGCTGCCTGCACAACAGGTTGCTCCTTAGGCTGGATACGTCCAGCTTCTCTGCCTCCTCTACCACCCCCTCAACGTGCACCTCTACGTGGCGACATCTTTCTTAAAGTTTCACTAGCAGAAACTTTTCACAAAACAGTCATAACATTAATACTATCTATATTTATTTTATTCAAGCAAGGTTATAAGCATAACATTAGCAAAGTCTTAAAACATATCTGGCGAGTGACGAAAGACTGTATAGCCATAGGAGTAAAACAAAACAAAACAAAGACTTACATCGTAAGTCAGTCTCTAGAACCTAGAACATAGGCTCTGGTACCAAATGTAACAACCCAACTCCGTATACTAAGCCGAAGTCATTACTAATTTAAAAGATATATAAAATTTGTAAAATTAAAATAGAAAAATAAAAAAAAACCTTGAATTTTTTTTTATTTAAAAGCATAAACAAATGTAATTAGAAATAAGTAAAAAAAATAAAATCCTAACCCGGGCCCTATCTAATTTTAAAGAAATAGAATAATAAATAAAGAATAAAATAAAAATAAAAATACTAAAATCTGAACTATGACATAAAGCGGAAGCAAACAGGTCCATATGGCTCGCCACGGTCACTTTTGGTCATTCGCCAACTTGCCTTTGCTCTTACCTATGCCTCTACCTCAAAAATAGAAATAGAAAGAGCGAGTATAAAAATATACTCAGTAAGGGACCCGCTACTAATCCTGTTAGGTGCCCGTTAACTTTCTACTAGAGCCTTGAAGAGTGGTACCTCTGAACTGGCACGTTCATGAACACGTGCAATCTGTGATCCCGTAGGAACCAAATGGTCTTTGGTGAACCTAAGGGAACACCTAAGACGATCGGGCTATGAGTGATCCCGTCAAATCACTCAAATCATGTCTATGTTAATATCAATGTCAGACCGGTGGTCCCGTCAGACCACGCAGTCATAAATGTGAGCGATCCCGACGGATCTCTCAAATAATGTCTGTGTTAATGTCAATGTCAGACTGGTGATCCCGTCAGACTACCCAATCGTCAAAAAGAATGGTGATCCGGAAGGACACTCATATGGGTAGAACTCTAATAGGTAAAGCTAACATACACGCTATCCATAGCATGCACAAAACACATCATCAAATCACATCATAACATATCATGCCATAACGTGTCATACCATACATATCCTATCATATCATGTCATATCATCGTTACTCACAATACTGTATCAATAAAACGTAGGTGATGACATCTATGCATTATCAGCTCTAATACATAATCATCCCACAGCCAAAATTACAATATCAGTTTCTATCTGTAACCTCAAGTTCTGTAGCTAGCTGTCATCGGTACATAACAATTCATACATGTGTTCTTTTTAAATTAAACTCGAGGGTCTAGTAGTAGAATCTCTTACCTGGAGATTAACTTAGTCGAAAACTAATAGCAAAATATCACGCTTTTCAAGCAACAAGGTCCTAATAAACAGAAAGCACGAAATCTAAATAACTTAACCATCTAAATGACCAAGGGCTCAAGAATTCAATCGAAATAACCTAACCAAGGTCGATGTTGCACAAGTGAGCCTTAACTGGAGAAATCCCACACTCCAAACTCCAATTGGCCCAACCGGTCCTTTAAGAAAATAATTTAATTTAATCCAACGTTAAATTATTTAAGATCCAAAAATTTTAATCTTAGTTGGGTATGCCAAGACCCAATCAAATCTTACCAACAAGTGAAAAAGGACCGAAAATAGGCTTGGCGGCTCAAGAATAGATGGCGGCTCGGCTAGGAGCAGGTGAAACGACTCAGACAAGCGGGAGGGAGTGGCTCAGCTGATGGATGCGGGTGCGGGTACAACTCGGGTACGACTTTGGATGACTCAGGCAAATGTGTGGCTCGGGTTTGCGGCATTTTCAGACGCGATTGGGTGGAGCTCTGACAATGGCACACGCAGACCGACAGAGACAACATGCTACGCAATGACGTTCGACTTGACGGATCAACTTGCGGTGGGTGACGAAATGTGAACGACGACCGTGACACACGAAACGATAAACGAAGGCGGTTTACAGATGACGATGAAACTCGCCTCGAGTCTACGAATGGAACGCTTGGAGGCGGTAGATTGGCTCGAGTTGTTGCTACGCGACGCGAATCTTACGAAAGTGACGGACGCGGTGACTGAGAACGGAAAAGTGGCGACGGCGGAGGTGAGCGGCGGCTAGGTTTTTTTTAGGTTGAAATTTTAGGGTTTTGTTTATGGAAGAAGAACGTGAATAGGTTTCCACGCATCTCATGCCCTATTTAATACTAATAACTCCTTTTATTTCTTTTTCCCTTTTCATCTTCCCCAAAATCTTTACACTCTCTTTCATCATTTAAAACCCACCAAAATCTTTTCTTTAAAACAAAATTCTCTCTCTCTTCAATCAAATCACCTTTATCTAAAAATAACTATCCTTACCTAATTATATTATCCCAAAATATACTAACCCTAAATAATTACATTATCCTTATAATATAATTATTTTAACTTCATAAACAATTAATTATATAATCATTTATATAATTAACCAAACTTCTTCCAAATACCAAATCACTTAACACAACCAATTTAATCATAAATTCCAAACATTAAAACAAATAAATATTTTCCAATTATCTAATAAATTTCAATCTTCATAAATCAATTAATTCAACCAATGAACCAAATAACACCCAAAAGTCAAAATTTAATTTAAAATAATTACAACTAAATTACCTTAGATTTAGGGTGTTACAATCTTCTCTTCTTTGAGAAACTTTCGTCCTCGAAAGTTCTAATCCACGAACAACTTAGGGTATTGGGCTCTCATGTCATCCTCTCTCTCCTATGTGGCCTCTTCAGCTTCGTGGTTTCGCCAAAGAACTTTGACCATTGCAATCCCTCTATTACGAAGCATCTTGACCTTTCTTACCAAAATCTCAATGGGTTACTCCTCATAGCTCAAGTTCTCATTAATTTGCAATGGCTCAAAGTTAACTACATGTGTCGGGTCTGCGACATACTTCCTCAGCATAGAGACATGGAATACATCATGAACTGCAGAAAACGCGGGAGGCAATGCCAAACGGTAAGCTGGGGCAAATCTGCTCAATTATCTCAAATGGCTCTACAAAAAGGATTCATCAATGCCATATGGGAACGTCTATTTTAAATGTTGTCGCTAAATGTTTTCTTTTTTTTAATTTGTTTTGAGGATTGAAAATGAGTTAGGTTTAGGACATTTATTTATTTTTCTTTGTTTTTTATGATTTCCTAGATGATGTTGTGAACGTTGAAATTGTTTTAAATAGGGCCTAAAGACATTTTTCTTTATTTTTGGATGTTTATAAAATTTAAACAGGATTTATGAAATTATTTTCTGTTTTGAAGAAGTGTCTTAGCGGTAAAGTAATGACCTCAATTTAGCCTAAAAAGTTAGATCGTTACATTTTTGTTTGATAATCCCACTAACACTTAGCGGGCTAAGTGGCTTCATGAGATGAAGACACCTAGACCATCAATAGTTAGCAGAATGCTAGGTGTTGAGATTTGTGAAACTCATTACATACAATTTTGCATGTAATTTGCTTATAAGTAGGTTTGTTAAAAATGGGTAAAAAAAAAGTTTTTTGTTAATTTTTGTAATTTAGAATTGTAAAAATAAACCAAGCACTCTTTTTGTCTCCATAATCTCAAACCTAAGTTCTTCATCCAAATTTCATCTCTCTCTTTATCTCCTTCACCTTACGGATCCTACAATCTAGTTCTAAGTCCAGAGAATAGCGGGTCAACACTAGTGATGGTCCCAACTTCAAGTTTGTGAGGAGATTACGAGGATTGGAAAGCTTCAAAGGTGAGTTTTTCTATTAATCTTTTTTGTTTCGATTAGGGTAGTTATGTATGTAATTACTAAAATGTCAATTGTAATTAGAGTAGAATCCATTCCGTATTTTGCTTCTCATGTGTATTGTTTTCCATCATGTGGTATTAGAGCATGCTTAATTTTACTCATTTGCATATGGTGGGTGTCAATTTATTAGATAAATTATGTGTTGAACTAAAATGAATATATTATGGTTTTGACCCTAAATTAAGTTTCAATTTGTAATAATTATGTAATTGGCTTGGTTTGTGACTTAATTTTTTGTTTTTAAGGTATGTAATTTTTTACAATCATTAGAGTTGAAATTAGGTTGTAATTTCTTCAACCGAGAGAGAGTTTTGGAGAAAAATGGAGGACAAACTCGAGAAGACCTTTTAGACCCGATCAGCCGACCTGTGACCCAATCCGCAAATCATTTCTTTACGCATGCCCACCTTTAACAACCTGGAACACTCCATCACGTGGCACACATCTTGCACCTGATTTTCACCGACTTAGGTAGTCTGCCCGTGTCTGAAATGCCTCGCATGCGACCCACCTAAAGCGACCTAGTCTCTCGTGTGTGGCCTTTCTCGCCTGCGACCCATGCGTTTGACCCCTACACCTATGCTCAACTCGGGTTTTACCCACATGCCTAGTAGTTGACTTGGTGGTTTCAGGTCGGTTCAATCCCAATTGTTGGGTCTTGGGTCAATTCAAGGGTTTTTTTTGGGTCGGTTAGGTGCAATTTTTAAGTTTTTTTTAGCTAGTTTGAAGCGTTTGGGAGTGTTTTATGTACTTCAACAAATTATTATTATAATAATTTAGTTCTTAGTTTAATTTAGGAGACAAAACCAGTCTATTTTAGGGTGTTTTAATTAATTATGCATGTGATATATATTTTAATTAAGTTTAAATTGTATGTACGTAGAGTATGCCATATAGATTTAAAATCCCTCCATAGGTTAATGCATTTAAAGTATGTTATACTTGTTATAATATATAGTATGCATGTTAATTAATTAATTCTTTAATTAATTAAATTAATTTTTATTAAATATGATTTAATAAAGGGGTCTTTTAAAAAATATGACAAAGTGGCAAAATATTTACACTGTATAAAACAATTTCGAAGGACACTGTCAACAACGCGCGTAATATATTTGGTACACGATTGTTGGGATTTGGCTATTGTTTGATATTTTTGAACACGATCGTTTAATTTGATTGCACGATCGTTGAATTTAATTAGACGATCATTTAAATTTAGTTACACATTCGTTTAGATTTAGTTACACATTCGTTTAGATTTGGTTACACATTCATTTAGATTTGATTACACATTCGTTTAGATTTGGTTATACGATCGTTTAGATTTGGTTACACGATCGTTTAGATTTGGTTACAAGATCGTTTGGATTTGATCTTTTAGATTTGGCTACTAAAATTTAAACGATTCTTTTTTCAAAATTTAGTACACAATCATTTATATTTGGCCAAACAATTTTTTCAAGATTCTTTTTGGTACATGATCATTTAGATTTGGCTAAACCATTTGTAAGATTCTTTTGGTACACAATCATTTAGATTTTTCTACACGATCGTTTATTTTCTTGTACACAATTATTTAGATTTGGCTAACCTAATCTAAACGAATTTTTTTAGAATCGCTTAGATTTAGCTATTTTTTGTACACGATTGTATAGATTTGGGTTTTTTAGATTTGGCGACCCAAATCTAAACGACGTTTTTTTCAAGTCTTTTATATTTAGTACATGATCTTAAACAACCAAATAAAAGTTTGAAAAAAATAGATCTTTTACATTTGATACACGATTTTGAACAAATAATAGTTTGGAAAAAAGAAAAGAAAAAGAAGAAAGATTATGTAAAGAAAAAAATCAAATCGTAGACGAATAAGAGAAGAAACACGATAAAAAAGAATAACAAACCTAGAATATTTAGAAAATGGTTAACTTCATGGGATTTGTTACGTGGGCTGTAAATATTTTACTAGTTTGTTATATTTATGAAATTTTCTTTTTAATAAAATTAATTATTAATTTAATTAATTTAATTAAATATGATT
This sequence comes from Cucumis melo, assembly GCF_025177605.1. Taxonomy (NCBI): domain Eukaryota; kingdom Viridiplantae; phylum Streptophyta; class Magnoliopsida; order Cucurbitales; family Cucurbitaceae; genus Cucumis; species Cucumis melo. The sequence goes on from NC_066863.1 coordinate 8,932,495, forward strand.
TAATTAAAAGTTAAATAAATTAAAATTCATACTAATTAATTTCTATAATGGTTATATATTGCTTGTTTGTCTAAGTTAGTCTTTAGTTTTAAGGAAACTTACATAAATGTAACAAAACTGTAAACTATTTACGGCCCGTGTAACAAAACTCATAAGGTTAGCCATTTTTTAAATATTCCAGGTTTACCCTTCCATCTTTCTATTCTTCCTCGTGATTCGTCTTCCTCCGTTTATTTCGTCTTTCCCGTCTTCCCCTGCGATTTCGTCTTTCTTCTTTTCTCTTTTTCTTTTCTGCGATTTCTTTCCATCATCTTTCTTATTTTTCAATTCTTTATTTATGTCATTTAATCTTTCCATCGTTTTTCTTCTTTTCCTCTTAGTTTTTTTTTTTCGCTTCAATTTCTTTCCATCGTTTTTCTACTTTGCTGCGAGTTCTTTCTATCGTCTTTCTTCTTTTCCTTTTTTTTACGCGTTTACATTTGGTAACCAAATCTAAACGACTGTGTATAAGAATGTGTACAAAAAAATAGCAAAATCTAAAAGATCGAGAATCTTGAAAAAAAATTATTTAGATTGGAGTAGCCAACTGTAAACGATTGTGTAAAAAAAATAAAAGATTGTGTATAAAGAATCTTGAAGAAACAAATCATTGAGATTTGAGTAACCAAATGTAAACGATCCTTTAAAAAAGTAAATGATCATGTATAAATAATTTTGAAAAAAATCATTTGAATTGGAGTAGACAAATGTAAACGATCGTGTAAATAAATCTAAACGATCATGTACCAAAAGAATTCAAAAAATCGTGTACTAAATTAAAAAAAAAATCATTTAAATTTGGGTCCCCAAATCTAAAGGATCGTGTAACGAAATTAAACGATGGAATTGAAAAGATAAATTATAGTCATATCTAAACGATCGCGTATAAATTGTAGTCATATCTAAACGATCGCGTATAAATTGTAGCCATATCTAAACGATCGCGTATATATTGAACCATTTTTGGTATTATGAAATTTTTCTTAAGGTAAGTCATTATCGAAATGATGGGTTGTTATGGATGTAAGTATGCAAAACAAGAATTTATTCCTAGTCTAAAATAAAAGAATACAAGAATAGAGAAAGACTAGATGAAATATGAGGGGTTAGGGATTACCTCAATTACCTTTCAAAGTTATCTTTTTAACCCTTCTTACTTTTGTGGAAATTGAGAGTAGTAATGGGGAAGAAGAGTGTCGAACCCTAGAGAGCACTTAGGATTCAAAACTTCAAAATTTACAAACAAGGTCGATTAGTAGCTTTAGGATCTAAAAGAAAATTAGAAACACAGAAAGGGGGAGGGGGGTTTGTGGAAGTAATTCTTGAACTATAGTAAAGAACAAGCATTAAGGGATGATTAGTGACAACAAGTAATTCAAGTAAAGTTTTTCTTCCAAGTTTAGTAGATGGACTTTTTCTTGGGCAATTACCATGTTTCTTATCATTGAAAAAGAAAGAAGATCAATTAATTTTTTCTTGAATATGCAAAAATGGAATTTTTACAAAAAAAAAAAAAAAGTAACCAAATCTCTATTAAAACATGATCAATCTCAGCAACCAAAGCATGTTCAAATTGAGGCAAAATTCATCCTATTCAAGATATGCTAAGGAGGGGATAGCCACTACCCTTAGCAAAATTAATGTCACTTCAAACTTGTTATGCAAGAATCAATTAGTAGAAAATTAAAAACAATCTCAACAATTAGTTCGTCATAACAAACCATTGCAAATCAAAATTTAAGTTCAGCACTTTAAGAGTTTGTAAATAAATTTTCAATGAAAAGTTGATGGGAAAAACTTATTTATTTTATTGAAATCTCAAAAGAAATTGCAAAGGGAAACAAGAAATCAAATAAAAAATTAAAAAGATATAGAAAAGAATTTAATTCTCAAAGAAAACATGGTAATTTAACCCGAGAAAAAGTCTCAAAAGATTACCTTAGCCCATGAAGATTGATGAAATTCTTGAAGAGTTGTTAAGGAAAGAATCCATTTATTTGACAAAAGTAATCTTTTATTGATAAAGTTTCAAGAATTTTGCTACAAGAATTGAATGAGAAAGAAGATTTTTTTTTTTTTTTTTACATTCGAATTTCTCTCTTTTCTCCCAAAAAAATATGAGGGATTTTATAGAAGAGAAAATGGAAGAAAAAAATGGAACTAGGTTAAAAACTGCCATTTTGTAGTTAATTTTGGGGAAGATGATGAACTGGGTCACATATGGGCTTGGGTCGGGTCTTGGGTTGACCCAATTGAAGAGAAAAATAAAAAAAGGAAACGCGGTTGCTAAAATTCAAACTTAAGACAAGGGAGAGGCGCGCGCGGACAAGGGCTCGACACGTGGCAGACTAGGCACAGGTCGCGAACCAGTTCGTGGATCGGGTTGTCGGATCGAGTTGTGTGAAAAAATGAAAGGAAAAATAGGGATGCGCCTGTGGTTCAAACACGCGACTTTGAGGCAGACGCGTGGTGTGATCTGGTGATGCCACATGGTGCGATCTGGTTCGTCTGATCTTTTCCAATTTTTCGATTTTGCCCTTGAACTTTTTTTTTACCGTTTTTCTTCGTTATAACTCCGTTTAAATGATTTCAATGGCGTATGACTCGTATCAGGGTGAAGTTTCATATTCTGCATAAAAATGACATTTTAGTGAATAAATGGATAAAGGTTAGGAAAAATTAGTCTAATAATGTTAGGTCTAAAATAGCCCTAACACATATCTAAACGATCGCCTTGTAGCCATATCTAAACGATCACGTATAAATTATAGCTATATTTAAATGATCGCATATATATTGAACCATATCTAAACGATCGTGTATATATTAAATCATATCTAAACGATCGCGTATAAATCACAAATATATTACGCGCGCGTTATTGACAACGTAGTTGACGGGACATTTTTGGTATTTTACACGGTGGGCCTCTGGGCTTTTTTCATTTTGGAATTATTTTATAGTGTAAATATTTTGCCGCTTTTTTATATTTTTGAAAAGACCCCTTAGTTTTATAAGTGTTATAAAATCAAGTAGACTTTTAAAACCTATAACAATGATAAGTTGTATGCTCGCTTAGGTTAAACATATCTACCTCTTTTCATATAATTAGACTAATATCTTGTAAAACTGGTTATAAAAGGCTCACCTGATTCGATCTTGTCAACAAGTCAGATAAGATGACTAAGGTTGGAGGCTTGATATGACCGAAGACAAAAGTCATTTGCTTAATTTTATTTGAATTGTTGACTTCTTCAAAAGATGCATAATTGTTATCAACTTCTACTATGCTGACAACATAACATGTAGTGACTTCTAATACTACTTCTAGATGATCATCAAGGAAGCTCCTTGGGAGGAATTTTGTCAAAGTTATCGACCGTCAAGGTCGGAGGAAGTCCTCGTCTTTTCCTTTGATAAACTTAGGCTTCCACATCTTCTTGTTCCTTTTTCCCTTCTTTTTATGGGAGGTGCTTCCTTTTGCATGCTTTTGATGGAATGAAGACTTCTATTGAATGGAATTTGATTGTCTTCCTTTTCGACGAGTCATGACTATCCATCCTTTGCCGTCATCCTTAACATACTCTTCTTTGTTTTGGGAGTCTATCGTCATAATCCTTTGTTGGAATTGGACAATTATAGGTTCGAAAGTCCCAAACTAAATTAAGCTTTTCCTTTAATCATAAAATTGCATTAAGGGTGGAACACTTGAAGTCATCTTGACCGCAACATGATTCATCTAAGCTACTTCATCAATATCCAACTTGATCTTCTTTTCACGAGCCAACTTTAGAATCAACTCGTTCAACATGAAACATTTTTCAACAGGGTGACTAATGACCCGATGGTACTTACAGTATCTAGGATCATCTATTTTTCTTGCTTCACTACTACAAAATGTACTTTACTTGACACTAGCTACTTTTACATACTTAACGTTTTTATTAAAAAACCTCAAGTATTGACAATTTTAAAGGAAAAACGTCAAGTATAGTCTAAAAAAAAAAGCGAAGTTTTCACATAAATTTTCGAAGTATTTTACATTAGCTTTTACATGACATGTCAAGTATAAAGGAGAGTTTACTTGACATTTTATTCGTGTCAAGTATAGTGGATCTTTACTTGACGCGAAAAACGTGTCATGTATAGTTTGAAGAAAACAAAATTTTTGAATTATTTTACATTAGCTTTTACTTGACGTTTTGTTTCGCGTCAAGTATAGTAGAGATTTTACTTGACGGTTTTTTAACGTTAAGTGTAGTGCAAAGTTTACTTAACGTTTTTTTCGCATCAAGTATAGTTAACATTTACTTGACATGGAAATAACGTCAAGTATAGTTAACATTTTTATTTAAAAATGTTTTGGAAATGTCAAGTATAAAAAATATAAAAATATAAAAATATAAAGTATAAAAATACTTTTTATTCCATCCTTTCATTAAATAAATTTATTAAAATAAACTTAATAAAATAAGCTTACTAAAATAGATTTATTAAAATAAACTTATTAAAAATTATTTAATAAAAAAATTTATTAAAATAAATTATTTTATTAAAACTTTCCCTCCAATCCCTTCATCTCCCCCTTTGTCTTCTAAAAACCCTTACCATCTTCTAATGTCTCTCCACAGTACTCACTACAAGAATTTTGGTTTCTACGGACAGTTTTTATGGAAATGCAAAAAAAAAATGTGGGCAAAGATATGATGTGTCGACGCAGTTTTTATTGTGTGGGCACATCTTCTGTTCTGCCGATGAAAATATGTACGTGGACAAAAGTTGTGTATTGCGTGGGCACTCATCGTTGGCCCACGAAAATAGATACGTGGGCAAAAAGTTCCGTGGTTTTAAGGAAATTTTTTAAGTTGTATTTATGCGGACGTTTATTTTAGTTTATGGCCACGTATGGTGCGTGGGCAGATATTTTAAATACTTGCCGACGTAATTTACGTGGTGAAAGAGCTCACGTTTTTTACACATACTTATGCCGACGTAATTTACGTGACGTTTTTTATATGTATTTATGGCGACACAAAATTTATACATATGACAATGAAAATAACATAGGCATAAGTTTTTTTTTTAAAAAAAAACATAATTTCTTTAAAAATTTACAAAACACCAAAAATTTTCCCCCTTTTATTTCTAATTTCCCTCCAACCATTTCTCATTAAATAATTAATAAAAAAATCATTCTCTCATACTTTCTCCCCATCTTAATTTTTTTATTTCCCCCTTTTCTAAACAAATCTTTTCCCCGTTTTTTTCCCCTAAATTTCCTTTCTTCTCTCACAATACCCACGAAAATACCTTCTTCCTCTTCCCCAATTTTTTCTCTCAAATCCTATCTTCTTCCTCTTCCCCAATTTTTTCCAATCATACGCACTCCATATCATCCACCACTGTGCGAGTCCTTGCTCCACCAAGCTCCAAAAGATAGTCGTTTACGCACCGTAGACGTTCCCCCACGGTCGGTCACCGACCGTTCTCGCACGAGTGGTTTCCAAACATCTAGGACGCCTCAACTTCACTCCACCATGTATGGCTAAGGACGACTATAAACCTTCTTGCTCTACCAACTCCGTTCCACCACGCACGACTGAGGATTTGCTCACTAAGGTTTTGCATTTTTGTTTGTTTGGGTCTTGCTATGAAACTTTGTATTGTACTTAGCATAAATCTTGGTTAATTGTTTGGGTAAATGGTAATTGATATAAACCTTCTATAAATATGAATTGAATGCAAATTTACATCCGAGCTAGGATCTAGAAACTCTTTTGTCATTTGTTCTATTGCATAGGTTTTGTCACCATCTTGGAATTTCAGATAGCGGATACCATACTTAATCACTTGTTGATTTCTTGGAATACCTTAATGTTTTCCTTTCCTTGCTGGGATGTTACGAATGGAAATTAAATTAGTATTTTCCCATTGTAGTGACGTATGTTTATAGTTGATAGTAAATAACATTTTATTAAAGTGATATGTGGATTTTTTTTTCTTTTTATTTTGGAACAAAGCTTCCATTAATGTGGCTCGGATTGGAACGGTGATTTTTTTTATTCATGATTTTGTTATATAGTCTCATCGTGTTCGTGATTCGATTCGTATGGTTGATTGTTTAGTTCAATGGTTGATTCCAAAGCCACGTTAATAGTGATGCAACTGGTGATTCCAAAGCCACGTCACTGAAGGCTAAGATTCTTATAAAAAAAATCTCCAAGTAAACTAGTCATACCAATAGATTGGCCTCTTTTTTTGTGATTTATTTCTCTCTTTTTGTTTCCTTTCTAGTATCCATATTGGGTGGACCTTGTTGGTTTGTGTTAAGCAGGCCAACTAAGCAGTGAAACAAAATTTTGTTTCTATAAGATGTGAGCAAAGTACCCAATAGAGTAATCTGGATGTTTGGTTTGGGCGGTTTACAATGGTGGGATTTTCAATTGCAACTAGTGTTGAAATTGCAACAAGCAAAGGACTTTTATTTTCTGTTCATTTAACACAATAAACAGGTATCATATTTTCTGTTCAGGACATTGTCTTCTCTTTAATTATTTATATGAAAGTGTCCTTTGTACCACTTGGAGTATTCCATTTGAAGTGTTGAGTTTGTTTTAAATATGAGTCTTAAAGTGCATCTTCACAATATTAAAATATTGCTCACTAAGAATTAAAGTTAATATGGATTTGCTCGTAAACCTAACCTAAGTCCACATAGTTTTGTTTTTTAATTCCTCCATGGAGATATTGCTCACTCTAGATCTCTAACAACTTTTACAAATCCTATTATGTGTGATAATCTTACAACTTATGCACTCTAGATATTGTTTTTACTTATGCACTCTAGTTCTGGTCATTTGCATTCTGAGAGTTGAATAAGTTGCTTCTCTAGCAGCTGAAAGGTAGAAACGGTCCCACTGAGCGTGCCAAACTGTTCACACAAGATTTCTAGAGAAATGTAATTCATGGAATTGAACTTTGTATGTTGATTTATATGGTGTTGTAGATACAATCTCAATATTTACTCATTTGATGTTTTGTCTCAAATACATATTAAAACTTAGAACTTTTTTATCTTCGATCTTTAGGAAGTTGTGAGGTTCCGAGTCTATTTAAGCTTCAATCTTCTGGAATTCAAGGAAAGTTTAATTTTTTAAGTCTTCAATCTTTCAGAAGATTATGATTGATGCTGATAAGAACTTGCATGTCTTGAGAGCTTTTAGAAGTTTGAAACTTCAATTCTTCAAACCTTCAGCTTTTCCTTCAACCAATGATCTCCAAAATGAATGGGAAGGTCTCTATTTATAGAGAATTTCCATTGGCTATAGGTGAGATTAGGCCCATTTACTTGTTCAACACAATTTTTATATTAGGGCCTGAATTGGGTTGGGTATGAGAAAATTTAATTACCGAAACTCAATCAAATTATGATTATCTAAAGGATCATGTACCAATATCCCAAGAATCGTTTTTTTGAAAAGGTAATTATTATACAAGAAGAAGAAGGACCTCACAGCCTGAGGCCAAGGCAATAGAGTAGATAACGTTCACAAAAACAAGAAGAAACAAAAAGCATAACAAAAGCACAAAAAGAAAGTATATAAAAGTCATAAAAAGACACGAAGACAACAAACTCAAAACAATCCCACCAAACAAGGGAAAACAACAAAAGAAAGAATAAGAAAAACCCTACAGCCCTGGGACAAGCAGATAAAAACTGAAAATAAAATAATCTAAATAAGAACTTGAGCATCTTCATGCCAAGAAACAGCACGAGCATGACTACAGGTACAAATAAGCTATAATAGGACAATGGGATCACGAGCCTGACCACTATGGGACGATAATTACACTCCTTCCAAATAAAATAGATAGTTACGCACCAAAGAACGTGTCACAACTTCCTCCTCACACCCTTCCCAATACCCTAATGACAAATTCTAGACAAATCAACTCCCGAATACCCAATCTTGTGAGAGGAAACCATGACTTGTAGGACCCAAGACCAAACATCCCTCTGAAAGGACACAAAAAGAACAAATAATCGCGAGACTCAATACCCCCTTGACAAAGAATGCATGACAGCGAAACCAAACTATCCCACTTATAAAACCTATCTCTAGTGCTCAACATATTTTTAATGGCCAACCACGCACAAAAGGAATGCTTTGGGACATTCCCCCACCCCACAATAAACCAGCCCAACGAACCCGACCATCCTAAGGATGAATAACATCCCATGCACTCGCGATCGAGAAACCACGCTGATGACCAGGAACCCAGACCCATCTATCCCTGACAATAAGACACAAACATACAGTCTAAATCCTATCCCATAAGTCAATCAACTCCATAGACATCTGTGGCCACTACCACTTCCCATCGAGCCTAATAAACTTAGAAAGTCTAGCCTCCCTCTGACTTTTCTCATCATAAAGCACCCTCTCCCCAACCTGCTCAAGAATGGGACCCCTTGCAACCACGGATTAAGCCATACTCTACATCTCCTTCGATCCATAACCTTCATCTGGACAAGTTGTTTCAAACTATCTCACTTACGCAAGATAGCCAAAAGACACCAAGACCGATCCACTCCGCTCTCGACCGCCCACAACAACCTCCCTTTAAGAATGTAAGCCTCCACCCAAGCCATCCAAAGAGAGCCCGAACTTGTTAGTAGCAACCAAAGAATCTTTATAGTATTTGCAATATTCCAAGAATGCCCATCATGGATTGCAAGTCTACCCTTCTCAAAAGGAAGATACATTCCGGCCCACGCCACTTTAACACCCTCTCTACCTTCCTCCTTCCTCCTTATCCTTGCAAAGATAAGACCTCAGTAACTTGTCCCCTCATGATGCACACTCACAGACAAAACATATATACTAGCCCAGTAAATCTGAAGATTGTGAAGCACAGAACGAACAAGCTGCAATCTACCAACAACAGATAGAACTCTAGCAGTCCAAGAACGAATTCGGCTAGTAATACGCTGAATAAGAGGAGCACAATCATTAGGTTGTAACCTACCAAAAAGTAAATGAAGCCTAAGATAACGAATGGGGAGGTTTCCAAGGATAAAACCCAAACTAGCAACTAAATGAGAAACAACCTAATTACTAACCCTCGCAACAAAAATAGAGTTTTTCCATAGATTTGCAAACAAATCCGAAATCTCACCAAACTTCTAAAGAGCCTCACGAACAAAACTCAAAGAGGGCTCATCAGCAGCACAAAATATCATAAGGTCGTCAACAAAGGTAAGATGAGTTAAACTAACCTTCTCACATCGTTAATGAAATTGGAAACTCTAGAAGGCTTATTTAGCATACGAGAGAGAATTTCCATCATCATTGTAAGCCTCCATTCCATTCTCTTTTATTTTATCTATTTATTTAATATTTCTCAAATGGTGAAAAACAATTTGGAATATTTTCTTTTATACTTTTTAAGGTGATTTGTCTTTTAAGGAAAATTTAGAACCATTTTAGTTGGGTTTAGGCTTAAATTTTGTTAGTTTTTGAAAATAATTATCTAAGGGGCATCATAGTAATTTCTTCTTTTTTGTATAAAAAGTATAAAGAAAAAGAAGGGAGAAAAAAAAAGAGAAAAAAAGGAGGATATTTTCTTTCTTTTTTTCTTCTTCTTCTTCTTATTCTCCTTCCTCACAAACGATCGCCCCCCTTCTTTCTCGAAAATCTCTACCGCCGCTACATCTCTCTCTTGCTCCTTCACGCTGACATGTTGCCTCACCGTTGTTGCACTGCCAAAGTCGCCGGACGACGACCACCCATGCCACGTACAACCTTCGAACCACGACGTTTCGAAGTTGTCAATTGATCAGTACAATCTATTCGAGTTTCCTCCTTGTGTTTCATCATTAGGTAAGCTGTGCATTACCTAACCATCGTTCGTCGTCATTTGATAAGTCGAATCATTACTAACCTCGTTCTTTTCCAACTCCTTATCGTTGGATCTACGTTTTTAGGTAACTCTTTTTTATTTTAGTTGAATTTCTTGATGAGTTTCAATTACCCATTAAGTTTTGACTTGGTTTTCACGATACCCATTACATTTTAATGCTAGATTTGTTTGCTAGAGGAGTTTGGGCCGCTGTCTAGCAATTCGAAAGCTTGGAATTAGGCGTTTTGACACAACTTTGGTATGTTTCTAAGCATTATGGAGTAGGTCTTGAACACTCGCTTATTTCTAGTGTTAAAATTGAATAGCCCTTGGTGTTGTAAGATAGATTTCGAAGTTAGAAGGTAGTATTGATGTTGTCCATTGAAGTTTGGGTTACTTAGTTAACTTCTTGATAAGTTTTGGAGTAATTTTGTTGAGTTCTTCTAGAGTTCTTGAACTAATATCAGGTCAGTCATCTTCCTCTCTCTCGTTGCTACCTCATGGATCTTCTACAAATTGGCCAATGCACGTTTCCTCACCTTAGACACATCTCCGATCAAAACTTCATCGTGTTTTGGCATCATCTCTTCGGGATTCAAATATTTTATCTAAGATTTCTCATCTGAAGAACAAAATCAAGCAAAATCGGATCCCCTCTAGTAAACAGAATAGCTTGTCACAGATTGGATTTGTAGATCACCCCAATTTAATGTTTAAATAAATCATCGAAGAACCTCCACCATAGATCAATTTTCACACTAAGACAAGGTTAAATTAATCAGATCTCATCATAAAAATTGGGGTAGCCTAATCGGATCTCATCACGAAATAAAATTGAATGTCGACGTCTTTTGTTGGATCAAGAGGTGATGTTTGTCTTTAATCCCACCGTTAGTCGTAAATAATCAATCGCACCAACGAATACTTCAATACCCAAGGCTAACACTCAACAAAATCCCACTAGAATGTCACAGTTGCAATTCTTCACGCAGTCAGCTGAACGCACAAAATGAACCCCTATATCTCAATGATTTTTGTTCAAGATCGTATACCAAGATCTTTTATTTTTGTTCACTATCCCAACGATTTATGATTGATTGTTAATGTGTAGCAAATTTAAATTTTAAATGAGACCAAATCTTCTAATTTAAATTGAATTTGGGTATTTAAGACATTAAAAATTAACCAAAATAAATAAATAAGTTTAATTGGGCAATATATACCACCTTAACTCAAATTGAAATTCGAAAATATGCCTAAGTTTTAAATTCAAATTATATTTCTCTAGAAATCTCGTATGAACAAAGGTTTAAGCAATTTGATATTGAAAGAAAAGGCAAACAAACATTAACTATATAACACAATATATATAATATATACATTTTATATAATATATATACCATATATAACTTATGTGCAATATATAATACATAGACAATATATAGTCCAAACAATCTACATTGTATGAATAAGGTTGGGTGTTTTGTTCGATGTGGTGCGACTCACTTTCTAGTTAGTACAATCAATGTGATCCTGAATTGTTCATATAGAGACATGGAAATACGAGCATCCTATGTAAAGAGTTTACATAAGTATGGAACTATAAAACAGTTACTTGAAGTTATAACATCATTAACTGTATCAAACTGACCCAATAAACCTACCATTTAATGGTTAAGATCGGATGGATGGCTAAAGACATAGGGTGCAAGACAAAATTCACTTATACCTATTTTAGGGTTAGTAGATAGGTTGTTCCCTTAAAGAGTAAATCCAAATCTTTAGCAAGGGGACCTAGCCTCTCAGTGACATAAAATCAATTGTTCAATAGTGGATCAGTCGAACTTGATGAGCAAAATATACTCTAAGGGATAAAACTTGGATTTTCGTCTTGTTTTTGACAATTCTACTTAGGAGGAAAGTAAGTTTACCAATTAGAAGGTAATTAACAATGTCAGCATACCATGGAGTGTGCAAATCTAACTTAAAGAGATATTCATCAAAGAAATATTTCCTTACCTAACTTTTTCTTGTTTTTAAACAATTCTACTTAGGTGATCGGCAACGGGATTGTCCATACCTTCCATCTTTGATTATCAAGTTGAACTCTAAAAGTAAGAGTTCCTATCTAATAATCCATACCTTGCTCCTTTTTTGCTTCGAAGATATTTTATAAGCTGCATGATCAGTATACGTAGTTATTTTTTATACAATTATGTAGTTATGAAACTTATCAAGAGAAAAGATTATGGACAAAAACTCTTTTTCAATTGTGGAATTTAATTAGCTTCAGTAGAACTTAGAGTTCGAGATACAAAATATATACCATGCAATTTGTTATCTATTATTTGTCTTAGCACTATACTTAATGCATAATCACTTCTTACATTATTTCAAATGGTAAGTTCCAATTAGGTGTTTGCAAGATAGGAGAAAAAGTCAATTTATCTTTCAAAGTATAAAAAAACATTCATGCATTTATCATCAATTACAAAAGGAACACCTTTTTGAAGTAAATTTGTCAAAGGTAAAGCTATCTTAGAAAAGCCTTTTACGAACTTTCTATAAAATCCGGCATTGCCAAAAAATGATCTAACATCTTTTAAACAAGTAAGGTAGAATAAGTTTTGAATTACATCAATTTTAGCTTTGTCAACTTCTATTCCCTTAGATGATACTAACTGTCCTAGTACTATACTGTAAGAAGCCATGAACTGACACTTTTCAAAGTTATGCACTAAGTTAGTATCAATGCATATCTTTAAAATCAACTCTTAACTATTCAATCAAGAATCAAAATCGTTCCCATAAACTGTGAAATCATTCATGAACACTTCTATGCATTTTCCTATGAAATCAGTAAATATGCTTAACATGCCTCTTTGAAATGTTGCAGGAGCATTACAAGTTCAAAAGGCATTCTTTTAAAAGCAAAAGTTCCAAATTCACTTGTAAAGGTGGTCTTATGTTGGTGTACACATGCAATAGGTATTTGATAAAATCTAGAAAATCCATCTAGAAAGCAAAAGTAAGATTTCCCTCCTAGTTGTTCAATCATTTGATCTAGAAAGGATAAAGGGAAGTGATCTTTAAGAGTTACCTCATTTAACATTCTATAATCAATACACATGCATCAACTATTTGAAACACAAGTAGGAACAAACTCACCTTGGCTATTTTCCATAATGGTCATACCGATCTTCTTGGGTACTACATGAATAGGCCTTATCCAAATGCTATATGATACCCAAATAGATGATACCGACGTCTTTAAGCTTCAAGACCTCTTTCTTGACAACTTCCTTCAAGGTATGATTAAGGCACCTTTGTGGTTAAACCATGTTCTTTGCCCCTTTCTCAATATGGATACGGTGTGTGCGAAAGGATGAATCGATATCTTTCAAGTCTTCAAGACTCCAACCAATGGCTTACCTATGTCTTTTCAAGGTTTTAAGAAACCTTGTTTTTTGTTCTTTAGTAAGTTCCTTCGAAATTATGATAGGATATGTGTTCTTTTCTCCTAAAAACACATATTTGAGGTGAGAAGGAAGAACCTTAAGCTCTATCCCTTTTTCCTGCAAAGGTAAAGTAAGTTCATTAGAATTAGAATTCTCACATTCTTTATGCAAAAAAACCTTACTAGAATCATTCTCTAAATCATTTTCTTTTTCAAAGTTTTCTATGTGGGTGCTTATGTCATGATCATTACCAATGCCTATACTTTTCAAAATTTGTTCATCATCATCTTTAATGTCTCTTCCTAGATCATGTTCATTACTAGATGCAAAATTATTACCTAAAGCATGTTGTTCATGTGTTGTAGCATTATCAACCAAAACATGCTCATCATTTATACTAGTAACATTGTCAAGGAAGATAGAAAGATCATCATCACTAGACTTTTTATTAGCAAATTCATTATCAACATATTCTAAAGCTGCTTGATCTATATGCTCATTGAATTTATCATGCACTTCCAATGTCTCTAATAATTCTAAAATATCAAGTGCACACAATGAAACATGATTATCAGAGAACTTTACATTATAAAAAATATTGAAAGACACAACATCGCTGTCAAACTTAACACTAAGAAGACCTTTATCAACATTAATTATGGCTTTAGTGGTTTTCAAGAATGGTCCTAAAAGTATGGTAAGAGATGTACATGAAAATTCATTGTTAATTTCAATTATGTAAAAATCGACGGGAAATATTAGATTTTCTACTTTAACTAGAATGTGTTCTACAACCCCTAATGGTAAAATAAAAGACCTATTAGAAAGTTGAATATAAATGCTAGTCTTTTCAAATCCATTCAATCCTAAGTCTTTGAAAATACTAAGAGGCATGACATTAATTGAAGCACCTAAATCAATCATGGCACTAGATGTGTCTCTATTTCCTGAAGTGCAAGGAAGTGAAACCATACCTAGATCAACACATTTTTTTTGGAAGATTCTTCTTTATGAGTGAAAAGACATTTTTACTAACCATTATCTTTTCTTGGCTTTTACTCCTCTTCTTGTGAGTACATAACTCCTTAAGAAATTTTACGTACCTTGGTATGCTTTTGATGGCCATCAAGAGAGGTAGGTTCAGTTCTACCTTCTTGAAAACTTCAAGGAGTTCTTCAATTCTTTCCTTGGTTTACATAACCTAGAAAGAAAAGAAAGTAGAGGATAATCAACAATATTCTTTGAATCATCATTAGAAGAAGAAGCATTAGAAAAAGAGGGGTTAGCATATACCTTCTTTTCTTCTTTGATATTTGAATCATTTATTTCTAAGTTATGATCATTTTGAGGCAAAGAAACATCATCATTTCATTCAAAACCTTGCCACTTCTTAAAGTAATAACACTTACATTAGCTGGTTAGGATGGGCTAGAAGTTTTCCTTTCTCTTCCATTTTAAGAACATGTATTGCTAATTGATCAAGCTTATTTCCTAACTCAGAGACGGATGCTTTCATGGTTTCCATATCACTTTTCATGACTCTAGCTGAACTAATAGTATATTCACTAAATTTAGGTATGTTCTGTTCAAAATTAGTTTTAAAACTATTTAAGCTAAAAGCTAACTTGGAGACTATGTCTTCTAAATATGTACCTTTTGATGATGATGAGGAAGGAGAAGTATTGTTTAGTTTGGGTTCTTGAGGGCCTCATCTAAGACTTGGATCGTCCATCCATCTAGAGTTGTAGATGTTACTCTGCGAATCGTTTCTTCATTATCCTTCCATGGCACTTACTTCTCTAATCTCAAAACATTATCATTATGATGGCCTAGCATGCCACATACTCCACAAGATACCACCTTAGGCACTTCCCTTTTCACAAAAGAAGTAAGAAGTTCAGTCATTAGATTAATTTTCTCTCTAACATAATTATCACAAAATGAAGAATAATTGGCATCAAGTGTTTTACTAGAAAAGTTTTTAAAGTTTTTGGCCATCCTAAAGGCTAATCTCCTAGCTTCCGAGGGGGTTTTATCTATCAAGGCCCTTCCCGAAGTAACATATATTAAGTCTTTAACCGATAGCAACAAGCCCGAGTAAAAAAATTGCACAATGTCCCTCTCGATCAATTGATTATAAGGCAACTTAGCACAAAGTTCATTATACCTCTCCCAAAATTCAAATAATGTTTCATCATGAGATTTCCTAGCACTATAGGTTTCTTTTAAAATTGTTTGAGCTCTAGTAATTGGGAAGATTTTTTCTAAAAATCTCTTTTTAAGTTGTTCCCAAGTGGTTATGGTTTGAGGCTCTACGTTTATAAGCCATTTTTTGGCACTATCGACAAGGGAAAAGGAAAATGCCCTAAGGTTCAATTGTTACTCGGTTACCCCATGAGGTCTAAAGAGATCACATGTCCAAGAAAAGTCTCTAAGGTGTTTATGTGGGTCTTCTCCATTGGATCCTCTAAAGATAGATAAATTTGAGATTAAATTCGACCTAAGGTGAAAGTTGGCTGTGGTAGGTGGAATCACTATACCTATTGGCCTTTGTTGGACATCGGGCTCATATAGTTTTCTAAGGGTTTTTTCAGGTGCCTCTTCTCCCATTGGATTGTTCAAATTGTTCTCTAAGGAATGCTCTAAAGGTTCTTCAAAGGATGGTTCAAATTTGTAAATGTGAGGTTATAAAGATGAACTAACTAGCTTTTTCTTTTCTTTCCTTAGTCTTCTTTCATGCAAGGTTATGTCTTCAACAAATTCTAATATAGATGCATTGGACAACCTAGTCATGTACTAAAGAAAGCAAAGAAAAAGAAAATAGCATACAATTTTTTTTTTTATATCAAAGAAAGACTAAAAATCTAATATGCTTTTCTAAAAATATTAACAAAAAATATGTAAACAGAGATTCAATTAATATGTTATGCCCTGCCACTCCCCAACAATGGCGCCATTTTTGACAAAGGTGATTTTGTATGCATAAAGAATTATGCAATGCAGGTAAGATCATTATTAAAATAGGTATGTTTGAAAATTAAAATTGTTGAAAAAGGGTGCTTACCTAGATTCACTTTGAGAAAAAAAATATGGGTAGTTTACCCTTACTCTTATCGTAGATAGGTGCAAGCACGAGTGTCAAACCCAAGAGAGCAAGACTAAGTAAAAGTTCTTGAATTAAAAGTTTCAAAGAGATGAGATTAGTAACAAAAAGAAAAGAAAAGCATTGAAAACAATTTGGGGGAAATCAATGAGGACCAAGAATTAAAGGAAACTTTAAATTGCAAGTCAATTTATAAGAAAAAGAAATTAAAAATTGAAACTCAATAAGAAAAGTGAGAAATGGGCATAGGTTATTAATCTATTCTTATCATTGAATAAAAGAATTGAATCATGCTTAATTAAGAGGGGTTCTTGATTCAAGATTCTTCGTAAGATCAACTTGCTTGATCTTAGAAGAATTTTGATCAAGAAAAGAAAAGAGATAATTTCCATAGGAAATTAGTTTAATTCTTGTAATATTAACTCAAGCTCTTAACTTGTTCTTTAAAGAAAAGTGAAGTTCCCTTCACAATTTACAATTTAAGGGGTTGTTTGGTAGTAGGAGTATCGTTGTGGGGTTAGGTTATCCCAATCCTAACCCTCGTTTGGAACAAGGGCTATGAAAACCCTAATTTTAAGGTTTCCATAATACCCATTTTAGCCCTCAACCCTTCCATTTGCACTCTGTCGATTTCCCTCTCATTCCTTTCACTTAAACCCGTGTTCATCACTTCCCTCAATTCGTGTTTCCATTTTTCAATCCGTCTTCTTCTTCCACTTTCAATTTCTGTTGTTCCTTCTTCTCCCTATTCTCTTCCATTCTTGTTTTGCATCCATTTGTGTGTGAGGTTTGGCCGTTGACATTTTTTTCATCGACAAATCCATTTCCCCATTTCCATGGACAAGGAGTTTCCTACAGTGATGCCCAACGTCGATCTACATCTCTCTCATCCTTGTCTCTCACTCCCTGAAAATCGACTATAGGTTTGTTGAAGATGGTGTTGCCTCCAAACTTCTTTCAGTTTTCTCTTTTTTGGGTGTTCTCCATGAACATGCATCTTCGTTTCCCCTTAGAATGGTTTCCTGGTCGCTCGACAAAACCCCCTACCACTCGATGTTAAAGTTGTCGTATCAGGTTGCCCTTCACTGATTTATAACAGAAACTTCATAACCTTGCCTTGCAATGGGTCAAAATCGAGCATGATCGGGAGGTATTCTTTTGTTTAAATCCTATTTTTTCAAAAAAAGTCGATGATGAGTACATTTCTCTTTTTTCCATTACATCTGAATCATTTTGTTACATATATGTAATTTGTTTACTATTTTCCATTCACCGATTTCTTTTGTAGTTTGGGTGTAATGATTTCGGTAGTTTGGATATCCATTGTTCTAATTGATCCTTTCTTTATGCACTTAATTTAGTAATTTGTTTGTAATGTTTCTGTTGGGTGATTTGGTCCCTTGTAGAACTTCTTTGTTTGCTCTCAAAATTGATTGACTATCAATTGTTTTGGCTGCTTGTACTGTATGCTTCACTGTCATACAAAAGTTTATTTCTATGTTTTCTTTACTCACTGATCTCATTGGGAAAAAAATGTGGGTAGATGTGCAGATTCTTTTGTCCCTTCAAGATATTTGGTTATCTTTTCTTGTTGTACTTTTCGTGTAGCTTCCAATAGCTACCATTTGACTATGCTTGGACTTTTCTCTTCCTTTATCCTGATATTGTAGAGAGACAGAGATTCTCTCTACTTTGTTGGTGTGTGGTCATTAAAGTAATCATTTACTCCCCCATCTCCCCCTATATAAACCCCATTGCCTCTTTTCATTTAGCACTTGGATTTGTGATTGACTGGCTTCTTCCTTTGTTTTGGTGTTTTCTCATTCGTAGGTAACTTATTTTCTGTTTCCATACCTTTGTCTTAGTTGTTTGTTTCTACCTTGTTTTCTAGGTGCATTCCATATTTCCTTTTTGGTAGTTATGTATTTTGTACTCACTTTCTTCACATTACACCACTTTTCCAACAATACTTCTTCATCTTTCTTTATATGATTCTTCTGTCTTTTCTTACTTTATTCCTTGTTTGTAATATAGTAGCATTGTCCATCCCGTTGTGCATTTTTATTGATGTTTCAACAACTATGAAATTCCATTCATTCTTTTGAACATATTTCAAAACTTTGAGACTACCTATTTATTTTCATCTTAAAAATGTTCACTTTCTATTTTCTTTATTAATGCATTACATTATCATTATTGCTTTCGGGTGGTATTCATGCACGTAGAAGGTATGTATACGTATTATTTCTTCCATTCATTTATTCCATACATTTTACTATTTGCAAGTCATTGTGCATATATATCGTGTCCTTACTATTTTCCTTTCTCTTATGCAGGACGTGGCCCTTCACAATAACTTTGTACGAGGTACTTCTGATTAGACGTTAGTAGTATTTTTTTTTTCATTTTCTGATTTTCATTCCTTTATCATTAAACCGTTTGTAATGTAATTTCACTTGTTTTAAAAACAGTTTTGGTTTTCTTATTTCTCTTCTCCTTCATTTTGTATTTAAATTGTGCTCAATTGCATAAACATTTTTTGTTTTGCTTCTATTATGCACTCTATATTTCAGTTTAAGTTGAATACCTTTTCTTTCCATGCACGTTGAATACGTACTTTTGAAAATGTAATATCCCAATAGTAAGCATTTCACAATTTAATCAGGATAGTAGTATAAGAATAGTGAACGTAATTATAGAGCAATAATCGCGTAATATATATTTAAAACAACCATAAACAGAATAAAAAAGAAATGCATATACGATTTAATAAAACATAATAACTACGAAAAAATTATTTTACATTAGGAAAAAAGATGAACTCATGTATAGGAATTTCACACAAGTACAAATGATAACATATTAACACGTGTAGTCTTTGCACAATTATTTCACACTAGGAAACAAATGTGTAATCTCAATGTTCACGTTTTAAAATTGAATCCCCTTAAAATTGAAATAATTAGTGAAACAATGCTAACATTTTTTTTAATTTTCACCCCTAATTTGTTCCAAAACACTTTTTAGTGTAACTTTTCATCACATGTTAAAAAAATGACTCAGTAAAAGTAAACTTTTTTCATTTGTTTTTACAAGTTTTCATTTCTATAATGACGCACTAAAAGTAAACATTTTCCACAAGTTAAAAAACAAAAAGTTTCTTCACATTTCGTTTCATCACACATGTTACTAATTGTCGTATTACACTTTTAAAAACATGTCTCTAGTTTTTCATTCTTTCTTTCAAATATGACATGTACCACAAGTCCACATCGTTTGAACATTTTTTTAAATAGTTGTAGGTAGCTTCCATATACTAACTTTATGTTCATTAGGGATTTTTTTACTATGTATATAGACATCGTAATAACACACTTACATAATCATTTTTACGAAATTTTGGTACTTTGAAATGGATCCACAAACCCTCGTTGTAGTCCTAACTCCATTCACAGTGTCCCGGTGTTAGATGTTGCTAACGCCAGAGGCACTCATGATTGACAATAAGCAGCTACCAAATACATCGTACGATACTACACATAGAATTAGGAAGCTTTCGTACTTTCGCATGATACAGGAGTCTGATCTAGTATGTCGACAAAGCACATGAATGTACAGGTGAACATTTTCTATTCTATGTCATTTACTACAGACTGTCGCTGACCTTTCATTAACAAAGATTGTCAATGTTGAGACAATGGTTGCCATGTTTTTTCACGTCCTTGCCCATGACGTGAAGAAACACGTTATTCATAGTAAATTTATACAGTCTGGTGAGACTAAATCGTGACATTTCAGCCTCGTGTTGTTAGCTATAGTACGACTCCACGACGAGTTGATAAAGAAATCAGTGTCAACAACAAACAACTGCACGAATCCATGGTAGAGTGTTTTGAGGTGCACGTAGTTGAAGTCATCTATATGTCAGGTATCAGTACGCCCTACTTGTTGGGTTTTATGTCAAAAAACTCGTAGATAGTAAATATAATTAATTGAGTGCTATTAATAAAGTGTTTTATTATTATAATTTCAATAAGTGTTATTCATTATATTATTAGTTTTGTCTTAATAACCTAAATCCAATAAACTAACATCCTAAGCTGTTTGATGAGTTTTGAACAGTATGTAGAGACATACGGGGATCAATGTTCAAGATCAGCTTAAAGGGTCTATAGTATAGGTTAAGGGGGTACCTTATCCTGTTAACACTATGGATATGGCTCACTTTGTATTTGATACAAACACATTGATGCAATGTGTTCATGTATGCGACATGCGAGTGAGGGTATCCTATGCAATGAGTTTGCATAAGACTGGACCACGACATAATAATCACTAGATGTAACTCCGTTAACTAGTTGGATTTCTATTTCATTAGGATGACCTAGGTGACTTAGTCTTAATCCTGAGTGTATTATGAACTCCTGTTTGCGAGGGATTGTCCTTTGATTTGTACGGGTGAGAGTGGTCAAATTGTCGACTCAATATGCTTATCATTTTGGGGACAAGACCGAGTGGGGAGTTGGGAACATAATTACACAAGATGGAATTCCCTCTCCACCTTGAACAAAGGGACCTACCCTCTCTATGGCACGAGAGGGGTTTCTGTTTAGTGGCTGGACCATAAACAGGTTGTTCATTAGAGGAGCACTGGTATTTAAGGAGTAGACGTAACCCAAAGGTAAAACAGTAATTTGACCTAGCTGGTGTTACGAACACTTGTGAAGGACTAACATACTAGTATTAGTCTATATCCGTGGACACAGAAATATATATACAGTGAGAAGAGTTCAGCTGTGAGTCTTTAGTGGAGTGACACACAGTTAACGAATATTGATTAATGTAGTTAATGAGTTTAGCTAATTAATCTCATGTCGTTGTAGTTTCTGATCTGTAGGTCCATTAGGTCCCCTTCCTAGCTCATAAAGAGTAATGAGATTTATTTATATTGGTTGTAATTTGAAATGTTCAAATTTACTTTGGGAATTAATATAATGTATATTGATACATTATAATATAACGTTTATATTTTAATTAAACTTTATTGTATAAATTTAATTTTGGATATGATTCAAAATTAAATTACGAGAGCATAAAATATTTGAATAAATTCAAATATTAGTTTAATGTGAATTAGATTCATATTAAAACTATAAGTTAAAATTTAATGTGTATATGATACATATTAAAACTATAGGTTGTGAGAGAAATTTATATTTGAATATGATTCAAATTATGAATTAAATTAAATATAAGATATTTAATTTAGAAATTAATTAATTGGAGAATTAATTAATAGTTTAGTTTAATTTGATTTAATTAAATTAATTAAATTAAAACTATAGGTTACGCGAGATATATTCATTTAAATATGATTTAAAAGAAAATAATTAATTAAATATGATTTAATACATTTATTATCTCCAACTTCTCATTTCTTCTGTCTGAAGAAGCGGGAATGCTTTGCGTAAAAAAATTGGTGATGAATTCTGTAAAAATGAATTGCTCTCCCATTTCTCTCTGAGCAAAATTTTCTCTCTAAGAAAAATTCCCTTATTCCAATTTTGGTTCCCACAAACCATCTCAATCAAAGTATAGGAAGGTTTCCAAGTGATGGTGCCCAAATTGGTGATTGGTAGATTCGAAGTCGTCAACGAGCGTAAGTTTTCTTCTCTGTATTTTTATTCAAAGCATGTTTAATCATAAAAATTGTTTTTATAATTTTTTTGCCAATGTATGGGTATTTTTAAGGTTCCAATTAAAATTGGTTTTCTGTAATTATTCCGCTGTAAGGGGTTTTCATCCCTTCAATTGGTATAAGAGTCATCTCAATTTTAATTGAGAATTTTAAAAATTTGCATTGGTTAGGTGGGATCTTTGCATTATGAATGTGGTTTTTGCAACTGAATGTTTCTGTAATTTTGGCCATAGATTTACTGTTTTGATAAGATCAAAATGTAAAGGCCCCTGCGTTTTTGGGCATTTTAATTTGTAAATCTATAATTTGGAGTCCAATTTTTGGTTTTGGGGTGTTTTTATGAGTTTTTCGACACCAAATTTGCCCAAAACGGACAACCGGAAGGCCATCAACGGAGAGTTTTTCGATTCTGTACGAAAATCGAAGCAAAAAAAAAAAAAAAGAAAAGAAAAACCGCGGCTGAAGGTTGAAGAAGGGATGACGTTGGCAGTGCATCAGCGTGACGTAAGCAGCCACTGTTGGAATAGGCGCGGCTTGGCTCGACGGCTTGGTTCAGTGACGATCGGCTCCGGTCAGCTCGGTTCGGCTCGGTCGGCTCCGGTTTTCCATCTGGCATCGGTTCAGGCTGTTTTTGAGCTGGTTCTTCTTATTTTGGGTAGGTTCAAGCAATTTTCGGTTGGTTTGGAGCGGTTTTTTTTACTAGTTCAAGGTTTTTGGACCCGGTTTGAAGCTTTTTGAAGGTTTTGAGGCCGGTTTTGGAGCTTTGAAAGCACTTTTAGGATATTTTAAGGCTTTATTATTGTAACTATTGCTTTATTTTATCCAAGGGGCCAATTTTACAGGTTCAATTGTTATTTAAATGCTTTATGGATGTCATTTAGATAAATCCCACCTTAGGTTAAGCATGTTCATGCATTTTTATATATTATAAATGTTATAATGTATGAGTTTAATGCATGATTGTGAATTTCATGAGTAATTTAAAATATGTTGATATTTTAAATATATGAAATTGAATAAGCATGATGCATGACATTACTTAGTTAAATATAATTTGTTATATTTAAATTAATGTCTTGTGTATGCTTCATTGATTTTCATATTTTATTTAATATAATTGTTATATTAATAAAGATGAAAATTAATTTGCATTGTTTGCATATTACATCCATAGTTTAATATAATTGTTATATTAATATAATGTATGCATGTAATATGGTTTTATTTAATTATAATTTGATTTAAATTATTTAAACCATAGTATGCATGATTATAGTGCTAATTAACTAACTTTATAATAGTTATAAAATTTGATTATTAGAAATCGTCAACCTATAATAAAGAGTTGCATGCAAACATAGGATCTTAGGATTAATTTGGTTTAATTTTAAATTGTTTAAAATTAAATAGACCTAAGATCACATTAATTCTAATAGGATTAGAATTAAGTCTTATTTTTAGTTTAATGAAACTAAATAAGACAAATAAGATTTAAGGTTATAAGGGAACTCCACCGGTAAAGTTCTGTCTAAGGCTGGGGGTACTTAAGTTGACGGTTTACGGAACACCTCCTACCTGGGAACTGACCTGGAACCGGTGTTGAATTAACCTTATTCCTATTAGCATAAGATGTCACTAGGTAAATTAAATGGTTTAATACACCAAGAAACTTTAGTGTAAAGTTTTATTATAAGTGTTATAATAAGAATAGACTTAGTTAGATTAATTTAGCCAGAATTTAGCTAAGTGCAACTAAACCCTAAATTAATAGGACATTTTAGTGGGAGAAAAATGGTATATATGATATATCAATTTTTTGCTCTAACGTCCCTAAGAGTTTACACGTGAGATCCATACTCGGCTTCATGTCGCCCTGGGCACGGCCTCCCTTCGAAAAGTGTTTGTATGGATTAATAACAAGGTGAATATGGGAAATGTTCATAGTAAGTGGAAGAAGGACGTGTGTCAACGTATCCTATGGTCTCCTCCATTAGGTTGCACCGTTAGATTTCTATGATCCGCCTGCGTGTCGTCCAGGGGCGACCATCCCTTCGGCGGTCTTGATCATATAAGTCGAAACATCGCAAACTCCAGAAATGGATACGATTTCTTAGGTTAATCTTCAACAATTGTCTTTCCTAACGGTAGCCTGTTGAAGCGTACCTCTGGGATCTGAAAATGGTAGGGTCACACTTACAGGATGAATTAAGTTAGTTAATGAATCCTTGATCGAACAATGATAGTTAAGAACTATAGGAACGAGAGTTATTCTGGTATTAGTAATTAGTTGAGATTGTCTCAATTAAGAAGAGGAGTAATTGATCACCCTTCGGTAATTGTTGCTCTAAACTTTTGAAGTATCATTGCAAAAATTAAATCATTAGTTTTATTAGGGTTCTTTGATTGCTTGTTTTTTGCTAAATTGATTAGATTGTTTTATGTAATGGGTTAAGACAAAGATAACTAATACGGTCAATTGTTTGCTATTCCAGCATGTCTTCCTCAATTATTGCATTGCTTAAAAAAGATCAATTAATCGGTGAAAATTATGCGACGTGGAAATCAAAACTGAATATGATTTAATTATCGCAGATCTATGCTTCGTCTTAATGGAGGAATGTCCTCCTTTCCCCACTAAATATGCATCCCAAAGTGTTAGGGATGCATATGACCGTTGGACAAAAGCCAATGACAAGGCTCGCCTCCACATCTTGGCTAGTATGTCTGACATATTAAGCAAGAAACATGAGATCATGGTCACTGCACGTCAGATCATAGACTCTCTTAGAGAGATGTTTGGGCAACCGTCCATTCAGATCAAACAAGAGGCAAATGTTGCCCATTCTAGGAGGTTTGTACCTTCATCTTTTGGATCTCAGAAAATTCAGAAGAGGAAAGAAGGGAAGGGGAAAGGTCCTACTATTGCTGTTGAGGGCAAAGGGAAGACTAAGGTAGTCATCAAGGGGAAATGTTTCCACTGCAATGTTGATGAGCATTGGAAAACAAATTGCCCTAAGTACCTTGTTAAGAAGAAAAAAAAGGAAGGTAAATATGATTTACTTGTCTTGGAAACATGTCTAGTGGAAAATGACCAAAATGCCTGGATACTTGATTCAGGGACCACTAACCATGTTTGTTCTTCTTTACAAGAAACTAGTTCCTTCAAGCAGTTTGAGGAGAGTGAGATGACACTCAAGGTTGGAACGGGAGATGTCATTTCAGCTCGTGCAATGGGAGATGCTAAGTTGTTTTTTGGAAATAAATTCATGTTTTTGGAAAACTTGTACATAGTTCCTAAAATTAAAAGGAACTTAGTTTCCGTTTCTTGTCTTATTGAACATATGTACTCAATTAATTTTTCTATGAATGAAGCGTTCATTTCTAAGAATGGTGTACATATTTGTTCGGCTAACCTTGAAAACAACTTCTATGTATTAAGACCTAATGAATCAAAAGCAGTTTTAAATCATGAGATGTTTAGAATTGCTAATACTCAAAATAAAAGGCAAAGAATTTCTCCAAATAACAATACCTATCTTTGGCATTTAAGATTAGGTCACATAAATCTCGATCGGATCGGGAGATTGGTAAGAATGGACTTCTAAACAAGTTAGAAGATGGTTCATTACCTCCATGTGAATCTTTTCTTGAAGGAAAAATGACAAAGAGACATTTTACTGGAAAAGGTTATAGAGCCAAAGAGTCTTTAGAACTTATACATTCAGACCTCTGTGGTCCGATGAATGTAAAAGCTAGAGGGGGTTTTGAATACTTCATCTCTTTTACAGATGATTATTCAAGGTATGGTTATTTATACTTAATGGTGCATAAGTCTGAAGCTCTTGAAAAGTTCAAGGAGTATAAGGCTGAAGTTGAAAATCTATTAAGTAAAAAGATTAAAATACTTCGATCTGATCGAGGTGGAGAGTACATGGATTTGAGATTCTAGGACTATATGATAGAACATGGAATCCAATCCCAACTCTCAGCACCTGGTACACCTCAACAAAATGGTGTATCAGAAAGGAGAAGTAGAACCTTGTTAGACATGGTTCGTTCAATGATGAGTTACGCTCAATTGCCTAGCTCGTTTTGGGGGTATGCAGTAGAGACTACAGTTCATATCTTGAACAATGTTCCCTCGAAGAGTGTTTCTGAAACACCTTTTGAGTTATGGAGAGGACGTACATCTGGTTTAAATCATTTTAGAATTTGGGGTTGTCCAGCACACGTGTTAGTGATAAATCCCAAGAAGTTGGAACCTCGTTTAAGGTTATGCCAATTTGTTGGTTACCCTAAAGAGACAAGAGGTGGTCTATTCTTTGATCCACAAGAAAATAGAGTATTTGTATTGACAAATGCTACTTTGTTGGAAGAAGAGCACATGAGAGATCATAAACCACGAAGCAAATTCGTATTAAATGAAGCTACTGATGAAGCAACAAGGGTTGTTGATGAAGTTGGTCCCTCATCAAGAGTTGATGAAACCACCACATCAGGCCAATCTCATCCTTCTCAATCGTTGAGAATGCCTCGACGTAGTGGGAGGGTTGTATCACAACCTAACCGTTATTTAGTAACTGAAACTCAGGTTGTCATACCAGATGATGGTGTTGAGGATCCATTGTCCTATAAACAGGCAATGAATGATGTAGATAAGAACCAATGGGTCAAAGCCATGGACCTTGAAATGGAGTCTATGTACTTCAATTCAGTGTGGGAGCTTGTAGATCTACCTGAAGGGGTAAAACCTATAGGGTGTAAGTGGATCTATAAGAGAAAGAGAAATTCAGCTTGGAAGGTACAAACCTTCAAAGCTAGACTTGTACAAAAAGGGTATACCCAAAGGGAAGGGGTTGACTATGAGGAAACTTTTTCTCCTGTTGCTATGTTAAAGTCTATAAGGATTCTCTTGTCCATTGCCACATTTTATGATTATGAAATATGGCAAATGGATGTAAAAACTCCTTTTTTGAATGGAAATCTTGAAGAGAGTATCTTTATGTCTCAGCCCGAGGGGTTCATAACCCAAGGTCAAGAGCAAAAAGTTTGTAAGCTGAATCGATCCATTTATGGGTTGAAACAAGCATCTAGATCTTGGAACATTAGGTTTGATACTGCGATCAAATCCTATGGTTTTGACCAAAACGTTGATGAACCTTGTGTATATAAGAAAATCAACAAAGGAAAAGTAGCTTTCTTAGTACTTTATGTGGACGATATCCTCCTCATTAAGAATGATGTGGGATACCTTACTGACGTTAAAGCTTAGCTAGCAGCCCAATTCCAAATGAAAGATTTAGGAGAGGCACAATATGTTCTTGGAATCCAAATCATAAGGGATCGTAAGAACAAAATGCTAGCATTGTCTCAAGCAACCTATATCGACAAAATGTTGGTTCGATATTCGATGCAGAACTCTAAGAAGGGTTTATTACCTTTCAAGCATGGGGTTCACTTGTTTAAGGAACAGTGTCCTAAGACACCTCAAGAAGTTGAGGATATGAGACGTATTCCCTATGCCTCAGCTGTGGGCAGCTTAATGTATGTTATGCTCTGCACTAGGCTAGACATTTGTTATGCAGTGGGAATAGTCAGTAGGTATCAGTCCAACCCAGGGTTAGACCATTGGACGACGGTTAAAATTATTCTCAAGTATCTTAGGAGAACGAAAGACTACATGCTTGTGTATGGAGCTAAGGATTTGATCCTTACAGGATACACTGATTCTGATTTCCAAACCGATAAGGATTCTAGGAAATCCACATCAGGATCAGTGTTTACCCTAAATGGGGGAGCTGTAGTATGGCGTAACATCAAGCAAGGATGCATTGCAGACTCTACAATGGAGGCTGAATACGTCGCTGCTTGTGAAGCAGCAAAAAAAGCAGTTTGGTTTAGGAAGTTCCTACATGATTTGGAAGTTTTTCCAAACATGAACTGGCCCATCACTCTATATTGTGATAACAGTGGGGCAGTAGCCAATTCTAAAGAACCTCACAGCCATAAACGAGGGAAACACATAGAGAGGAAGTATCACCTGATACGAGAGATTGTGCAACGAGGGATGTGATTGTCACCAAGATCGCTTCAGAGCATAACATTGCTGATCCATTTATGAAGACTTTCACGGCTAAAGTGTTCGAGGGTCGTCTAGAAAGTCTAGGTCTACGAGATATGTACATTAGGTAACCTAGGGCAAGTGGGAGATGTGTAATGGGTATGATGATGCCATAATTTATTGTATTTGTATATATATGTTTTATGTAATATACTTGTACATTTTACCATTTTTAATGTTTGAGGATTACTTTATTATGTACATCCCATAAGGACTAGAGTTTTAGTCCAAGTGGAAGTTCGTTGGGTTTTATGTCCTAAAACTCGTAGATAGTAATATAATCAATTGACTGCCATTAATAAAGTGTTTTATTATTATAATTTCAATAAGTGTTATTGATTATATTATTAATTTTGTCTTAATAACCTAAATCCAATAAACTAACATCCTAAGCTGTTTGATGAGTCTTGAACAGTATGTAGAGACATATGGGATCAATGTTCAAGATCAGCTTAAAGGGTCTATAGTATAGGGTTAAGATTGGGTACTTTATCCTGTTAACACTATGCATACGGCTCACTTTGTATTTGATACAAACACATTGATCCAATGTGTTCATGTATGCGACATGCGAGTGAGGGTATCCTATGCAATGAGTTTGCATAAGACTGGACCACGACATAGTAATCACTAGATGTAACTCCGTTAACTAGTTGGATTTCTATTTCATTAGGATGACCTAGGTGACTTAGTCTTAATCCTGAGTGTATTATGAACTCCTGTTTGCGAGGGATTGTCCTTTGATTTATACGGGTGAGAGTGGCCAAATTGTCGACTCAATATGCTTATCATTTTGGGGACAAGACCGAGTGGGGAGCTGAGAACATAATCACACAAGATGGAATTCACTCCTTCTCACCTTTAAGGTAAGTAGATAAGTGTTCCCTTAAATGGTGTCTATGGGACTTGAACAAAGGGCCCTACCCTCTCTATGGTCCGTGAGAGGTTTCTGTTTAGTGGTTGGACCATAAACAGGTTGTTCATTAGAGAAGCACTGGTATTTAAGGACTAGAGGTAACCCAGGGGTAAAACGGTAATTTGACCCAGCTGGTGTTACGAACACTTGTGAAGGACTAACTTACTAATATTCTTCTATATCCGTGGACACAGAAATATATCTACAGTGAGAAGAGTTTAGCTGTGAGTCTTTAGTGGAGTGTACACATAGTTAATGAATATTGATTAATGTAGTTAATGAGTTTAGCTAATTAATCTCATATCGTTGTAGCTTCTGATCTGTAGGTCCATTAGGTCCCCTTCCTAGCTCATAAAGAGTAATGAGATTTATTTATATTGGTTGTAATTTGAAATGTTCAAATTTACTTTGGGAATTAATATAATGTATATTGATACATTATAATATAAAGTTTAATTTTAATTAGACTTTAGTATATAAATTTAATTTTGGATATGATTCATAATTAAATTACGAGAGAATAAAATATTTGAATAAGTTCAAATATTAGTTTAATGTGAATTAGATTCATATTAAAACTATAAGTTAAAATTTAATGTGTATATGATACATATTAAAACTATAGGTTATGAGAGAAATTTATATTTGAATATGATTCAAATTATGAATTAAATTAAATATAAGATATTTAATTTAGAAATTAATTAATTGGAGAATTAATTAATAGTTTAATTTAATTTGATTTAATTAAATTAATTAAATTAAAACTATAGGTTATGCGAGAGATATTCATTTAAATATGATTTAAATGAAAATATTAATTAAATATGATTTAATTAATTATTAAATTAATTAATTAATTAATTAAATTAATTAATTAGTTTGATATATATTAATTTAATAATTATTATTAAGTTAATAGGGAACGTGGGTGTTTTTCCCACGTTCCCATTTATTATCTCCAACTTCTCACTTCTTCTGTCTAAAGAAGTGGAAATACTTTGCGTAAAAAAATTGGTGATGAATTCTGTAAAAATGAATTGCTCTCCCATTTCTCTCTGAGCAAAATTTTCTCTCTAAGAAAAATTCCCTTATTCCAATTTTGGTTCCCACAAACCATCTGGGTCGTCAACTTATCCCAAGTGGTGGTGCCCAAATTGGTGATTGGTAGATTCAGAGTCGTCAACGAGCGTAAGTTTTCTTCTCTGTATTTTTATTCAAAGCATGTTTAACTATAAAAATTGTTTTTGTAATTTTTTTGCCAATGTATGGGTATTTTTAAGGTTCCAATTAAAATTGGTTTTCTGTAAATATTCCGTTGTAAAGCGTTTTCATCCCTTCAATACTAATATATGCCAGTTTGTTTAAACCTGCAGAATTGCCTTAGGGCGTTGGACGAGACATACATAATGGTCAACGTGCCTGTAATAGATCCCCCTATGTTTAGAATGCATAAGGGAAAACTTCCACTAATGTACTCGGCGTTTGCAACACAAAAGGGGATTTCTTATATGTACTAACTGGTTGGGAAGGATTTGCAGCAGACTCACACATTCTCTGGGATGCGCTTGAACGACCAAATGAATTGCAAGTGCCAAAGGATATTTACAATTTTTAATCCCACCATTGTTTTGAAATTCTAAATTGACCATGCATAAACCATTGGTTCTCGCAATAAAATATTACTATTTGTGCAATGCGGGTTATCCAAACGCGGAGGGATTTCTCCTCCCATACAGAGGCTAGAGGTACCACTTGCAAGAGTGGCATGACTTTAGAAATGCACCAACCACTACAAAAGAATACTTCAACATGAAACACTCATCCGCAATAAATGTCATTGAACGTGCGTTCGGTCTTCTAAAAGGTCGCTGGGCAATACTTCGTGGGAAGTCATACTATCCTCTCCAAGTTTAGTGTCGCACCATCCTAGCATGTTGCCTACTGCACAATTTAATTAATAGAGAAATGAAAAATGACAAAGACATAAACGACATTGACAAGGGAGACTTCGCATACGCGACGACCACTGTAGAAGACGACATTCAGTACATTGAGACCACGAATGAGTGGTCTTAGTGGTGGGATGCATTAGTTGAAGTGATGTTCCATTGCGTAACGCATAACTAAAACCATTTCAAATTAGAACCCCTGGATTGTATGACAATTTCAATTACCTATACTTTTTAATTTGAATATCGAATGTATGAGTGCATGCTTTACAGCAATGGAAAAATAGAAATTATAATGATATGTCATAATATTGTTTGACATTTATTGTGCCTCTTTAATGTGGAAATTCCAAATTGCTAACGTGTTTTCATGTATTTGTTGTCATTTGTCATTGTCAGTATGACAACCTCGTCCCATGCCCCCAAACATGTATGAACAAAGGAGGAGGAGGACACTCTAGTTGAGTGTTTAGTGAAGTTGGTATCCGCCGGTGGATGAAAGTCAGACAATGCTACGTTTCAGCCATGTTATTTGGCCCAACTTGTCCGCATGATGTCAAAAAAGTTGCATGGATGTTGTGTCCAAGCCACCACTGTAATAGACTGCAATATTAAGACACTAAAGCGGACCTTCTTAGCTATCATAAAAATGTGTGGGCCATTGTGCAGTGGGTTTAAATGGAGCGATAAGGCAAAGTGCATCATTACCGAGAAGCAACTGTTTGACAATTGGGTTAGGGTAAGGAAACTAATAAAAACGTGACAATACTTACATAGTGTACTTTGATTGACGATTTGTTGAAACGATAGTTTGAAGTACTCATATTTTTTATACAGTTGTATCCTGCAGCGAAGGGTCTCCTTGACAAATCCTTTTCAAATTACGACGAACTTGAATATGTATACGGGAGGGATAGGGCGACGAGTAGCTTTGCAAAGATGTTCGTCAATGTCGGGCCTAATGTGCCTACAGGGTACGAGGGGTTTGAGATGTCGGATGGAAACAATATGGAGTTTCCATCCATGTATAGTCAGGGGATTGACATGTCCCAAGATGATGTACGTGCCTCACGACCTACTCACCCATTCGACGGTAAAACTGGATAAAGCAGATTCAAGCGACGATAGGGAAGCCAGTGGGAGGGTGAGATCGAGATGATGCATGTGACCCTAGACTGTGCGAATAACCAACTATGGGCCATTGTCGAGTGGCCCGCGTGCGCCCTTACTAATGATACTGCAGTTTGCAAGAAATTCCTACACGTATTACGTGAGATGCCCGACCTAAGTAGTTTGGACAAGGTAATATGCCAAAGGGTACTCATGTGTAGTATGAACGACATGCGCGGTTTCGTGGAGATGATTGACAAAAAGAGGAAGAACTACTGTAGAGTCCTCCTACAAGACTGCTCGAGATAGTTTCTGTATTTCCACTGGCTTACTTGATGTTTTCTTACTTCACTACGTATATGATTTTTACTGTTGTTCATAATTTTATTTTATCAAACTACTTTTGTACGTATGGTAATTTGATGTGTATATGATTTCTACTATTTTATGCATCTATTTTTTTAATGTTCTAGTATCAAAATTCGGTTTAAGAAGCGTTGGTTGAAATGAAGGTAATTTGTACATTGTATGTGTAAGAATTCAAAAAATATGGTGTTTAAGTGCTACGTAATAAGTAATTGAATTTACCAATATAAATATGGACGTATGCGTTAGACTACGTAAGTAAAGATGTTAAAAACAAATGTAGGACGTGATCGATAATTACAAACATGCAATAACTAGTTTTTATTTGTTGAAAATGACTTATAATAAAATTAGTAGAATTTGTAAAGACATTATTGGAAAATTGGTCAAGTTTTTTTATTAATTTTATAAGATTAGAGATGGATATCGATGTTAGAGAGAGTAAGCTAAACTGTTACAGCAAATACTCGACGCTTTTGGAATAAAACAATATGCAATAAGATTTTTTTTTTACATGTACAATGTGAATTAGTAGAATGTGAATTGGAAAAAAAGAATTTAATAAGTAAAAAAAAAAAAAAATCATAAACCTACCAACATAACCTTTCCCCCAAACACATCTTATCATAACATTAATATAACACTACCTACATAGCCCTTCCCCTAAGCACATCTTATCATAAAATTCTCAGAAACCTACCCGCATAATCCTTCCCCCAAACACATCTTATTCATAACACTATCTTAACCCTTCCCACATAACCATTCCCTCAAACACCTCTTATCATAAAACTATCTTTCTAAACCCTTCCCCCAAACAAGGGTTATGATAAAACTAGGTTTATCATAACACTAACTCTTCCATAACCCAATCCTTCCCCCATACAGCTCCTAATAGATTAATAGCCTAAGCCCATTCCTCATTTTTCTTATTGGGTTTCAATTTTTAATTTCTTTTTCTTGTGAATTGACTTGCAATTTAAAGTTTCTTAATTCTTGGTCCTTATTGATTTCCCCCAAATTGTTTTCAATGTTTTTCTTTTCTTTTTATTACTAATCTCATCTTTTTGAAGATTTTATTTAGGAAATATTTCTTAGCCTCACTCTCTTCGGTTCAACACCCGTGCTTGCACCTGTGTATGGTAAGAGTAAGAGTAAATTACAAATGTTTTTTAAGTCAAAGCGAATCTAGGCAAGCATCCTTTTTCAACAATTTTAATTTTTGAACGTACTTGTGTTTAATAACGATCGTACCTACATTGCATAATTCTTTACACATACAAAATTTCCTTTGTCAAAGGTACAACTCAGACCTTTTACTCAAAGTGTTAGAATGCCTCTCGATTTTGTACACTATGAAAACAGGTCCATGATTGCAAACAAGGGACCCTGGACGTGACTTTCTATTTCATAAAGCTTTACCTTCTCTTGCAAGAGATGGATTTGTGTAGGGAGATAGTTGGGACACACAAACTGATGGTATACAATATTGTAAATTGAGAACGTTGACCGTATTTACGACTTTTTTGTAGGGCTTAATCCAAAATTTGATAATGTTCATGGTCGTATAGTTGGATAAGGATTTCTTCCCTCTCTAATAAAAATGTGTTTTAAAGTCCGTCTTGAAGAATATCGTACTAATGGCTTGGATGTACTAACTACCCTACCACCGACTCTGTTGCCTTTAGTGTCCGACCCTCAAATTATGATAGTGACAAGAATAATGGGAAACCAATCCCTGTTTGTAAGCATTGCAAGAAATAGTGGCATTCCAAGGATCAATGCTGTGAACTCCATGGTTGTCCCCTAGGAGGTTAGAAGTGGTCCTCCAATGAGAAACCAAAATTAGGCGTGCCCATGTTAGTGAGACTACCACTGCCAGAACCTCTCAGGAAATTGGCTTTATTGCAAGCCAAACCAAGACTCCTACTCTAGGTGCCATTGCTCAGTCAAGTATGCCTCAATTCCTTGGGATTATTTGTTGATAGGAAGAACTCCTAAATTTCAAACTCGAGGGCTACAAATCACTTGACAGGTTCTTCAGAGCACTTTATCTCTTATGCCCCTTATGCCCTAATAAAAAAATATGGATAGCGTATGGCTTCTTATCGCCGATTGCTATCAAAGGACAAATAGTTCCTTTTGACGGTCTTGCTTTCAAGAATGTTTTGCATGTTCCTAAACTATCTTACAATTTGCTATTTATAAGCAAGATTACTTGTGAGTTGCATTATAAAGCTACCTTCTTTTCTGAATCTGTTTGTTTTTAGGACACGAGTTCAGAGAGGACGATTGCCACTACCTAGCATAGTAGGGGACTTTACATTCTTGATGATGATACCTTCTATAGTAGTATCTCTAGGGCTAGTTTACTATCTTCCTATTTTAGCACTTTTGAACATGACTGTATGTTATGGCATTTTTTGTTGGGCCACTCGATTTTTAATTATATGAAATATTGGTTTCCTAATCTTTTTCTAAAATTGATGTCTCCTCTCTATCTTGTGACGTGTGTATTCGAGCAAAACAACATCGAGTTTCATGTAAACTCTCATTCCAGTCCCCTCTTATTTATATTAATTTTTTTTAAGTTGTGAAGTACAAGTTTAAATCCAATTGTAAATTCCTAATGGGTTGAAGCAATTTGATGAGAAAATTTTAGAATCAATTTTATTTTGGTAATGATTAGAAAATTAATAAGTGATGGAAAAACTAAGAAATGGCCAAAGTTGAAGCTTAATTTGAAGTGGGGGGCAATACGAGCATTTTTTATATTATTAGTATTATTATTTTTAAATAAATGAAAAAAATAAAGAAAAGAAAAATCTTCATTTATTTCTTCTTCTTTGTGAGCACGCTCCCTCTTCTCTTGATACTTCTCTTCCACGACCATCATACACTCTCTCAATCCTTCATGTCGCCGTTGACAAACCTCTTCAACAATGGCAATGATAAAACTGCCACCACTCTTAGCCACCTTACTCAATATTGCCTAGTCGCAGCTCCCTTGAGCCATAGATCGACCCACAAACACCGCGCCCCGACCTTATCGTCCATTAAACAAGGAATTAACTTTCACTGTGATTCTCCAAGTCATTTCATTGCTAGCCTTTTCTTGAAGATTTTGTATCACCCTTTTAAATTTCAATTGTGACCCAAGGATGTGAACCCCATGGAATCCTACCAGGATTTGACACGTGAGGGGTAGGTTCTTTCTTCCATTCTGCCTATGTTAGTGAATTGTTCATTTTCCCTAACTCATGGCATGCACGGGATCCACCCCATTCTCTTTCCCAATCAAAAGGTTGTTTCGTCGAAAGCCAACAAGGGCCCATACCACCTCTTTCATTTCAGCTTTCGTTGCTGGGGAAGTTGCTGAAAAGCTATTATGCATAGAAAGATTTCATGAACGATAAGGAATGGATTCAATCCCGGAATAAGTGGGTGGAACCGAAAGATCTCGCACACCTTTGGCGATTAGATCACTTTACCCATTACATTTGATGCTAGATTTGAATTTTAGAAGAGTTTGAGTTGCTATCTAGCCATTTAGAAGATCAAAACTAGGCATTCTTGAGTAACAATCTAATCTTAATGATAGCATTGGGTAACCCGTGGTGGTGAATGATTAATTTCAAACTTAGTAGGTGGTTAGGATGTTGCCGATTGAAGTTAAAAGTACTTTGCTAAGTTCTTGGTAAGGTTTGGAGTAACTTTATTGAGTTTTCTTTGAGTTCTTGAAATGCCTATTAACTTAAAGCATTAAAATTGAATTACCCATGATACTTAGGTCCTAGAGTTGAATGTTAGAGGTTGAAAATGAGCTTTTCATTAATTTAGAGTTCGTTTGGGTGTTATTTCTATAAGGTTCGAAATAAATGGTTTAGGTGATCTTATGAGGTGTTTAAGGTTAATTGACTCATGTTGATATAATGGATATAAATCCTAAACATCATCGATAATAGGAATAAAAGTGTATCTATTTAAAACACTCATTGAATTTGAACTAAGTCAGATGTTTATTAGGTTAAGTATCTCGATTTCAAGTCTAAAGGCTTGTAGGATAACAAGCTTAGTCTAATTCAAGGTGCTTTGAAAATTCAAGGATCTTAGAAACATAAAATAGATTTAGTTGGCCTTATGAAGTGTTTTGAAAATAGTTGTAGCCTCATGACATGTGAAGACAATTGATGTGGCTTTAATCTTTGTATTAGGCAAAATCGAAGTGGGGAAAGCATATAATCTTAGGAGATCAAGTTTTTTATTGTGAGTGGTTCATTTTTAAGATTTCTTTGTACATATACATGTTATTTTATGATACTGCTTGAAAACAGTAGTGGCTTAAACTTTTCATAACTATGCTTTCATTTATTCTTAAACGATGTGTTTCCTCACATGATTGTAAGAATGTATATGGCTTGAATTTTATAAAAATGTGTTTCAAGTTCTTTATTGTACTTTGTTTTAAAATATGACTATCTAATATTTATAATAAATGAAAAGGTGATTTCCTTAAGGCTACATGATTGTGTTTTCATAGAGCCACTTGTTAAGGGGTTTTAGGACTGAAAAAGGTCGTGACTAGAGATTCGAGAACCTGGGCCTAGGTGAGGATATGGATTGAGTATTGTGATTTGGCTTCGAGCCTAGCTTAACCCATAGTGGGTGGCTTTCTTTGCACATAGAAGGATGCCTCAATGAACAAGGGAAGGGCTTTCCGACTCCCGACTCAAGACGCTTTCTAAGCTGCAAGGGGGCCTAACCTTGGTTGGATGGAGGTTGCTACTGTGGCATGTACTAAATATGCGTGAACTTAGTCTGGCTACGTGTTTCCTTGTGGATATGGATCACATGTGGGCTATTCCTGGTCGTGTATTTAGTATTCTACCATGGTTGGATTTGATGGAGGTTGCTGTTGTGGCAGATACTAATTATGCGTGAGCTCGTCTAGTTGCGTGTTTTCTTGTGGATAAGGATCATGTCTCAGCTATTCTCAGTTGTGTATTTAGTATTCTACCATGTTTGGGTTGAGGTTTTTACCATGGCAGGTATTAAATATGCGTGAGCCCAGTTTGGCCATGTGTTTTCTTATGGATATGGATAACGTATGAGTTATCTCAGCCGTATATTTAGTATTCTACCATGGTTGGATTGAGGTTACTATTGTTGTTGGTACTAAATATGCGTTAGCTCAGTTTGCTCGCATGATTCCTTGATCATGTACAAGTTATTCTTGGTCGTATATTTAGGCGCTTTACTATGGTAGACCCTTATACGGTATAGGTTTGTTGGCATTACTTGTGATTTGTAGTAATATGTGATGATAATATTTTAATTATTATTTCATTATCGATGCATATTTACACCTTTTTGGAGCACGTTTTACGAGCTTTTAATTCTAAAAACTTGCCACTAACTGAGTTCTAGCTCACATTTTCAATGTTTTTCTTCCCTCAGGTAGCAGTCAAGATCCAAGTATTCATTGAGCTCCCCATCACCATTTGTAGATTCTTGTTTTTGTATTTATATAACATAAAAGTTTTGTATTGCATCATGGGGTGGT
This sequence comes from Cucumis melo, assembly GCF_025177605.1. Lineage (NCBI taxonomy): Eukaryota > Viridiplantae > Streptophyta > Magnoliopsida > Cucurbitales > Cucurbitaceae > Cucumis > Cucumis melo. The sequence continues at coordinate 8,970,724 of NC_066863.1, forward strand.
TATAAGTAGTGAGGGTCACTTTAAGGACTTATGTTTTGAGAGATTCCTTATTAGACTATGATTATTTTGTAACTAATATCTAGTTTGGATATAAACTCTGTTTGAGACTCTGGAGCGGAATAGTCTGGATGAGTGTGTGGTGAGACACACTTAATGTGATTTTGAGTCTAAAGTTGACATATTTATATATAAGTGAAAATTTCTTCCCTTTTTAGGTTTAGCTAACCCATATTTTAGGGGAAATGTTGTTGAGATATTTATAGAATTTCTTAAAAAGTATTTTATCAATCTTACATTTGAAAAGGAACGTTTTTAAAGAGTAGATTCACATCATGATTTAGGTTAGAGGGGAAAACCTAGAACGGGTGTGACATTTCATTTCCCTCACAACCATATAAATTCACACAACCGTCTATCCTTATCCATAGTGAGGTTTAGGATCCTTCTAAAGTCACCACCTCATTTGGGAAGCAGTGGTTTGTAACCTTCATTGATGATCATACCCGTCTTACCTAGATCTACATTATCACTGATAAATTTGAGGTTTCCTCTATTTTCTAAAATTTCTATCACACTATTGAAATACAATTCCATACAAAAATTGTAAACCCGATATTTTCTTGGTTTAATTTCTTTAAATGTGGAAAAAAAAAGAAAAAAAAATGGAAATTAAGTGTAAATATAAATATATATATTTATATATTAAATAGTTTTATTAAATTAATTAAAGAAAAGAAAGAAAAGAAAGGACAAAAAGAAGAAAAGGAGAAGAAAATTTCATTTTCTCTTTTCTTCTTCTTCTTCTCTTCCCTTCACCGCCAAGTTTGAAGACATCCAAGTTCCCTTTATTTTTTTTCTTTTTCCTTCTTCAATTTGCAGAGAACTTCTAAGAGAGAGTTTGGAAGAAGAAGAGAAATTTTACTAGAATTTTTAGGTTGAAGAAGAGGAGGAGAACTCAAGCAAAGTGTATCAATGGCTGAATTTTAGTTCATTCTGCACATCACTGGTTTTTAATTCGGTTTGAACTCTTCAAAAGGAATTAAGAGGTGAGAATTACATTTACTGAAAGTTAACTCATTTTTAAACAAACTTTATGAAGAACGTTGGAGCAAATTCGGATTTTCATTTGGTGCTTTTTGATGAAGAAAACAGGGCAGTTGGTTTTCACTCGAAATCAGGAGGTCTCTGGTTTTTCTTGTATTTCAGAGTGTATCGGTGGAGTTAGAATTTCTATTTGGTATGGTTGGAAAGCTTATTCAATTTACTACAACTTTCATGAAGAAATTGTAAACCAAAAACGACTAAAAATTGGTTAAATTGTAGGAACAAGTTAAAGAGGTCGTGTGCGCGCGATTCTGGAAGTGGTTATGTTTTGAGGATTATATGTGTTTATGCACGGGGAATCAGATTTATATGTCTTCAGGTAAGTTTTAGAGGATCTCAAAATGAAGAGTTTAATATAAAGAACACTCATTTTGGTTAAATATTGAGAAAGTTATAGTTCTTTGAAGTTTATGTTAGAAATCTGGAAATTTTAGAGAATTGTTGAAATAGGATTTTATTTCTTAAGCTTTGTTTTCGTGAGCGTCATCTTTGGTGCGACATGTTATGTATATCTTTAGGAAACCAGAATGTTTAAGGTTTTAATACTCGGTTGGGTTGTTGGCAGGCCGAGAAGAATTAAACCGAGCTTATAGACCAAGGATCTAGCCCAAGACTGTGAGTGACAAAACCAACTTTGAAATATTTTCCATAATTGTTATTATGATTGAATGCGATAAATGTTTATTTACGAAGCCATGAAAGGTATTTGAATTTCATGACTATTTTCAAGTATACATTTGGAGACTAGATTTCTTAAAGAAATTTATGCTAGCACGTAGATATTAAATGTTTGGAAAGTATTTAAACCACAATATTTTAAGCAAAGCATGAATTAGTATGAAGTTTTGTTTTAAGAACTACAATTTTCCACGAAAGAGCTGAGTAAAGTTCGAGCTTTGTGTAAAATTTATAAGCAGGCATGTTTTAATATTTTATGATGATTTATGAAATTTTCATTAACTACATGACTGAGATCTTGAGCCTGAGGCTAGAGATTACCGTGTGCACACTGGTTAGATTTCGTTGTTGACGTTGAGTGTACTCCGTAACAACGATGCTGTCGTGAGTGCTGGGCGGGCCCCACTATGACAAAGACGATGGGAGTGCTGGGCGGGCCCCACTACATCGTAGTGCTTGTAAACGTTGTTGTACTAGGTGTACCCTACACAACGTAGATTCGTCATGTTAGTTAAAATTCTTCGATATACTTGATATGCCTTGCTAGATTTCAATGATGAACATGCTGAGTATTTAAGAAAGCTATTCTTACTATTACACATTTACATTTACGACTTGTATAAACAGATTTATATGTGTAAAGTTTTCACGTGCTCTTATCTTTAAATTCATAGTTTTAAACTGAGTCACTCACTGAGCTCCATAGCTCACCCTTTCCAAAATGTTTTACCCATTTTCCAGGTAGAGATCGACTTCCCGGTGCCTGATAGACTGCCTTAGTCTGCGGAAGCTTCATTATCGATTGCCAGTACGTGTTTTGAGTTGGGCATAAAGTCTGTTGTGTTGTGATGTATTCACACCCTTGTATGTTATAGATACTCCACAGTTTGTATAAGCTTTAGGAGCTGTAGTTGTGTAAATTTTGTTGGTTATATTTTGATTAAGGTGTCTTTAGGTTTACTCGTGAAATTGGTAAATTTTGAGGTACACTTCATGTATGTGTTTGACTAGCTGTGTTTGACTAGCCTAGGATCCGATGTGTTTTGTGGCATGTACAATAGTTTATATACTAGATTGGCAAGTTCATCACGTGAAAGTTTTAAGCAGAGTCGACAGATACAGGTACAGAATAACGTTGTTCGTCGGCTTCACGCCATCTTTCGGTCTAAGGTAGCAGGTAGTCCGGGAGGGGGTGTGACAAAAATTGCAATTCTTTAGAGTGACAATGGTCGGGAATTCTTAAACCATAACCTTAGTGAATTTTTAGCCTCCAAGGAGTCTGTTCACCAAAACTCGTATGCCTACACTCCTCAATAAAATGGGTGGTCGAGCAAAAAAATCATCATCTTTTGAAGTAGCTCGTTCCCTTTTGCTATCTACTTCTCTTCTTTCATACTTGTGGTGAGATGTTATTCTTACAAGATATATATAAGTGAAAGACAAGTTTTGGTATGGTATACACGTTTAGGCTACACATATATTTTGTTTATATAGACATAGATGGAAAGCTTAGGCTATTGTTAGAAGTTTCAATTGCACATATATATGTTGTAATTAAGTATGTAATGACCAACTTGTATGGTTCATTGATATATAATGCAATTTCTTTAATGGAAAGTTTGAGTTGATTTCAATTGTTCAATTAATATGTAGCACATTTGTGAACTCTCTTGTTTTACTTATGTCATCATTGCTCGACTTCAAAACAGGTGCAAGATAAATTATATGGATATTTTAAAATATATAAATTTTCATTTGAAAAAAAAAAAAAACTTGACAAGCAAAGCATGTCAAGAGTAAACAAATTCGTTATATATAGAAAATGCCAACAAACATTATATATTTGATGTTCATAAACTGTCAAGTATAATTTTACTTGACACGTAAAAACTGTAAAAAAAAAACCCTTTTTCTTAACACCAGATTACTTGACGCATAAAACCTGTCAAGTAATCTCATATAGTTTATGCTTTTTACCTGTCAAGTATAATTATACTTGACGCTTAAAAGCTATCAAGTAAACCTCCCTTATGCTTGACATTGGATTGCTTGATGCATTGAAATGCATCAAGTAAACAAATAGTTGACAGGTAAAAAACGTCAATTAAACACTTTTTTATAATAGTGTAGAGCTTATTTAATCAATAGAAATATAGCTTATTTAATCAATAGAAAGCCTTCTCATATCCTCCACCTTCAGACTCCCTTAGATTATCTTAAGAAGTTCTACCCTCTACTAATCTAATTTATGAGGTTCCTCTTTGTGTATTTTGGTGTACCACTTATGTCCATAATTTTGGCCTTAATCAGACCAAATTCACCCATCGAGCTTAGACATGTGTGTTTGTTGGGTATCCCCTTCATTAGTGCAATTATAAATGTTTTCACTCACCGTCCAGGAAATACTTTGTCACTATGTATGTTACTTTCTGTGAGGATCGACCCTACTTTCCTACTAGCCATCTTTAGGGGAGAGTGTGAGTGAAAGGTCTAACATCACCTTCGAATTTATCAAACCTAATATAAGTATCATGTCTAACGTCGATCCTCATCCCGTATTTCTACGCACAAACCAAGTTTCCTGGAAAACGTATTATAGGAGGAATCTCAAAAAAGAAGTTGAGTACTCTAGTAATCAGCTGCTGGCTCCAGTCAAAGACTCTGAACCTCCTCGAGATCAAGGTATGAAAAATCCTACTGAACCTTGTACTAATAATAAGATGATTCAGAATGACAGGTCTGATGTTGTTATTCCTGAAAATATAGAAGAAAACAACAATGGTGATGAGACTGACGTTATAGTAGAAACCAGTAATAATGAACTTGAACATGGTCATATAGGAAAACTTGATGAGAATGATCCTTCTCTTGGCATCCCCATTGCTTTTCGAAAAGGTACTAGTTCATGTACTAAACATCCCATTTGCAACTATGTTTCCTATGATAATCTCTCTCCATAGTTTAGAGCTTTTATAGTGTCCTAAATGGAAGAATGCTATCATGGAAAAGATGAAGGCTCTTGAAAAGAATAGAACTTTGGAGTTTTGTGCTTTACCCAAGGGACACAAAACTATGGGATGCAAATATGTGTTCTCTCTCAAATACAAACAAATAAAACTCTTGAAAGACACAAGGCAAGGTTAGTTGCAAAGGGATTTACTCAAACCTATGGCGTTGACTATTTAGAAACTTTTTTCCCAGTTGCTAAGTTGAATGAACAAAGATCGAACTTTATACCAACTAGATATTAATAATGCTTTTCTGAATAATGCTTTTTTAAATTGAGACCTTGTGGAGGAAGTCTACATGAGCCCCTGCCTGGACTTGAAGCCAAGTATGGTCAGTAGGTATGTAAATTTTAAAAATCCCTATATGGTCTGAAACATCCACCCAGAGCATGGTTTGGTAGATTCACTATCTTTGTCAAGTCCCAATGGTACAATCAGAGACACTTTGATCATACTGTATTTACAAAGGTTTCCAAGACAAGAAAGATTGTAGTTCTAATAGTTTATATGGATAACATTGTTTTGTCTGGAGATGATCAAGTAAAAATTAGCCAACCAAAGCAAAGAACGGGTGATGAATTTGAAATCAAGGATTTGGGAAATATGAAATATTTTCTTGGAATGGAGGTGGCAAGAACTAAAGAAGGCATCTCCGTGACTCAGAGAAAATACACCCTTAATTTAATTTGCTAAGTGAGACAAGTATGTTGAGATGTCATTCTGCTGCGCTCCTATTGAATTCAACTGTAAAGTAGAAAACTCTAATGATCAAGTTCCAATGAGGCTTTGCTTAATTACCTACTCTTTTCTTTCTTAACTACATTCATAACTTAGGCGATAAAACAACGTAACAAAGAGGAATAAGGCAAACAAACACTTTTATTAACTTAAGAAAAGTGTTCCACAACTCTTTATCTAAATTACATAAGTACAACACTTAAGGTTAACCTAATCACCTTGGTGGCCTCTTCTTGCCTAGCAAGCCCTTTCACTTTTCCCCTACTTGGCCTTAACGCCTGGAACCAGAAAGGTAAAACTTTAAAACATAAGTCTAAAAGACTCAGTGAGGCTTTATGAAATCCGTTTTGCGAAATACCTTTTGTAAACATCATTATTTCGCCAAACATTTAATTGCATAAATTCATCTTTTCATAAAAACATACTAGTTCGCATAACAAATCATTTATGTTCAACATTTCGCATAAACACTCCTTAGTCAACCATCATTCCTTTTCGCCAAGAATGTTGAATCATTCTTTATGCTAAGTCTCATTATATCACGTTTAGACTACTGTAACAACAACATTCGAGAATATTCTAATTCGATCTTATTGCTCAAGCCGCTAAACACAATGTAGTCCATTTCTACATTAGCCATCTTCACTCCACCATGTAGTCGTTTTCTACATGGTTTCCTTTACTCCTTATGTGCCCATAAAAGTTAGCTCATTGATAGGAAATTGACTAATGGTTTGAACACCATTTCATAATCATTGAAATGCATAAAACATGCTTGAAATCATAGCATAAACTTTTTACATTATTCATTTTTAGAAATTTTCCGTATTGATATCACCAAAAAATTTATAAAGAAAGCTTGAAATCATATAAATACTTTGAAGAAAACACTCACACTACTTAGCTACTTAAACTTCAAAGGCTTCTCTTCTTCTTCTCACAAAGACACTTTGAAAAAACTTCTACACTTAATCTTTTCTTCTTAAAACTCCAGAATAATACTCCTTAACATTATGATTTCATCCTCTAACTATACTACTCCTTAAACAAGCTTAGTCACCCTTAAGCTCTTGGTAATTCACCATCTCCTACTTTTTAATGGTACACGTGTGATCTTTAAGATTTAACTTAATCATTGCTTAACTTAAACTTTACACGTGGCCCATTAAGTAAATTTAGGAAAATTTTTAGAAGTTTCCTTGTTTCTTCTAACAAATTTCCATTTCACGAATAACTTTAATTGCCTAACCTTTTCAAAAGTCTTGTTGTATAACCTTTCTCGAGGACTAATCAACCTCTTATCGCGTAGCCCACCCAAAACACTTGTTTCAGGACACTTAGCCAAATTTTTACTTCTTATCTTAACTACGAGTCTTACAACTATTTTTATTTCTTATCTTAACTACGGGTCTTACAACTATTTTTACTTCTTATCTTAACTAAGAGTCTTACAACACCTGGTAAAGGGTTAATGTTTAAAAAGACAAACAAAAAAACTAGTGAGGCGTATATACTGACTCAAATTAGACAAGATCATTTGTTGACAGAAAGCTACCTCCATTTATTGTACCTTTATTTGGGACAATCTTGAAACTTAGAGGAGTAAGGAGTAATAAGCAAAGTGTTGTAGCCATGTGTAGAGCTGAGGCTGAATACCAAGCTATGAGTTTGGGAATATGTGAGGAAATTTGGCTCCAGAAAGTCTTGTCTGATCTTCATAAGGATTGTGAGACACCATTGAAGCTTTTTTGTGGTAATAAAGCAACTATTAGTATTGCCAACAACCCAGTTCAACATGCTATAGAACTAAACATGTTGAGATTGATCGACGTTTCATCAAAGGAAAACTTGACAATGGGAGCATATGCATTCTGTACATTCCTTCAAGCCAACAGGTTGCCGATGTTCTAACCAAGGGGCTTCTCAGGCCAAACTTCGATTTTTGTGTTAGAAAATTGGGTCTAATTGATATTCACGTCCCAACTTAAGGGGCATTGTTAAAATTAGTGGGCTTGGCCCTTTGAGTATTTATGGAAAGATTATGGGAAGATTTACCCTATTTCTTAAATCTTTTCCTTTTTTATTTTTTGGTGTACTCTATTTATTCTCTCTCTTTGTACCTATTGTATTCACTCCTTAGAAAATAATAAAATTAACAACATCGTGGTTTTCTCTTGGTTCTTGGGTTTTCACTTAAGCCTCGGGTTTGTGTTTATTGCTTTCAATAAAAACTAGGACCAAAGTTCCCTTGATATTTTACTTGACGGTTTTTACACATCAAGTAAGATAATTTACTTGATTCTTTTTATATGTCAAGTAAGGCAGTATACTTGACACTTTTTTACACTTCTCATTTCTTGCTTTACATTCATTCAAATAAAGATAGATTTATCAACAAAATAAACCTTCAAATCAACAATAATTTCATTAATTCTTCAACAATAAGTCATATGTATATATAATTTACAATAATATCATACAAGCAGTATGACTATTCATGTCTCTCCACAAACTACTGTCAATTTACACTGATAAATAAAATTACAACTATAAGACTCCAAAACATTAAATTATGTTCTGACCCTCAATAATTACGTCTTTTCGAGTATTAATACTTCATGAAACCTCATAGTAAATTTCACCAATTAATTCTTGAAGCAACAACCTACAATAAAATTTAGCAAGTTTTAGCAAAAAAGGAAAACAATTCATCTTTAAAAGTTTGTAGTCCGAGCATCTAAACACATACTCATATAAAACGATACTATGAAAGGGTTGCACATTGAGAATGTACATGTTGTACTAACCTTCACACTATAAGAAATCCTCCAGTCAACCATTAGAACAACCATCCCTCAAGTATTTAAGAACGACAATATTAGGAAGTACCAAAGAAAGACAAGGACAATCATAAACTAAGTATTTAACAAGTCAAACAACAAAAAATGTAGGTTATATTAATCATCAATTTTCTAAGGGAAAAAAATAAAAGATACAAACTGCAAACATGTGTTATCCTCAACTACTAAGCTTCAATTTAAAATCACTACTCCAAAAATTGGATATTCTGTAAATGAAAAGGTCGTGAGTACATTTCTCAGCAAACATACATATTACAAACTCATTTGGTTAATAAGCAAAATGAATTTACTATTGTCAGTGTACTGTGAGTTCATATTCAAAGTTGATATTACATAGAAAACATTATAAGGTTAGTGAGGGAGTTCTTGAATGATAAAAAAAAATGTAGTTTTATCTAAAACCTAATCATGAGCCACAATCTAGGATATATAATATCATACTCTTGTAGAACCGTAGAAAACTCCTCATAACTTCAAGAGGCAACCTTTAAGTTTATCATAGTAAAGGCCTCTAATGGGGAAGGTAGGATCGTACTTGAACTTCATGCAAGATTTAGGATATCCCAACTTAAAGAATCAAATAAACTATAAGCAATGAAGAAAAAAAATTGATGTTACAAAATGTACAAGAAATTAGAACGGAGAACATTAATTTGATGGAAACCTCCAGTAAACTTGATCAATAACTGTTGCCCCCTATTTTTGGCTACCTTCATTGAGAACAGAACCATAGACATCTCTTTCGATTCAAACTTATTGTTATAGTTTAAACTTATACTAGCATTTCCAAACCTTTCATGGTAGTTTTAATAATTAAACTTATTGTCTAAAATCAAACTACCAATAATGGGGAAGCTAGTGCATTCGTTTTCTTTTTCTTCTTCATAAAATAAATATTTCCATATTAGATAACAATCATAGTTGAAGGCCTAAAAAACAACTTTATGCAGCATGAGCAGAAAATTAAGATCCATGAAATTAAAACTAACAACCCAGAGAACGAGATACACGAACAAGCACTTCTTATCAAATTCAACAAGGCCTTATTTTAAATATAAACAAAATGGAAGGACAAGCCAATACTTAGCTCAATTAACAACTCAATGTTACCTCAGCAACAACCCCCTTCATTCCACACACTAGAATGTGAGTTTTGCTCAGCTTACGAGCAGAACCCCAAAACGAAGCTTCAACTCAAAATAAAAGCATTTCCAAAGCTTGCAATTGAAAACCAATCACACTGAAAAGTCAAGATAAGAGAATCAACAAATTTTTATTACATTTGTACTAATTGCACTAAATGTACTAAATGCAGATCTTTACATATTGTACATTCACTAATGAAGCACATGTCACAGAAGTCTATATTTATATAACATATGTCGTTAATTATACTTGACGTTATTTCCACGTCAAGTAAATGTTAGTTATACTTGACGCAAAAAAAAAATGTCAAGTAAACTCTGCACTATACTTGATGTTAACAAAACGTCAAATAAAAGCTAACATAAAATAATTTGAAAATTTTATTTTCTTTAAACTATACTTGACGCGTTTTTCGCGTCAAGTAAATGTCCGCTATACTTGACACAAATAAAACGTCAAGTAAACAATCATTTATACTTGACGCGAAAAAAACATCAAGTAAAAGCTAATGTAAAATAGTTCGAAAATTTTCATGAAAAATCCACTTTTTTGAGGCTATACTTGACATTTTTCCTTTAAAATTGTCAATTATCGTTTTTTTAATAAAAACGTCAAGTATGTAAAAGTAGCTAGTGTCAAGTAAAGTAGATTTTGTAGTAGTGATTCAAGATAAAGTTCCCCCGAGATCGTTCGGGATGAAAAGTGAAAGGCTTTAGGTTATTAAAACTTAGGTCAAATTTCTCCCAAGATCCTCCGAGATGAAAAACAAAAGGCTTTTGGTTATTAAAACTCCTTCAGAGATCCTTAGGATTAAAAACAAATGATTTTATGCTTAAATCATCGTCAAATGCTACCCTAAGTTAGATTGAGTTTGTCACGCTCCACCCCAAATGTTGTGCCCCATGACCAAATGGAGCGCATGGCGCCTAGATGCTCAATGCTTCTTCCTTTTTTGGGATGACACGCCAATCGTCTAGTAAGCGAAACAAATTATTACTTTAAAATTTATATGTAGAAGGTAAACTTTGAAGAAAGGAGAATACTTCATTAATGTAGTTATTATAGTACACGTGACCATGGGTACTTAAGTCCCTTTAAAAGAAATGAAATACAACTAACTCGACTTGCTTGCGTAACCCCTACATGAAAAGGCAGTGGCCACTACCAAAACGATGCAATTTCAGGGCACAGAAGGCGATTACGACTGTAAGTTCAACCTTAGATATCCTTCCTTGCTTGAAGGGGGATAAAAATTTTTTTTGAAAGGTTAAAAGAAGTCTAGTGAGTGGGGTCTTTTATCTTTTACCATTAAACAAATTAAGTTGTTGAGTGGCCTCATAATCGAACATGAGAAAATCAGTTATCTAAAGAAAAAAGTAACTTTATCATTTCACAATTCTTCATATATTCTGTCTTAAGCATGCAAAATATTCATTTTATATAATCATTCTACACATTTGGTTTACACAATTGTACTCTTTTTCCTTAGCTCAACCGTTTACTAGACTCTTTTGTCCAGTTGCGGCCATGCCGAGTAAACTCGACGCATTAGAAATGCCCATCAATTCCACTACGGGTTACATATCTTCCAATGCTAGATCATACAACAGGAAAAGGGCATCTCATACCAAATCACAGAGCAAGTACGCATCATCCTATTCAAGATCACACAGCATGAATAGGGCATTCTATTCGAGATCACACAACAAGAATAGAGCATCTTACCTCAGATCACACGACAAGGGTAAGACATCACATCATCAAGGTATAAGATTAGCTTACCTCAAAACATAACATTAGATCTCAACATTCAACATGTGATAATACAATATTTAGAACGTTAAACCACCCCATTTCAGCACAAAGTTATTCAGATAGTATATTGTTACACATTCTTTTCCTCAGTGAACTTACTTACGACAGTGGTGGAAAAACATGCAAAAAATTTCACATCGCCAATAAACTCAGAAGGAGCCAGTAAAGCATTAAATAAGAGTTTGAAACTCTTTTCTTATTTCAAATAGTTTTAGTAAGAAAACAACTCACTGTTACGGTCAACCTTTTTGCTTCTTCGACCAAGGTCCCTTTGCTAGTTCTAGAATTCTGAATGGAATGAGCTTGCCCCCGCCTCAAATCTTTAAGACCTTCTAATTTTCTCTCTTAATAAGTTTAGAGTAAGAAATACTTTCAAGATGACTCGTGCTCTTTATTTATAGATCTTTCCAAGTGAGTCTCTTTATATTGAAATGATTTCTCTAATTGGCAGGGAAAAGTGGCCCAATTCGAAACTACCATATGCCTCTGACAAGTGATTGGGTTTGGGTTCTTACCGCGATTTAGCCATATCTAACACTTTCACAATTAAGAAATCTCCTCACATATCATTCTTATCGCAAGGATTTTCGTCGCATTGGCTACATGTGATCGAGGCCTTATAGAGTTTTAGAATAGAATTTCCTCAATTTAAAATCTCGATTGATTTAGGAATAATGTTTGCTCGAAATTTAAACAAAAACACATGTAAAACATACCGAAAGAGACTTTCATTGTATTCTTGCTCGTGATCAACTGGGAAATGTCTCTGAATGAAGTGAAAAACATACCGACTATATGTGCATCATGATATTTATTTTATTTACCAAAACACAATTAAATGTATTGAATGTAGATTTATTTACAAATTCAAAATACAAACAATACAACTATGCATTGTCCACAAGTTTAACTCTACATATTTTCTGATTGTGACCTACAACCTTGCAATGAGAACACAAATGAAAAACTATTGTTCTTTGATTGCGAAAAACTAAGAGGCGTCATGATAGCATTTTTGTGGTAGTTGATAGGTTTAGTAAGAGAGCACATTTCATTCCATGTAGCAAAACAGATGATGCTACTAGTGTAAAGGCCCAAACTTTTAAACTAAGTTAAGGACATTACTAAAAAGATAAACATCAAAAGACACCTTTTTGAAAAGAGGATAACTAAAATCTTTATAAAATTAATATCAAAACGTTCACGAAAAACATAAGATTTTCAAAATTAACAAAAATAATTTTAAAACGTGACCCGCAGGTTCTAACAATTTTAAAGAACTAAAAACAAATAAATAGAATAAAATCTTTAAGTAAAATGGTTAAAATTTAAAAATAATGAAAGACATAAAAATGAGTGCGGAAGCTGAACTGTGTCCCCATATGGCATGCCACGGATCCCTCGCTGTCGCTCGCAGCTTCTTAAGTTCTTTACCTTAGCCTGAAATATTAAACATAGGAAATAGTGAGTATATAAATATACTCAGTAAGGGACCCACGACTAGTTCCGCTAGGTGATCTATTAACTTTCCGTTAGAAACATAATCATAAGGTTGTGTGTCCAATAGAGAATACCTGAGTGAGTGAGACCGTACGAACACCCCTAAATCGTGCGAGTGATCTCGAAGGAACACCCCTAGTCGTGCGAGTGATCGTAGGTACACACAACATAAACATATATGTAATACGTAGGTACACTCCTAATCGTGCGAGTGGTCCCATCGGAACACCCTTAGTCGTGCGAGTGACCCCGTATACACTCCATAAACATATATCAAATACGTAGGTACACCCCTAATCGTGTGAGTGGTCCCGTCGGAACACCCCTAGTCGTGCGAGCGACCCCGTATACACAATATGACTATCCCCTAACCGTGCATGTGATCCGTAGGTACACCCCTAAATAGTGCGAGTGATCCCGTAGGAACACCTCTAGTCGTGCGAGTGACCCCATAGATAGGACCACAATACAGGCGGGGTAAAAAGCTTAACAGACAAAGTTAACGGACACGCCACAATCCCAGGCATGTAACATCATCATCATAACATGACATGAATATTAATCATAACATCCTTATTCATGTGATTAATATATCATGTATCATAAACATCATAAACATAACAGTCATCATCCTCAATCATAGTATCAGTCATCATCATTAATTACAATATCAATCATCATCAACATAATATCAATAATCATCTATAGCATCACATTATGCATCTTAGGTACCATCAATGCATAATCGTAAATACATGCAGTCTCTTAAATTTAGTTCGAAGGTCTAGTAGTAAAATCTCTTACCTTGAGATTGTCTAAAAATATTTCTTTGCTGACAGTAATTTCTCAATTAAAGTAGATCCTAAACAATAAGGGAAAATCAATAACTTAATTAATAAAATTTGCCAATGGTTAGTATCTCAAATTTTTCAATTTAACTTATCCAAAATTTAAGGTTGAAACCAATTCAACCTTGATTGGGAAAAATCCAAGATTAAATCTAAATATTTAACCAACTGAACCTTTAAAGAAACTCCAATTAGATCCAAAATTAAATTAATAAATTATTAATTTAACTACCTTGACTTACCAAACTTGACCAAATTGAGGTTGAAAAAATTATCTAAACCTTGATGAGAAAATTCATCAATTATTCTTCAAGCTTTGCCAAAGGGACCAACTAAAATTGGTGAAGCGACGGCGGCAGAAGGTTATCTTAGAGAAGAAGATGAAGAACCTTTTTTTTTTTTCCTTTACTTTTTAACTTAAGCATTCCAATGCTATTTATAAACCCAAATAATAACAATAATATTTATTATTATTATTTTCTTTTCCTTTTATGATATATATATATAATACCAAATATATACATATATCTTTATTTCCATTATCTTTCCCAAATAAATGCCTTAAATGCATAAAATCTTAGGCATTTATAACCATTAATAATAATAATACTTCTTTATTATTAGTATTTTCTCTCACCAAAATCTACAATAAACATATATATTTATTTAAACCATTATTATCTCTTTTAAATAAATATATATCTTTTTCATCCAATCAAATCAACCATCTCTCTCTTCATGGATTATCTTCTTTTCCAAACAAATATAATTATATTTCATCATATAATTAACTTCAATTTTCCAAATTATTAATTATATATATATATATAATCAATTAAATCCAATTCCACCAAAACTAACTTTTCTCTCCAAAATCTCAAATTAACTTAAATCCTCAATTAATTTAATCAATCAAATCTTTTCCAATAAATCACTTATAACTTCCAACATGGATTATCTTAACCCAACCATAACAACTCCACTCCATAATCAATATTTATCTTTCTGCAGAATAATTAATTATCTTCTACAATAAATTATTATTATTTATCTTTCTTCAAAATACAATTATTTTTTCTTTAAATAATTATATTCCAACAAATATAATTATGTTTTCCTTTAACATAATAATTATATATATTTCCACATATACATATAATTATTAAATCTCCAACAATTTTTCCACCCCACAATTTAATTAAATAACATCCATAATTATTCAATTAAATTCAACTTCAACAACACTAAAAATCCAGAATTTTACTTAATCCTCTTAACCTACCATTTAATCAAAAACTCAACAAACACCACATGCCAAAACCTCTAATTAATTAATTATTCATCCAACAAATATTTAATTAATTTCAATTCCTACATAAATCAAATAATTCTCATTAAATGAATTCAAAATAACGCCGAATAAATTAAATCTAATTAAACAACATTAAGATAATTAACTTCAAAATTATCTTAATTTTTGGGGCGTTACAACTAGCATAGCTAATCTATTCTTTAGAGAAGTGGTTAGAATGCATGGTATTCTAAAAGCTATTATTAGTGATAGAGATTCTAAGTTTTTAAGTTATTTCTGGAATGTTTTGTGGGAAAAATTGGGAACTAAGCTTTTGTTTTCAAAAAGTTACCACTCACAAACTAATAGACAAACTGAAGTGGTTAATAGAACATTAGGGGCTTTTCTTAGGACATTAATTTCTAAAACTCTCAAGTCTTGGGAAAATACTTTACCTTTTGAATTGACGCCTTTGCCACCTAATATGCTTACCAGTGATGTAGTGTTTGAAGGGCGGAATACATAAACACCATGCATAAGGAAATCAAAGAAAGAAGTGAAGAAGAATCCAAAGTTTGTCCAAAGAAAGAACCAAGGGAGAAAAAATTGATTCTTAAACTCTACGATTGTGTTTGGGTTCATCTAAGAAAAGAAAAATTTTCAGATCAACGAAAGTCTAAGCTTTACCCAAAGGGAGATGGACCATTTCAAGTGATAGAGTAGATCAATGACAATGCTTACAAACTTGATCTTTGAGGTAAGTATAATGTAAGTTCTACTTTTAATGAGGTTTATTTAACTCTTTTTGATGTAGGGGATGAAGACTTTGATTCGGGGACAAATCCACTAAAAGAAAGGGGGGATGATGTGAATTCAACAATATAACCATTCCATGTGCTCAAAGGACCAATTACAAAAAGCAAGGCGAAGAAGTTTCAAGAGAGATTTACACTACACCTTCAAAACCTAGCAAATTCATATCAAGCGACAAATAATTTTGAGCCAAAAATTATATACAATGTTAGTTCAATGATTCAAGATGAGAAAGGATTAAAGATGGCATGGAAAAAGTTCAATTGTGCACTACATGGTAAAACGTGATGTCAAACCATGTTAAACATGCATATGAATGTTGACACTTTCTAGAGGTGTTATTTAAGGCATTTTGAAGACCTTCTACATTTTTTGAGTTTTTTAATTTGACCTTTAATTTAATATGCAATCTTATTTTAAATTCCTAGGTCTTATTTTTTTTTCGAATGACATTTAAGTGCATTTGGATGACTATTAGGCTTCCACCCTATGCATGTTTTTTGTCAATTAGCATTTAGGTGTATTTGGATGACTATTGGGTTTCCACCCCATGCATGACCATTTAGCCTATAAAATGGCTTGTAATGCACTTGAAAAGGCAAAATATCAATATTGAAAAGTTTGTGCTTATTTAACCTTTTTGTTGTTATCTTTTCAAAACTTGCTTTAGATTTGATGTTAAAAATCAATTCATTGGATTAGTTTTGATCAAACTATTCCTGGAGTAAGTTGCCTTAGGATCTAAGAGTGGCCATCATAGATTCTAGCCTTTATCTCAGTAGCTTTCTTTGTGGGTGTTTGCAAGGATCCTAGAAAGACTTCTATCTTTATATCTAAAAATCATAATGGACACTTATCAATACCACCCTGGTATATACGGGTCCACCTCGACAACTCTACTTCGGTAAGATATCTTTAAACTCCCCTATACGATGCCAGCTTGTTCCAATAATACTGCAACACCGACACACGACATGCTTTAGTGACTAACTTAAAATTCTCACACATGTTTTCATTGTTGAATTTCATCATCGGGTTCAAGCTCAAATAATGGATACATATTGCATGGAAATTATTTGAAAAGATAGTGTCGATAGTTGTTCATAATCTTCTCATGAACTGCATCTATCATTCATTATTTTCCTTATGACCCAACCCAAAATCCACCGGATATACTTGCTTATTAACGTTAATGGACACCGCTACGAGCATGATATCCTTATACTTTCCCTTGCAACGTGCAACGTCAACCACGATGACTAGCCTAATTCAATTTTAAAAACCTCCAATAGATGCCCCAAGTTCCATATACACGTACTTAAAATTACTATCGGGTTTCGTCTCCAAAGTGTAATAAGTGCCAAGGTTACAAACAAACGTTCAACACTTTTCCATATTGAGCTAATAAAGTGTAAGATTCTCTATGGGAACCTCTGACCATGGACAATGCAACTTCTCGAGCCCTTCATGCCTTCACATAAGTAATGTCTACCTCGTATTCTTTCCAAAAATCTTAAATTATTTTCTTCGGCCTATAACTACAACTAACATCTTGGTACTTCTACTTAATTATTTTGTTATTACCCAACTCTTGGCTTGCTTGTAATTCTGCTTTTGTAAAATCTTTTAACATGTATGAGTACTAGCATACTTAGAAACTTAAAACATATCAAAATCTTTCATTTTAATGGCCCTTAGTATCCACAAACAAGGTGAATCAATGCATCTTATAACATATAATTTCTTATTAATCTATGAATATGATACTGAAACTTTTTCCTAATGGCAAATACCAACAGTTTCTTCACTAAGTCTTTCTTACTCAAATAACCAACCTGAATATCTTCAAGGTATGACTCGCCTGAGACAAAAATAGTTTGATCCATCAATCTTTTCAGACGCTTTCGCTTCTTAACACTGACTGGTTGTTTGTTGTCACTGTCCATTAGACACTCTGACTTCTCATCACGTGTCGGGTTTCTATCACCTACATGTCATCTTTCTTCACGTGATTCTATACTAAATGTACATCCAACCTCTATTGCAATCGGTATATGATCATTTATCAGTTGAATATGATTTGCAGAATAAGTACTGACATCCACCTCAGATACTTCAAACGCCTCAATATCCACATCAGCATAATAATTTTTCGACATGTCTACATGTACCTTGCTAACTAATCCATTCGTATTATCTTCCAACTCTAAGGGACGTATGTTAGTAGTCAATGGACTTAAATCCTGGACCTCATTCAAGACACCATTATACTCTGGGATTAATTGAACGTTGGGCTTAGGTGACGATAATTTAATGTTATTTAGGGCCATTGGAATAGTAAATGACGTTGAAGTACTCCTAGATTGACAGGATGGTATTAATACCTTCGAAACTAAAACCGCTGCTTGAGACACATCTTCACCAGTTAAAAAAATTAAAGATCTTCTTGATTACTAATAACAAAAGCAGATATAAGGGATTTCACGTTATACAAGCACCTCATAAGCATCTCATACTCAGCAAAATTTATCCCATTAATTATATAAATTCTCCGAAAAACTCCTCAAATTTTGTACTAACGTCGACATTCAACCCTTTCATTTAACCTCCTACGTATTCTTTCTCAGTCTCTTTCCATTCCCCACCAAAAAAAACAAATACACTAGGCATCTTACAAATATGCAAAGAAAAATTAAAAATACAACTAAAATCTTGGGGGTGAAATCATTAAAACTCGATCGAGATTTGAAACCCTATACTAATTTGGGGGCAAATATAAAACAACTTAACTGAGATCCTTAAATAAGAATCAATTACGTACAAAAATACCTAAACGAAAGTATTACTAGCCTAATAAGTATGCAAATAACAATAAAAACGTAATTTGTAAACAACAATAAGCTATGCCTTATTTTTCTTGATGGCTTCGAAAGATATGAAACATGGGAGGAAAAAAACTAGAGAAAGCCCAAACAATTGTAAAAGGTTTCTCGGGAGTTGGTGTTGAAACTTCTTGAGCATGTCATTTCATCTTTTAATAAAATAATAATATTTTCGATTATGAGGCCATTTTTGTCACAACTAAAATGTTAATCCCGAGATGAATTTTACTATGTTCACAAAACTTGGAAAAATCTCTGGCACACAAAATTACATTATATCTCGAGGTCGATTCCAACCGAGATTGTCTGAGAAAAACAAAAATGTAAGTTTTTTAAAAGTGCACTACTTTTGAAATGTAAAACCTAAACTATGTTGTTGTTGTTATTTTCCAGAGATGTTTAGCTAAAAAAAAGAACCTTTTCCAAACTTGATTTCATAAATGTTTAGAATTTTGAACATTTTCATGTTTAAATAACTGTTGGTGAAATTTCAAGATAGTTATCAATTATCTTCTTTTTCAGGTTTAGTTTGAAATAATCATGCAAAACATCTAAACTTTTAAAAATCAATCTAATTTCAAAATCATAGGTAGGCTTCTTCAAATATTGATTTAATAAAACGTAATTTACATAGACAAGTTTAAAAGTAATCTAATTCAAATTCTAAATTGATTCATTTATAAAAGTTTAGATTATATAATGGTTAATCATAAAAATATCTCTTAACTTTGTATTTTTAGTTAAAAATACTCCTAAACTTTCAAAAGTTTAAAAAATATCCTTAAGCATTCAAAAAAATTCAAAAATACATTTGACCTTAGTTTTAGATGAAAACCATCATGGGCTGTTTCGAGGAAGGAAAGGAAAAGAAAAGGAAAAGACTATAGTCCTTTCCATGTTTGGAACAAAGAATAAGGGGAGGGAAAGGAATATATTCAATTCCCGTTATTCCTTCTTAATCATTCTCTTTCTTCCTCTAAATCCCCTCTTATTCATTCTCTTTCTTCCTCAAAAGGTGTGACATCATCATCCTCGTCGTCGTCGTCGTCGTCATCATCATCATCATCATCATCATTATTATTATTATTATAAAGAAACTCTTGTAAATGTAACAAAGAGTTTATGGAATTATCGCATAACACATATCAATATACGGTTGAAAATAATGTCCTTAGTGAATTATAGTAATTGCACGTGCATTATGCTACCAATTACACATTTAAAAAAAAATTCACGTCACATGCTGAACAAACATAAATTCAATTTTTTCTAAAAATGGAAATTAAAAATAAGGGTCTTTTCAAAAATATAAAAAAGCGACAAAAACGGAAAAAGCTCAGAGGCCCACCGTGTAAAATACAAAAAATGCCCCATCAATCACGCCATTAATATCGCACACATAATATATTTGCAACCAGTCAAATATGGCTACAATTTATACGCGATCGTTTAGATATTGTTACAATTTATCTTTTCAATTCTATCGTTTTATTTGGTTACAATATGAATATTAGTGTATTTGATTTACAATACGAATTTAAAAAATATACATTTGTATGAATTAAAAAAAATAATAAAATTTTTTAAATCGATTGTTAACGATACACAACTTCCCGATATTGCACTTACTACATCAATTTAAAGAAAATACATGTAATTTCTTTCACATGTAACACATCAATTAATTTTTTTGCACGGAAAATTTGCGTACAAAATGTTCAAAATTGACATCGTATTTACGAACGCTAATGAAACATATTTTGCGATAAAAAAATTTAAATTTTGGTAAATAAAATACGAATATTTGTATATTGGATTTACAATATGAATTTTAAAAAATAACATTTGTACTAATTTAAAAAAAAAAATTGTTATATTCCTTCCCACTTATTTCTTCTGTCAAACAAGGATTATAAATAATCTCCCATAATCTCCCACTTATTTCTTCCCCCAAACATGGATTATAAATAATCCCTCATAATCCTTTCACTTATTCCTTCCCTTAAACAAGGATTATTATAATCCTTTCCTTTTCATAATGCCCCCCTCTCTTTATTCCTTTCCTTCCCCCAAACGCCCCCTTAAAGTTTCCAAAATATGTTTGAACTATTGAGAAGTTTCATAAATACAGTTTAAAAAGTTCAAAAATACTCTTGTGCAATACTAAAGTGTGACGCCAATTTTTCTAACTAACTAAAGTAAAAAAACCAAAAAATTTAAGTTAAAACATAAAATTTTCCAAAATATCAAAAGATTATAAAATAAAAATTTCTCCTTAAAACACACTAAAACAGTAACTAATCAAATAAATAAATAAATATGTCACACTTTAGTATTGCACAAGCTATTTATACCATCTTACTTCTGTATTTCTAGTTTCCTCCCCTTTCTTCTTCCATACAAATTGAGAAAGTGAAATAATTTTTCTGTAGTTGTTACTGTAGTTATAATACCTAGAGGAATTGGTAGAGGAGCAAAAAGATTTTTAAAAAAAGCATACAAAGCATAGAAGTTTTTGTTAACCCAGTTCGATGAACCCACCTACGTCCCTACGTCTAGAGAGCTTTTCTAGCTCAGATAAGCAGATTTGATTAAGATTCAAATAAGTAAAATACTTTAACAATCTAAAAAACACTCCCCTAGATCAGGTGCTCTTTTTAGTTATAAACAGAAACTACAAATATCAGGTTCCCTTGAATTATATTTGAATCTAATGAAGATGACCAGGCTCCCCCTGTAAAAAAAGTCTTCTTTAAATCTCTTATCCCGAATACAATAGAACCACTATTGAAGATATCAAGAATTCTTCATAAAATAAAGATGGTAACCAGTTTACCTTCATACAAATTCTTCACCAACAAAAATATAAACTTCTAAAAACCAGCTACGAAGAATGGATTTTACATTCAAACTTCTGCTTTTAAAGAGCCAAGAAAGCCTTCTCTTTGAATAAAAACGAAAGAACCCCTTCGTTACAATAAAAGATTCCTAAATATGAGGAAAATCTTTTATCTTCTTCTTTAAATAAAGATCTTTTATCTTTCCTTTAATTAACTAAAAAAACTTTTATCTTCTTTTTAAATAAAAAGAATCTATTTAATTCTTTTTGACAAATTAACTCTAACAAACTCTCCCTTTTTATCAAAATAAATAGATCTCTTTTTATGTTCAACTTAATCACGTATCTTCTAGAAAAGATAATGAATAAATCACAGTTCATCCAGAATAGCATAGCCAAAAAATATAAGGCAATAAAAACTTCACATAAATTCTCTAAGAATATAATACGCCAATCCTTCAAAAAAATAATCATCATCAACCACAGTCGTCATCAACCACAGTTTCTCCTCTTTTGAACATAAAAGAATCAATCTTGGCCTTCAGGTGCTAAACTTGATGAAGGAAGGATAGCCTTTAAGGTAAACTTTGATTTTAATAGAAGAATGTTTTATCCTCCACTCCATCTTTTATTGTTTTGACTTGTAACTAGGAATATTTAGTTTTTGATAAGAAGAGGTAGATATTTGCTTGGAAGAGACCTTTTGACGAGAGAATATATTCTTTTGTAATTTATAACAGAATGATATGATATGTCCATGTTTACCACAATAGTGACAAACCCAGACTTTTAACTTTCTGTGAACAAGTTTATTTTGGGCTTGATTTCCTTTAGCAGTAACCATCTTCCTTGGTAACTCACTTTCTTTCTTATTTATGGTCGGAACAAACAAAACAACATTTCTTGATAACTCATTTTCTTTCTTGTTCTTGGCAGAAATAGACATAGTCAAATTGTTCTGCTTACCCTTTTATCTTGATAATTATATCAAATACCTTCTTTGTTTGGTCTGGAATTTCCTATTCTAAGAATTTGATGGAAATTATCAATACCAGAGTTTAACATTCTAACTGATTTAGATATATTTTCATACTTAGTCTTTGTTTCCTTCCGACCATGTTTTAATGAAGATATAATAGATAATAGACGTTGATTATCTTCAATTAACTCTTGAATCCTTTCTTTTGAATTACAGTTACTGGCTAGTCTGTTGCGATTTTGTCAAAAAGATTTTATGAGATTATATTTTATTAATGAGTTATTTTAATTCCAAAAAGATAAAAGATCCTCCTTTATCTTAGGAATCTTATATTATTATATTTTTTAGATTATCCTTGAGAAAATATATATACACACTACGGAACTTGTGGGTTATGGTACGATTGACGAACGAAGAAAGCTTTTTGGAGCTGTTAGTTGAATCTGTATTGCAATAACTATGAGCAAAAGAAGGTAGTGCGATTATCTATTTATGGTCTCAACGCGTTGATCTAAGATGATTGTGATGATGAGTAAGGAAAATGACGAAGCGTGATTCAAGTGGTCATAGTAAACTCCAGTAGAGGATGAAGACATCGTCGAAGAGATTCATCCATGCATTTAGGGGGAGCCTGAAGTTAGACATCATTGTAACGACCCAACTCTTATTGTAACATCCCAAAATTAAGATAATTTTTTTGGGGCGTTACAATCTTCCCTCCTTTAAGAAACTTTCATCCTCGAAAGTTCTAATCTTTCAACAACTTGGGATACTAGGCTCTCATGTCTTAATTAATAACAACAATTTCTATCAAACTCCATAATCTTTAATTAAATATACACACCCACGTATATCTATTTAATTAATCCAACACAAAACAACCGAATACATTCCTTAACTTCCAATTCCACTTAATGTAATACCCATAATAAGTTCCTTAAATTTATGGGATGTTACAATCTTCCCTCGCTAAGAAACTTTCGTCCTTGAAAGTTTTAGTTCTTGAACAATTTTGGGTATCGAGCTCTCTTATCATCCTCTTGTTTCTAAGTAGCCTTCTCAACTTGGTAATTCTATCATGAAATTTTCCTAAGTGCAACTCTCATGTTGCATAACGCTTCACTTCACTTGACAAGATATTACTTTTCTCAAATACTTTTCTTTCCTTTACACTTAATTTTGTGGAACCACTAAATCCATGGAAAATTCCTTCTCTCCTTTTTTTTTTCACTCATCCAAGTGAAACTTAATTCATAACCCTTCAAAAACTACGTTCTATTTTCCAACTTCGAACTTCCACCCTTAATAAGGTATTTTCCACCATTTAGCATTCTTTAGAACTCACTAGTTTTACTTTTTCTTGTTAAAGTCCAAACTCATGTCCAACAATTGGCTTTCTTTAATGACATCAACTTAGCTAGTTATTCTAAAGGAGTTCATTATTTCATCTCTTATACTTTAAACTAGTTGTAACTTATCTTTCATGGTAAACTCAAAACAGTTTCTTGAAGTCTCATCAAAATAACTATGAACAAAAGTTTGCTTTGTTCCTCCTCCAGTATCTCAATTCTAAACACAATTCAATGTGCTTCATATACTTGAACTTAACCATGCATTTAGTTCCCTTTAAAACAAGCAACATAACTTATTTCTTGAATTTTCAGCCACAAAACAGTTCATCACGCTGATCACGTTCTACTCTTTTACCTACTCAACCACCCCGTTGAGCACCTCTACGTGGCGACATTTTTCTTAAATTTCACCACCAAATCCATCATCATTAAATCATAGCATTCATGTAGTTCTAGTTTAATACAGGCAAGGTCACGTGCATATTCATAATCATGCATCATAAAATACATATCTGGCGAGTGACGAAGGACCTAATAGCCATAGGGAGAAAATCAAAGACTCACATCGTAAGTTAGTCTACAGAACCTAAAAGCTGACGCTCTTATACCAATTGTAACGACCCAACTCTTATTGTAACGTCCTAAAAAATTAAGATAATTTTGGAGTTAATTATCTTAATTTTTGGGGCGTAACAATCATTGAGAAGGATTACTCATGCATTCAAGGGGAGCCTAAAGTCCGAAGCTAATGAGCATGTTAATTAGTCATATAGTTGAACAGAGATCATATGCATTCAAAGGGATTACTCATGCATTCAAGGGCTATGCGTAACTCCCAAAACATAGGCAACATTGGCTGAACTGGGTTACCAAAGTTTCTCTTGTGTTATTCACTTCTGATGTCCCTCTAGTTATTACAACAGTTATTAACTTGAGAATTAACTAAACATTTATTTGAATATCTCACATTGTTTTTTCGTAGTCTTCCTGTCATTGTTGGTAAAGCTGATCATAAGACAAAGTATTTATAATGCCTCCAAAATTAAGATAATTTTGGAGTTAACTATTTTAGTTTTGTTTAATTAGGTTTAATTTGTTGGGCGTCATTTTCAATTTTCATCTAATGGAATTTATGGTTTTATGGAAATTATATTTAATTAAATACTTTGGATATTATTTAATTAAACTGTAGAGTGAAAATTTTGTTGGAGATTTGATAATTATATGTATAAATGGACATATATACATATAATTATTATAGAATTTTTTTTAATTATATTTGTTAAAATATAATTATTTAAAGAATAAATATTGCATTGTGGAAAGAAGATGAAAGATACACTACAAGAATTTTGGTGTAACGACCCAACTCTTTATACTAAGCTGAAGTCGTTACTAAAAGGAACAATGACAAGAGACACTTTTGAAACGAGGGAAGAATAAATTTTTCATTAAAAACGGAATATTAAAACACTGAAACATAAACGCGGAAGCAAAATTGAGTCCCCATATGGCATGTCACAGATCCTTCTCTGTCGCTCGCCAGCTTTCCTCTACCTTTACCTTCGCCTGAAATGTTAAACATAGAAAGAGTGAGTATAAACATATACTCAGTAAGGGACCTACTACTAGTCCCGCTAGGTGTCTGTTAACTTCCCATTAGAGTCCTGAAAATGGTACCCAATCTCTGGCACGTTCCCGAACACGTGCAACATGCGCTCCCATAGGAACGAAAATCTGGTCTTCGGTGTCCCGAGGGAGCACCTAGGACATGCTGGTCTGTAGTGAACCCGGGGGTAACACTAAGACAATCGGGATGCGAGGACCCCGTCGAATCACTCGAATCATATCTATATCCATGCTAGACTGGCGTCCCGTCGGACCACTCAGTCCTAAATAGGTGGTGATCCCGAAGGACACCCATGCAGGTACGACTCTAATAGACAAAGTTAACAGAACACCCTATCCATAGCATGTAGCATAACATAACATCATAACATGGCATGAGTATTAATCTTAACGTCCTTAATCATGTGATTAATATATCATGCATTAACAATCATCAACAGTCATCAACAGCATACTACCGGTCATTAACATAACATCGGTCATCATCATCAATCATCAACATAATAATCTCAGTCATCATCATCAACATCAACTATCATCATAATCTCAGTATAATCATTATCATCAAATTATGCATTTTAGCTACCATCAATGCATAATCATAATTACATGCGGTCTCTTGAATTCAGTTCGAAGGTCTAGTAGGAGAATCTCTTACCTGGAGATTTTAGCCAAACAAGGTACTCCCTAGTTGACAGTAAAATTCTCCAATTAACTTGATCCTAATCATAAAAGGAAAACTTAGTATCTTAATTAATGAAATTAGCAATTGGCTAACATCCAAAAATTCTCCCAAATTAATTAACTTTCTAAAAAAAAGGGTTGAAACCAATTCAACCTTCATTGGGAAAAATCCAAGATTTAAATCTTAAAAAGTTTAGCCAATTGAACCTTTAAAGAAACCTCAAATAGATCCAAAATTAAATTAATAAAATATTAATTTAATTTTATTTGCTTACCAAGGTTACTCAAATGGAGGTTGAAAAATCCTCTTATCCTTGATGAAAAATTCATCACTTTAAATCCTCAAGCTTCCAAAGAGACCAATCTTAACTTCAACTGAGGCGGCGACAGCAGAGGGTTATCTTAGAGAAGAAGATAAAGAACCTTTTTCTTTTTCCTTTATTTCCATCTTAAGCATTCTAATGCTATTTATAGACTCACATAATAACAATAATAATAATAATTATTATTTCCTTTTCCTTTTCCTTTTAGGATATATATAATAACAATAATATTTATTATTATTATTTTCTTTTCCTTTTCCTTTTAGGATATATATATAATACCAAAAAATATACATATATCTTTATTCCCATTATCTTTCCTAAATCAATGCCTTAATCTTAGGCATTTACAACTATTAGTAATAATAATAATACTTCTTTATTATTATTATTTTTCTCTCACCAAAATCTACAATAAATATATATTTATTTAAACCATTATTCTCTCTTGCAAATAAATATATATCTTTTTTGTCCAATCAAATCAACCATCTCTCTCCTTATGGATTATCTTCTTTTCCAAACAAATATAATTATATTCCATCATATAATTAACTTCACTTTTCCATACTATTAATTAAATATATATATCCATATATGTATACTCAATTAATTACAATTCCACCAAAACTAACTTTTCCCTCCAAAATCTCAAATTAACTTAAGTCCTCAATTAATTTAATCAATCAAATCTTTTCCAATAAATCACTTATAACTTCCACAACATGAATTGTCTTAAACCAACCATAACAACTTCACTCCATAATCAAGATTTATCTTTCTGCAGAATAATTAATTATCATCCACAATAATTAATTATTATTTACCTTTCTTCCAAAATAATTAATTATCTTCTACAATAATTAATTATTATTTATCTTTCTACAAAATAATTAATTATCTTCCACAAAAAAAATTAATTATTATTTATCTTTCTCCAAAATAATTAATTATCTTCCACCATAATTAATTATTATTTATCTTTCTCCAAAATAATTAATTATCTTCCACAATAATTAATTATTGTTTATCTTTCTCCAAAGTAATTATCCTTTTACAAATAATTAATTATTCTTTATCTTTCTCCAAAGTAATTAATTATCCTTTTACAAATAATTATATTTTCCCAAAATATAATTATTTTACTTTTTCTCCTTTAATAAATATCCTTTCTCCAAAACACAACTATTTTTTCCTTAAATAATTATATTTCAACAAATATAATTATCGTTTCCTTTAACATAATAATTATATATATATATTTCCACATATACATATAATTATTCAATCTCCAACAAACTTTCCACCCCACAATTTAATTAAATAACATCCATAATTATTTAATTAAATTCAACTTCAACAACACTAAAAATCCACAACTTTACTTAATTCTCTTAACCCACCATTTAAACAAAAACTTAACAAACACCACGTGCCAAAACCTCTAATTAATTAAATATTCATCCAAGAAATATTTAATTAATTTCGATTCCCACCTAAAACAAATAATTCTCATTAAATGGATTCAAAATAACGCCCAATAAATTATCTTAATTTTTGGGGCGTTACAATCTTCCCTCCTTTAACAACTTTCGTCCTCGAAAGTTCTAATCTTTGAACAGCTTGGGATACTTGGCTCTCACGTCTTAATTAATAACAAATTCTACCAAATTCCAAAATCTTTAATTAAATATACACACCCATGTATATATATTTAATTAATCTAACACAAAACACCAAATACATTCCTTAACTTCTAATTCCACTTAATGTAACACCCATAATAAGTTCCTTAAACTTATGGTGTGTTACAATCTTCCCTCGCTAAGAAACTTTCGTCCTCGAAAGTTTTAGTCCTCGAACAATTTCGAGTATCGAGCTCCCTTGTCATACTCTTGTTCCTAAGTAGCCTTCTCAACTTGGTAACTCTGCCATAAAATTTTCTTAAGTGCAACACTCATGTTGCGCAATGCTCTACCTTACTTGACAAAATATTACTTTTCTCAAATACTTTTCTTCTCTTTACACTTATCCAAGTAAAACTTAATTCACAACTCTTCAAAAACTACATTCTATTTTCCAACTTCGGACTTCCACCCTTAGTAAGGCATTCTCCACCATTTAGCAATCTTTAGAAGTCACTAATTTCTCTTTTCTTGTTTGATAAAGTTCAAACTCATGTCCAACTATTGCTTTCTTTAATGACATCAACTTAACTAGTTATTCTAAAGAAATTCGTTATTTCATCACTTGTACTTTAAACTAGATGTAACTTATCCTTCATGGTAAACTCAAAACAATTTCTTGAAATCTCACCAAAATAACTATGCACTAAAGTTTACTTTGTTCCTTCTCCAGCAACTCAATTCTAAACACCGTCAAATGTGTTTGATATACTTGAACTTAACCATGCCTTTAGTTTCCTTTAAAACCACCAACATAACTAATGTCTTAGATATCCAGTCACAAAGCAGTTCATCAGGCTGAACACGTTCTACTCTTTTGCCTACTCAACCACCTCATTGAGCACCTCTACGTGGCAACATTTTTCTTAAACTTCAACACCAAAACCATCACCATTTAAATCATAACATTCATGCAGTTCTAGTTTAATACAGGCAAGGTCACGTGCATATTCATAATCATGTATCATAAAATACATACCTGGCGAGTGACGAAGGACCGTAATAGCCATATATAGAGACAAAATCAGAGACTCACATCGTAAGTTAGTCTACAGAACCTAAAAGCTGACGCTCTGATACCAACTGTAACGACCCAACTCTTTATACTAAGCTGAGGTCGTTACTAAAACGGAACGACAACAAGAGACACTTTTGAAACGAGGGAAGAATAAATTTTTCATTAAAAACGGAATATTAAAACACTGAAACATAAACGCGGAAGCAAAATTGAGTCCCCATATGGCATGTCACAGATCCTTCTCTGTCGCTCGCCAGCTTTCCTCTACCTTTACCTTCGCCTGAAATGTTAAACATAGAAAGAGTGAGTATAAACATATACTCAGTAAGGGACCTACTACTAGTCCCGCTAGGTGTCTGTTAACTTCCCATTAGAGTCCTGAAAATGGTACCCAATCTCTGGCACGTTCCCGAACACGTGCAACATGCGCTCCCATAGGAACGAAAATCTGGTCTTCGGTGTCCCGAGGGAGCACCTAGGACATGCTGGTCTGTAGTGAACCCGGGGGTAACACTAAGACAATCGGGATGCGAGGACCCCGTCGAATCACTCGAATCATATCTATATCCATGCTAGACTGGCGTCCCGTCGGACCACTCAGTCCTAAATAGGTGGTGATCCCGAAGGACACCCATGCAGGTACGACTCTAATAGACAAAGTTAACAGAACACCCTATCCATAGCATGTAGCATAACATAACATCATAACATGGCATGAGTATTAATCTTAACGTCCTTAATCATGTGATTAATATATCATGCATTAACAATCATCAACAGTCATCAACAGCATACTACCGGTCATTAACATAACATCGGTCATCATCATCAATCATCAACATAATAATCTCAGTCATCATCATCAACATCAACTATCATCATAATCTCAGTATAATCATTATCATCAAATTATGCATTTTAGCTACCATCAATGCATAATCATAATTACATGCGGTCTCTTGAATTCAGTTCGAAGGTCTAGTAGGAGAATCTCTTACCTGGAGATTTTAGCCAAACAAGGTACTCCCTAGTTGACAGTAAAATTCTCCAATTAACTTGATCCTAATCATAAAAGGAAAACTTAGTATCTTAATTAATGAAATTAGCAATTGGCTAACATCCAAAAATTCTCCCAAATTAATTAACTTTCTAAAAAAAAGGGTTGAAACCAATTCAACCTTCATTGGGAAAAATCCAAGATTTAAATCTTAAAAAGTTTAGCCAATTGAACCTTTAAAGAAACCTCAAATAGATCCAAAATTAAATTAATAAAATATTAATTTAATTTTATTTGCTTACCAAGGTTACTCAAATGGAGGTTGAAAAATCCTCTTATCCTTGATGAAAAATTCATCACTTTAAATCCTCAAGCTTCCAAAGAGACCAATCTTAACTTCAACTGAGGCGGCGACAGCAGAGGGTTATCTTAGAGAAGAAGATAAAGAACCTTTTTCTTTTTCCTTTATTTCCATCTTAAGCATTCTAATGCTATTTATAGACTCACATAATAACAATAATAATAATAATTATTATTTCCTTTTCCTTTTCCTTTTAGGATATATATAATAACAATAATATTTATTATTATTATTTTCTTTTCCTTTTCCTTTTAGGATATATATATAATACCAAAAAATATACATATATCTTTATTCCCATTATCTTTCCTAAATCAATGCCTTAATCTTAGGCATTTACAACTATTAGTAATAATAATAATACTTCTTTATTATTATTATTTTTCTCTCACCAAAATCTACAATAAATATATATTTATTTAAACCATTATTCTCTCTTGCAAATAAATATATATCTTTTTTGTCCAATCAAATCAACCATCTCTCTCCTTATGGATTATCTTCTTTTCCAAACAAATATAATTATATTCCATCATATAATTAACTTCACTTTTCCATACTATTAATTAAATATATATATCCATATATGTATACTCAATTAATTACAATTCCACCAAAACTAACTTTTCCCTCCAAAATCTCAAATTAACTTAAGTCCTCAATTAATTTAATCAATCAAATCTTTTCCAATAAATCACTTATAACTTCCACAACATGAATTGTCTTAAACCAACCATAACAACTTCACTCCATAATCAAGATTTATCTTTCTGCAGAATAATTAATTATCATCCACAATAATTAATTATTATTTACCTTTCTTCCAAAATAATTAATTATCTTCTACAATAATTAATTATTATTTATCTTTCTACAAAATAATTAATTATCTTCCACAAAAAAAATTAAT
The DNA here is from genome assembly GCF_025177605.1 of Cucumis melo. Lineage (NCBI taxonomy): Eukaryota > Viridiplantae > Streptophyta > Magnoliopsida > Cucurbitales > Cucurbitaceae > Cucumis > Cucumis melo. Next base: position 9,002,185 of record NC_066863.1, read on the forward strand.
TATTATTTATCTTTCTCCAAAATAATTAATTATCTTCCACCATAATTAATTATTATTTATCTTTCTCCAAAATAATTAATTATCTTCCACAATAATTAATTATTGTTTATCTTTCTCCAAAGTAATTATCCTTTTACAAATAATTAATTATTCTTTATCTTTCTCCAAAGTAATTAATTATCCTTTTACAAATAATTATATTTTCCCAAAATATAATTATTTTACTTTTTCTCCTTTAATAAATATCCTTTCTCCAAAACACAACTATTTTTTCCTTAAATAATTATATTTCAACAAATATAATTATCGTTTCCTTTAACATAATAATTATATATATATATTTCCACATATACATATAATTATTCAATCTCCAACAAACTTTCCACCCCACAATTTAATTAAATAACATCCATAATTATTTAATTAAATTCAACTTCAACAACACTAAAAATCCACAACTTTACTTAATTCTCTTAACCCACCATTTAAACAAAAACTTAACAAACACCACGTGCCAAAACCTCTAATTAATTAAATATTCATCCAAGAAATATTTAATTAATTTCGATTCCCACCTAAAACAAATAATTCTCATTAAATGGATTCAAAATAACGCCCAATAAATTATCTTAATTTTTGGGGCGTTACATTTGGGCTCTGCCGACAGTTTTTTCTAGAGACGAAAAAAAAATGTGGACAAAGATATGATGTGCCGATTGTTGGAATTTATGTCCTAAAATTCGTAGTTTGTAATCATATTCTATTCAATAAAGTCGTCATTGAGAAATTGAATACTATAATCTTAAATCCAATAAACTAAGTTCCAAGGCTATTTTGAGTAAACTTGAACTTTATGTAGAGACATAAATATGGATTAAGTTCGAGTAAATAGCCTAAATAGTCTATAGTATATAAATAAAGGTTGGGCCCCTTATTTAGAGATACTATGGATGTGGCCCGCTTTGTAGTTAATACAAATGATGTAATCCTGAATCGTTCATGTAGAGACATGAAAGTGGGGGCATCCTATGTAAAAGGTTTACATAAGACAAAACCATGAGATAGTCACTTTTACGTTATAACGTCGTTTGCTGTTTAAAACTGACTATCTTGATTACTGATGACCTAGGTAACTTAATCTTAATCATGAGCTAACTGTGAACTCCTGTTCACACGAGATTATCCTTAGATCTGCATAGGTGAGGGCAACTCATTAGCGTTGGTCCAATAAGCCTTCCATTTCAGGGGTAAGATTGGGTGGATAGTTGGAAACATAAGGTGCAAGGCGAAATCCACTCTTACCGCTTTAGGGTTAGTAGGTAGATTGTTCCCTTAAAGACTGAATCCAAGTCTTGAACAAATGGGCCTCACCCTCTTATTGGCCCAAGAGGGATTTGGTTTACAGGTTGGACCTTAAACCAATTGTTCAATAATGGATCAGTGGAACTTAAGGAACAAGATGTAGCCTTGGGGGTAAAACGATATTTTGACCCAACCGAGGTTATGAACAACCTGTGAAGGATTAACTTATTGATCATGGTTATATCAAATGAACACAAATATATCTATAGTGAAGGGAGTGTAACTACGAGACTTTAGTGGAAAGACCCGTTAGTTAACGAATGTTGATTAGCTCGGTATAAAAGAGTTTAGCCTGTTAATCTCAAATCGTTGGAGCCCATGATCTATAGGTTCATTAGGTTCCCCTGCTAGCTCATATGGAATAAATTTAGAACAGTATGATGAAATGAGTCGAATTGTTTGAACTAGGAGAGGGGAGAGAAACTGAAAAGTATATGTGATATAGCCATCCGTTTTAGATTAGTAATAGAGCTTTATGTTTAAATGGGATTTAAATACTAAATATATGAATGTTGATTCATCCCCAGAAGCTCGAAAAAGATGGATTTGAATCTTGAGAAAATAAATGCGGATTCATGCTCGGAAGGTCAAAATTAGTCAAGACGGACAAAGTTGTAAAAAGTCAAAATGTTGACTTTTTGGTTTGAAAAGTCAAAGTTTGACTTTGACCAAATGACAATTTTACCCTTTGACTAAAGTTAGTGGGAAAATCCAATATTTTGTTGGATAATCCCACTAACTATAATGGGCTAGATGTTAGCAAACTATAAAGACATTAAGCTCACTAATGGTTAGTGGGTTATGTGTTGTTGGCACCGACGGATTTAGCATACGCCCAGAGGGGGCTCGAGCCCCCCCTCAACTTTATTGTCTTTATATAATATATATAAAGAAAACTACTTAATTTTTAATATTTATAGTTAACTTAGTGGTTATTCTGACTGTCAGCCCCCCTTTCAACTCAGGTTCAAATCTGCAACCTTGCATGAAAAGCCTCTGTAAATTGGGCTCTTAGGGCCTTAAGGAAAAAGGTTGGCTTATTTTCTAAAGAACAAAATTGGGCTGATTTTTCCAAAAAAAATCAAACACAACCCATTTCCATATTTTTCCATTTTTCTCTCTCTCTCGATTTCCTTTATCTAATAGGTTCTACAACCCGATTCTCTAAAGGATAGTAGGTCAACCCTATTGGTGGTTCAAGCATCAATCGGAGCTTCGAACGTAAGTTTTTCCTAAAAACCCTATTTTTAACATTTTCGGTTTAGGGTTATTTTGTTAATTAATTACAATTAGAGTAATTATTCGATCTTGTTTCCACTAGCTCGTGTGCCATTGTTCTGCCCTTGTCGATATATACCGCCGCATGTCTGCCATTGTTCTTTAAGCATCAGTAAACACAGGTGAGCGTCTCCATCTTTTTCTCTTTTAAGTGCGAGATTCCCTCATCCACCGTTCACCCTTAATCTTAACTTGATCTTCGACGCAGCCCAGTTGTGATTGTCGTGCCCTTGTCTGAAAATGTTTTTGCGACAAGCAGATAAGGAACAATGGTTTCTTCATGTTTATATTGTTTGTTCTTATTACCCAAGATCTAAGTGGTTTCTATTTGGGTTTCCCACTTTGTTTTTTTTTTTTTGAATCAAGAGTTCAAATGTGCTTAGCATTCTATCTAGCAAGATTAAGCACATTGGTTGCGCATTCGTATCAGTTTGGAACCCATTCAAACACAAACCAACAGGTAGTTAAGCTTTTTTTACATTAATCAACGGGTAAGGATTTGTTTTCATGACTTTCAAACTCGTTTAAGTTTGGTTAGTTAGTTTCTATCTTGGAAGTTCTAACAAACCTCTGCTTTGTTATTTGTAGGTTTGTAATTATTTTTTAAAAGAATCTTATGCTCTAAAGCAAGTTGTGTCTCTCATAATAAATTTTAGGATCGGTATTGGATAATGGATACAAAACTTAGACATGAAAAGTTGAAGCATTGATCTTGATCCTAGCACATACAATAATTTTATTTGGGTTGGTTATGGTTGACATAAATTGAATTTGAAAACTTGTTGTAGTCAAGTACATTGAGAGAGGGAAGAAGGTAACTAATTTATTTATTGCCATTTTCTAGTTTTGATTCTGTTATTTATATGGTTGAAGCTTGAAGATGTACAAGTATAAGTAAAGTACTCTGAATAATTTTGTGACAGTACTTCTATATTATGTAGTTATTTTTTTTTTGAATGCTTTGATTGCTTTGAGCTGATTCTTTAAGATTTTAAACTTTGATGATGTGTATGGCCTTTAAGCATTTTCTAGAGTTTAGTTGTTAAGGTCATTGATGTTTAGTGTTAGGTTTTATTACTTTGACAAATGTTGTGGTTTTTTCATAAGTTTCTTTTAATAATTAAAGATTGACTTAAACTATAATGACCCAACTCTTGATACTAAGCTGAGGTCATTATTACTAAAAGAAAATAATAAAACTTTCTTACCAAAATGAGAAAATAACACTAACTTTAACTGAAAACCTCAAATGCTCATGAAAATTATAAATAAATAAAAGTATGTAAAAATAAGATCTAAAATAAACTCCTAATTTGGACCCTCTCTACTTTTATAGAAAAATAGTCAAAGAATAAAAAATGCTAAAATCAAGACGATAACATAAAGGTAGAAGCAAAACGTTCCCTTATGGCTAGTTGCGGTCATTTCTTGTCATTTGCTAGCTTCTTTCTACCTCTTCCTCTACCTTTACTTGAAAAATTAAATATAGAAAAAGTCAGTATAAACATATACTCAATAAGAGACCTACTACTAGTCCCGCTAGGTGTCTGTTAACTTTCCATTAGATTCCTGCCTGTAAAGAAGTACACCTAAACTGGCACGTTCTCGAACACACGCAATCTAATGATTCCGTAGGAACACCTCTGGTCTTCGGTGAACCCAAAAGAACACCTAGGACTAACTGGTCTTCAGTAAACTCGAAGGAACACTTAAGACAATTAGGTTGTAAGTGACCCCGTCGGACCACTTATATACATAACATCTCATGATAGACTGGTGATCCCGTCGAACCACACAATCAAAAAAGGTGGTGATCCCAAGGGATACCCATATGAGATGACCCTAATAGATAAAGTTAACAGAATACTCAATCCATAGCATGTAGCACATCATAACATCATAAACATGGCATGAATATTAATCATAACGCTCTCAATCATGAGATTAATATTTCATGCATCATCATTAACATAAATCAGTCATCATCGTCAACATAACTCAGTCATAACTATCAGTCATCAATATACCTCATGAATACATTATGCATTTTAGCTACATCAATGCATAATCAAGAAATCACATGCAAACTCTTAACTTCAGTACGAGGATCTAGTAGAAGAATCTTTTACCTCGAGATTAGCTTAACCAAAAATATTCCTAACAGCACAGTCAAGCTTTCCAAACAAACAAGTCCTAAACATAAATGAAACTAAATTAATAAACTTTTTAGCTGACTAAAATCCCAAAAATTCAATTAATTCAACTTACGCAAAGTTGAGGTTGAATTCCAATTCAACCTTAATTGGGGAAAAATCAAAGCTTTCAGTTCTTCCAATTAGATCCAACCAAGCCTTCATTAAAAAAAAACCCAATTTAATCCAAAATTAAATTATTTAGAGTCCAAAATTAATATTTGTTTGGCATACCTAAAACCCAATCAAATACTCACCAAAACTTACCCAAAATTAGGAAAGTGGCTCAACTTGGCTCACTAGGAAGAAGGTGGCTCACACGGCTCGACAATAGGCTTAAATTTGGGTCACGACTTGGATGGCTGGATGCATAGTTTGGAAGGAAGGCCGACTTGGGCATGTGGCTTGAAGATGGCTTGGAGTTCGTGTGTGGCTCGTAAGAGACATGTGCAACTCGAGTTGCAGTGCTTACGAAGAATTGGCTTAGACTCAAGCGAATAATCGACGATGATAGAGGAGATGCGATCGGTGGCATTGACGGAGGAAGACAAAGAAGCCCGACGAATGCTTGCGATGACTTTTCTGATGGGCTAACAAAGGGAAGACAACGTGGACGATGGTGTTGGAATAATCGGCTCGACGAAGAGGTGGACGGAGACACAGACGCCGAGGACAGAGGGATTTACAAAGGCGGTAGTGGTGGCGCCTTCAGTTTGCACTACTACAAAAATCGGATTACTTGACTTTAAGACGGTGTCAAGTAAACGTTTACTTGACGTTTTTAAAAGCAACAAGTAATCAACTGTCAAGTATAGTCTGATTACTTGACACAAAAAAAACCGTCAAGTATACGTATACTTGACACTACAACACCGTCAAGTATAAGTATACTTGACCCTTAAAAACCATCAAGTATACGTCTACGTGACACTAAAACATCGTCAAGTATACGTTTACTTGACACTAAACTACCGTCAAGTATCCATTTACTTGACACTAAAAAACCATCAAGTATACGTTTACTTGACACTGTATTAACGTCAAGTAATCCATTAAAGTTCACCTTTTATGTGTCAAGTAATGTTGTATAGTTGACGCCTTATACATGTCAGGTAAACATATACTTGACGTTTTTACATGTAAAGGAATATCATATACTTGACATATATTTAACGTTATGTATAGTACTGTTTATTAATATATATTAAATATACAAATTTTTCATTTTCTGGTTCTTGCATTAGGTCATTTGTTTGAATAAAACATATTCATCAATAAAATAAAATTTTCAGAATCAGTATAGTTACGCAACAAGAAAATGACAAAATAATTAAGTAAACCAACAATAATTTCATTTGTTCTCACTAGTGTCATAAACGATTACATAATTCCTATCCAAATATAGCCAACTAAAATTTCCTATTTGTGGCCTATTCCAAAATCAACAATAATATAGCTACCTCTTATATAACCAATAATAATAGCTATCTTGTATACCAAAACTAAAGTCTCTATCCCCTTGCATCTATTGCATCATCTATAAGTATAATGGCTATGAACAAAACGTTTACGCAAAAAATGTCATGGGCATTCTCCTATGTTAGCCATTTACAAAATTAAGAATAAGATCATATCTAGGTGTATCTATCATATGTACCGGGATAAAAATTTAGCCCACTCCACTCGTACTTCATCCAATTCAAGCTGTGAGTACGAGTTTCTTGTATCAATCTATAAAACATAAAAAGTCAAGTAGACACTTTGTTAAAAAAATAGTCATATTATAGTATTTATAACGTTACAATGTAAGTAGTTTAAAAACATACCGCATCAGTAATAATGCTTGTGTCCTTGCTCAAGATTTCGTGCATGTATCTCATGACATAATATCCACATTCAACAGTTCCTACCTGTAAATGACACTATAACACAAAACCAAATAACAATGCATATTAGATTATGTGCTAAATTAAATTGTAAATAAATTTATAAATATATTTACCTTTACCGCTTTCCAGAATGTTGTTTTTCTGGTCTTTTTCAAATTCTTCTGAGATTGGAAAATCGTCAAGGCCCTACATTTCCCAAAGTATAGTATAAATTAAAATGAACTAATTTCTTTAGTGATTAAAAATAAAGAAACATAAATATAGTTAGCTTACATATTCGTTACGTATTTAATATCATATCGGGAGCTCGTTCTCAAGGAATCAAGATGGTACACCACATCATCCTATGGATTAATAATTACTAATGACCAATGATCCCTAAATGAAATAAATATGCAAGTAATTAGTATTTTCATACTAATGCAAGTTTAAATTGATAAAAATTATACTTATTCAGGATTATAAGGAGCAGCAACCAATTGATCTTGTTTGGAAGTCATTAATCTACTACAAAGGTTTCGAGCTCTAGTCTCTCGAGTACTATGGCCAGCTGAAATAAGAGATGGATCTACAAAAACGTACTTTGTAACCTTCTTTAAATCAATAATGAGTGAGTATAAGTACCTACAATAAATTGTGAATATATATATCATGAAGAAGTAACATTTAATTGCATACATCAACTTACTACTAACTAAAAAGTGTGAATATATATATATCATGAAGAAGTAACATTTACTTACGTAATATAAGCCACCATTGATAAAGTCTTAACTTTTTGCATGTTGCAAAAATCAATAACATCTTCTCGCAAAACATAACTCTTTCGAGATATACCAAATAACTCAAGAGGTAGTTGAAATGAAAAACTAGACCCATCAACCATTACCCTTTCAGCATATCTAAGAATATACTTCAATTGTATTGGTAGATTTGATGGTTCACTAGTAACTTCCACCTCCTTTGTCATCGGCCTTGAAGATTTTACCTAACACAAGTAAGTAACAATCTAAGAACTCATATACATAAAATTGTTTGCTTACAATCCACCTTCACATTTACCTCATTCTTTGTCATCGGCGTTGTAGCAATCACTTCCTCCTCTTTCACTTCCTCTTTCTCTACGACCTTCTTCTTTGATGTAAGAGATACCAGTGGTACACTAGTAGCAATCCCTTTCTTCTCTTTTACTACATTTTCTAAAACTTTCTCCTAAAACCATCGATATTTTCAAAGCACAAGTAAATGATAGCTTCACTTTCATAAATAATTAATATTGTAACTTTACTTTAGAAACAAACATTTTACCTTCTCTTGGATTTTGCTCTTGGAGCAACTACCATGTTCCGATGTTGGGATGCTTTGAACTTTTTGTTCTAACTCTCGAATACGTTTACGAAGTGCTTCATTTTCATCAATAATTTGTTGGGTTGTATCCACCTTCTTTGACTTTCTTGGCTTTGCTTGATGAAAATAAACAGTAGGTGTAATGAAACCACCCACACCACGTTCTCGTCCGCCATATTCTGGAGTACCCAACGCTTGAGTCAATGCATCATTAGGTGATTCCTCATTGGGTGCTTTATCCAAAATCTCATCCTAAAAAAGATTAAATATGACCAGTAATACGTTAGAAGTATATATTCATGTGATTTGGTGCAAATGTAGCATTGAGAATCTTACTATTTCATTGGCAACTTGTTGTACATCTTCGTTTATGTATCCTCCATCTTTTTTTGTCCGAGCTTTTTTCCACATATTAGCTCGTCCAAAATCTTGTTCTTCGAAAGAACCCTTTTTCTGTATATCATTAAGCACACCATAGTTAAATTTTAGGATATATTTGTAAAATACAATAACATTCTTAATTACCATATTCTTGGCAAGATTAGCATAGCCACGTCTTGACATATTATGAGTATATTTACTCCTCTTTCTTCGATCTTGCTGTTCTCTTCTCAGTTTCTATACAAATTTTACGTAAAAAGATTAAAATAAAAAACATGTGCTTTATACTATGATTGATTTGATTACAAGACAAAAGGTTAATACCTGAAATTCTGAAGACATTCTTGACCTAACAAACTCTTGCCAAACAGGTTTATCAATTATGTGAGCATACAACGAAGGTGGATCTATCAAGAGTTGTAGTTCATCCATAAAAGGGATAATATATTGAGTTGTCAACCAACTCTTGAATTGACGAAATGAAACTCCAGCCGTTTTCATAATGACCTTCTTACTTCGACCATCAACTATGAATGCTCCCTAGACAAACCAAACAATGCGTTCATTTAGAACAACTACAACTAATATATGCATGATTGGCTACCATAGCACAACTACAAGTGTGTCAATGTATGCATGATTGGCTACCATAGCTGCAGGATAGCCACAACATAGTACAACTTAAACTATACAATAAGTGTGTCAATGCATGATTGGCTACCATAGCTACAGGATAGCCACAACATACTACGACTTAAACTATACAATAATTGTATCAATCTATGCATGATTGGCTACCATAGCTGCAGGATAGCCACAACATAGTACAACTTAAACTATACAATAAGTGTGTCAATGCATGATTGGCTACCATAGCTGCATTATAGCCACAACATACTACAACTTAAACTATACAATAAGTGTATCAATCTATACATGATTGGCTACCATAGCTGCAGGATAGCCACAACATAGTGTAATATTTGCACGATTTTAAAAAGAGAAAGGATTATTACATACCTCAACCATGCTGCATATTTTTTCTTTTAATTCAGTCGGCACTACCTTCCAAGATGCATGTGTGATGGGGATATATGATGACGCACACAAGATCCAATGAAAGATTGAAGCTTGTGCCCATTCTCCCCAATAGGTATTCCATTTTCATTGTATTCAACTACTGTTTTCTCCCTCGTACTCTTAATTCTTGTAACATCATGCATCAATGTTAGTCCTCTTGTTTTCTTCTTCTTGTTCTTTGATGCATCAACTTGTTCTAAGTGATCCGTATGTGCATTATCCAAACCTATTTCAACCTCGTCCAATCTAAGTGTTAAGTCCTCACCAGTTGGTAGCTCCATTGTATAAGAATGAATCTGAGAAAAAAAATAAAGTTTAGTTAGCCAAGTATAAGATGCAACATATTCATACAAACTAATAAGTAAAAACCTACCCAAACATTTACTCATTAGCAATCCATGTGCCTTCACAATTAGCTCGTACATATGTTGGAGTATTTTCATCAAAATCAAGTCTAGATTCAATATCTATTGTAGTTTTAGGCATTCCTTGACAATTTAAAACTGTATCTCCAAGTTCGTCATCATTATATTGATCCGCAAAATCTCTTTGTGGTGGAGTAAGAACAATAGACCACCGACTATCACTTGGATCCTCAACAAAAAACACTTGTTTTGCTTGAGTTGCGAATATAAAAGAATCATTCTTATGCCCTACTCTACTTAAGTCAACTAACACAAACCCAAGATCATCAGTTTTGATACCACCACTATTTTCAACCCAATCACATTTAAAAATGGCAACCTTAAATGAATTATAATTAAGTTCCCAAATCTCTTCTATCACACCATAAAAGGACATTTCTCCGATTATAGGATTTTTATCTTTCGAGCTACATACTTGCATTGTTTTTGCAACTAAACTAACTCTACTATTTTGTACAATTTTATTCTTGTCATGCGACTTTGTGTGGTAGTGGCATCCATTAATAGCATAACTATTGTAAGTAGTAACAACTGGATGAGGGCCATGAGCAATTCACCGCAAGTTATCTGAAACCTCAACATCTTCTGTTGCAAGTTCTGTTTCAACCTGAGTGACAGCGACTGAAAGAATTAGAATATAAATGAGAACGGATAATGTTAAATAACTAATTTCAAGTTATACCTTCTCTCGTAACCAAGATATGAAGGTTCGATTGTGTTCATCTTGAATCCATTTCTGATTTTTTTGATCTACTTCAGTGTTGTTGTTGCAATGCAATCAAATGTTTCCTTATGAAGTACAACAAGAATGTAATTACTTTTAGTTTCATGAATTTCAATGAAATAAATGGATTATAGACAGAAGAACTTACTCTATATATGGTTGCACATCAACGGTATTCTCCAAAACATATCGATGAGCTTGATATAACAGCTCTCGTTCAGGTATGCTAGTAACTCCACTTGACAATGGTCTACCAAGTTCTGAATAGTCAGAATTGTCTCTTAACTTTTGACAACCAAGTCCAATAGGATCTACTCCACATAAAAATTCTGAACAAAATTCAACAGCTTCTTCTAATATATAACCTTCAGCAATACAACCCTCTAGACAATTTCGATTTCTCACAGCATTTTTTATAACCTTCATGAACCTTTCAAATGGATACATCCATCGCAAATAAATGGGCCCACAAAGTTTTACTTCTCTAACAAGGTGTACAATGAGATGGACCATTATCGTGAAGAATGAAGGAGGGAAGTACTTCTCTAGTAAACATAATGTAATCACAATGTCTTCTTGCAGCTTCTCTACTTGTGTAACATCTATAACTTTGTTACATATAGAATTAAAAAAAAGACACAAACAAGTTATAGCATATCGAACATGTTTTGGAAGCACAGATCTGATGGCAACAGGGAGAAATTGTTGTAAGAGGACATGACAATCATGAGATTTTAGACCAATCAGTTTTGAATCTTCTATTGACATAAGATTCGTGACATTGGATGAGTAACCCCGAGGAACTTTCATTTTTGATAACGACTTCAAAAGAAACCGCTTTTCTTTCTTAGTAAGTGTATAACAAGCAGGGGGAATGAAAATTTTTTTCTCCCCATTAATAGGAGTAAGCTCAGGTCGAATCTTCAAATCAGCTAAATCACGTCTAACATTCAAACCGTCCTTAGTTTTTCCTGGAATATCGAGAAGTGTACCTAAAATATTCATACAAACATTTTTCTCAATATGCATCACATCTAAACAATGTCTAACATGAAGATGCTTCCAATAGGGGAGCTCAAAAAAAGCAGACTTCCTATTCCAACAACTCTTGGTGCTTCCTTTAGAGTGTTTTTTTTTTTTTGTTTATTTTTCCTCTTTGAAAGTCAAGATCTTTAGTTTTTTCAAATACAACCTCCCCAGAAAAAGGTTCAGGAATACTTCCAAGTTCTCGCTGACCATTAAACGATTTCTTTTGACGACGAAAAGGATGATTATGTTGTAGAAATTTTCGATGCCCAAGGTATGTCATTTTTTTTCCATATTTCAATCGTATTGAAGATGTGTTATCTTTACAAATTGGACATGCCTTATACCCTTTCACACTACATCCACTAAGGTTTCCATAGGCTGGAAAATCATTAATCGTCCATAGTAAAACTGTTCTTAGGTTGAATAGTTCCTCATTATAGATATCATAACATTGCACACCACTTTCCCACAAAAGTTTTAAATCATCAATCAATGGTTCTAAGTATATCCCAATGTCATCTCCTGGTTGCTTTGGACCTGAAATCAAAATTGATAACATCATGAACTTTCGTTTCATACATAACCATGGGGGAAGATTATAAATCACCATCACAACTGGCCAACAATTGTACTTGGAGCTCATATCACTATAAGGATTTATTCCATCAGTTGACAATGCTAAATGAAGATTCCTGAGTTCAGAACTACAATTTGGTCACATGGTGTCGACTAACTTCCAAGCTGGAGAGTTAGCAGGGTGTAAACCCGATATTTTCTTGGTTTAATTTCTTTAAATGTGGAAAAAAAATGGAAATTAAGTGTAAATATAAATATATATATTTATATATTAAATAGTTTTATTAAATTAATTAAAGAAAAGAAAGAAAAGAAAGGACAAAAAGAAGAAAAGGAGAAGAAAATTTCATTTTCTCTTTTCTTCTTCTTCTTCTCTTCCCTTCACCGCCAAGTTTGAAGACATCCAAGTTTCCTTTAATTTTTTTTTTCTTTTTCCTTCTTCAATTTGCAGAGAACTTCTAAGAGAGAGTTTGGAAGAAGAAGAGAAATTTTACTAGAATTTTTAGGTTGAAGAAGAGGAGAAGAACTCAAGCAAAGTGTATCAATGGCTGAATTTTAGTTCATTCTGCACATCACTGGTTTTTAATTCGGTTTGAACTCTTCAAAAGGAATTAAGAGGTGAGATTTACATTTACTGAAAGTCAACTCATTTTTAAACAAACTTTATGAAGAATGTTGGAGCAAATTCGGATATTCATTTGGTGCTTTTTGATGAAGAAAACAGGGCAGTTGGTTTTCACTCGAAATCAGGAGGTCTCTGATTTTTCTTGTATTTCAGAGTGTATCGGTGGAGTTAGAATCTCTATTTGGTATGGTTGGAAATCTTATTCAATTTACTACAACTTTCATGAAGACACTGTAAACCAAAAATGACTAAAAGTTGGTTAAATTGTAGGAACAAGTTAAAGAGGTCGTGTGCGCGCGATTCTGGAAGTGGTTCTGTTTTGAGGGTTATATGTGTTTATGCACGGGGAATCAGATTTATATGTCTTCAGGTAAGTTTTAGAGGATCTCAAAATGAAGAGTTTGATATAAAGAACACTCATTTTGGTTAAGTATTGAGAAAGTTATAGTTCTTTGAAGTTTATGTTAGAAATCTGGAAATTTTCACTACAAGAAATATGGGCTTTGATGTCGGTTGGAAAAAATGAAAACGGATCTTTAATGTCGTTTTTCAAAACGCGGATGTTTAATGTCGGTTTTAAACCGACATCAAAGAAAGAGCTTTAATGTCGGTTTTAAACCGACATTAAAGCTATAGTTAATTTCTTTAATTATTTTTTAATTTTGTTAAATTAAATCAATAAAATTAGAAGTCAAATTAAAACTCATTTGCTCTTCCTATTTCTCGATTTCTTCTCAGCCCTTAGTTCACTCTCTCACGCCTTTCTTCCCTCTCTTCTCAATCTCACATTAGGGTTTAGGGTCGAATCACCGCTCTATTTTCTCTTCTTCTTCGATAGTTCTGTCACTTGTAATCGAAGAACTCTGGTACCGGTTATCGTTAAACGACGAATGATTTGGTGTAAATCTACACCTTGTCGGAATGAGAGCATTTTTTGGCGACGATGGCATGGAAGACGACGCATAAACCACATCTCTATCTCTTCCGTCGTTGTCCTTTTCATCTTTCTCTAAATCTTCCGCTTCATTTCCGACACCAGATTCAGAGATCCATCTAATTTCACATTTTCCTCGAAAGAGCATCGCTGACCTAAAGTTTAATTTGGTGAAGTTTCTGATTTCCCATTTGTCTCTCTTTTTAGTTTTATTTACTTTGTATGGTTTGAAATTTTGGGGGGTTTTTTGCTCAAGGGATTGTTTTAGCTAACTGCATATTGTATTTAACTCTTTGTCAGATTCAGAGTAGTTGAAATGTGAAGTACAGTAGAAAAATTCTTTGGGTTGTGAAAAATTCTAGTGAGTTTCCTTCACTTTTTTTGTAAGATAAGAAGCTAGTTGCAACTCCAGTTATATTTCTGTTTAGGCCGTTCTTTCATGTCCAGTGCTGCGGAGTCCTTTTCTTTCTTTTTTTTTTTTTTTTATTTCATTTGTAGGAATGCCTTTAGTCTATTATCTGGCACCTCTGTATCTGCACTGTTTGATATTTCTCTCTAGTAGTAAAATTGTTAGCTCTCTTTGCTCGTGGACATAGCTAACACACTGTTAATGACACGTAAATCTTTGTGTCGATCTTTACGGTTTTTCACTCTCTTTGCTTGTTCTTGTTTCTGTCATAACATTATTAGCTATATATCTCTCCTTCTGATCTACTGTTTGCAAGCTGTGTAGTGGCCGTGGAAATTTTGATAATGCTTTCATCTATATGAACTGGTTCTGATTCTAATCTCACTTACTTGCAGATAACTTCTGCTGTTTCTCAATCAGCCACTCCCACAATTTCGAGGGGTAGCCAATGCTTCAGAGTCTCTACGAGGTGTGTGACTGAACCAAATAATGTTGGAAACTATGATTTATTTTCAATGAGAAATGAGCCTTTGTTCTTTTATTTTCTCACGATCAGTATTTTTAAGATCACCTGAAAATCTCTAGTTTGGAACCACGACTTTAAAATCTCAAATTATGTGACCCAACCATAATTTGAGATTTTAAGACTGGCATTATACATCAAAAGAGGGATAGCCTCCATGAAAAGAAGAGTTATGCCAAGTTTGTCTTAATTCTCAAAAATATGAAAGTTTTTTCTTTTCATTCTAATTATTTGTGCCATATTTTGTATTTGAACTCCATGGTTCATGGCTGTTCTTCCTTCATCAGGGGATGAATTCTACTTTAACAAGGAAACTTGTATAGAAATATTGCACTGTTCTTAACCCTTCTTGCCTATTGTGTCACTCTTTCAACAAGTTGTTGTTCGTCTCTGGCAACTAATTTTTGCTTTTGCCTGTTTCCTTCCTCATTTATTCTTTTGTTAGAAATATGTTTATAATTTTATCATTTATTCACAACTTATTTATTTCTTAATTGAAATCAGGCCGCACTATACATTAAATTTACAGAGTATTGCACTCAGTGGGCAACTGTTTCCAAACCCCACCATGTTTCCAATATCAAATGCAGGAGAAACTATTATCGACTCTGGGACAACTTTGGCATACCTTGTGGAAGAAGTTTACGATTGGATTGTCAGTGTGGTAAGTTTGTTTGTGTTCCTGTATGTCTCTTAGGGTTAGGTTTGATTTCTTTGGAGTGGTTGGGGTTCCATGCTTGCTTGCAATAAACTTCATGATTGTAATATATGATTATTGGAAGGATGATTCAACTAAACTGATATCAGTTGGCGTTGATTCAACATGATTACCCTTTTTGCAATAGTTTGTGGAAAGGTGATATTCTGCCGATTAATATGATTTTGTCATGATAGCTGGTTGCAACTCCAGTTATATTTCTGTTTAGGTCGTTCTTTCATGTCCAGTGCTGCGGAGTCCTTTTTTTTTTTTTATTTCATTTTTATTGTAATATATGATTATTGGAAGAATGTCTCTACGAGGTGTGTGACTGAACCAAATAATGTTGGAAACTATGATTTATTTTCGATGAGAAATGAGCCTTTGTTCTTTTATTTTTTCAGGAACTAACTGATTACGTGTTTTTATCTTTAGTGTAGCAGAAATATTTCCTGTCCTCAGTTTTAATTTTGAGGGCATTGCATCCATGGTGGTGACTCCTGAAGAATATCTTCAGTTTGACTCCATAGTAAGCTGCTATAATTTTGCTTGCACATCATGCCAAATATTTTCATTCATGCATCCTGTCTTCTTTGAGACTTGTATGTTGAATTATGGCATTTGTATAATGCAAAACAATTTATCTTGCAGGAACCAGCTTTATGGTGCATCGGTTTTCAGAAAGCTGAGGATGGATTGAACATTTTGGGAGGTTAAATTCTGAATTTAATCTCAAATTTCCTGTAACAAAAAATAATAAAGAGTCTCAATAGCCTCAGATTTCTATTATTTTTCTCAAATTTAATTTCAAACTAAAAAATCACCACCACCAAATGAAATTGACTAAGTTGTGGTTTTGTGCCATGAAATGATAATGAAATAGTAACCACAATCGAACATACCATCATTTTCAATGAACTTCATCTTCATTTTCAATGACGACCACCCTTTCATTTTGTAGATCTTGTTTTGAAAGATAAAATCATTGTCTATGACTTAGCTCGACAAAGGATAGGATGGGCGAATTATGACTGTAAGTTTGACCAAGTTGTAATGCATGAAGTATTTCCCTCCAAATCATTTCTGAATCAAGACAACTGCTGTTTTACAGGTTCGTCGTCCGTAAATGTTTCTGTAACATCTGGAAAGGATGTTTTCATCAACGAAGAACAGCTGAGTGTAAGCAGCTCCTCAAGAAAGCATTTCTATCAGCTGCTCAACATTGTTATTGTACTACTAATACATTTAAAACTGTTCTGAAGTCCATTTTTGATCATAATCCATTTTTGATCATAATCCATTTTCAACATTGTTATTGTACTACTAATACATTTAAAAATGCAGGCACCTCTTTCTTTGAGCTCCTTGTTCAGTCGTGACCCATTAAAGGGTCTTCTCTTAGGTGAAAGCTGTACATTTTGAAATTTTAGTTCGATCTCTGGTAAGGGTTGTGTTTCTATAGGAAATGGGTTGTCAATAGCCTCCTTTAAATTTGAGGTAGAATTAGAGATTGAGAGAGTTGACATTGCTGTATGCATGATCTATTCATCACATAGAGTCTGATAGATTAATATGTTGTGGCAACATCTCTGCTTGAGGCCAGTAATTTATTGGTTCTCAAGGTATTTCATACTTCACAGACTTCTTATTGACTAAAATTTATGATGTAGTAAATCATGCTCATTTATCTGTTTGTTTTTGTCAGGAGTCATCTTCTATACATTCGAATGCAAATTTAGGTGTTCATGGACAAGGATACTTGAATCTTACTGGACCAGGAAATCTTATTGAAGCACAACGTCTTATACTATCATTGTTTTTCAGTATCTATGTAAGCTGAATTAACTTTCTTTACTGTTTAGAATTCGCTTAAACCGTACATATAAGAGCATGCACATTTTTTTTATTGTTTGTTTGTACCAAGTGTTGAATATCTACTTGATAATATTAAGGTTGGGCCTAAGTCATTCCTCCGAGGACCTTTGGACGATTCAAAAGCCAATAAGACGTAAGTTTTCTAATGTATGATCGTAGATCAGTAATTTCGTTTTTGTTTCCCTAACTTTTCTATAAATTTGCAGGAGACCACGACTCTACTGTGAACTTTCTGATTGTCCAGCGGAACTACTTCACCCCCCTGAAGATTGTAACGTGAATTCCACATTGCCCTTCACTCTTCAGGTGTCTCATTAGCCAGATTGACCACTAAGTAGTTATCTTGTGTGGAGAATATTATTTTTGAGATTTATTCATTACACTGAACATGCTTTTCATTGTCTAATCTGATATTTGTTTGCTTGGCTTGTTTCTGCAGATTTGTCGAGTTGAAGATCTAACAGTTGAAGGCACCATAACTGGATCTGTTATTCACTTTCACTGAATCAGGGATATATTTGTTTACCTATCTTGTGCAATCAGTGCTTCTGGTCTTGGTATGCATTTTTTCTTCCAATTATTTTGTTCTTACTTTTCATCCTTTTCTGCAATTTCAGTACTTCAAACAGCTTTGTTATTCATATAAATGGTTTATTTGGATATTGTTTGTAGATAATTGAAGTGATATCGGGTTGAAAGCTAAGCAATTGTGTAGAAATGGTCAAGCGACCGTTGAAAATTGAAGACTGAGAAGGCATTTAGGATTTTTAATTATTTAATTCTTGTATTAGAATCTTTTTTCATGTACTATTGTAGAATGTATATATAAACATAATATTAATATTTTATTTTGTGTATTCAAATGTAAAAGACAAATGTTATAGTTTCTAACATAATATGAATTTCATTGATTTGTTGGCGTGTGAAAAACATATTTATCTACATTGACCCAATGTCGGTCTATAGGACAATAATGTAACAATTAAATAAAAATAAATTTGTAAATGAATAAAAAAACTAGGCTTTAATGTCGGTTTTAAACCGACATATCAGAGTTCAACCGACATTAAAGAGCTTCAATAACACTATCAAAGATGTCGGTTGAAAACTGACAAACCGACATTAAAGAGGGCTTTAATGTCGTTTTTAAACCGACATTAAAGTCCAACCGACATTAAAGGGCTTCAATAACACCATCAAAGATGTCGGTTGAAAACTGACATTAAAGGCCTTTAATGTCGTTTTTAAACCGACATTAAAGAGGCCTTTAATGTCGTTTTTAAACCGACATTAAAGCCCAACCGACATTAAAGACCTTTAATAACGCTCACAAAGATGTCGGTTGCCAAGTGACATTAAAGGCCTTTAATGTCGGTTTTAAACCGACATTAAAGGCCAAAATTCTTGTAGTGTTTAGAGAATTGTTGAAATAGGATTTTATTTCTTAAGCTTTGTTTTCGTGAGCGTCATCTTTGGTGCGACATGTTATGTATATCTTTAGGAAACCAGAATGTTTAAGGTTTTAATACTCGGATGGGTTGTTGGCAGGCCGAGAAGAATTAAACCAAGCTTATAGACCAAGGATCTAGCCCAAGACTGTGAGTGACAAAACCAACTTTGAAATATTTTCCATAACTGTTATTATGATTGAATGCGATAAATGTTTATTTAAGAAGCCATGAAAGGTATTTGAATTTCATGACTATTTTCAAATATACATTTGGAGACTAGATTTCTTAAAGAAATTTATGCTAGCACGTAGATATTAAATGTTTGGAAAGTATTTAAACCACAATATTTTAAGCAAAGCATGAATTAGTATGAAGTTTTGTTTTAAGAACTACAATTTTCCACGAAAGAGCTGAGTAAAGTTCGAGCTTTGTGTAAAATTTATAAGCAGGCATGTTTTAATATTTTATGATGATTTATGAAATTTTCATTAACTACATGACTGAGATCTTGAGCCTGAGGCTAGAGATTACCGTGTGCACACTGGTTAGATTTCGTTGTTGACGTTGAGTGTACTCCGTAACAACGATGCTGTCGTGAGTGCTGGGCGGGCCCCACTACGACAAAGACGATGGGAGTGCTGGGCGGGCCCCACTACATCGTAGTGCTTGTAAACGTTGTGGTACTAGGTGTACCCTACACAACGTAGATTCGTCATGTTAGTTAAAATGCTTCGATATACTTGATATGCCTTGCTAGATTTCAATGATGAACATGCTGAGTATTTAAGGAAGCTATTCTTACTATTACACATTTACATTTACGACTTGTATAAACAGATTTATATGTGTAAAGTTTTCACGTGCTCTTATCTTTAAATTCATAGTTTTAAACTGAGTCACTCACTGAGCTTCATAGCTCACCCTTTCCAAAATGTTTTACCCATTTTCCAGGTAGAGATCGACTTCCCGGTGCCTGATAGACTGCCTTAGTCTGCGGAAGCTTCATTATCGATTGCCAGTACGTGTTTTGAGTTGGGCATAAAGTCTGTTGTGTTGTGATGTATTCACACCCTTGTATGTTATAGATACTCCACAGTTTGTATAAGCTTTAGGAGCTGTAGTTGTGTAAATTTTGTTGGTTATATTTTGATTAAGGTGTCTTTAGGTTTACTCGTGAAATTGGTAAATTTTGAGGTACACTTCATGTATGTTTTTGACTAGCTGTGTTTGACTAGCCTAGGATCCGATGTGTTTTGTGGCATGTACAATAGTTTATATACTAGATTGGCAAGTTCATCACATGAAAGTTTTAAGCAGAGTCGACAGATACAGGTACAGAATAACGTTGTTCGTCGGCTTCACACCATCTTTCGGTCTAAGGTAGCAGGTAGTCCGGGAGGGGGTGTGACAACTTGGTATCAGAGCAGTTTGCTCCATGGGAATTTAGGTAGAGCGGTTAGCTCTAAGAAGAAACTGGAAAGTAAATAATTGAACGTCAAGTTAGCTTAAAGGGAACTAGTGGAGTATGGTCTAGGTAAGGGTAGAAGTGAGTCCAATTATTATTAATACGTGAGTAGACATTTAGTATCATGCATTTGAGTTAAGTATTTATAGTATGTCTAATGTGTTGACATATTATAGGAGTCATGCCACCACGTACTGGTAGACGACGCCGGCAGAATCAGGACGGGATGCAAGGTCCTACCGAAGGTCCATCTGTAGGGGAATCTAGTACCCTAGGAGTTCGAGGTGGTGCAGGAAACGAGCAGTTTGCGAGAACAACACAGGAAATAGGAAGGACAAATAGAGCAGAGCCTAGTGATCCAGAAAAGGCATACGGAATTGAACGGCTGAAGAAGTTAGGGGCTACAGTGTTTGAAGGTTCCACAGATCCAGCTGATGCAGAGAACTGGTTGAATATGCTTGAAAAGTGTTTTGATGTGATGAATTGTCCTGAGGAGCGAAAGGTTAGATTGGCCACATTTTTGTTGCAAAAAGAGGCTGAAGGATGGTGGAAATCTATATTAGCAAGACGCAGTGATGCACGTGCTTTAGACTGGCAGACTTTTAGAGGCATATTCGAAGATAAGTATTATCCCAACACATACTGCGAAGCCAAGAGGGATGAATTTCTGGGGTTGAAACAAGGATCACTTTCAGTGGCTGAGTATGAGAGGAAGTATACCGAGCTTTCACGGTATGCTGACGTTATTATAGCTTCTGAGAGTGACAGGTGCCGAAGGTTTGAAAGAGGGTTGCGTTTTGAAATACGTACCCCAGTTACAGCCATTGCTAAGTGGACGAATTTCTCTCAGTTAGTGGAGACTGCCCTTCGTGTGGAGCAGAGTATAACAGAAGAGAAATCGGCAGTGGAGCTTAGTCGTGGGACTTCAACAGCTAGTGGATTTAGAGGCCGTGAGCAGCGGAGGTTCATGCCTGGGATAAATATTTCAAGCCGTCAAGATTTTAAGAATCGCTCTGGAGGCCAAGCATCGAGGAACGTGAGTTATGGTAGTGTTTTTCAGAGACAGAGCCAGAGAATACCTAGTCAACCCATTAGATCAACAGTAAGATCGCAACCAGGTCAGGAGTCCATTGCTAGTACCGTCAGGCGAATACCATGCACGAGTTGTGGCAGGAACCATCGGGGTCAGTGTTTGGTAGGTGCCGGTGTATGTTACCAGTGCGGACAGCCAGGACATTTCAAGAAAGATTGTCCGCAGTTGAACATGACAGTTCAGAGAGATCAGGGAGTTGGGTCCCAGACAATTGAGCAATCGAGAGTTTCAGTGGTTCCAACAGAGGGCACCAGTGGTGCAAGGCAAAAGGGAGTTGTTGGAAGACCGAGGCAACAGGGAAAAGTCTATGCTATGACTCAACAAGAAGTAGAGGATGCACCAGACGTTATTACTGGTACGATTCTTATTTGTAATGTACCTGCAGATGTTTTATTTGATCCAGGTGCTACGCATTCCTTTGTTTCTAGTATATTTCTGACTAAGTTGAATAGGATGCTAGAGCCTTTATCTGAGGGGTTAGCTATATTACTCCAGTTGGTGACGTTTTACTTGTTAATGAGGTGTTACGTAATTGTGAAGTTTTAGTATAAGGTATCAGTTTGCTAGTGGACTTGCTACCACTAGAGTTGCAGAGGTTAGATGTAATTTTGGGAATGGATTTCTTATTTGCTCATTATGCATCTATGGATTGCCATAGGAAGGAAGTGGTTTTCAGAAAACCAGGCTTTGCTGAAGTTGTTTTTAGAGGTATGAGGAAGGCCGTTTCTAGAAGTCTAATCTCAGTTTTGAAAGCTGAGAAATTACTGAGGAAGGGTTGCACAGCGTTTCTTGCACACATCGTAGTAGTGCAGAGAGAAAAACTAAAGCCAGAAGATGTTCCTGTGGTGAAAGAGTTTCTTGATGTATTTCCAGATGATCTGTCAGGTTTGCCACCTGATAGAGAGATTGAGTTCACCATTGAATTATTACCAGGAACAGCACCTATTTCACAGGCCCCGTATAGAATGGCTCCAAGCGAGCTAAAAGAATTGAAGATGCAGTTACAAGAACTAGTTGACAAGGGATACATCAGGCCTAGTGTTTTGCCGTGGGGAGCATCAGTGCTTTTTGTGAAAAAGAAAGATGGTACCCTCAGATTATGTATTGACTATAGACAGTTAAACAAGGTTACAATACGTAACAAGTATCCTTTACCACGCATCGATGACTTATTTGATCAACTAAGGGGAGTAACGTTGTTCTCTAAGATTGACTTAAGGTCAGGATACCACCAGCTAAAGGTTAGAGAATCAGATATTGCTAAGACAGCATTTAGAACGAGGTATGGGCATTATGAGTTTCGAGTTATGCCATTCGGTTTAACGAATGCGCCAGCGGTTTTCATGGATCTCATGAATAGGATCTTCCATCGGTATTTAGATCAGTTTGTGATTGTGTTCATTGATGATATATTAGTTTACTCAGTTGACAGAGAATCTCATGAGGAACATCTGAGGATTGTTCTACAGACTCTACGTGAAAAACAGTTATACGCTAAGTTCAGCAAATGTGAGTTTTGGTTGGAACAAGTAGTATTTTTGGGGCATGTAGTTACAGCAAAAGGAGTTAGTGTCAATCCACAAAAAGTAGAAGCGGTTGTCAATTGGGAAAGACCAATTAGTGCGACAGAAGTACGTAGTTTCCTGGGTTTGGCAGGATACTATAGGCGTTTTATTGAGGATTTCTCTCGATTGGCATTGCCTTTGACCGCTTTGACAAGGAAGAATGTTAAGTTTGAGTGGTCAGATAAATGCGAGCAAAGTTTTCAGGAATTGAAGAAAAGACTAGTTACAGCACCTATTTTGGCACTTCCTGTAACAGGGAAGGACTATGTGATTTATTGTGATGCTTCAAGGCTAGGATTAGGTTGTGTGCTTATGCAAGATGGGAATGTAATAGCTTATGCTTCAAGGCAGTTGAAGGAGCATGAGTGTAATTACCCTACCCATGATCTTGAGCTAGCAGCAGTTGTTTTAGCACTAAAAATCTGGAGACACTATTTGTTCGGGGAAAAGTGCCATATTTTCACAGATCATAAAAGTCTGAAGTATATTTTTGATCAAAAAGAGCTAAATCTGAGACAAAGGCGATGGCTAGAACTGATTAAAGATTATGATTGTACTATAGAGTATCATCCAGGTAAGGCCAACGTAGTAGCAGATGCATTAAGCAGGAAGTCAAGATTTCCGAAGAGTGTCTTGTGTGGTATTCGAGTAGCTTTGTTGAATGAGTTAAGAGGTTCCAAGGCAGTAGTAACTACAGAGGATTCAGGAAGTCTCTTAGCTCAATTTCAGGTTCGGTCTTCTCTAGTAACTGAGATTGTAAGAAGACAGTCAGAAGACAGTAATTTACAGAAGAAGTTTGAGAAATCCAAGAAAGGCTTAGAGGTGGAGTTTGAGCTGAGAACAGATGGAGCCATTGTTAAACAAGGAAGATTATGTGTTCCGAATATCAGTGAGCTTAAGAATGCTATTCTAGAAGAAGCTCACAGTTCAGCTTACGCTATGCATCCAGGTAGCACCAAGATGTACAGAACTTTAAAGAAGACTTATTGGTGGTCTGGAATGAAGCAAGAGATAGCTGAATATGTTGATAGATGTTTGATTTGTCAACAGGTTAAACCAGTAAGACAGAGGCCAGGAGGATTTCTTAATTCTTTGCCAGTGCCAGAGTGGAAATGGGAGCATATTACTATGGATTTTCTATTTGGATTACCTCGTACATCCAGTGGACATGATGGTATATGGGTAATAGTAGACAGACTCACCAAGACGACACGATTTATACCGATTAAAATGACATCTACGTTAGACCATCTAGCGAGATTATATGTTGATAAGATTGTGAGTCAGTATGGAGTACCAGTGTCCATAGTTTCAGATAGGGATCCGAGGTTTACTTCTAAATTTTGGCCTAGTTTACAGAAAGCAATGGGAACAGGGCTAAAGTTTAGTACATCATTTCATCCCCAAGCAGATGGTCAGTCCGAGAGGACCATCCAAACTTTAGAGGACATGTTGAGAGCATGTGTCCTACAACTTAAAGGAAGTTGGGATACCCACTTGCCACTTATGGAGTTTGCTTATAATAATAACTATCAGTCTAGTATCGGTATGGCACCATATGAAGCCTTATACGGGAGACCATGCAGAACTCCTGTGTGCTGGAATGAAGTGGGAGAGCGGAAGTTAGTAGGTCCTGAGTTGGTTCAGATTACGACAAACAATATTAAGTTGATCAGAGAAAATCTGAGGAAACCCAAGATCGACAGAAAAGTTATGCGGATAAGCGACGAAGAAACCTAGAATTCCAAGTTGGAGATCAAGTTTTCTTGAAATTATCTCCATGGCGAGGTGTTATTCGTTTCGGAAGAAAAGGTAAGTTAAGTCCTAGATATATTGGGCCATATCAGATAACGGAACGAGTGGGACCAGCAGCGTATAGACTTGAGTTGCCAATAGAACTTGCACGAATACATGATGTTTTCCATGTATCCATGTTAAGAAAATATATACCAGATCCATCGCATGTGTTGCAAGATCAACCAGTTGAATTAAAAGAAGATTTGAGTTATGTTGAAGAACCAGTTCAGATTCTCGACAGAAAGGAACAAGTTTTGAGAAACAAAACGATTCCACTCATAAAAGTTTTGTGGAGACATCATGGAGCGGAGGAGGCAACTTGGGAACCAGAATATCAGATGAAGAAGAGCTATCCGATACTTTTCAGTTAAGGACATTCTAAATTTCGAGGACGAAATTTTCTAAAGGGAAGGTAAGTTGTAAACCCGATATTTTCTTGGTTTAATTTCTTTAAATGTGGAAAAAAAATGGAAATTAAGTGTAAATATAAATATATATATTTATATATTAAATAGTTTTATTAAATTAATTAAAGAAAAGAAAGAAAAGAAAGGACAAAAAGAAGAAAAGGAGAAGAAAATTTCATTTTCTCTTTTCTTCTTCTTCTTCTCTTCCCTTCACCGCCAAGTTTGAAGACATCCAAGTTTCCTTTATTTTTTTTCTTTTCTTTTTCCTTCTTCAATTTGCAGAGAACTTCTAAGAGAGAGTTTGGAAGAAGAAGAGAAATTTTACTAGAATTTTTAGGTTGAAGAAGAGGAGAAGAACTCAAGCAAAGTGTATCAATGGCTGAATTTTAGTTCATTCTGCACATCACTGGTTTTTAATTCGGTTTGAACTCTTCAAAAGGAATTAAGAGGTGCGATTTACATTTACTGAAAGTTAACTCATTTTTAAACAAACTTTATGAAGAATGTTGGAGCAAATTCGGATATTCATTTGGTGCTTTTTGATGAAGAAAACAGGGCAGTTGGTTTTCACTCGAAATCAGGAGGTCTCTGGTTTTTCTTGTATTTCAGAGTGTATCGGTGGAGTTAGAATCTCTATTTGGTATGGTTGGAAAGCTTATTCAATTTACTACAACTCTCATGAAGACACTGTAAACCAAAAATGACTAAAACTTGGTTAAATTGAAGGAACAAGTTAAAGAGGTCGTGTGCGCGCGATTCTGGAAGTGGTTCTGTTTTGAGGGTTATATGTGTTTATGCACGGGGAATCAGATTTATATGTCTTCAGGTAAGTTTTAGAGGATCTCAAAATGAAGAGTTTGATATAAAGAACACTCATTTTGGTTAAGTATTGAGAAATTTATAGTTCTTTGAAATTTATGTTAGAAATCTGGAAATTTTAGAGAATTGTTGAAATAGGATTTTATTTCTTAAGCTTTGTTTTCGTGAGCGTCATCTTTGGTGCGACATGTTATGTATATCTTTAGGAAACCAGAATGTTTAAGGTTTTAATACTCGGTTGGGTTGTTGGCAGGCCGAGAAGAATTAAACCGAGCTTATAGACCAAGGATCTAGCCCAAGACTGTGAGTGACAAAACCAACTTTGAAATATTTTCCATAACTGTTATTATGATTGAATGCGATAAATGTTTATTTAAGAAGCCATGAAAGGTATTTGAATTTCATGACTATTTTCAAATATACATTTGGAGACTAGATTTCTTAAAGAAATTTATGCTAGCACGTAGATATTAAATGTTTGGAAAGTATTTAAACCACAATATTTTAAGCAAAGCATGAATTAGTATGAAGTTTTGTTTTAAGAACTACAATTTTCCACGAAAGAGCTGAGTAAAGTTCGAGCTTTGTGTAAAATTTATAAGCAGGCATGTTTTAATATTTTATGATGATTTATGAAATTTTCATTAACTACATGACTGAGATCTTGAGCCTGAGGCTAGAGATTACCGTGTGCACACTGGTTAGATTTCGTTGTTGACGTTGAGTGTACTCCGTAACAACGATGCTGTCGTGAGTGCTGGGCGGGCCCCACTACGACAAAGACGATGGGAGTGCTGGGCGGGCCCCACTACATCGTAGTGCTTGTAAACGTTGTGGTACTAGGTGTACCCTACACAACGTAGATTCGTCATGTTAGTTAAAATGCTTCGATATACTTGATATGCCTTGCTAGATTTCAATGATGAACATGCTGAGTATTTAAGGAAGCTATTCTTACTATTACACATTTACATTTACGACTTGTATAAACAGATTTATATGTGTAAAGTTTTCACGTGCTCTTATCTTTAAATTCATAGTTTTAAACTGAGTCACTCACTGAGCTTCATAGCTCACCCTTTCCAAAATGTTTTACCCATTTTCCAGGTAGAGATCGACTTCCCGGTGCCTGATAGACTGCCTTAGTCTGCGGAAGCTTCATTATCGATTGCCAGTACGTGTTTTGAGTTGGGCATAAAGTCTGTTGTGTTGTGATGTATTCACACCCTTGTATGTTATAGATACTCCACAGTTTGTATAAGCTTTAGGAGCTGTAGTTGTGTAAATTTTGTTGGTTATATTTTGATTAAGGTGTCTTTAGGTTTACTCGTGAAATTGGTAAATTTTGAGGTACACTTCATGTATGTTTTTGACTAGCTGTGTTTGACTAGCCTAGGATCAGATGTGTTTTGTGGCATGTACAATAGTTTATATACTAGATTGGCAAGTTCATCACATGAAAGTTTTAAGCAGAGTCGACAGATACAGGTACAGAATAACGTTGTTCGTCGGCTTCACACCATCTTTCGGTCTAAGGTAGCAGGTAGTCCGGGAGGGGGTGTGACACAGGGTGCCTTAATTTATCATCAATTTCTCTTTCAGTAGCATGCCAAGTTTAGTTTTTAGCACATTCAACACTTCTAAACATCTGTTGAAATCGTGGAATAGGTGGAAAGTACTATACCATATTTCCACCTAGACTCACCGCATTCAGGACACACAATTGCGTTGGCATATTCCTTTCGATACAAGCAACAATCATTAGGGCATGCATGAATCTTTTCATATTCCATTCCCAATGCACCTAACATTTTATTTGCTTCATACATTGATGTAGGGAGGTCATTAGGAGAAGGTAAGATATATTTTAACGCTTTCAGTAGTTCTAAGAAACTAATGTTACTCCATCCATGTCTAACTTTTAAGTTATATAACTTCACTAATGTAGACAACTTGGTGAATTTTTTGCATCTTCGTATAACGGCTTTTCAACATCATTAAGCAATTTCTCAAAACCACTTGGATCCTTTGAATATTGCTCATGAGCAATTTCAACCATTTCTTTGATATTTCCAACATCACTCTCCTCATACATACACTTAGAGGATTCTCCATGAAAGGATGAATTAGGAAGATCTTCACCATGCCAAAACCAAGTCTTATAACTTTCATCAATGCCATTAAAATATAAATGATCTCTTATATCATTGGCTTTATGTTTTTGACAATTTCCACACTTTAAACAAGGGCAACGTATAGAAGTATTAGTTGTATTGGAAAATCCAAATCTGATGAAGTTCTCTACACCCAACTCAAACTCTTTAGATAATCTACTCTTTGACATCCATGATTTATCCATACTTATACTATGATGATCTTGGATCTACAAAAAAAAATTATAATATTCAAAATCAGGTAACTCATGCAACTTACTATCATATCAACAAACAAATCCTAATCTAGCCTAAGTGTTCTACTACTCGAAATCAAGCTCAAATTAACAAGTGTTGTAATGGTTTGGTTTATTTTCTTAAGAAAATAAGTTCCAATTAAATAAACAAAAAGAACCAATTCAAACCAAAAGTGGAGATAAAAATAAAAACGAAATTATAAAAATAAACATATCAAAAGCCAAGAACCAATTCATCCTTATTACTTCCAACACCACCTATTAATCTAAGTTTCTAATGCAAGATTCGTTAAACAAGGCATTTATGTCTACTTTTAAGTTGGTATTATATAACTATTGATATATTTTAAATCTAGAAAAGTTTACAATACCCACCAATTATCAGAAATTCAAGATGATCCAAAAAATAAAATAGTCACGTCCGATGCAATCATAAAAGTGCTCTACACCTAACTAAAACATATCTTTATCAAAATTTACATTGTAGAAGGGATGTGGAAACTATTTAGCTCAACATCATATAATTCTCAATCCAAAATTCCACTTACTTGAAGAAATACCAACTTTTAGAAAGCCTAAATGATAAATCTCAACCTTAATCAACACCATGGGATTTTAAAAAGTAATATACTTATCCAAAATCCACCATAAACCTTAATTAATCACTCCAAATTAATTCAGAACTAAGCCCAACAAACTTTTCCGGTTCAAAAACTAATCTAAGACATTTTAATCAAGTGCGAATTAGTCCAAAATGTGTTAAACCTTGCTGAATCTTAGTCAGACAGTTAGTAATATATCCAAACAGAACAACAAACGAATTCCAATGGCTCATATGAATATTCAAATACTTAAATCCAATTCGAAAAAGAAAGTATAGCAATAATCCTTACCAACTCTTACCGAAAAGGCTTGAAACCTTGCTGATTGGTGACCGAAAAGTTGCTGCAAGATAACGAGGGTGAAAACGGGACGTCGACACGGGTCTTCACAGGTCGTCAGCGCGGGTCTTCGCGCGGTAGGCGAGTTCGAGCGGTGGGCGGGTTCGGGCAGAGACGTTTCGCGCGGCGGCGTGTTCGGGCGGTGGCGTTTCGGGTGGCGGGTGTTCGGGCGGCGGGCGTTCGAGCGGCTAGGTGTTCGAGCTTTGTGGTCTTCGACGACTGGGGCTTCGCACGGGTATTTTCGGGCGGCGGGAGGCTTCGCACGGGTGGGTGTTCGGGATTGCGTCGGCTGGGATATGGGCGGCGGGCGGCAGGCTGGAGAGATGTGGAGATAAGAGATGGAGATAGAGAGATCGAAGGGTTTTGGGAGAGAAAAGGGGGAAAATGAAAAGTTGTTTTGGAGGGAATTTTTTAATAAATTTTTTTATTATTTTAATAAATTTCTTTTTAATAAATTTATTTTAATACATTTCTTTTTATTAAATTTAGTTTAATATATTTCTTCTACTAAATTAATTTTTAATAAGTTTCTTTTGGAGAATTTATTTTAATAAGTTTGTTTTAATAAGATTATTTTAATAACATTGTAATAATTTTATTTTAGTAATTTTATTTTAATAAATTTATTTAATGAAATGAGAGAAATAAAAAATATTTTTATATTTTTATAGTTGACATTTTTAAAATATTAATTTTCAAAGTATCAAATAAAATTTTTAACTATACTTGACGTTATTTCCACGTCAAGTAAATGTCAACTATACTTGACGTGGAATCAACGTCAGGTAAAATCTGCACTATACTTGACGCGACAAAACCGTCAAGTACAATCTCAACTATACTTGACGAGACACAAAACGTCAAGTAAAAATAATTCGAAAATTTTGGTGAAAATTTTGTCTTCTTTAAACTATACTTGACGTTGTTTTCGTGTCAAGTAACGTTTCACAATACTTGACACGAATACAATGTCTAGTAAAATGTCCTTTATACTTGACGCGAAAAAAACGTCAAATAAAGGTTAGCGTAAAATTATCCAAAAAACTCTGTGAAATCTCCGCTTTTTTGTGATTATACTTGACGTTTTTCCTTTAAAATTGTCAATACTTGACGTTTTTTTAACAAAAGCGTCAAGTATGTAAAAGTGCCTAGTGTCAAGTAAAGTAGATTT
Source organism: Cucumis melo (assembly GCF_025177605.1). NCBI lineage: Eukaryota > Viridiplantae > Streptophyta > Magnoliopsida > Cucurbitales > Cucurbitaceae > Cucumis > Cucumis melo. Next base: position 9,032,650 of record NC_066863.1, read on the forward strand.
TGTAGTAGTGTTGTTGAAGAAAAAATGAAGCTAGAGTTTCTCAATGAAGAGGATAAAGTGCACGTTTCCCGAGCATGCCTATTTAAATAAAATTAATAATTTTTTTCCTTTTTCCTTTTTCCTCAATTTTTTCTAAATAAACCAATCACCCCTTCTCTCTCTTCATTTAATAAAAATCAAATCTTATTTCCTTCGTCCAAAAATAAAATCAAATAATTTCTCTCCTCATTAACTCTTCCTATCAAATCAATTATTTTATCTATAAAAAAACCCATAATATAATTCTTAACCTTCAATAATTCAAATAATTATATATACATATATGTATAATTACGGATGTTTTATTTAAATATAGTAAATGAAAAAAATATTTAGAAATCTATGGTAGTTTTAAAAATATTTATTATAATATTGTACATTTTAATAGGTAGAGTGTTCAACACCCGACCTATGTTTAAAAAAATAAAAAAAAAATGTCTGGTCTTGAAAATCAGACCTATTAAAAAAAAGAAAAAAAGAAGGATGAATGTCTGGTTTTCAAAACCAAACATATACAGAGAATATCACGCCACCTAAAGAGTCTTTCACCGTCGTTCCATAAAAAATAATGTGTTGCCCATGAACCTTTTCTTTCCTTTTAAATCCCCCTTCAAATCTTCTTCTTCCCCATAAATTTTCTTCTTCCCCACAAAATTTTTTCTTCTTTTTCCTTCTAGTGAAGTACTAGATCTACCTCATCGATGAACGAAGTATGTTTTTTCTAATTTTATTATCGTTATTATTTTCATTCGCTGATCTCAGACCACGCACGGATGAAACCTAGGAGTGGGCTTTTTTCTCGGCTTAGGGCCAAGAGCCACTATGAAAGCTTGATCTTTCTCTTTCGATCTGGAACGACGATTGATCTCGCTGTTCTAGAACTCGAGCTAATATATCTTTTGAAATCGAACCTAAAATCTAAGGCAATGACCCCTGCCTGAATGGCTTTTACTTACTTGGGCTAACATCGGAAATTCCCGAAAAAAGGGCCTTTCCAACAATGGGGCTTAGGGACCAATATGATGATTGGTTTAGGTAGGGCTTCGCACCTGAATTTATCTACGAGCCCTCGTCAAATCTATTAGCCCTTCATCAGATCGGTTCAGTCCCGAGTTATTGCGTGTTGAGAGAGCATTTCTTCTGTCGACTCAAAGAGGCTCAAAGAATGATCAAAGCGACTGAATTTTTGACGAGGTGACCAATGAATTAGTAGGTATGAGAGGATGAATCTCAGATCCACAAGGACAAATGACTTCTGAAATCGGAAAGAAAAAGTTTGAGTTCCATGAACGAGGATCAATGAAATATGACGGTTTCAGCTATCGCAGAAGAATGTTGTAGCTGTAGTTGTTCCAAAAGAAGTGAGTATGAGAAATTCCAGTTTGACTTTGATCCTTTTTTTTATCCTATTTCAAGAGTCTTCCAAATCAGAGTAAGAAACCTACTAAAAAGAATCAAGCCTAGGCTTCTTTCTTTCCTTGGCCGGCGATTACGTCCTTCGACCCCGAAGGAGGTTCGCAAATTCTTTGCTCCTTAACAGTCGCTTCCTTTGTTCATTGATTCAGTCGAGCAAAAGGTTCTGTGCAGGAGCGAAGCAGAATAAAGCGTAGAAGGCCAATTTTATTATCGTTATTATTTTAATTATTGTTGTCTTTTGTTAAATTGAATGGTTTTAGATTTATGTTTAATTAAATGTAATTTTGTTAAATTTGGTTAGTTTTGTTGTTAAATAATTAAAGATAATTTTGTAATAATTCTTTTAATTGTTATTAGATTTTATTAAATTTAAGGAGTTTAAATTTGTGTTTAATTATTAAGAATAATTTTGTTAAATTTTATTAGTTTTATTAAACTTAGTTTTGTTAGATTTTGTTGTTAAATAATTAAAGATAACTTTGTTATTATTATTTTAATTGTTAGTAGATTTTATTAAGTTTAAAGGATTTGTAACGACCCGAACTTTTAAACTAAGTTAAGGTTATTACTCAAAAGATAAACATCAAAAGACACCTTTTTGAAAAGAGGATAACTAAAATCTTTATAAAATTAATATCAAAACATTCACAAAAACATAAGATTATCAAAGTTAACAAAAATAATTTAAAAACATGACCCGCGGGTTCTAACAATTTTAAAGAACTAAAAACAAATAAATAGGACAAAGTCTTAAGTAAAATGGTTAAAATTTAAAAATACTGAAAGACATATAAATGAGTGCAGAAGCTGAACTGTGTCCCCAAATGGCATGCCACAGATTCCTCGCTGTCACTCGCGAGCTTCTTAAGTTCCTTACCTTAGCCTGAAATATTAAACATAGGAAAAAGTGAGTATATAAATATACTCAGTAAGGGACCCACTACTAGTCCCGCTAGGTGATCTGTTTACTTTCGTTAGAAACATAATCATAACGTCGTGTGTTCAATAGAGCACACCTGAGTGAGTGAGACCATACGAACAACCCTAGTCGTGCGAGTGATCCCATAGATAGGACCACAATACAGGTGGGGTAAAAAGCTTAACAAACAAAGTTAACAAACATACCACAATCCAAAGCATGTAACATCATCATGAATATTAATCATAACGTTCTTATTCATGTGATTAATATATCATGTATCATAAACATCATAATCATATCAGCCATCATCGACAATCATAATATCAGTCATTATGATCAATTATAATATCAGTCATCATCAATAACAAAATATCAATCATCATCTATAACATCGCATTATTCGTCTTAGCTACCATCAATGCATAATCGTAAATAGATGCAGTCTCTTAAATTCAGTTCGAAGGTCCAGTAGTATAATCTCTTACCTGGATATTTTAGCCAAACAAGATACTCCCTAGCTGACAGTAAAAATTCTCCAATTAATTTGATCCTAATCATAAAAGGAAAATCAATGACTTAATTAATAAAATTTCCCAATTTAACTTATCCAAAATTTTAAAGTTGAAACCAATTCAACCTTGATTGGGAAAAAATCCAAGATTAAATCTAAAAAAATTAGCCGATTGAACATTTAAAGAAATCCCATTTAGATCCAAAATTAAATTAACAATTTATTAATTTAATTACCTTGGCTTACCAAGCTTAACAAAATGGAGGTTGAAAAATCATCTAAACCTTGATGAGAAAATTCATCACTTAAATCTTCAAGCTTTGCCAAAGGGACCGATCATAACTAAAACTGGTGAGACGACAGCGGCAGAAGGTTATATTAGTGAAGAAGATGAAGAACCTTTATTTTTTTTCCTTTTCTTTTCAGCTTAAGCATTCCAATGCTATTTATAAACCTAAATAATAATAATAATATTTATTATTATTATTATTTCCTTTTCCTTTTAGAATATATATATATATATATATATATAATACCAAAATATACATATATCTTTATTCCCATTATCTTTTCCCAAAATAATTAATTATCTTTTACAATAATTAATTATTATTTATCTTTTTTCAAAATAATTAATTATCTTCCACAATATTTAATTATTATTTATCTTCTTTCAAAATAATTAATTATCTTCCACAATAATTAATTATTATTTATTTTTTCCAAAATAATTAATTATCTTCCACAATAATTAATTATCATTTATTTTCCTCCAAAATAATTAATTATCTTCCACGATAATGAAGATAATTAATTATTATTTATTTTTCTTCCAAATAATTAATTATCTTCCACAATAATTAATCATTTTATAAATAATTATATTTACCCAAAATATAATTATTTTCCTTTTTCTCCCTTAAAAATATATTTTCTCTAAAATCAAATTATCTTTTCCTTAAATAATTATATTTCAATAAATATAATTATCTTTTTCTTCAACATAATAATTATATATATATATATATATATATTTCCATATATACATATAATTATCAAATCTCCAACAAACACTCTACAATTTAATTAAATAATATCCATAATTATTTAATTCAATTTCAACAACACTAAAAATCCACAACTTTACTTAATCCTCTTAACCTACTATTTAATCAAAATCTCAATAAACAGCACATGCCAAAACCTCTAAATTAATTAAATATTCATCCAACAAATATTTAATTAATTTCAATTCCCACAAAATCAAATACTTCTTATTAAATGAATTTAAAATAACCCCCAATAAATTAAATCTGATTAAACAAAACTAAGATAATTAACTGCAAAATTATCTTATTTTTTGGGGCATTACATGATTTAGATTTATATTTAATTAATTAAGCATAGTTTTGTTAAACATAAGTTTGTTAGATTTTTTTGTTAAATAATTAAAATTAGTTTTTTTTATTATTATTTTAATTTTTGTTAGATTTTGTTAAATTTAAAGGGTTTAAATTTATGTTTAATTAATTAAACATAATTTTGTTAAATTTTGTTAGTTTCATTAAACTTAATTATGTTAGATTTTGTTATTCAATAATTAAACATAATTTTTTAGTTTTGTTAAATATAATTTTGTTAGATTTTTTCTTTAAACTATTAAAGATCATTTTGTTATTATTACTTTGATTGTTGTTAGATTTTGTTAAATTTAAAGGGCTTAGATTTATGTTTAATTAATTAAAGATAATTTTTTTTAGTTCTGTTAAACATAATTTTGGTAAAGTTTGTTGTTAAATAATTAGACATAATTTTGCTACTATTATTATTTTAATTATTGTTAGATTTTGATGTGGGTTGTTGCTAAGCGTATTGATCCTTAACTAGTTGAGAAGTGTCGCATAGTTGAAACAAGGCAAGTTGATGAGTTCTCCATATCCTCTGCTGATGGACTTTTGTTTGAGAGGCATTTGTGTGTGCCAGCAGATAGAGCAGTTAAAATAGAATTATTGACTAAGGCTCAAAGTTCCCATTTTCCATGCACCTAGGTAGTACAAAAATGTATCAAGATTTGAAACGAGTTTATTGGTGGCGTAATATAAAGAGAGAGGTGGCAGAATTGGTCAATAAATACTTGGTGTGCCAGCAGGTTAAGGCACCAAGATAGAAACCAATAGGTTTATTACAACCTTTGAGTGTGCCAGAATGAAACTGGGAGAATTTGTCTATGGATTTCATTACAAGACTGCCTAGAACTCTGAAGGGTTTTATAATGATTTGGGTTGTTGTTGATAGACTTACAAAATCAGCACACTTCCTCCTAGGGAAATCCACTTATACTGCCAGTAAGTAGGCACAATTATACTTGATTGAAATTGTGAGACCGCATGCGGTGCCAGTATCGATTGTTTCTAATAGAGATGCTCGTTTCATTTCCAAGTTCTAGAAGAGACTTCAGACTGCCATGGACACAAGGTTAGATTTCAGTACAGCTTTTCACCCTCAGCCTGATGGTCAAACTAAGCGTTTAAACCAAGTTTTAGAGGATATGTTGCGAGCTTGTGCATTAGAGTTTCCAGGTAGCTGGGATTCTCACTTGTAATTGATGGAGTTTTCTTATAACAACAGTTTTCAGGCTACCATTGGCATGCCACCATTTGAGGCTCTGCATGGCAAACATTGCAGATCCACTGTTTGTTGGGACGAGGTTAGTGAACAGAGGTTAGTTTAGTCTACTAATGAAGCGATACAGAAAATTAGAGCATGTATGCAAGCAGCACAGAGTAGGCAGAAAAGTTATGATGATGTGCGACAAAAAGATCTTGTGTTTCATGTGGGAGACAAAGTGTTCTTGAAAGTAGCACCTATGAAAGGTGTTTTACGATTTGAAAAGAAAGGAAAGTTGAGTCCTCGTTTTGTTGGGTCGTTTGAGATTTTGAAGCCAATTGACCCTGTGGTGTATCGTTTACATTGCCACCATCACTCTCTGCTATCCATGATGTGTTTCATGTTTCAATGTTGAGAAAGTACGTGACAGATCCATCTCATGTGGTGGATTACAAGCCACTAGAAATTGATGAGAATTTTAGCTATGCAGAACAACCAGTTCAGATTCTGGCTAGAGAAGTAAAAATGTTGCGTAACAGAAGAATTGCTTTAGTCAAGGTTTTATGGCGAAATCACAAAGTTGAAGAGGCTATGTGGGAAAGAGAAGATGACATGAGAGCTCGTTTCCTAGAGTTGTTCGAGGATTTGAACTTTCGAGGACAAAAGTTCCCTAAGGAGGGAAGAATGTAACACCCCAAAGTTTCGAGGTATGTTCTTAACATAGTTACTTTATGATATTGAGAATTTAGTTTTGTTAGATGTTAAGTCATTCAAGTTTGAAAAGGAAAAGAAAAGAAAAAAAAAAAGAATATAAGTTTTACAATAGTATAATATAATATAATATAAATTATATATTATATATTATTATTATTATTATTATTATTATTATTATATATTTTTATAACATTGGGTGTGCCCTCCCCCATCGCAATCTTCATATTCTTCTTCTTCGTTCCAGCAGACCGTCGTCGCCGCCATTTCAATCTTCTTCCTTCTTCTTCGTTCCAGCTGTCGCGTTTCGCCGTCCGTCGAAGCCCAACCATAGGTCTCCTTCTCTGCCACTTTCTTTGTCCACCACACTCACACGAAGCCTAGTCGTCGATCGCCTCAGCCTTCAACCAAATGTCGTCATCCATCCTTCATGCTATGTCGTTCGAATTTAGAACGTCTGCATAACCCGGTGCCGTCGCGTCTCAAGTGATCGCCTGTTTCCTTTCATCTTCTCCATTCCAATAAATCATAGCTAACTCTGTTTTTTATTTGTGCACCGCCACGCTTGGTCAGTTGTGTTCGAAGCCCAACTGTAACCGTCGTCGAGTTTCGTTCGTGCTCGCTACCTCCCTTTTTGTGAATCGTTGTGGTGTGTTGATAAGGATAAATTTGTGAATTTTGGTAGTTGTTTTCATAACCATTCTAAGTGAAAATTTTTGGATGCTTAATGTAAATGTTGGATCTAATTGGTTAATTATCCTTTTGTTCTACTAGAGGAGTAATGTTTAAGTTCTTGGAGTTCACGTTGAGGTTGGAGGGGGTTTAAGTCTCCATGGATTGGGTAAGTCTATGAAAATTCCATTATGTGAATGGATGAATGTATTTGCAAAAGTAATTGATTTTCTGTTTATGTTTAGGTGGTTCATTGGATTTTAGTTTGAGTAGGGAATGTAGCTAAATCTCGAGGTAAGGAAATTCCTACTACTGGACTCCATTTGAGATGTAGAACACAATGACTGATATGAAAGTTACATTATATTGATTGTATTGGACTGAATGTTGTGCATTTATATAGAAAGCATTACTAGTATACACTTTGACTGATTACAGACGATCTGACTGTTATGTATAATTCACATTTTGTGTTTGAGATGTTATATGTAGTCTTATGCATATTATTGAAGGGTTGTGTTGTTGATGGAGTATGGATGTTTGGGCTGTTATGTGTAATTTGTTTTGATTGATGAGTCGTGCTGTTGAGGATTCGATTGTTATATGTAACATAGATATATTGGTGGGTCGTACTGTTAGTTGAATATAGATAATGATCTGACTGTCAGGTGTACTTACGTATTGATGGTTTACACTATGGAATGGAATTAGATGGTGTAACTGTGAGGTATAGTTTAGTTGCATATACTGATTAAGGGTACTGTGACTAAACTTAGATTTGCTTGACTGATTATGCATAGAGATTGAACAAATAGTTGAGATGTTTTGTATATGACTGACATGGACTGCTTAGACTGGACGTAGGGGTAACTGTTAGCTTTATCTATGGGGTAGCATACCTTGCAGGCATGGTGTCCTACGGGATCACCATATGTTGTGTATTCTTCAGGATCACTAGACTGATATATGTATCTTTTGGGATCACTAGATTGATATGTGTATCCTTTGGGATAAATAGATTGATTGATGTGTGCATCCTACGGGATCACTAGACTGTTATGTTGTAGGGTACCCTTTAATAGGAAGCTAACCATTATTTTTTTCCCCTATTAGGACTAGTAGTGGGTCCTTTATTGGATATATTTTATACTCACCCTTTCATGTTTAACTTATTCAGGTAAAGGTAACATGGTGAGGCAGACCGACGAGGGGCAAGAAGGATTCGTGAATGCCATATAGGAATGCCTAATTTAATGCTTCCGCTAGGTGTTTTTTATTTTGTTTTGTTATCTTAAATTGTTTTAAAAGTTGGAAGTGAGTCAAGTTTAGGATATTTATTTGTTTTGTTTTGTTTGATAGTCTCCTAGACGTTTATATGAACGTTTGAAATTTGTTTTAAACAGGGCTCGAAAACAGTTTTTTTCTATAGTTGGATGTTGTTGGAATTTAAACGCAATTTATGAAATTACTTTTAGTTTTGATGATGTGTTTTGGTGGTAACGTAACGACCTCAGCTTAGTCTGAAAAGTTGGGTTGTTACACTCATATTTAACTCTTTTGTATGCAATCTTTCAAATTCTTCATTTTCAAATCTTTGGATATAAATACCCCAGTTTTTTTTCAATCATGTTCACAAGTCACAACAAAATGCTAAGGGTGAAGAAGAAATCAAATCATGCTTTTCTATTCTCTTCTAATTCTTTTTTTTATTTTTTTATTTTGTTGCCTATTCTTTTTGTATATATAAGCCTATGTTTGTATATTCCTTCATTTATAGGTTTCTTTTTAGTACACAATAGGAGTTAGGGAAACTTGAACCACCAACTTCGTGGTGGGCATGTACATATGTCTAATATGCTCTTTATGTTTAAGTCATATAATATTGAGAATCTCTTTTTTAATGTAACCATGGAAATCTTGCTCATGTTTTTTTCTTCATTTAATTTTTTTTTATCAAAGCTATTTTATTAATGAAATGGTTGAGTGACTTATACTTTTATTTCGTTAAGACAATATAAATATTGTTGGAATTTATAAAGTATATACATAAAAGTAATAAAATGTGTAAAGCAGGAAATATTAAAGTAATGTGATTTTGGTGGATGTTTTTACCATTTCACTATAACGTTTTTTTATTCTTACTTTAGTGGCAATTTTCGCATTTACATAGATTTAATGTTTGTAGTCATTTCACATTCAACAAGATAGAAATTAAACTTCGTTAACTTTTCATCTCCTTATTAAAAAAAAAAAGTTTTGATTCCATAACCGCTATTAGTTAATGTTCTATGTTATTAGGGTTATAATATACTTTTCCATCTTCCACAACGTAACTGATATTATATAATGCTATATGTTATTACACAACCTAACAACCTTTCCATCTTCCACCTTATTTGGATATATATAGATTAAATGGTTAAGTTTGTAATGTGTATGCTCAAGATGTTAAGAAATGGAATTTGAACTGTGCAAACAAATCAAATTCAACATTTGATCATTGAAAAACAAAGAGATATAGGAGAAGAAGATGATAAATTTGGAGAATATTGGAATGATTGTTTCAATTTTATAAAGTTAAGTTAAAATTATAATTTTTTTGTGTGTCATTTTCACGTGCATACCACATGTTGTTAACTAGTGTGTGTGTGTGTATATACATATACATATATATTTTTTTATATATAGCTTTGTTGGGTTGGATTAATATCAAAAAAAGGAAGAATCATCGTCAACTTGAAGAAAAAGTATAATCGTTCTTCAATTTGTAAGTTTATTTTCATTTAATATTGATCTATAATTTTATTATAAGAAAATTATTAAGGAGCTATATTATTAGTGATCTATGGTTTAATTTTGATACTAAGATTATGTTATATGCATATTACTACATTATTTATGGTTATGTAAATGTTAGAAAGAGACGCTAATATTAAGTCAAATTTTAAAATTAGATCTATATAACTATTAAAAAAATCCCAAATATCAGAATTTAAAATTTTTTATACTATTACATTTGAATGTACTATTGTATGTTAAATAGTATAAATGATTTTACAAATCTTAAATATTTGAAAATTGAACTAAATAATCTATTATTCTATTATGCATAAACTTATTGTGTATGAAATGAAAATATAAAATACATTTTAATTTATGTCTAAAGTTATCTAAATAAATATTAGCTAAGATTGTTTTATATTTTTATAATATATTGTTCGTTGTTTTTCTTTTTTTAGAAAAAAGCGGACAAAATTTTGAGATTTATGTTGTTTATGAATGGTAATATGATTGATGGTATTGATGGAATCGATTATGACCAACCAGATTGTGGAGGTTTTACGATAAGTGTGAATAGTGGAATTGTCTTTGAACAATTTATTGAAATCGTAGGATCATCAGTTGGTATAGATATACGCATAAGTCATATAGAAATTATATATAGACATTCAAATCTAACTCCCCTAGGACTAATAAGGTTTACACCATTCCCTATACAAATGAACAAGCAATGAAAACTATGTTTTCAATTGCAATGCTAATCCCGAACATAGTGCATCTATATGTCAATGTGAGTAGAGTGAGTTTGGCTATAAACCTGAATTTATAACCTTTTGGTAAGATCGAAGATCGAACTCAAGTTATTGCCCCTGACCCTGAATTAGTTGCATCGCTGGTATATGACGATGAAGAAATGGTGGCTAACAATGAATATAGGGACTTCTGAACAGAAACAGATGATGAGTTTAAAGAGTTTGACTTTGGTGGTCGTGAACATGAATTACCATCAAATACATTCACTCAGATAGATATGGATGTAATAGATAGTATTTGTGAGCACGACTCAATTGTAGCCCCCGTGGTTGTTGACAATTCAGAACTGCATAAGAGAATAATATGTCAAGATAAAGAAACACTTCAACATATGGTAAAATGTTTTGCCATTAAGAATCATGCACCATATGAGGTAGTAGAATCGACATCGATTATTTGGACAATTTAATGTAAGAAGTGGGCAAAAGGTTGCACGTGGAGGCTTCGTGCATTAAAAAAAAAGCACATGGTACGTTCGAGATTACTAAATTACCTTAGCAACATATGTGTTTTTATTCTAAACTCAGTCAGAGTCATGTGCAATTTGATTCTTCAATGATGGTCGAAGAATTTTGTGATGCTGTAAAAGAAAAAGCATCGATCAACATCACACAACTATAATCTGACATCAAAATAAAATTTGGATATCATGTTCCGCATCACAGAGCATGGGATGGTAAAAGAAAAGTGGTGGCAAAAGTGTTCGGTGATTAGGACGAATCATATAAACTTTTGCCCAAGTGGCTGTATATGGTTAATTAAGCACTCTAATCCTGGAATATGTGTGGAATGGAGAGTGTGTGACACAAACATTGAAGAGCATGTCGTTCTCACTTCTGTATTTTGGGCATTTGGTCTTTGTATCGAAGTCTTCAGCCTATGTCCGTTGATTATTCAGATAGATGGCACTCACTATATGGTAAATATTGGGACAAGTTGCTAATCGCCACATCCATTGACTCAAACGAACATCTTCTCACACTTGCGTTTTCCATTGTAGATGAGGAGTCTGCAGATTCCTAGGGGTGGTTTTTGCAACACCTTAAAAAAATCGTATTCCATGAAGAGGTATGTTTACTTTCAGATCGACATGCTGGCATTATATCGATCGTAAACAATCCAACAAATGGATGGACAGAACCTCAATGTCACCATTGGACGTTCTGTTTTGTCAGCAACTTCAATAAAAGGTTTAAGTTTAATACATTGAAAAATTATATATATCGTACCGAATGTCAATTCTAAATTTGAAAATTAAATAAAGCAATTGAAGACATCAGACAAATTAACAGCAACTGTTTGAGCTTTTCGACGACGTTGATATTGAACAATGGACTCAAGCACATGAATAGATGACGATAAATCTATTAAAGTGCATGAATGGAGTCCTAAAAGGAGCTCGAATATTGCCAATAAATGCGCTTGCTCAAGCAACATTCTATAAATGCGTTAATTATTTTGAGAAAAGAAGAGAAGAAATCAAAGTTTCATTGGAACGTCGAGATAAATACATTCGGTAATAATTTATGACATGAAATTAGTTATAAATTGGAAAGCTGAGATAAATACATACGGTAATAATATATAACATGCAATTAGTTTTAAATAAGTTTACGGTACTAAGTGAAGTCATTTTGTAGGTATGCACTTTATAAAATCTTGAAATGGGCTACGGATCTAGTAAACATAAGATACAATCTTATGATAGACATGAAGGCGTGTTTCATGTGAAAATCGGATTTCTCCTTTCGCATTAAGGCTATGATGTCCAGTTTTCACATGAAACACGTCTTCGTGTCGATCATAAAACTGTATCTTATGTTAACTAGATATGTAGCCCATTTCAAGATTTTATGAAGTGCATACCTGCAAAATGAGGTTGAATGCTTCAGAACAATACTGTTCATGTAACAAATGGCAAGCTTTTGGCATATAGAGTTCGCATTTTATGACAGTTTGTTCGTGATTTAACATGAACTATGAAGATTTCATTGAGGACTACTACAAACTTTCCATGTATGCTTCATGTTACTCTCCTCAATTTCAGCCTATACCATATAAAGATTACTAGATCACACATGTTATGACCGTCTTACCTCTTGACCCATCATTGTTGAGAAAACTCGATCAATCGAAGAGTTCATGATATCATAATGAGATGGAATTGAGTGAATGAGTTCTCAAGTACAATATGGATTTTGTGGTCAACAAGGTCACAATCGAAGGAAATGTCCTTTGCTATAGAGACGAGCACCCAATAATTAAGAAATTGTATACTTAATTTTTTTCTATGTGTACTAAGTGGTTCGATAAACTTATTTTATATAATCCATTATGTAGCATTTTTTATTGTACCTACTTGTTTACTTTCTAATTAATATTTTCTGTGTGGATTATGGCTTTAAACCCAGGATCGTTTGATTCTAATGTTCTGTATGATCAATCTTTTCATCGATCCTCAATCGTGTGAGACAATAGAATGGTGGGTGAGTTCGGTTGTATACGTAGAGAGTCAGTAGTTTAATGCAATATCCCACTTCACCGTAACATGTTGCCTCTACTCCAAGCATCTTGATTTTATGTGGTGGCTAGATTGGGTTTCATCAGTTAAATTGGCACCTTATTACTACTCGTTGAGAGATGGAGATCAGAGACACATATGTTTCATATGACCACTGAAAAGTGCACTTTCACCTTGCAAGATGTAGAAGTATTATTAGGGATACTGGTCGATGGAGAACCTGTTATCAATCAAGTGCATGAAGACTGGATAAATTTATATCAGATGTTACTTAGTGTGTCCCACCTACTAATTAAGTCTCACGTGGTTAGTGTCACAATTTCTAGGATTTGATGATGATGCAGAAGAGGAAATCATGATCAGATATGCAAGAGCATACATTTTACAATTAATGGGTAGAAGTCTATTTTATGATAAATCAGGTAGTTTTGTGTATCTGTTGTTCCTGCCATTATTGGTGATTTACATGAGGCAGTGCGATATTCATTGGGTGGAGCATGCTTGGCATGGTTGTATAGACAACTATGCAAAGCATCAAAGCGAGATATTCGTGACATTGCTGGTAATACTTCTTCAAATATGGGCTTAGGAATGATTTCCCACAATAGCTCCACAACTTAGACATGCAAACGTTCATCTACTACCTGGACAAGCACTTGATTCACGATATGCTATTTTATTTTAATTTATATCAAAAAATAATTTAATACTAGATAAGTGATATAATCAAATCAAAATCAGAAATTTACTTTATTAATACAGATGGAGAGACCGATTTTGTGTAACTAGATCAGCTACTCATGTAGTTAGTCAGTATAGGTATGTAAAACGCCAAAATAAGGTAATTTTAAGTTTAATTTTGACCATGTTGAATGTATTTTGGGTGTTATTTGAATTAATTGTTGAAATTATTTTATTTTGGAGAAATTAGAATTAATTAGATATTTTTGAGAAAATATTTAATTAATTGTTTGAAATTTGGAACTCTCGGTGGAAAGATTTGATTTAAGTGAATGTTATTGGTAGATTTAATTTTGGTGGATTTGGGGGTAATTATGTATAGATATATATATAATTAATATAAAGGGAATGATGGAATAATTATATTAAGTATAATATAATTATTAAAGATTGGTTTATTATTTTGAAAAGATAAAAGTGATGTGATCGAGGAGAGAGAAAGATTTGATATTATTTTTAGGATTAAGAAAAAAAAAGATAAATAGGAGATTGGATTGGTATTAAATGAAAGGAGAGAAGATTTGGCTTTTGTTCTGAAATAAGGAAAATAAGAAAAGAAAATAATAATAATAATTTTGTAAATGTAACAAAATACCAAACTATTTACGGCCCGTATAACAAAGCACATAAAGTTAGCCATTTTTCAAATATTTCAGGTTTGCCCTTCCATCTTTCTTTTTTTCCTCACGATTCGTCTTCCTCTTGCTATTTCTGTCATCGTCTTCCTCCTACGATTTCGTCTTTCTTCTTTCCTATTTTTTTCTGCAATTTCTTTCCATCATCTTTGTTATTTTTCAATTCTTTATTTACGTCGTTTCATCTTCCATCGTTTTTCTTCTTTTCCACTTCTTCTTTTTTTTTTCATTTTCCATCGTCTTTCTACTTTTCCTCTTCTTTTTTTCGCTACGATTTCTTTCCATCGTCTTTCTTCTTTCCTTTTTTTTACCTCTTGTACAAAAAATAGCAAAATCTAAAAGATCGTGTAGAAAGAATCTTGAAAAAAAATCATTTAGATTGAAGTAGCCAAATGTAAACTATCGTGTAAAAAACGTAAACAATCCCCACGGTATCACTCAAACAATTTATGGGTTTTTATACGGTCTCACTCACCCAGGTGTGCTTCATTGGACACAAGATGTTATGATTATGTTCCAAATGGGAAGTTAATAGATCACCTAGTGGGACCAGTAGTGGGTCCTTTATTGGGTATATTTATATACTCACTCTTTTCTATGTTTAATATTTCAGGCAAGGGTAGAGGATCTAGAAAGCTGGCGAGTGATAAGAAAGACCTGTGACATGTCATATGGAGACCACATTCTGCTTCCACGTCTATTTTTTTAGTTTTGCAGTATTTTTATTTTCTAGACATTTTATTTAAAGTTTTGTCTAGTTTATTTATCTTTATTTCCTTAAAAAGTGTCAAGAACCTGCAGGTCACGTTTTTAAATTATTTTTGTTGGTTTTGATAATCTTATGTTCGATGAACATTTATTTGGTATTGATTTTATAAGAATTTTACTCATCCGTCTTTTCAAGAAAGTGTAAATTGTTATTTGTCTTTAAGTGATGACCTTAACTTAATTTAAAAGTTTGGGTCGTTATAGTATTTTCTTGATTGATGACAGAAGAATCTTCAACATTTGACTCTGAGTTGCTTTTAGTGAGGATACTGATAAAAGCTCGATTATTTTCACCTTCACTGCTGTTATTATCTAATTCATCGTCTGATATGTTTGCACTACTTCTTTTATGTCTTTTTAAATAACTTGGACATTCAGCTTGATAGTGACCATAGCCTTCACAATCTCTACACTTGAAGGACCTGCCTAATTTGAAATTAGGTTTAATCCTTTTTTCTGAAGTTGTTCTGATCTCTGCTGTTGGAACCATAATTTGTGCCATCTAATACTGGAAGACGAGTTATTGACCCACCTTCCCTAATCAACGCCATTGAAGACTCAATGGACCAACAGTTAACTTGCACCGATACAAATTGAGAAAGTTAAATAATTTTTCTATAGTTGTTACTGTAGTTATAATAACTAGAGGAATAGCTAGAGGAGTAAAAAGATAAAAAAAAAAAAAAAAAAAAAAAAAAACATAGAGAGCACAAAAGGCTTTGTTAACCCAGTTTGATGTATTCACCTATGTCTGGAGAGCTTTTCTAGCTTAGATAAGCAAATTTTATTAAGATTCAAATGAGTATAACACTTTAACAATTTAGAAGACACTCCCCCTAAAATCTAGTACTCTTTTTAGTTATAAATAGAAATTGAAAATAATCAAGCTCCCTTGAATTGTATTTAAATCTAATGAAGATGGACATGCTCTCCCTATAGAAAAGTCTTCTTTAAATCTCTTATCCCGAATACAATAGAACCACTAATGAAGATATCAAGAATTCTTCATAAAATAAAGAAGGTAACCAGTTTACCTTCATATAGATTCTTCACCAACAAAAATATAAACTTCTAAACAGCCGCTACGAAAAATGGATTTTACGTTCAGAGAACTTCTACTTTTAAAGAGCCAAGAAAGCCTTTTCTTTGAAGAAAAATAGAAGAACCCCTTTTTTACAATAAAAGATTCCTAAACATGAGGAAAATCTTTTATCTTTCCTTTAATTAACTAAAAGATCTTTTATCTTTTCTTTAATTAATTAAAAGATCTTTTTATCTTTCCTTTAATTAACTAAAAAACTTTTATCTCCTTTTTAAATAAAAAAAATCTATTTAATTATTTTTGACAAAATAACTCCAGCACAAATAAATAAACAAATTTGCACATTTTAGTGAATGTATATATCGACTCTAATAAGAATAAAGAAAATATTTGAAACACACCAAAGAATTTTAGGATTTAAATGTTTTAATGAAGTTTTATGTTAATAGTTTAGTTTGTGTTTAATAGCCAGATACATTTTTTTATTTAACTAATCAAATTTAGTATGTTTTAAGGAGAATTTTTAGTTTAGAAATTTGTGAGATTTTATGGAATATTACATTTTAACCAAGGTTTAAAATATCAATCTCGATAGATATATTAAAGCCTTGATTTTACATAAATATAATTTTGATTAAAATATCGATTTAATTTTCTATTTCGATAGATATTTCTTAAAAGTTATAAAAACAAAAATCCAAAAATGTTATAAAATAAAGAACAAAGAAGCTAAATAAGAACAATGAAACAACACGAAAGAAGATTAGAGAAGAGAGGAAATAGAGAACAATTGAACTCAATTCTGGTGTATCTTACAAAGGCACCACACACCTCTATTTATAGGACATGTCATGATATGAATTACATTATGAAATTCAATAGGATGAATTTTACAACATGGAATCTAAGGAGAGTTATATGAAGATTGGTAACGTATGTAGGCTATGTATATCTACATATATAATTATATTTACAATACCCCCCTAGATATCCATATTATATAAATAAATGTCTCGTTAAAACCTTTAACTCAAAAAAATCCGATGGAAAAAATCCTAGTGAAAGAAAAAGAGTACATCATTTTTATACATTAATAACTACCTCATTAAAAACCTCGCTAAGAAAACCCAATGGGGAAAACCATAGTCAAGGAAAAAAGAGTGTAATATTTTTATTCCTTGATGGCAATATTTCTTCTCTCCCTTATGAATACATTACTTGAGTTCTATGAGTCATCGCATTTCAATGCTGTGCCCCAGCTTTTCAAATGTTGATGTGGGTATTGCCTATGTGAATGAGTCTGCCAAGTTGTCTTTTGAAGAAATTTATTGAACGTTGATGTCACCATTTTCTTCAAAGTCATGTATATAGAAGAGTTTTGATGAGATATGCTTTGTTCTATCTCCTTTTATATCTCTCATTTGATTTGTGCTATACATGCGTATTGTCTTCAAGTAATAATATTATTAAATTTTTATTAAAAGACAAACCACATGTTTCTTGAATATGATGAGTCATTGACCTCAACCATACACATTTTCTACTAGCTTCATGAATTGTAAGAATTTATGTATAATTCGATGAAGTGGTCGTAATCGTTTGCTTACATCGGCAAGATATAACAGTTTCCCTACATGTAAACAGATAACCTGTTTAAGATCTTGCTTTTTGTGGGTCAGATAAATGTCCAGCAACTGCATAACCGACTAGATCAAAGTTTGATTTGTTTGAATAAAACAAACTCATATCTCAATCATCCCTCAAAGATAATGAAGTACTTGCTTAACTCCATTCCAATGACTTTTTGTTGGAGAAGAACTGTATCTTGATAATAAATTTACTGAAAATACTATATTTGGTCTCGTGTTATTAGCAAGATACATTAGTGCACCTATTGCACTAAGGTATGGTACTTCAAGACCAAGTAATTATTCATTATTTTTTCAAGGTCGAAAGATATCATTTTTCACATCTAATGATCAAACCACCATTGGAATGCTCATTGGGTGAGCTTTGTTCATGTAGAATCTTTTAAAAATCTTTTCTATATATGTTGATTGATGAATAAAAATTTCATCTGCTAAATGCTCGATTTGCAAGCCAAGAAAAATTTTTATTTTGCCAAGATATTTCATCTCAAATTCTTTTTTTGAGATATTCTATTGCCTTTGAAAGCTATTCAAGCGTTCCAATTATATTTAAATCATCAACATATACAGCTATAATAGGAAATCTTGATTGTGATTTCTTAATAAAAACACATGGACAAATTGGATTATTTTGATAACCTTATTTCAATAAATATTCACTTAAGCGATTGTACCACATTCGTCCTTATTGTTTCAATCCAGATAATGAACTTTGATATTTGATTGAACATAATACTTTGAATTATATGATTCACGTATCTTAAATCATTCAGAGATTTTCATATAAATTTCATTTTCCAAAGATCCATACAGATATGTTGTAACTACATTCATAAGATGCATATCAAGCTTTCCACACACAGTTAGACTAATTAAACATCTTAATGTAATAGCATCCATCAAAGAAGAATATGTTTTCTCATAATCAATACCTGGTCTTTAAGAAAATCCTTGTGCAACAAGTCGTACTTTATATCTAGTGACCTCATTATTTTCATTTCTTTTATGCACAAATACCAATTTAAATCCCACAAGTTTTACACCTTTAGGTGTATGAACTACAGGTCCAAAAACTTCACGTTTCGTAAGTAAGTTTAGTTCTGCTTGGATGGCTTCTTTCCACTTGGGACGGTCCTTTCTATTATGACATTCGTCAACAGATTTAGGTTCATAATCCTCCGTTTCATGACTGATATTATCTGCAACATTATAAGCAAAAATGTTGTTCACAATTACATCAATTCTATTCCATCTTTTTCTGTCATGGTATAATTTATCGAGAGCTCATTGTTATCTTCATATACTTGAGTCTCTTCAACATTTTGACCATTAGTTGTGTCCAAGACTTCTTCTTGAATGGTCCTATTATCAATTAAGTCATTTCGAATATTAATCACTTTTCTTTTTCGAAGATTTTTATCCTTTGAACCTATTGGTCTACCACGCTTTTAGCACAACGCTGATTCATTAATTGTAGCAACTTGTTGAGTTGAGATTTTAATTCTAGATGGAACATTTGCAGCTAGAATATATGACTTGGTCACTTTCTTAATATCTATATATGGATCTTGCATTTGGTTTGCTACACTTTGTAAATGAATTACCTTTTGAACCTCGAGTTCATATTGCTTTGTACGAAGATCTAAATAAGACAATAACGACACGTTCCAGACAATTTCATTTTTCAACTTCTTAATTCCTCTCCCTAATGTTGGAAAGTTGTCTCATTAAAATGACAACCAGTAAATCGTGCAGTACATCACCCATCAAAGGTCAAGATATCTAATAATTGATGAGGATCCAAATTTGACATATATTCCTAACCTTCTTTGAGGTCCCATTTTAGTACGTTGTGGTGGAAAAATTGAAACATATACTGCACAACCAAAAGTTTGTAAATGAGAAATATTTCACTCCTGGCATAAGCTAATTGTACCGGAGAGTACTTATGATAAGATGTCGTCTTCTACGTATAAGTGACATTGTATGCAAAATAGCATGACCCCATATAGATAATGGAAGTTTTGCTCTCATAAGTAATGGTTTGGCAATCAATTGTAAACGCTTTATAAATGATTATGTTAAACCATTTTGTGTATGAACACGAGCTACAGGATGTTCAATATTTATCCCAATTGAAATGCAATAATTATTAAATGCTTGAGATGTAAACTCACTAGCAGTATCAAGTCGAATGCTTTTTATTGTATAATCAGGAAATTTGTGCTCTTAATTTGATTATTTGAGCAAGTAATCTTACAAATGTAAGGTCTCAACTTGATAATGAACAAGCATGTGACCATCTACTTGATGTTTCAATTAAAACCATGAAGTATCTAAATGGTCCACTTTGGGGATTAATGGTGTTAGTTATGTGACCATACTTTCTTTATTTGTTTTAATTAATTTAATTTGGTTGAGATTTGGTTGTTGAGATTGTTTGGATGTTTGTTATGATATCCCACTATTCTGGGGAGGTTTGGAGTACCACATTCAATTTTGTTCAAATCTTATATATGGTTGCATGGTGATTAAAAAAAATAGAGTTCTTGTGTGATTCTACATTATTGGAAAATATATTATGATGAGTGGTAAACGTTCAGACTGTACTTTTGAGAACTAATGTGTGATGATACAACATACTGAACATAAGAGATCGATCAGGTATTCAAGGATGCTTCAAGCTAGGCTTACAAGTGGTCATTGATTAAGGGGAGTAATCCTATTAATGTTTTGATTATTGTTTTTGTACAATATAGTTCTAATTGTTGAGTCAATCTATGCAGCACGATGGTTCATGTTTAGATTGTTGTACCCTCAGTCATAACAATGTAATTATCAATTACTACACGAGCAAGATATTCTCTTATCATGGGTGTAAGACCTTCCAAATGTAGATGTTTCGTCATCAAACTGGGTTACCAAAGTTTGCTGTGTTCTCTATGCTTTTATGTGCTTCCATAGTTGTTCCTTCAGTTATTAACTCTTGGCACAACAAACAGTACAACAATTACTAAGTGTGTGTTTTCTCAAATGTGTCCACATACGTTACCATGAATTCCTTCAAAAAATATAGGTGACTCAACTCCCACTTTAGTTGGTGATGGCCTAATAATCAATTGAGCAAGTAACACATGATAATTCATTGGATTGAAGAATCTTCTCGTTCTTTAGTAGATGTCCATGAGAATTTGAATAATTCTTCTCATCATTATTGACCCAGGATTACTCAATGATTCATGCCAAACAATAAATATATTTAAATTTATGAACTTCGGGTTCATGGTTGCATATGTTTCAATTACTGGAATATGAGTATAATATAATCCAGAAGAAAATCAGATCGTGTTTTCAATATATGCTTTTCATGTGAAACAATAAGTATAATATAAAGATATTCTATATTATTATTATTGTTAGTTTCAACATGATAACCATTTTGACTTATATTTTTTAAATTCAATAATTTTTTTTTTTTGACTTACTAAAGAACAAAGCATTATTAATTGTGAATTTTGTTCAACCTCTAGGAAAAATAAGGTTTGCTTTTCCAAAACCTTCAATCAAGTTTGTAGAATCTGATATTGTATTCACATTTGTTTCAAGCATTGTCGATGTAGAAAAATATTTTTTATTTTTAAGTATTGTGTGCGTAGTTGCACTATTTTCCAAACATATAAGTCTTGATTATTCATTTTTTAGTTAACCAAAATATGAGAAATGCTCATAACTCTTCATTAAAAAAAACGATTACAATAAGTTTCTCGGTTAAAAAAAATAAAACTAACCCTGAAATATAAATAATTTAAATAAACTTGTAAATGTTGAATAGAGGAAAAAAACTAACACATAATGCAAATATTGGTTTTGGACATTATCATAATGAAAGGAAGTATTTGCTAATTCTTCTTCATTAACATCAATTCTCTCTTCAGAAGACTCAAAGAAGTCAGCAACATTCAAATGTGTCATGTCGGAAGGGTCAAATACATCATCTTGATAGGCAAAGTTTACTTTCACATTCTTTTTTTTTCCTGCAATGAGGCTTGATAGAGTTTGACTAAGTGTTTGGATGTACAACAAGTACGAGTCCAATAGCCATTCATACCATAATGAAAGCATTGATTTTCACCACTTTTAAATTTCTTATTTTGTGGAGTCTTCCCTCTATGATTATCATTTGTGGTTTTCTTGAAATCTGAATAATTATTACCACTAAAAGTATAATTACTTCTTTCTCTACCATGGTCACGATCTTGATGACGACCACGACCTCAACCTGGACCATTATTGTTTGAAAATATAGCATTCGCTTCAAGGAATGGTGTTGGCTTCAGTTGGTCGAGATTCATGGTTTTTCATTAATAACTCATTATTTTGTTCAGCCACAAGAAGGCATGATATGAGTTCATAATACTTTTAAAATCTCTTTCTCAATATTGCTGCTAAAGAGCATATTCGATACATAAAATGTGGAAACTTTTTTCTCTATCATATCTTCATTAGTAATTTTTTCTCCGCATAACAATAATTTTGAACACATTTTAAATAATGTGAAATTATAATCACTTACTAATTTAAAATCTTGTAGCCTTAAGTGCATCCAATCATATCGAGCTTTAGGAAGAATCACACTTTTTTTATGATTGTAACTTTCGTTTAAACTTTGTCATAATTCATACGGATCTTTTACCGTAATATATTCAGTCTTTGGTCCCTCATGGAGATAATGTCGAAGGAAAATTATGGCTTTGCCTTTTCTTGACTTGAAATCGTGTTTCCTTCTTTAATAGTTTCACCAAGATTAATGGCATCCAAATGAATTTCAGCATCAAACACCCATAATAAATAATTATCACCATTGATATCAAGATCTAGAAATTCTAATTTAGTAAGTCTTGTCGTGGTAAAACTATAATAAAGAAATTTACTATAGATCATAAACATAAACAATCTCATAAATCATAAAGAATATTAGGTGGACAGGATCCCTTATCTGATAGCATTTTAAAAAGAAGATAAGATTGAAGCAGACAGGACAGGACCCCTTATCTGATAAGATACTCGTTTATTTTCAAATCCTAAAAGCTAAATTTATTTATAAGAGTAGAAAATTAATAAATGATGGATAAGAATCCATCTTCGTACTAAACTAAAGTGTGGAAATTTCTTCCACCTAATATACAACCTAATAATTACATTATTGTCCTTAATTAACAACTAACCTATTTATTATTTTCATACATTTATTATTATCATTATTATTAGCTTTATAATAAATTGGAAGAAACATGTTAAATTAAAAAAATTTCGGACATTGATCCATTGAGAAATTGAAGCTTTTTCCATATTTGTTGTCCTTTCTTGCAAGTAATAAATCATGTATCCATTAATTGTATTCTCTACGACAGATTACTGACTGACTAACGAACTCACCGCGCTTCATAATTGCGACTTACGATCGGGACCATCAAACGTAGTCGAACACTCTATGAAATACATAATTTTATTTTAGCTCTTGGACTTGGTCTTTATTGGTGCTTGTTGTCTTCAATTTTTTCCTAGATTTTTCGCTGACAGTGTTGGAATTTGTGTCCTAAAACTCGTACTTTGTTATTTGATTCAATAAATTTTATTATTGAATGCTATAATCTTAAAACAAATAAATTTAGGTCCCTAGACTATTTTACTGAGTTTGTCAAATACACTTGAACTTTATGTAGAGACATAAACATGGATTAAGTTCAAGTTAATAGCCCAAATAGTCTATAGTGTATGAATAAGGTTGGGCGCCTTATTCTGGATAAACACTATGGATGTGGCCTGCTCCGTAGTTAGTACAAACGATGTAATCCTATATAAATGGTTTGCATAAGACTGGAACCATGAAATAGTCACTTTTTATTATAACACGGTAAACTATAAACTGACTATTTCATTTATAATGACCTAGGTAACTTGATCTTAATCCTGAGCTAACTATGAACTTCTGTTCATTCGGTAGTATCCTTAGATTTGCATAGGTGAGGGCAGTTCATCATCGCTGGCCCAATAAGCCTCCCATTTCAGGGATAAGACTGAGTGGATAGCTAGAGACATAGAGTGCAAGATGGAATTCACTCCTATCCATTTCTGGGATAGTAGATAGGTTGTTCCCTTAAGGATTGAATCCAAGTCTTGAACAAGGGGCCCCACCTTCTCATTGGCTCGAGAAGGATTCAAGTTTATAGGTTGGATCTTAAACCAATTGTTCAATAGTGGATCAGTGGGTCTTAAGGAGCAAGATGTAATCTCAAGGGTAAAACGGTATTTTGACCCAGCCAAGATTACGAACAACCTGTGAATGATCAACTTACTCATCAAGGTTATATCAGGTGGACAGAAATATATCTATAGTGAGGGAAGTGCAACTAAGAGTCTTTAGTGGTATGACTCTTTAGTTAACGAATGTTGATTAAGGTTGGTCTAAAAAAGTTTAGCCAGTTACTCTCGAATCGTTGAAGCCCATGATCTATAGGTCCATTAGGTTCCCCTACTAGCTCATATGGATTCAACTAAGAACAAAATGTTGAAGTAACTCGACTTGTTCGAATTAAGAAAAACAAGAGAGAAACCGACAAATATATAAGATATAAGTCGGTAGAAATAAACTTTAAAGCTTTGTGTTTAAATATGATTTAAATAAATATGAATATAGATTCATATATAAAAGCTTGAAATGTTTTGAAACGGTCAAAGTTGTAAAAGTCAAGATGTTGACTTTTAACTTTGAGAAAGAAAACTTTGACCAGGTTTATATTCAAATATGCTTGGAATTTTAGAAAAATAAATGAGGATTCATACTCGGGAGGTCAGAATTAGTCAAGATGGGAAAAATAGTAAAAAATCAAAAAGTTGTCTTTTGACTATGAAAAGTCAAAGTTTAACTTTGACTTAATTGGTTAAAAGATCAAAATGCCCCTTTGACTAATTATTTTGTTAATTAACAGTTAATAGGAAATGTGGCAGGTTATTGTGAATTTGAAGCCACTAATTCCATTAAGAATTAATGGATTAATTAGGTGTTGAAAATGTATGAAATAATTTGCATGCAATTTGAATATAAATTTCATATAAAACATTTCTCATTACAGAATGAGAAAAGATGATGTTTTCTGAAAAATCACCTAAACGATATACTACTTTCTTCTTCTTTACTTCGCAAAACCGAGTCCCACAACTCCGTTTTTGGTCTTGAGCTTAGTAGGTCAACTTAGTGGTTGTCCTTGCTCATGACATTCAGGCAAAGAAGAAAAAAGGATCGAAGAAGAAGTACAGAACAATAAAAGGTATGTTCATCGTTTACCTTTTAGGCTCTTCGTTTAGGTCCATCGCATAGCATGTGCATGTTGATTTCTAAATTCTTTAGATGCATATAGAGTAAAGCATGATCTTTTTCCTTCTGCTGCAACATGTCTCTTGTTGTTTTTTTCCATCATGTGGTATCAAAGCATGCATAGCTTTACTCATATGCATATGGTGGGTTCTTACAATTTATGTGATAAATTGCTATGGTTGAGCTAAAATGGATTAGTTTTGGATTTGGCTCTAAATTAAGTTGTTTATTTGCTTTAATCTTTGTAATTAGCCCTTTTGGTGGCTTAATTTATTTTCACAAAGATTCTGTAATTTATTGGAGTCATTAGAGTTGCGTAAAAGGCTGTAAATAATTTATTCGGGAAGAAGAAGATGCTGTTTTGAAGCTCAGAAGAAGATGTATCAAGCCTATCGTTCACCCCACTCAACGATCGCATATGGTATGTGCATCGCTTGGGCCGGTGAACATCACTCTTACTAGCTAAAGGATCGCGTATGGTACGCCTATCATTTGAAGGTGACTCCATCATTTATGCTAAACGATCGCGTAGGGTACGCGTATCCTTTGCATAAGAAACGATCGTATACCTGCTAAGTGATTGCGTAAGGTACGTGCAGTGATAGCATTTAAACGACCGTTTACCTCTTAAACGATTACTCATTCGCTAAACGATCGCGTAAGGTACACATAACGCTAAGCGCTGAAGCGATCGTATACCCACTAAGCGATCACGTAAGGTATGCGTAACACTAAGCGCTGAAACAATTGTATACCCGTTAAGCGATCGCGTAAGGTAAGAGTATTGCTAGCGCTTAAACGATCGCTCACCTTTGTAAACGATAGCTCACCTAAAAACCTGTAACGACCCAACTTTTCGGACTAAGCTGAGGTCACTACTCAATGCTAAGACTCGACCACAAAACACAAAATTTATAACGGACCGGTTACGATTCATTAAAACGTTAGAAATATTACAAAAACAGTTTCGGGCCCTATTTTAAATCATAGTCACAAAAGTTTCAAATAAAATACTCAGGTCATCAACTCAAAATCAGAAAACCAAATATTCTAACAAAATACATCAGCGGAAGCATAAAGAAAACCAGACGCGTCCATATGGCCTTCACGCATCCTTCCTGCCTCTCGTCGGTCTGCCCCTCGCTGTACCCTTACCTGAAAAGTTAAAGAAGAGAAAAGGGGTGAGTATAAATATACCCAGTAAGGGACCCACTACCGGGCCCGTTAGGGAACAACAGTTAACTTCCTATGTAGGGGTACCCTACATAAACAGTCTAGTAGTTCCGTAGAACGCACACATCAGTCTCGTGATCTCGAAGGATGCACGTATCAGTCTAGTGACCCCGAAGGATACACCTATCAGCCTAGTGATCCCGAAGGATGCACATATCAGTCTAGTGATCCCGAAGGATGCACATATCAGTCTAGTGATCCCGAAGGATGCACGTGTCAGTCCAGTGATCCCGTAGGATGCATCTAACAAGGTACACTACCCCATAGATGAAGCTAACCGTTACCCCCAGTCCATATTACACCGTCTACAACAGTCACACTCCGACAACATTCATATTACTAATTTATGCCAACCAGATAGTATAGGTTTAAACAATTACATCCTCAGTT
The DNA here is from genome assembly GCF_025177605.1 of Cucumis melo. Lineage (NCBI taxonomy): Eukaryota > Viridiplantae > Streptophyta > Magnoliopsida > Cucurbitales > Cucurbitaceae > Cucumis > Cucumis melo. The sequence continues at coordinate 9,059,476 of NC_066863.1, forward strand.
GCTATATGCGTTTCCAATTTACACATCCTTTGTGATATTTCTTAGGTCCAGTCAACTAGTCAAATCAGAATCGAACTCATAGTCCTTCCACGACAACACTCCATGAACAACATCCAGACAATAGACTACCACATACCTAACCTTAAGATTTGTAAAGTCCATCAACATACAATTCCAGTCCACAACATAGCCCATTGACATAACTACAATATACCGAACATATGGGCATCGGTGTCTATCCGCAAACAACTCCTTACACCCGATGGCACACAAGCTACAACTAGCGGTCACGTTACCTTTACATCAGACAAGAGCATAACAACGATACTTAATAGTCAAACATGCATCAATCCATTCAGTACAGTTACTCACGTGTAATCCCCTGTGGATTACTACGTTTCCAGCCTTGATCCGAGGTCCAGTAGTAGGAAAACCCTTACCTGATACTCGGTTATGCCCCTCGATCGAGTCCACGCTCAACGGATCCACCTAAACGAAAACACGAAGGTTTTAATCGATGATACTAGTAGAAGTCATTTTAAATGGTCCTAAGCAACATCCGTTGACCTACCCGAGGAAAGGAAAGCTACCTCCAAATAAGCCTGCTGCGGAACCCGAGAACTTGAACGTCAACTCCTTAATACCTTCAAGGGATGAAAGGTAGGACCAACTCTTATTCCAATATTCAAACTCGAATCGGATGTAGCAACATTAGGAAATTCATAAAAAACAATCCTTACCGAAGACTCACCGTGACCCGAAGTGGAGGGAGGAAAATATGGCTTAGGTGGCTCGGCTCGACTTGGCTCACCCTCGGCTCGGCTCGGCTCAACTCGGCTTGCGGCTCGGCTCAACTCGGCTTGCGGCTCGGCTCGTGACTCGGCTCAACTCGGCTTACGGCTCGGCTCGGCTCAGCTTGTGGCTCGCGGCTCGGCTCACGAATCGGGTCGGTTGGATGAGGGTTCCCGGGTCGGCTTGCAAGATGGGAAAACCGCGACCGTTGGAGATTCGCCGTCGGCTGCTCAGCGAACGACGCGGCGAAAGGCGGCTGGACAACGGCAGACGCGGTCGGACAAAGGACGCACGGCGGCGTCTGGTTACGTGAGACTGAGAGGAGATCAGAAATGGTAGGGAGCCGCGGCGGACGAAACGTTGAAGTTGAAGAAGTTGCCGACGATGGAGACGGAAATGGAGACGGAACGCGACGGAGGAGATGGGGACGGAGGCGAAGGCGTGTGTGTGGAAGAGAGATGGTGGGAGGCAGCGCTGAAGAGAAAAGAAAAAAATAATAATAAGGGTTGCGGCGGCGCGAGGAAGGAGACAAAGAGGATGAAAAAAAATAGGGGGGTGCCGCGCGCGCCTTTAGGGTTTTTTAAAAAAATATTATTATTATTATTATTATTATATATTAAACAAAATAATTAAATAAAACAATAATACTATTATAAATAATAAAAGAAATATTAAATAATAATTAAAATAAAATTAATAATACAATATTAATATTAATTAATTGAAATAATATTAATATCACCTAATGAATATAATATTCAAAAAATATAAAAATAATAAAGGTATTAATATTAAATTATAATGATAATAATAATAATGATAATAAGATAAATAATATTATATTATTATTTCATCATCTACAAAATTTTAAAATCCCGAAAAATTCACATAAGATGCTAAAATTTTACCTCGAAATTCGGGGCGTTACAAAACCCTAACGTTCAACGATCGTTTACATGCTCAGTGATCGCGTATGATTTGCTCAACGATCACGTATGGTTTGCTTAGCAATCGCGTATAGTTTGCTCGACGATTGCATATGGTATGCGAATTGCCTATGCCCGTGAATGCCAACTTCCTACTCAACGATCGTACAAAGGTTATCGAGCGATTATTGTACTCCATCAAATTATTATTGTAACAATTTAGTTTTCACTTAATTTAGAGAGCCAAAACCAATCTATTTTAGGGTGTTTTAATTAATCTTGCATATGATGTATGATTAATTATTCCTAAATTATATGTGCATATTGTATGACATATAGTTTTAAAATCCCACCATAGGTTAACAAGTTCATGCATGTTGAGAAATTAATATGGAAATTAATTAATATGATTAATTAATGGTTAAATTGATATGATTAATTTTAAAAAATAATAATTGAATTAATTTTATTAAATATGATTCAACAAAATTAATCAATTATTGAAATACCATATTAATTTGTTGTTGTTCTAGATGAATGATTATAGGTTTGTCTTAAAGTTTTATAATTGTTATAAAATAAATTAGACTTTAAAATATATAATAAAGATAAGGTGCATGCTCACTTAGGTTAATACGATATCTTCCAAAATTAGATTTAGGTCAATATCTTGTAAAAATAGGTTACAAGAGGCTCATCTGATTCGATCTTGTCAACAAGTCAGATAAGATGACTAAGGAGTGGAGGTTTTTAAGTTGACGGTTTACGGAACACCTCCTACCTGGAGATCGTAATCGGTTCTTGAGCTTACTTAACCTAATTTTATGAGCATGCGTGAGAGATGTAAGGTAATAAAATTGGTTTACCACCTAGACATCGTAGGTTAAATCCAGTATGAATGTTATGCTTGGATGTTTTACCAAGATTTAGGATTTGTTTAAGTTAGCCTAAATTAAATCCTAAATAGTTTACCCAAAAATTTTTAGAACACTTCAGCTGGAGAAAAGTATCGTACTTTTAACTCTAGACTCCCCAAGAGTTCACACCATGAGATTCATGCAGGGCTTTGTGTCGTGCATAGGAGCGGACTCCACTTGAAGAGTGTTTGCATGAGCTATGAACAAGGTGAATAGGGGAAGTAGTTCATAGTAAGTGGGTGAGGGATATATGAAAAATACATCCCACGGTCTCTTCCATTAAGTCGCACCGTGAGATTCCTATAATGCGCCTGCTTGTCTGCCCTGGAGCAACATTTCCTTCGGAGGGCTGTATTATAGGATTCGGAACACCGCGAACTCCATATTTTGGATAGGGTCTCTTAGATAAGTTTTCATATTGTCTTTCCACTTTCGAGAGCATAATGATTCCCATCTTTAAGGACCGAAAATGGAGGGTCACACTTACAAGAATTACTAAAATAGTTAGTATATTCTTGATCGAAGTAAACGGTAAGTAAATATAAGATATTTGTGTGTTAGCATTTGGTCAAGATTGTCTTGATTCAAAAGACGAGTAATCGACTACCCCTCGGTAGAGGTTATTCTGAACCTTTTGAATTATCGTTGCAAAACATAATAAATGGTATATTATTTAAAGTTTTGCTAAAAAGATTGGTTTATTTAGATTATAGTTTCTAAACAAAGTATGTTTGTTTTTTCAGCATGAATAGCTCGATAGTTCAATTATTAGCTTCCAAAAAACTTAACGGCGATAACTATGCGGCATGGAAATCAAATCTTAACACAATACTAGTAGTTGATGATTTAAGATTTGTCTTAACTGAGAAATGTCCTCAAACCCCTACCTCAAATGCAAACCGAGCTAGTCGAGAAGTATATGATCGATGGATAAAAGAAAATGAGAAAACCTGTCTCTACATCCTTGCTAGCATGTCAGATGTTTTAGCAAAGAAGCATAAATCCTTAGCCACAGCTAAAGAGATTATGGATTCATTAAAAGGAATGTTTGGGCAACCAGAATGGTCCCTAACACATGAGGCAATCAAATACATTTACACTAAGCATATGAAGAAGGGGACCTCTGTTAGAGAACATGTCTTGGACATGATGATGCACTTCAATATTGCTGAAGTAAATGGTGGTGCCATCAATAAGGCTAATCAGGTTAGCTTTATCCTAGAGTCTCTTCCGAAGAGCTTTTCATACCATTTCAAACGAATGCGTCCCTGAACAAGATAGAGTTTAATTTAACAACCCTTCTGAATGAGCTCCAGCGGTTCCAAAAATCTTACCAAAGATAAAGGAAAAGAAGTAGAAGCAAATGTTGCTACTACAAATGAAAAATTCAAAGAGGATCGTCCTCTAAACCTAAAGTTGGATCCTCAAAACCCAATCGTAAGATAGAAAAGAAGGAAAAGAGGAAGACTTCCAAGGAGAACAAGGGTAAGAATACTCCAGAAAAAGGTAAATCTTACCATTGTGGTGAAAATGGGCACTGGTTGAGAAACTGCCCAAAATACCTTGCTCAGAAAAAGGTAGAGAAAGAAGCACAAGGTAAATATGATTTACTTGTTCTTGAAACATGTTTAGTGGAAAACGAAAATTCTACCTAGATATTAGATTCAGGAGCCACTAATCATATTTGTTTCTCATTTCAGAAAAATAGTTCTTGGAAAAGGTTTTCTGAGGGCGAGATCACTCTCAAAGTTGAAACTGGAGAAATGGTCTCAGCTAAAGCAGTGGGAGATTTTAAGTTGTTTTTTAATGATAGATATATCATTCTCAAGAATGTCTTGTATGCACCTCAAATGAAGAGAAATTTAATGTCTATCTCTTGTTTGTTAGAACACATGTATAGAATATCTTTTGAAATTAATGAAGCGTTCATTTTCCAAAAAGGTATTCATATTTGTTTTGCTATAGTTGAAAACAACTTATATAAGTTAAGACCAGCACGAGCAAATTTTGTCTTAAATGTTGAGATGTTTAGAACAGCTGAAACTCAGAATAAAAGACAAAAAGTTTCTTCCAATGCCTTCTTATGGCACTTAAGACTCGGTCACATTAATCTCAATAGGATTGGGAGATTGGTTAAGAGTAGACTTCTAAGTCAGTTAGAAGATAACTCTCTACCTCCTTCTGATTCCTGTCTTGAAGGAAAAATGACCAAAAGATCTTTTACTGGAAAAGGTCTTAGAGCCAAAACACCTTTGGAGCTCGTACATTCGGACCTTTGTGGACCAATGAATGTCAAGGCTCGAGGAGGATACGAATATTTCATTAGTTTTATTGATGATTATTCAAGGTATGGTCATGTTTACCTAATTCAGAACAAGTCTGATTCTGTTGAAAAGTTCAAAAAATATAAGGCTGAAGTTGAAAATGAATCAGGTAAAACAATAAAGACATTTTGATCAGATCGAGGTGGAGAGTATATGGACTTGCGATTCCAAGACTATTTGATAGAACATGGAATCCAATCGTAACTCTCTGTACCTAAGTACGCCTCAGCAGAACGGTGTATCAGAAAGAAGAAACCAAACTTTATTAGACATGGTTCGCTCTATGATGAGTTTTGCTCAGTTGCCAGATTCTTTTTGGGGATATGCTTTAGAAACACATATCTACATTTTTAACAATGTTCTTTCTAAAAGTGTTTCTGAAACACCTAATGAGATATGGAAAGGGCGTAAAGGTAGTTTACGTCACTTTAGGATTTTGGGATGTCCAGCACACGTGTTGGTGCAAAATCCTAAAAAGTTGGAACGTCGTTCAAAATTATGCCTATTTGTAGGTTATCCAAAAGAATCAAAAGGTGGTTTATTTTATAACCCTCAAGAAAATAAAGTATTTGTATCGACAAATGCTACGTTCTTAGAGGAAGACCACATTAGAAATCATCAAACCCGCAGTAAACTAGTACTAGAAGAAATTTGCAAGAATACTACAGATAGACCTAGTTCCTCTACTAAAGTAGTTGATAAAACTAGGAATATTGGTCAAACACATCCTTCTCAAGAGTTGGGAGAGCCTCGTCGTAGTGGGAGGGTTGTACGATAGCCTGGTCGCTATTTGGATTTAAGTGAAGCTCAAATCATCAAACCTGATGATGGGATAGAGGATCCATTTACCTATAAATAGGCAATGAATGATGTGGATTGTGACCAATGGATCAAAGCCATAGACCTCAAAATGGAACTTATGTATTCCAATATTTTCTGGACTCTAGTAGATCAACAAAATGATGTAAATCCTATTGGTTGTAAATGGATCTACAAGAGAAAACGAGACCAAGCTGGTAAAGTACAGACTTTCAAAGCTCCACTAGTGGCAAAAGGTTATACACAAAAGGAGGGAATATATTATGAAGAAACTTTCTCTCCTGTTGCCATGATAAAGTCGATTAGAATACTCTTATCCATCGCCACATTTTATGATTATGAAATTTGGCAGATGGATGTCAAGACAGCATTTTTGAATGGAAATCTTAAGAGAGTATCTATATACAAAAGGGTCAAGAACAAAAGGTTTGTAAGCTTAAAAATGCATTTATGGATTAAAACAAGCATCTAGATCCTGGAATATAAGATTTGATATTGCGATCAAATCCTATGGTTTTGAACAAAATGTTGATGAACCTTGTGTTTACAAAAGGATCATCAATTCAACTGTAGCATTCTTAGTTTTGTATGTAGATGACATTCTACTCATTGGGAATGATGTAGGTCATCTAACTGATATTAAGAAATGGCTAGCTACGCAATTCCAAATGAAAGATTTGGGAAATGCACAATATGTTCTTGGTATCCAAATAGTTCGGAACCGAAAGAACAAAACACTAGCCATGTCTCAAACATCTTATATAGACAAAATGTTGTCAAGATATAAGATGCATAATTCCAAAAAGGGTCTGTTGTCGTACAGATATGGAATTCATTTATCAAAAGAACAATGTTCAAAGACACCTCAAGAAGTTGAGGATATGAGTAACATTCCCTATGCTTCTACTGTTGGCAGCCTGATGTATGCAATGTTATATACTAGATCTGACATGTACTATTCAGTGGGGATAGTTAGTAGATATAAGTCCAATCCTGGTCGTGATCATTGGACAACTGTTAAGAATATCCTAAAATATTTTATAAGAACAAAAGACTACATGCTTGTGTATAGTTCTAAGGATCTGATCCTTACTGGATACACTGACTTCAATTTTCAAACTGATAAAGATGCTAGAAAGTCTACATCATGATTAGTTTTCACTCTGAATGGAGGAGCAGTAGTATGGAGAAGCATAAAACAATCCTGTATTGTTGACTCCACTATGGAAGCTGAATATGTAGCTGTCTGTGAAGCAGCAAAAGAAGCAGCATGACTTAAAAAGTTTTTAACAGATTTGGAAGTTGTTCTAAATATGCATCTACCAATCACCTTATACTGCGGCAACAGTGGTGCAGTTGCAAATTCACGAGAACCTAAAAGTCATAAACGAGGAAAGCACATTGAACGAAAGTACCATCTTATCAAAGAAATCGTACATCGAGGAGATGTTACAGTAACAAAAATCTCCTCCGAGCAAAACATGGCTGATCCATTTAAAAAACCTCTTACGGCTAAAGTGTTTGAGAGCCACCTACATGATTTAGGTCTGCATGGTTTATAAACTAGGACAAGTGGGAGACTTATTGGAATTATGCCCTACATTATATATGTGGTTATTGTACTCATATATATATACTCTTCTCTCATTATAAAATTCTAACTTACTTGGAGTTTTCGTCCAAGTGGGAGTTTGTTGGAATTTGTGTCTTAAAACTCGTACTTTGTTATTTGATTCAATAAATTTTATTATTGAATGCTATAATCTTAAAACCAATAAATTTAGCTCCCAAGGCTATTTTACTGAGTTTGTCAAATACACTTGAACTTTATGTAGAGACATAAACATGAATTAAGTTCAAGTTAATAGCCCAAATAGTCTGGATAAACACTATGGATGCGGCCTGCTCTATAGTTAGTACAAACGATATAATCCTGAATCATTCATGTACAGATATGGGAGTGGGGGCATCCTATGTAAATGGTTTGTATAAGACTGGAACCACGAAATAGTCACTTTTTGTTATAACACTGTAAATTATAAACTGACTATTTCATTTATAATGACCTAGGTAACTTGATCTTAATCCTGAGCTAACTATGAACTTATGTTCATTCGGTAGTATCCTTAGATCTGCATAAGTGAGGGCAACTCATCATCGCTAGCCCAATACGCCTCCTATTTCAGGGATAAGACCGTAGTGACAGCTAGGGACATAGTGTGCAAGATGGAATTCACTCCTACCCATTTCTGGGATAGTAGATAGGTTGTTCCCTTAAGGACTGAATCCAAGTCTTGAACAAGGGGTCCCACCTTCTCATTGGCCCGAGAAGGATTCAGATTTATAGGTTGGACCTTAAACCAATTGTTCAATAGTGGATCAGTGGGTCTTAAGGAGCAAGATGTAATCTTGGGGGTAAAACGGTATTTAGACCCAGCCAAGATTACGAACAACCTGTGAAGGATCAACTTACTCATCATGGTTATATCAGCTGGATAGAAATATATCTATAGTGAGGGGAGCGCAACTAAGAGTCTTTAGTGGAATGACTCTTTAGTTAACGAATGTTGATTAAGCATGGTCTAAAAAAGTTTAACTAGTTAATCTTGAATCGTTGGAACCCATTATCTATAGGTCCATTATGATCCCCTACTAGCTCATATGGATTCAACTAAGAACAAAATGTTGAAGTAACTCGAATTGTTTGAATTAAGAAAAAAAAAGAAACCGACAAATATATAAGATATAAGCCGGTAGAAATAAATTTTAAAGCTTTGAGTTTAAATATGATTTAAATAAATATGAATATAGATTCATATTTAAAAGCTTGAAAAGTTTTGAAACGGTCAAAGTTGTAAAAGTCAACTTGTTGACTTTTAACTTTGAGAAACAAAACTTTGATCGGGTTTATATTCAAATATGATTTGAATTTTAGAAAAATGAATGAGGATTCATACTCGGGAGGTTAGAATTAGTCAAGACGGGAAAAATAGTAAAAAGTCAAAAAGTTGACTTTTGACTATGAAAAGTCAAAGTTTAACTTTGACTTAATTGGTCAAATGACCAAAATGCCCCTTTGACTACTTATTTTATTAATTAACAGTTAATGGGAAATGTGGCAGATTATTGTGAATTTGAAGCCACTAATTCCATTAAAAATTAATGGATTAATTTGGTGTTGAATATGTATGAAATAATTTGCATGTAATTTACATGTAAATTTCATATAAAACATTTCTCATTACAGAATGAGAAAGGATGATGTTTTTTTTTAAAAAACGACCTAAACGATTTACTACCTTCTTTTTTCTCTCTAAGTTTTACTTCACAAAACCGAGTCCCACAACTCCGTTCTTGGTCCTGAGCTTAGTAGGTCAACTTAGTGGTTGTCCTTGCTTGTAACATTCAGGCAGAGAAGAAAAAAGGATCGAAGAAAAAGTACAGAACAATAAAGGGTAAGTTCATCGTTTACCTTTTAGGCTCTTCGTTTAGGTCCATCGCATAGCATGTGCATGTTAATTTGTAAATTGTTTAGATGCATATAGAGTAAAGTATGATCTTTTTCCTTCTGCTACAGCATGTCTCTTGTTTTTTTTTTCCATCAGACAGAACAATATGTACAGAATAAACTAGAATTTTTAAAAAAGTTTACTCATTAATTACACTAAAGATGAGAATTTACATTTTCGTTATATATATATATATAATATGTACAAAAAGTAAATATAGTAATTTTGAATAGAAATCTTCTTTTAGAAGACTCTATATTGAACCTATTTTTCTTTTGAAACAAGTTTTTTGATTCGAAACTAACATAGGCTGTGAGTCGAGAAATGAATCGTCTAGATCATATCTGGATCTACTTGGTCTTCGTTGTCCTGTATGGAAGAAGATGGTGACTTTGAAGAAGAAGAAACATTTACTGTTGTTAATAATGATCTGTGAAAATCTACATCAGTTGTGGCCTGTGCGAGTGCTGCAAAAAGCTTTGATTTGTCATTTAAGAACTCGACATTCTTTCTTTGATCAATGTCTTGTAGATATTCGTTCTCTATGAACAATTCCTTTATGTGTTTGATGGTGGCATGCTGAAATTTGTATTTTTCCCACCATTTGATTTTTAGATTCTTAACCAACATCTTGTATTGAGAATATGATGTTGTGTTGTAGCTCAACAAAATATTCATGGAATTTGAAAGTAGAGGCAAAATCTCATTGAATTATGAAAAGAATTCTTTTGAATTGTTCTTGAGAAATAAAAATATGATTCTTGAATTGGAGTTTGTAGAATATCGTCTATAAGACCAAAATTAGTCCACCATTGAATAAACCATAAGGGAAAATTAATTTTGTAGGCGTTTTGACAAAAGGAAATAAACCATGAGTGGTTTCTATTTGAAAACCAAAATACTCTGTACCAAGCTTTGATATCTTGGTATGAGAACGATTGAGGAACAAAAGGTTTTGAAAGGGATTTTTCTGTAAAAATTTCTTGATTCCAATGAGTTGGATTGATTGCTTTGAAAATTTTAAATTTCGAATAAGCAACTTTTGAAGGACCATTTTTGTCTGGAACATGAGTTATTTCTACAGACTTTGTGTCTACTAAAATAAACTCATAAAATTTTCTTGTTTTTCTAAGGTCTTCAGGAAGAAAATTAAAGTCCTCCGAAAAGATTTTTGAAACTATCTCTTCTAAAGTGAGACTTTGATATCGGGTTCTATAATAGGATCATAAACAATGATAGGCTTTTGAAAATAAGATTTGATCTCGGGTCCTAGCATAAACCGTTTATCGAGGGTGACAGCTTGAGAATAAGTTGTAAGAGGAGTAGAAGACTCCCTATTGGATGAAGGAGAGGCAGGAGGCTTCATTTGAATAAATCCGCCCGAAGGACGGATAAGATTGGTTGAAGGCCTAGGTGGAGTTGATGACTCTGTAGGAGACCTAATCCGTATGCCAGACGATCTGGATCTGGATCGAGTTACTGTGGTAAACCCTAAATCCATTGCATATTGATCTGCACTCATAGGTAAGGGTGCATAATTAGAAGAAGAAGATGGGCGATTGCCCTTTAAAGAGGTAGAGTTTGTTCTTTCTTTAGCACTTCCCTTTTTCGAACTCATTTTTCTTTCGAGAGAGAGTTTTTAGAAAGCAGAGACATTTTTGGAGTTAGAAACTCCCTCGATAGATAATCAACTAAAAGGTTTTGTTCTCCTTTTATTGGCACAACTTCAAAATCAAAGCAAGACAGTATGGCTTGCCATCTGGCAAAAATTTGTTTTGAGACAAGATTTTTTACATCTTTTTCTAATACAAATTTTGAGGCTCTCGAATCAGTTTTGATAATGAATTTTTTATTAATTAATTCACCTTGGAATTTTTGAACACAAAGAACTATTACAAGTAATTCCTTTTTTACTGTTGAGTAATTTTTTTGTGTGTCATTCGAAATTCCTAAATGAAATCGAATTATTGATTCGGCTTTATCGAGACACTGTTTTAGGATTCCTCCATATCCAATATCAAAGGCATCAATTTCAACGATAAGATTTTCTTTTGAATTAATTAAACTGGGGGAAGTGATTGATTTGACTAAAGAATTAATTTTTTGAACAGTTTGGGTATGTTTGTTAGACCACGGTTTTGGATTTTTCTTTAACCTTTGGTATAATAGTTTGCAAATGGGCCTGATGTTTAGAATAAAATCATATACATAATTTAGACAGCCCAAAAACTTTTGAGGTTGGGTTTTATCTAAGAATTGATCAGGAAAAATTTGAAGCAAACCCAATTGATCTCTGAATGGGCTTAATTTTACCTATAAAATTCTTATTTTTGTTTCAAATAATTTGACTTTTGGTAGAGAGACCACCAAACCATTTCTTTTTATAATATCTATAAAAATATTGATATGCTTAAAATGTTTTTCTATACTTGAAGAAAAAACTAAAACATCATCAATATAAACAATTGTAAAATCTTGAAAATTATTAAAAATATCATTCATAATTTTTTGAAATTCAGATGGTGCATTTTTAACCCAAAAGGCATTACATTCCATTCGTATTGTCTGAACGAAACATTTAAAGTCGTTTTATATTTATCTTTTTCGAAAATTTGAATTTCATATCAAATTTTGAAAATATTTTTGTATTTGCAATTCTTTTCAGTAAATCTTATTTATTAAGAATTGGATATCTAATTCATTCCAAAACTTTGTTTAAAGGTTTGTAGTTGATTACTAACCTTAGAACTCCACGCTCCTTTTCGGCGGTGTTGTAAACATAAAAGGCGGCACATGACAATGGACTTTTTGAAGGTCTTATTAGATTTTTATCTAATCAGTCTTGAATTTATTTCCTGCAATGTGTTAGTAAGTCTGAATTCTTTTGTTCGGTCTAGCCTTTGTTAGGATATCCGATTCTTTAAATTCTTTTGACTATGGAAGATCAACTATGTGTTTTTTCTTTCCCAAAATGCATTTGGTAAATTGGAACAAATTTCTTTTTCAAATTTTAATTGAATTTCTTTTATTCTATTTTGTATTGAATTTTTTTTTCAAATTTTCTTCAATTCTTTTGTGATCAATTTCTTCTTTTAGAAAACTAATTTGTTTTTGTTTTCTTTTTATTTGCTCACTTTTCAAAACATTAATTTCTAAAAGTTTATGAGGTAAAATTGGAGTGATAAATTCAAAAATCAATTCTTCTCCAAATTTCTTTATTACTAAATCTTTTTCTGCTATTGTTAAAGGATATAATTGCGTAATAAAAGGGGTTCTAAGAATTAATTCTTGGCGAAGATCTTTAACTAAAATAAAAGAAGTTTTGAAACAATGTTCTTTATTACAAACATGGACTTCTGAAAATTTAAATTTGATATTTAATCTTTTTCCATTTTCTCGGGTAAGAACTTATGTGGTTTTTTCAAAATATTTTGTAGGAATTAAACCTTTTTTAACACAATTTTGATCAGCACGTGAGTCTATTAGTGCCTTTAAAGTAATTTTGAAATCTTCAATTTTTAACGTAATTAGACAATACCATTTTTGAAAACTTATTCTTGAAATTAAATTGATTTCAGAATTTAAATTACTTAAGAAATCTTTTCCTACATCTAAATCTCTTAAATTATCATTTTTTTCATTTGAGAAATTTATTTTTTAATTTCAAAAATTTCATACTTATGTTGAGAAATTTATCTTTTTAAGCAATTGATTTCAAATTTTAAATCATCAATAGAAACTGGTGTTTCTTCTTTAGAAGCTTTTAAAATTTTAGAAAAGTTTTCTTTAGGAATTGTTTTTCTTTTTGGAAATGGTTTTGAAGATGACTCATTTGTTAGAGAGTCTCTAAGTGTTTCTAAAATATTTCTTTTTAATTCTTCATTTGAAACATGGTTAATAGTTTGAAATAACAAATCCTGTTCGGAAGTTAAAACATTTATTTCATTTAAAACACATTTGCATGGGTCTTTGATATAACCGCATGCTCTTGGCCCTTCATCTGAGGAGGATTGGCTTGAAACTTCTGAATCGATTTCATCTACAATTTTCTGCAAATTAAAATCATAAATATCGGTTGAATTTGAAGAATATTCTTCTTCATTTATCTCATGGATTCCTCTTTGGGGAAATTTGTTGGCATAATGTCCTTTTCTGCATTTGTAGCAAAACATCTTTATATTTGATTTGCCTCCTTTTATTAGTTTCGTTTTGCTATTTTTCAGCGGGGTTTTTGTAATTTGAATATTTGTGATATCTCTTGGGGGTATAAGGTTTGCTATACCTTCGAGATTTTATATCATATGTGGGTTTCTTATTATAGTTTTTTGGACGAACTTTTCTTGAAGATGAACCTGGTTCTTTGATTTTCTCAAATCCATATTGAGAACAAAAAGTCTTCAATTCTTTCTTATGAAGATTTGAATGCTTTTGAACTTTGGTTTGAATTTTTATCTCGTTGCAAATATTTAAACCACACTATATAATTTTAAAGGTTAATTGAGCATAAGTAAGGTTCTCCCAAGGTATTTGCTCGGGGTATGCTTTGTTAAGAGAGTTGTAGACACGTTCTGCCATAAAGCTAGGAAGTCCATTAATGAACATTTCTTTCCGGTGTCTAGCATTGCAATCTTTGAAGATATAAATTCTTAGTAAGAACATATCCTTATACCATCTAAAATTTTCCATAGAGGAGCACTTTAGATTTTTTATTATTTTTCTTTGATTTTCTACATCAATGTCACTTCCTAGGCCAAAGTGCATGTTAATTGCATAGAGAAGAGTTTCTAACAGCGTTCATTTTTTCTTCTACCTCTTGAGTTGTTGAAGTTCCTTCTTCAACTTTAATTATCCTTCTAACCTTTGTCTTATGTCTTCTTATTGCTTCTTTTTGTTCAGTAGTTAAGGCATGATCCCATCACAATTTGAGACTTCCACTAAATCCATTAATTAGAAGCATGGTGGCTTCTCTATTTGAATGACCATTAGATTTGTAGGCTATGGCACAAGTCAACATATTATTTAATATGTCATAGATTTGAAATTCTGGAGATCCATCAAGGTTCCAAACATATATAGATTCTCCATTGAACTCAGTATTTATTGAATATCTCTGTCTTTGCTCTAATCCTTCCCCTAGAAATGAAGGTCGAGGATAGAAATTAATTTGATCTCTCTTATTGATATACCTTCTAAAATTTATTTTATTGATTTGTTTTTCTTCTTCATTGACAAAGAGATTTTCAAAATTTTCCATGAATTGGGCAGCATCTTCTTCATTAATGACATTGATCAAACTTTCGTTTTTTAAGCTCTGCATGCGTTTGTTAATCTCATCTAGAAGTTTTTGTTTTTGGGTTTTTATTTTTACCTTTTCCAAAGGTTGGAAGAGACTAGGAATTTCTTCTGGAGAAGAAGGATTGATGATTTCCTCTAATTTAAAAACTTGGCTTGCAATTGAAGAAATCATTCTGTTGGAATAGTTATTTTGAACTTGGATACTTTTATTTCCTTATTTGTAGGGGCTTTATGCTCTTCTGATACTTTGATGATTTGAAAGGGTTTTGCAATAACATTCTCGTTATAAAAACTTTTGAACTCAACATCTTCCATTGGTGGAAAATCAGCTTTGATTTCACCTCTTTGAGTTTTCCATGATTCTTTTTCTTTGATAGTACAAAGATGGTCAAATTCTTTTCTTTGTTGAAACCATCTAAAAAATGCAATATGTTCTTTAAGTATTTCAAGGGTTTTGAAATATTCTTCTCTAAACAGCTTCCTTTCTGTTTTAGAGTAGTTTTTGAAAAAAAAAAACAATTTTTTCAATACGATTTTCTTTAGACATAAATTCCTTTTGAAGGGATTCTTTGTTAAGCTCAAACTTTGATTCTAAAATAATTACATTTAATTGAGAACTAGTATCTATTTATTTATTTTTTTTTTTGAGTTGGAGAGTTTGAAAGATTTTCTTCGTAAATAATATTTGGTATTCCTTGATCTATTTTGACAGATCTAATTTTGAGATTAGGAATCGACTCACTTCTACTAGAAGTACTTGGTCTTGAACTCATGAAGTCTTAGAATTCATGTTTTCTTTAACAATAGAGAACCTAGGTGATTCGTTTTCAAATTTGATTTCTACTTTCCCATCAGGATGCTTAATGATATGGGAGACTTCTTTTTCTTTCTTTTAAGGGACAAAAGCGTTGTCTAAAACCCATCGGGGATTTTTTGTAACTTCGTCCCAAGAAAGGAGTTTTGGAACACTAACAAATGATCTATTGAGATTTGTTTCTATCAGCATAGTTTTTCCTTTAGTTGAAGAAAATAAAGCTTTTGTAAATAAGGGTAGTCAAAACTTTATAAGTAACTTTGTAAATAAGGGTTAATTTTTTAACTTCTTCAAAATTTAATCCTTGGCCAGTAATATCTAAGCTCAAGGTTTTGAGAATATGTGGATCATCAAGAGATACCATATAATTTGGAAAACAATTAAAATATACAGGGCCATTGGCCAAATTTAATTCAATTATTCCTAATAAAGAATTTGAAAAATCTTTGTGGCGTTTATCGCGTAAAATTGCTGAGACTGGTGTATCCAGTCCGGATCTAAACATTGGAATCAAAGCTATTGGACAACTCCTATATGAAGAAATGAAAATTCTTTTTGATGTTTTTCAATATCATTTCTTGGAAATAATTGTATGAAATCAATTTTTCCATAAATTGGAATTCTTCTTTCAACAATTTTTACACAAAGATTTTCTTTGAAATTGGAAGTATTTTGAAAATAAATTGTTTTTGAATCAAGTTTGGAAATTCCCCAATGGAGAAAATCATTTTCTAATTTTGCAATACAAATTGATTCATTTGTCACATCACCTTCACTAGAAGAAGCAGTATGTTGCTCCTCAATTTTCTTTTGAGTAAGATCTTTTGAAGAAGATTTAGGGGATAAATTTTTTTTTTAGGAAATTAGACATTTGAAAATTTTAAATTCTCATACTATAAATATCTATTTTTCAAAATTTTATTAAATCTAGACATAAAATTTCTTGGATCAATAATCTATACCTGTATGTGCTAAGACGGATTACTGCTGAATAACGGTCTCACCATGCTTCCTTGCGTCTTACTGCCGAGACCACAAACTTAGACACGGACGTACAGGCGGATGTAGAATCGAGATCTTTGAAATTGAATCTCTTGAATTCAACAAAATTTGAAGAATAAATTTTTTTGAAGAGAACTAAAATTTGTCAAACTCTTCTCATCGGAAATGAAATTTGAAAACGAATTGAAAGGAAATTGAACTTTTATTGAAGGCTCTGATACCAATTGGTCTTTCTAAAGCCGTCGTCAGCAAGGCTTCACCCGACTACTTCCCCCAAACCCCGCGACAGACACCGACGCACCCTCGTGGTTTAATCGCTCGTCGTTGTTCCTCCTTTCACGTCGTCGCCTCTCCTTCCTCGTGTGTCGTCCGATGAAACCAACTGCTACGCCATGTTTCTCCTTCAGCCACTATGTGTGATAACCCGTTGGAGATTGGTTAGGACGTTGGCATCCATTCTTCTTTCAAATCCACCTTTTAGAGTAAAATTCTTGTGGTTAGGGTTGTCTTTTTAGGTAAGTTTGAATACCCAATAAGTTTAGACTTGGTTTTCATCATACCCGTTACTCTTTGGTGCTAGATTTGAATATTAGAGGATTTTACGCCGCTGTTCAGCCCTTCGAAAACTCGAAATTGGGCGTTTTGGCACAACTTGGGTAAAATTTTAAGTTTTTGGAGTTGTTCTTGAGTACCCATCTAATTCTAGTGATAACTTTGAATAACTCATGATGTTGGATGTTTGATCTTTGAATTTAGAAGTAGTTTAATGTCGTCCATTGAAGTTTGGGTTACTTGGTTAACTTCTTGATAAGTTTTGGAGAAATTTTAGAGTTCTTGAATCTCTATTAAGTTTAAGCATTAAAGTTGAATAGCCCAGGATGGTGGGTGCTCGTTTACGAAGTAGAAAGTCGTTAGGGTGTTTTCCATTTAGACTAAGACTGCTTTGTTAGGGATTGGTAAGATTTTTGGGTAAATTGGGTAAGTTTTGTGAATACCCATTTAGTTTTTACATGAACTTGATATTACCCATATTGTTATGTATGAAGGATTGAAGATTTGGAAAACTTAGAAACATTGATCAACTCGTTTAAGGTCGTTTTAGATAAGTTTGGGGTAAGTTCCTAAGTTTTGACTTGTTATATTGATATTGAGTTGTTAATGAATCTAAACCTCTAATGTATGGATATTGGGTATAAGAGCATATGGTTTTAAAGACGACTTAAGCTTGTTTGTTTATGGCGTTAGGAGTTTAAGTTGAAGTTTAAGGGTCCAAAAGTGAAATATTTAGTCTAAGTGAAAGCATGTGGTGAATGATACCAAGTTAATAAGAAAAGTAGAGATTTCGACCCATCGAATCATAAATAAGTTGAGTTGTCACGATGAAATATTTTAGAGATAATTGTAGTATCTTAATATGCAAAGATAACTATGGGTCATTAATCGTTGTTTGAGGCCAAATTGAAGTGGGGAAAGCGTATAACCCTGGGGGATAGAGATATTGACTATGAGTGGCTTATTTTCAAGTATTTCCTTATAAATTTACATATGTTCTATAGTATGCCATGATTGTGAGAACTTTGAATATGTGTTATGAATTATGTGTTAGAAATGTTTTCAAATATGACTTTCTGTTTTCCACGAACTCTTATATTTTGAAAGCATGTTTGAACTTAAGCCTATTAATCACAATTTATACAGCAACTGGTTTAAAGAAAGCTCGATCTATTATTAAACGTGAATATTTTGAATGAAAGGTTATTCTTAAAACATGTATTGGTCGCTAAGGATTTAAAATGGCTTTAAGAAATGTGTTCCCGACCATGTTTGACTCTTAAACATGAAAAATGTGATTTTATGAATGTTGATAATTACCCTAAAGGCTACGTGAATGTGTTTTCGTAGCGCCACCTATGCTTGTCAAGGGGTTATGGGGATGAAAGAGGCTATGATAGGAGATATGGGAACCTGAGCCTAGGTGAGGACATGGATGAAGGATTGTGATATGGCCTTGGGCCTAGCTTAACCCATGGTTGGGTGGCTCTATGTGCACATAGGAACGAGATGTTGATATTGCGTAGGTGCTAAGTATGCGTGAGCTTTGTTTGGCCGCATGTTTCCTTGTGGATATGGAGCACGTGTGAGTTATTCTCGAGTATTCGACTTACGTTTTTAATGTTTTCTCCCTCCCCCCCCCCCCCCTCAGGTAGCGATCAAGGGCCAAGAGTTGGTTGAATTATCGTTATTGATTATAGATCTCCACTATTCTTTTGTATGTATATAGTTATCTTTTGTAATGCTTCATGGAGTTGTTAGATGTAGCGAGAGTAAGATTAAAAACTTGTGGTTGGGGAGATCTTGAAGGGATAAAAACCCTTTACATAGCGGAAGAATTAAAAGAGTCCATAACTCAATTTAATTGGAACCTAAAAATACCAATACATCGAAAAAATAATTATAAAAATAATTTCTATGGCTAAGCATGCTTTTAAGAAAAAATACAGAGAAGAATAAAGAAGAGGAAACTTACGATCGTTGACGTCTCTATATCTACCAAACTCCAAAATTGGGGAACACTACCACTTGGAAACCTTCCTATTCTCTGGATTTAGATAGTTTGTGGGAACCAAATTGGATTGAGAGAATTTTTCTTTACAGAGAAAAACTTTTTCAAAGAGAATTGGAGAGTTTTCAGAATCGCCGAACTCACAAAACAGTTCTGTTTTTTTTACACAAAAAAATTCCCTTTTCTTCAGACGGAAGAAGGAAAGTTGAGAGAATAAATGGGAACGTGGGAAAACCACCCACGTTCCCTATTAATTTAATAAATAAATATTAAATTAATATATATTAAAATAATTAATTTAATTTAATAATTAATTAATTAATTAAATAATTAATTAAATCATATTTCATTAATATTTCATTTAAATCATATTTAAATGAATATCTTGCATAACCTATAGTTTTAATTTAATTAAATCAAATTTAATTAAATCAAATTAGACTAAACTATTAATTAATTCTCCAATTAAGTACTTTCTAAATTAAACGTCTTATATTTAATTTAATCCAAAATTTGAATCATATTCAAATATAAATTTCTCTCATCACCTATAGTTTTAATATGTATCACATACACATTAAATTTTAACCTACAGTTTTAATATGAATTTAATTCACATTAAATTAATATTTAAGTTCATTCAAATATTTTTTCTCTCGTAATTTAATTTTGAATCATATCCAAAATTAAATTTATATAGTAACGTCTAATTAAAATATAAACTCTATATTATAGTATATCAACATACATTATATTAATTTCCAAAGTAAATTTGAACATTTCAAATTACAACCAATATAAACAAATCTTATTACCTTTTACGAGCTAGGAAGGGGACCTAATAAACCTACAGATCAGAAGCTACAACTTGATTTTTAAATATATATATATATATATATATATATATATATATATATATATATATATATAGAGAGAGAGAGAGAGAGAGAGAGAGAGATAAGTATTTTGTAAACAAAAAAATTTGAAAAAGTCACATTCACCGTCTTTCAAGCAAACATCTACACTTAAAAGACACAACCACTCAACAAAGAACGATATGAGAATTTATGTAAAAAGTAAGGGAAAAAGACATCTAAAGATTCTTCCTACTTAACCTCTTTTTGATATAGTAGAGATGAGAAAATCATGTCTCAACACTATGTGTTAATCCAAATAAAACATAATTAAGAGTTTAAAATTACAAATTGATACATCTCTATTTTTTAAAAGTATAAATTAATATTTGTCTTAAATTTTAGGAAAAGGTTGCAAATATAATAATCAAGCCCAAATTATTAGCAAATATAACAGAATAAAAAAAAGAACACACATGTAAAAATTTAGATCCAGTCACAGTTATATCACTAATAAGAGTTCAGTGATAGAACTCACCATACTTGCAATTCTTTTAAAATGTTACTATCACTTACTGATAGTTTTTTTCTCCTCATAAAATAACTCAAACCACTATACTAATATTCAGAGTTTTTTTATTAAAATAATGTGTTTTTAAAAACTAATGACAATACTAGGGTAGGCGTGAAACCTGACTGGAGTCATGGACCCGGCCCACGACATCTGATTGGAGTCATGTATTGGGTACATGACTCCAATACAGGTGTGAAGTCGTGTACCAGGTACACGACTACATTCACGTGAACCTGACACATGTCCTTTATGCAGTGAAGTCGTGTATCGGGTACATAACTTCACCTCTTTAAAACCCTAAAATCCAACCCTTCAGCCTTTCATTCCAAATTCAAAAACTTTCTTCTACCCTTTCCTTCTCCCTTATCTTCTTCGGCATTTTTCCTTCCATTCTTCACCAAATATATCTACTCTTCCATCCTACACCAAAAATCAGCCGCACCTTCCATTCTTGACACCAAAAATCACCCGCCCATTCCACATTTCACCAAAAATCACTAAAAAAGTGTTCCTTCCTTTCATTTTTCCTATCGATTTTTTTGTCGCAAGATATGTTTATATAACTAAATCATAGTCCACGTACACGATTTTGTTGCAAAAATAATTTAATTTATGTTTGTTATTAGATTTTATTATTTTGTTGTTAAAATATTTAATTTATGTTGCACTTGACTTTCTCCAAATCCTCCAATTTTTCTTCTGATTTTTTTTGTCACAAGGTATGTTTATTTAAGTAAATTGTAGATCAGGTGTACGATTTTGTTGTAAAAATAATCTAATTTAGGTTTGTTATTTGATTTTATTATTTTTTTGTAAAAATTATTTTAATAATTTAATTTATATGTTGGTTATTTGATTTTATTATTTTGTCGTAAAAATTATTTGAATTTAGTTATGTTGTTTGAATTTAGATATATAATTGGATTTAGGTTTGTAGTCTAATTTAGTTATATGGTTTAAATTTTTTATATATTTTATAATAAATAGGAAACATAATTAAATTTTAAGTGTGAGGTTTGATTGAAAAGCAAAATAAATTGAATAAGGAAAGTATTCAATAGGCCAAAGAGACACAAAATGTTTGGCACTTTTTTGAATGGTTCTTTTTATTATTATTATTTGAATTTGAATGGTTCTATTGTTTTTTTTATTTATTTTTTTAATTTTATAATACAGTTTGAAGGCATCAGGTTGATTGCTATTTAAACCCTACTTTTTCCATCAACTTAATTACTGCCGGTCAATATTCATAAATCAATTATATACTCTATTTGTTTATTTATTTAACTACAAAGTAAAAATTGGTACCAAACTACTATTATTATATGTATGTGGGTATGTTATTGCTCTTTTTTTTCATACTTGTCAATTTTACGTTCTAAGGTTCCAACATCCTCTGATAGTTGGTGTTGGTGTAATGAATAATATCAAGTATTCATTTGAACAAAAAGAATAATAACGATCTTTTCAAAAGTATAACAAAGCGATAAAATATTTACACTGTATAAATTAATTTCAAAAACGAAAAAAGCCCATACACCCATCGTGAAAAATACCAAAAACATCTCATCAACAACGCGTGTGTAGTATATTTGATACATGATCGTTTAGATTTCGTTATTCTTTGGTACACAATTGTTTAGATTTGGTCGTTAGATTTGGCTAAACGATTTTTTTTTAATTCTTTTGGTATACGATCGTTTAGATTTGTCTACACGATGATTTATTTTTTTTACACGATCATTTACTTTTTTCACACGATCGTTTACATTTGGCCACTCCAATCTAAATGATTTTTTTTCAAGATTCTTTACACACGATCTTTTAGATTTTGCTATTTTTTGTATACGGTCGTTTAGATTTGGCTACCCAAATTAAAACGACGTAAAAAAATAAGAGAGAGAAAAAAAGACATGGAAAGAAATCGCAGCAAAAAAGAAAAGAAGAGGAAAAGAAGAAAGACCAGAAAGATTAAACAACGTAAAAAAAAAATAAGAAAAGAAGAAAGACGATGGAAAGAAATCGCAACGAGGAGAAATACGATGAAAGAAATCACAGCGAGGAGAAGAAGAAAGACAGAAGGACAAACCTGAAATATTTAAAAAATAACTAACTTCATGGGCTTTGTTACGTGGACCGTAAATAGTTTGATGTTTTGTTACATTTATGAAAACTAACCTAAAAAAACTCATCATTTGAATATTACCACGAATATAATAGTTGAAATTATATTATTTCAAAGATACAAGAATTAAAGATCAAAATAGATAGTTTTAAGAAAAACATAGAACATAGAGTAAAATAAAGACCAAATAAAAAATGTCATACTAAACGACAAATTTTAATCAAAGCTTTAAAATTCTTCAATGGTATGAGTGTGTTAGTACTAATGTCAAGTAGGTATTACAGAATTTCAATTTTGTCTTAAAAAGATAAAAGCCTATCAAACTAATTAAATTAAAAAAAAAATCACTTTATATGAGCTGAGTCGTACTCATGGTAGTATAAAATACCAAACTTAATACCGTAGAACGAAGGATTTAAAATACCAAACTTTAAAGTAATAAATAGAACTAAGGTGCTGTGGAGGTAAAAAAAAAAAATAAAACTAATGAAAGAGAGGGGGTTGAGGTGAGAATGGTGTGAGAAAAGCTAATATAATAATCTTCCTATTTATCCAAAGAAGAAAAACGATTAGTACAAATTTTCCCATTTATCCTCAATCTTTCAAATTTACCCGTTATAAAGTTAAATTAACATTCAAGCAAAAGAGAAAAAAAGTGGTAGTTCCTCCTTCAATATATATATAATGAAATTCAATAGATAATTAACAAGAAATAAAAACTAAGAAGACCTCTACTTTCTTTCCTTTGTTTCTTACCTTTAGTAGTAATACTAATAATACTGATAATAATAATAATAATGAACCATTTATTTTATTATCCTAAAAAGAAAAGTATACCTAAAAGTAGAAGGAGAAAATGTAATATATAATAACAAAATTAAAAGAAAATAACAACAGTAACAATAGTAAATAAATAACAAAATTAAAACTTAAATTAACGAACAATAATACAAAAATTAAAAGGAAAAAAACTAAAAACTAAAGAGAAGAATAATATAATAACAAAATTAAAACCACAACAGTAATATTAATTAATAAATAAATTGATTAAGCGGTTGTTTTTTTTGTAAAACTTAGGGATTCAATGAGTGTGTTGATTAAGGGTACTGAACTATTAGACTTTATTTAATTCTAGTGATGTTTCTCTGATGGTGATCTTCATATTTAACAATTTAACGGGTAATTAAATATGTCGTTGCGACCTGAAGATTTAGTTATTTTTAAACTTGGTAACAATTGAGATAGTGATATAGATGTAGAAGTCGATGAATTATTTGGTAATGAAAAAAACATAGAGGAAGAGAATGAAATGATCCCTTTTGAAATATTTCACAATTAGATTTAGACATTGTGAATTCTGTTTGTGAACAATGGTCTACATTGGCAAATAGGAATGTATCTGTAGACACATCATGTTTAATTCAAAAGGAAATATTATTTGATTGCAAGAAAGATCTTCAACTAGCTGTTAAAAAGTATTGTGTGACCCAACACTACGAAATTGTTGTAGTTCAATCGAACCAAAATATTTGGTATGCTTGATGCAAAGAGTGGAGTAATGGTCGTAACTGAAGGTTACGTGGAAGTAGGCATAAGAGCCACAGAATGTTTGAAATCACTAAGCTCGAAGGAAAGCACTCGTATCTATACTCAAACTTAACACAAGATCACTCACAACTCAATTCTAATTTTATGTGTTAAAATTCAAAACATAGTAAGAGTTGATCCTAGTGTTACTATGCTTGAGCTCGTGAAAATGATAAATAAAAAAACAGTACATTTACAATGTTAAGTACAGACAAGTGTGGCAAGCGAAGAGAAAAGCTCTCATTGTTGTTATTAGTGATAGGGAGAAATCTTACAACGAGCTTCCATAGAAATCATACAACGAGCTTCCATACTGGTTGAGTGTCGTTGTACATTATAATCGAGAAACTCAAGTTGATTGTTTTTTTCTTCCATCAGATGTACCAGGTACGACCATTTTTTAAAGAGTTTTCTGGTCATTTGGTCTTGCAATAGAAGGGTTCAAATATTGTAGGCCATTAATTTAGATCGACGAAATCCATTTGTATGGAAAGTATAAGAGAAAAATGTTAACTATCTTATTTATCGATGCAAATGGTCATATATTTCCTCTTGCATTTGCTATTGTGGAAGGGGAAAATGCCTCTAATTGATCATGGTTCCTTCATACACTGCGCCAATACGTTGCTAATCGAGATGGTCTTGATCTCCGACAGGCATAGAGACATTCTTTCAGCCATTAACAATGAAGAGGTAGGTTGGAGTGAACCTTGAGCATTCCATTGATATTGTCTTCACCATGTTGTTAGAAACTTTAATACAAATCGAAGCAACTAAAAGATTAGGTGTCTAAGGTAGGTAATCAACACCAAAGGCGCAAATTTATAAAGCGCATGAAAGAACTAAAATAGTTAAACCCGGAGTGTCTTAAGTTCTTTGAAGATATTGACCTAGAAAAATGGACTCAGTCACACGATAATGGGTATTGATATGGGTTGATGACAAGTAACACAGCTGAATGTATGTATGGTGTATTTAAAGGAGCTCGAATGTTATTCATCACTTCTTTGGTTAGATTAACATTTTATTGCACAATTCTCTATTTCAAACGTCAAAGAGATAAGATAACTGAAGCACTCGATCGTAGAGATATTTATACAGAATATGCGATGAGAAAGCTTTAGAGGTGGAAAAACGAGCTTCTACACATTCAGTGACATCCTGTCACACCCCATTCTAGGTTTTCCTCTCTAACCTAGATCGTGGCATGAAAACACTTTTTCAAACAATTTTTTTTTTTTTACTTAACTTCCAAGGAACCCATTATGGAATTCTACAAAAATTTTGCCAGCATCTCCCCTAAAATATATGGGTTAGCCAAACCTGAAAAGAGGGAAGATTTTCACTTCTATATATAAAAATTTTCTTTAGACTCAAAATAATATCGAGTGTGTCTCATCAAACACTCATCCAACTAGTTCAGAGTCCCAATCAGAGTTTATATTCAACTATGAATTAGTTACAAAAGAAATACAATCTAATAAGAGACCTCTCAAAACTCAAATTCTCATCGTAACTCTCGCTTCTTCTAATCACCCAATAGTGAAATACAACACTTAAGTATGTACATACAAAAAGAATGAGAATCTACAACCAATAACAGGGAAGCTCAACCAATGCTTGGTCCTTGACAGCTACCTGGGGGGGGAGAAAACATTTAAAACATAAGCTAAAACCAGTGAGTGGCAAGTTTTTAAAAGTAAAAGCTCATAACGCATACTTTCAAACTGTTTAAATATGACATCAATAACGAAATAATAATTAAAACATTAAAATCATATATTACCATAAACCACAAGTAAGGCCAACAAACCTATACCCAATCCAACCATGGCAATGCGTCTAAATATACGGTCAAAGATAGCTCGCACATAACCAAGAAATCATGCGACTAAAATTAGCTCATGCATATTTAGTACCCGCCACGATGGCAACCTCCATCCAATCCAACCATGATAGCATACTAAATATGCGGTCCGAAATAGCTCACACGTGATCATATTCACAAGGAAACATGCGGCCAAACGGAGCTCACGCATACTTAGCATCTACCACAGTAATAATCTTCATCCAATCCAACCATGATAGCATACTAAATACATGTCCCGAAATAGCTCACACATGATCCATATCCACAAAGAAACACGCGGCCAAACGGAGTTCATGCATACTTAGAACCTACCACAGTAACAATCTCCATATTCGCTCATATGCGCACATAAACCCATCCACCATAGGTTAAGCTAGGCCCGAAGCCATATCACAATCCTCTATCCACATCCTCACTAGGCCCAAGTTCTCGGATCTCCCGTCACTGCCTTTTTCGGCCTCGAAATCCCCTGACAACCATAGGTGGCGCTATGGAAACACATTCACGTAGCCTTTAGGGAAATCACCAACATTCATAAAAATTACATATTTCATGTTTAAAAGTCAAACATGGTCAGGAACACATTTCGTAAAGTCATTTTAAATCCTTAGCAATCAATACATGTTTTAAGAATAACCTTCCATTCAAACCATACACGTTTAATAAGAGATCGAGTATTCTTTAAATCAATTTCCATATAAATCATGATTTATAAGTTCGAGTTCAACCATGCTTTCGAAATATAAGAGTTC
Organism: Cucumis melo; assembly: GCF_025177605.1. Taxonomy (NCBI): domain Eukaryota; kingdom Viridiplantae; phylum Streptophyta; class Magnoliopsida; order Cucurbitales; family Cucurbitaceae; genus Cucumis; species Cucumis melo. The sequence goes on from NC_066863.1 coordinate 9,086,199, forward strand.
ATGAAAAATAGAAAGTCATATTTGAAAAAAATCCTAACACATAGTTTATAAAGTAATCATGCTCGAAGTTCTCACAATCATGACATACTATAATAATACATATAGATTTATAATGAAATACTTGAAAATAAACCAATCACTATCAATGACTCGATCCCTCGGGATTATACGCTTTCTCAATTTTAATTTGGCCTGAAACAAAGATCAAGGTCTCTCAATTTTCTTCACTGAGCAAGACGGCACAAGAATCTCTAAAAACACTTCATTTTGAGCATTCAAGCTATTTTACATTTTTAGATTCCTTACATTCTCAAATCTTCTTAGACTAGACTAAAAACACTTCATTCAACCTTTAAACCTCAAATTTCCAACCTTTAAACCTCAAATTAAAATCCTTATTAAAATGTATGTTCAAACTTAAGTCAAGCTCATTGGGATTTCGTTTCAATACACTCTTATACCCAATATCCATACCTTGGAGATTTAGATCCATTAACAATCTCAATATCAAACTAACGAGTAAATAACTTAGGAACTTACCCAAACTCATTTAAAACAACCTTAAATGTGTTGATCAATGCTTCCAAGTTCTCTAATCTTCAATTTCTCACACAAAACAATTTGGGTAAAATCAAGTTCATGTTAAGACTAAATGGGTATTCAAGAACTATAAGAGAACTCACTAAATTTACCTAAAACCTTATCAAAAGCTTGCCAATATCACCTTGACAGCCCGTTAACGGCTTGCTAAATTCGAATTTAAGATCTAAAATCATTGTGTGTTCGAAGCTTATATACGTAACACCCAAGCAAATCTCTAAAGTTAAAGGAAAGTCAATTTTCAATCTTTGGACCCAAGTATCATAGGTAATTCAATTTGAACACTTAAACTTATTCGACATTCAAGAACTCTAGGAAAACTCAATAAAATTACTCCAAAACTTGTCAAGAACTTGTCAAAGTACTCTTAACTTCAAAATCTAGCTTTCAACATCATGGGCTATGTAACAACCCAACTCTTTATGCTAAGCTGAGGTCATTACTATCTAAAAGATGATAAAACTTTCTTAAATCCAAAAAGAAAAATAACAAACTCCTTAATTTAAAATCTCAAATATTCATTTAAAATCATAAATAAGCTAAAGTAAGTAGAAATAAATCTAAAAGTAAGTTCCTAGCTCGGGCCCTATCTAGTTTTAAAAGAGTAAAATAAATAAAAGTGCATAAATACTAAAATAAAAATCTAATAACATAAGGCGGAAGCAAAAGTGTTCCCCTATGGCACGCCACGATTACTTCTTATCATTCGCCAGCTTCCCTCTGCTCTTACCTCTACCTCTCCTGAAAAATTAAACATAAAAGAGTGAGTATAAAAATATACTCAGTAAGGGACCTACTACTAGTCCTGCTAGGTGATTGTTAACTTTCTATTAGAGTCTTGTAAAGTGGTACTCTAAACTGACACGTTCCCGAACACGCACAATCTGTAATCCCGTAGGGACATCTCTGGTCTTCGGTGAACCCAAAGGAACACCTAGGACAAAACTGGTCTTCGGTGAACACAAGAAACACGTAGAACAAACTGATCTTTTGTGAACCTCGAAAGGAACACTAAGACAATCGGGCTGTGAGTGACCCCGTCAAGTCACTCGTATCATATCATCTCATAGTAAATCTCGAAGGACACTCATGTGGGTACGACTCTAATAGATAAAGCTAGCAGTACGACCTATTCATAGCATGTAGCATAATATAACATCATAATCATGGCATAAATATTAATCTTAACGTTCTTAAACATGAAATTAATAATTCATGCATAGCATTGATATCAATAGTCATCATCAACATAACTCAGTCAGAACTAACAGTCATCATAAACATAGACTAGTCATGACTACCAATCATCATAAATCATAAACACATTATGCATATTAGCTACTTTAACGCATAATGGAAAAAAAGTTACATGCAAGCTCTTACTTCAATTCGAAGGTCTAGTAAGAGAATCTCTTACTTAGAGATTAGCTTAATCCAAAAATAATCTTGACAGCAAGGTCAAGCTTTCCAAGAGTAAGTCTTAAACAGTAAGGGTAAATAACTAACTTCAATAACTAAATTAATAGTTGCCTAAGGATCAAAAAATCCAATTAATTCCACTTACCCAAAGTTGAGGTTGAATCCAATTTACCCTTAGTTGGAAAAAATTCCACAACTCAAAATTCCAATTGATCTAACCAGTCCTTTAAGAAAATAATTCAATTTAATCTAAAATTAAATTATTTATGGTCTAAAAATCAATTTTTGTTGGGTATGCCAAAAACTCAGTCAACTTACCAAAACTTACCAAAAAATAGGTGAAAAAGGACAAAAATTAAGCTTGGCAGCTCAAATGACTTGGCTAGAGGGATCGGCTCAGGCGCACTGATGGTGGCTCGGCTTGGACCCACCTGCGGCTTACTTCAACGTCCACGGCTCAAGTCCACATGATGGAAGTGTCCAACGATGGTTGACGTCGCTCGACTTGACGATCGACGGTTGAAGACGACACGGTGAAACGACGAAACGAAACTAGAGGCAACGACGGACAGACGGAGAACGAATGGCTTACAAAAACTCGGCAACAAGTCGGACGACGGTCTGGCTAGAAACGGCTAACGACAGAGAAACGTGGCAGCTTGCATGGCTAGACTGTCGTTCGACGATGGCCGATGACACATGAGACAGAACCCGAATGAGAGTGCGGCTGAGAGGATGATTGTTGGCTCGATGCTTCTTGCAACGATCGACGGATAGATTGGACGGCGGCAACGGCGCCTAGGGTTTCCTTTACGAGGTTAGGGTTCAAATGAAGAAGATGATGAACAGTGCCACGTTATCCAAAGAGCCTATATAATGAAATAATAATATAATAATTATTATTTTCTTTTTTTCTTTTTCCTCTTTCCCCAGTCTATTCCAAATAAACAACTTCTTTTCTCTCTTCATTTAAACCCAACTAAATCTCTTTTAAAACTCAAATAATCTCCCTCTCTCCAATCACATCACTTTTATCTTTTCCAAAAATATAACTCAATCTCTAATAATTATATTATTTTCATAATACAATTATTTTATCTTTAAATTCAAATAATTATATACTCATATATATAATTATCCAAAATTCTCTCAAATGCAAATCTCCCAGCACAATTCCCTTAAAAACAAACAAATTCAATCATCTAACTCAAAATTCAATTAATCAGATACTTTTCCAAAGTATCTAATTAATTCTCATCTCTACAAATCAAAGATTTCCAACATTAGTCGAAATTAAACTTAAGATAATTAAAAATAAATTACCTTAATCTGGGGCATTACAATTCAATATTAGCACTAGAATTAAATGGGTATTCAAGAACTAAATCATAAAGCTTGAAATCTTATCCAAATTGTGCCAAAATGCCTAATTTTGACCTTTCGAATGGCTATACAGCATCTCAAACTCTTCTAAAACTCAAATCTAACATCAAAAAATAATGGGTAATGTTAAACTCAAGTCTAAACTTTTTATGGGTATTCAAAATCACCCGAGAAGACAACCTGAACCATAAGAATCTTACTCTAAATGGTGGATCTGAAAGAAGAATGGACACCAACGGCTGAAGGAAAGGCATCGGAGAAGCAGCTCGTGGCTACTATGAACGACGACGTGGCTGAGTTCTTCATCGGCGTACAGATCATCATCTAAAGAATCGAGCGGCGCATCAACGATTGATGAGCAAAGGTGTATCGCAGACACCAATGGCATGGAGGAGACGAACGGCACGGACGTGCTGCCATCTGCAAGTCGCATATTCCCAACGTGAGTCCCAGCTAAAGTGAGGAAGGTGGAACTACCGTGCAGGCGAGAGAGAGAGAGACATGGTTCTTGTTCGGAAAATTCTAGAGAGAGGGGTTATGTCCATTCCTTAGAGTGGAGAAGAAGAAATATCTTCTTTTTCCTCCTTTTTTTAAAAAAATACTAATAATAAAAAAAATGTTCATATTGCCCCCGCATCAAATTAACTTTACATTTTTGCCCTTAGTTTCCTTCTTTCAACATTCAAATTTCCAAGTCTTATTCCAAACTAAATTTGTTTCATTTTTCTTATTAAAACAAATCAATCTTAAAGAATTAACAATTAAATTTAAACTTGTTTTTCATAACTTAGGAAATATTAATATAAAAAGATAATGGAAAGAGAGCTTACACATCCATTGATAGAGAAACCCAGACGTTTGAGGTTCACACCAGTATGAGTATGATTTCTCCATACAAAGGCCAACACACAGATAGTAAGTTTTATGAAAGGGACCTGTTCTTGCAACAAGTGGCGATCGTTTAAGATTTTATGCTCACATGTAATTGCAGTTTGTAATTACATGCACTTGACGTACATACCATACATTGATGAATGCTACTTGTTTTCCAACTTCAAACGTATGACGGTCGATTTCATCCAATCTACCACTCAGACTATTGGCAAGAGTTATTATTCACTAAAGTTCCTGCAAATGCGGACTTACTTAAAGGATCCGATCGACCAAGAACTACAAGGATCCACAATGAAATGGATTGGAAAGAGTTCGATCAATCACTTAGATGCACGCTTTGTAAAGTAGAAGGAAATAACAGACGTACTTGTCCTCAACGTGCTTCTTCTTCTTCTTCAAGACACTGATGTGTATATTTTAGGTTTCTTGTAATTATTAATGTACTATGTTCTATGTAATTATTAATGTACTATGTTCTATGTAATTATTTGATTTAATTGTTTGATGTATATCTTAAGGTTTGATGTATATTTTAGCTTTAGTGGATTGATTTGTAAATTTTACAACTTAAATTCGTACTATTATAATCATGTAATTATACAATTTTATGCGTTTGAAATTTTGTTTCATAAATTGGACATGTAATATTTTTAATTCTTTAATTTGATGTAATTGAACTTTTCTTTGTCATGTTATTACTGCAATACATATTTGTGTTATTAATTAAATACTTTTTAGATTATTTGGACAATAGAACCTAATCCGATTGATCCTACCCAGCTATATCTATAGCCATCTCATCGCTCACAGTCTGTACGGGATACGTCCTCCACAATTGTTTTGAGTTGTCGAAGGAGAGAGGCAACATTGCACACACGATCTCCTTTTATCAGCGTATTGTGCCATATTTAGAGGCTATTGAATTTCTAAGGGTTTCTTGTTAGATTTATTCTTCTCAGATAGGATTCATGTCATTGGACTGCCACTTGATCACTGCTTTGATCGAGCGTTGAAGGCCAGAGACCCACACCTTTCATATGCCTTGTGGGGAATGAACGATCACATAACAGGATGTTGCAGTCTAGTTGGGGTTACCAGTGGATGGTGAGCCTGTGGTAGGATCATTGAGTTACTTAGAAGGTACTCTGTAAAGATTACTTGGGAGTTCTACCGCCTGATATGAAAGGTCAACGATTGAGCCTTCCATGGTTCGCGGAACAATTCACAGAATTGCCACTGGATGTTGATGTTGTAAGTGTTCAGATATACGCTCGTGCGTACATTTTGCAGTTGATTAGAGGCTTTCTATTTTTCGACAAATCAAACACCCTGGTCCACTATATGTTTCTTCCACTTTTAAGCGATTTCGACCAACTTGGTACGTATGCTTGAGGCACTGCATGCCTCGCAGGTTGTATAGGAAATTGTGTCGAGCAAGTAATGCACAATGTTTAGAGACTGCTGGCTCATTAATGTTGCTATAAGTATGGGCATACGACAGATTCCTTATTGTGGCGCCACAAAGACTACTACAAGCTCCAGTTGGTCGACCTCTGAATTTCAAGTATTATTTCATGTATACATTGTTTTTTTTTAATAAACTATGCATTATATATAACTTATTAATAATTTCTTTCACACATTAGATGGAGCGGTATTCTACCTTCACCTAAACAGTCAGTAAGTATGTTGCTGACCTACCGAATGATATTTGATCGGCTGATACACTCCCAGGTAGTAAAATATTATACGAATGTTGTATAGCTATGTTTTTTCTTGCCTAATTATGTTTGTTTTTTTTAACAGATTAATTGGACTCCATATACACCTGACATTATGTCATTGCTTCCTGATCGATGTCATTATGGTCAAGTGGTGGACTTACATGGATCCTATGATTTGTTTTCATATCATTGAGAAGCATCAGTCAGAACTTGTGTTATGATAGTTTGGTATGTTGCAACTGCCACTAGAGTTTAGCTTCACAGACCCGACCCTACACCAAATTGATTTAAGAAGCAAGCATGATCAAGATTGGCGTAGGATTCATGCGGAGCATATAAGAATGTGGCATTCACAAAATAATTTTCGTGCAGAAGCAGTAGCCATACACGAGCCAACGATATCAGATAACTATTTTCTTTGGTACAAGTCAATTACTAGATGCTTCATCACACCTGATAACGCTTACTATTATCGCATGGTAAGAATTTAATATGGTTTTTTTTATACATTTCATACAAGTATGCACATTTTTTATTTATATTATTTGCAATCGTTCAGAATAATTTTGTTCAAGACGTATATGCTTACTCAATGAAAAACGATATACAAGATTTGAGTTCAATGTGTGTCCAAACCATGAATGATATAAAACAAATTATTTAGCAGACCTGACGACTCAATGTTGCCGACAAAGATTGTAGACACATTCAACGTAGACGATTACAACAAGGCCATGATGTCATACAAAGAGATGAAGAAAATCCTTAGTTTGTAAATTAATTTTTAATTCTTGTAAATTTTAATTTTAAACGTATAATTATATTGAAAATGCATTTTCTTTTTTTTTCTTTCTTTTTCTTTCTTTTTTTTTTTTTTTTTGTTTTTTTTTTTTTTTTTTTTTTTTTTGCACCAAAACTATGGTCATACTACAAAATTTAAGTGAAAAAATAATCCTTAAAAACATAAAGAAGAAACTTACCTAAAAATATACAATTTTTTAACTTAAAAGTTTTATTAAAAAAATCTCATATAATTCACTATGATTATCACTATGGTTCCAAAATTTAGACCATAAAATTGTGTAGAGAAATTTCTAATGCGCTTTGAAAAAGCAACGTGAGATAATCAATTAAACATTCAGTTAATACTCAAGCTAATGACTGTTGTAATAGCTAGAGAAACTTTGGTAATCCAATTCGGCCAATGTTGCCTACGTCTAGGAAGCTGGACACAACCCTGATGAGTAATTTTATTAAGATTCACTTTAGTCAATATACATCGATACAGCATATAAACTTTGTTCAACTATATGACCAAATAACATGCGTATTAGCTTCAGACTCCAAGCTCCCCCTAAATGCATGAGTAACTCTCCTCCATGATGTCTGATTTCAGGCTCCCCTAAATGCATGCGTGAATGTCTTCGACGATATCTTTATATACTTCTAAAGATTACTATGACCACACAGACCACTGTCTCATCCTTTTCATTACTCATCAACGATGTCAACTTTAGATCAACATGTTAATCTTATAGACAAGTAATACATTTTCATTCCTTTAGCTTCTGCAACTAGTTCTTCAATAACCTTCAGCCGTAAATAATCTTTTAATATTTTTTTGCCCCCATACCCTATCTTTGAAAGTCCTATTTATACATATAAGATCTATATGTATAAATCTTATTTCTTAGCAAGATTCCTAAAACAAAGGAGAATCTTTTTATCTTTTAAAAAAATAATCTCATAGGGTGCGTTTGGGGGAAGGGTTGATTTAGGGAAGGGTTAGTGTTAAGATAAAACTAGTGTTAAGTTAAACCTAGTTTTATCATAACCCTTGTTTGGGGGAAAGGTTTAAAAAGGTAGTTTTATGATAATATGTGTTTGGGGGAAGGGTTAGGTGGGAAGAGTTAATGGGGATTTTATGATAAAATGTGTTTGGGGGAAGGGTTAGGTGGGGAGGATTAATGGGGATTTTATGATAAGATGTGTTTGGGGGAAGGGTTAGGTGGGTAGTTTAATGGGGATTTTATGATAAAATGTGTTTGGGGGAAGGGTTAGGTGGGTAGTTTTATGGGAATTTTATGATAAAATGTGTTTGAGGGAAGGGTTAGGTGGGTGGTTTATGTGGATTTTGTGATAAATTTTATTTGGGAAAATTGTTAAATGGGTTGAGTTAATTAATTTTTTATGTCGTATAATATTTTTAAAATAAATTGTAAATATTATAAAAAAATTATTGCATATTTTTTTACGAAACCCTCGAATCCGTCTTATTCTCCTATTTTATTTGTTGTATGTGTAATGTTATTAAATTAATACATACAGTTGCCCAAATTAAAATAAATTTGTGAACATATTGTGATAAATTTATTACAATTAATTTTTTATAAAGATAAAAAAATTATTCAATATTTCTAATCGGCGATAGCGAAGTCATCCAATTTTAAACCTATATAAATAGCCGTTATAACGCTTTTGGAAAATTGTGACTATTTTTCTTCATTTAAAATAAACATTACCAATGAGGAAAAGAAGTTCTTGATAATAGAAAATACATAAATAGTCAACATCATACAGAAAAAAACGTAAGGAAATAATAAGCAACCCAGGTCAGTAGAAACATAAACTATATCTCTATGTCTCGTAGGAGGACTCTACAGAATCCCTCCCTCTCATCCTCAGGCATGAGTACGAAACCCCAAAGGTCGTCCATACGAGACAAAAGATGCCTTTGCAATAACGCCCTATCCAAACTTGTAAGTTCTGGCATCTCACGCAATATGCGGAAAAATTCCGTGCGCACGTGGTTGTCATTTGCAAGGTTGCGTGCTGGCCACTCCGCAATCTGCCTGAGTTGCTCGTTTGTTTGGTCGAGCGCCAGATGTATCGCTTCAAGCTCGAAGTCTCGCTGACTTCCCCTCTTCCTCTTCGATCCACTTGATCCGATCCTACCCTCTAAAGCGCGAGAAGGTCGGGATGCACGTACATCGTCCTGCGAGATGTCAACTCCCTGGCTGTACACGGGCGGGAAGTCCTCGTTTCCATCCCCCATATCAAATCTGTCATATCCGCCACCAGGCTCGTTAGACCCCACGTCCGCGAATGTCTCAGGGAACCGACCGGTCGCCCTATCGCGACCAAATACATATGTAAGTTCGTCGTAATACGGGAATGGTTTGTTCAGGAGTCCCTTCGCTGCAGGATGCGACTGCGGGCACAAAAAAAATCACGTATGAGTACTAATTGAAAAATTGTTAACTAAATGTACATTGCGAACGTTGTGTCACGTTTAAATTATATTCCATACCCTAACCCAATTATCAAATAATTCCTTCTCCGCAACGATACATTTCTCTTCATCGTTCCACCCAAAGCGACTGCACGCTGGGCCTCCCATTTCGGCAATGGCCTGGAACGTTCGCTTCAGTGTCTTGATCCTACAATCAATTACAGTTGTTGCTCGTACCTGACATTCAGGTAGTTTCTCCGCTATCATGCGTACCAACTTCGTAAGGTATCCTGGGCGGAACGTACAATTATCGGATTTCCATCCCCCCATTGACACTAGCTCCATTAAACATTCCACAAGAGTCCCCTCCTCCTCCTTCGTCCAAACATGTCTCGGGGCACGATTTGAGGTTGACATACTGAGAATGAGAAATTAGAAAAAATACATGGAGTACGTAAGTAATTTCACCATTAAACTCCAAAATAAAATAGGCATGATACAAATTATGGCACGCGTACAATTCATATGCAACAGCCCATATTAGTTTTTACAGTACATGTTAGACACGATAGAATTGCGACGAAGTCATCGAAAACTTGTTATCTAAATTTGTCTTAGCTAAGCGTTACGCAACTGCCATTCGGTGAACATCGATTCAGCTAGGTCGTCGCGCTACTGAGACCACTCGTTTGTTGTCTCAATGTACTGAATGTCTTCTGAAGCGGTGGTCGTCGCGTACGTGGAGTCCCCCTCGTCCTCGTCCTCAACGTCGTCACAATATGTCATTTTCCTGTTGATCAAATTGTGAAGCAAGGCACATGCTAGAATGGTGCGACACTGGACTTGCAGGGGATAGTACGACTTTCCACGAAGAATGGCCCAACGACCCTTTAGAACACCGAACGCGCGCTCAATAACATTCCTTGCAGAGGAGTGCTTCATGTTGAAGTACTCCTTTGCATTTGTTGGCGCATTTTCAGCACCACGCCACTCTTGCAAATGGTACCGCTGGCCTCTGTACGGGGCGAGAAACCCCTCCGCGTTTGGATATCCCGCATCGCACAGATAATAATATCCTGTTATTAAATTGTTTGTTTATGAACTTTAAATAGGTAAGTAGGAAGCGACGGTGTTTTATTATAAAGAAGATATACCCTTTGGCACTTGTAGTCCATTTTCTCGTGAAATCGCATCACGTAGGATCCGCGAGTCTGCTGCGGATCCTTCCCAACCGGCGAGGACATAAACGAAATCCCCTTTCGTGTCCCAGACCCCCAGAACGTTTGTGGCAATTTCCCCCTTACGCGTTCTGAAAGTAGGTCGATCTCCTGCGGGGACGTTGACCTTTATGTACGTCCCGTCTAACGCGCTAAGGCAGTTCTGCAGGTTGAAAGAAACACGTTGAATTAAGTGCGATGTACGTAAATGTCAATTATAGTGAACTTCTATGATGCCCACCTCGAAACACTTCCAACGTTGATCATTGCAGTTACTTGTTACCGGAACAGGTCTCTTTATCAACTCCTCGTACAGTCGAAAAACAGTCAACAATACGATGTTGAAATGTCGAGATACTGTCTCACCGGACCGTACAAATTCTCGTTGTATGACGCGGTTCTTCACGTCATGAGCGAGGACGTGCAAGAACATTGCTACCATTTCCTCAACATCGACAATTTCAGTTGAAGAAAGACCAGCCACATTTCTAAGTAAATGGCATAGAATTGCGAATGTTCGCCTATCCATCCGCGTGCTTTGCCGACCCACAAGATCTGACTCGTGTATCATGCGAAAGTAAGCAAGCTCCCTAATTCTATGGCGTGTATCGAGCGGTGTATGTGGGAGACGCTTATTGTTGTTCATTAATAGCTCCAACGTTAGTAAAATCTGACGTTGGGCCAACGTGAATGCAGTTAGGACTCCAATAAGTGTTTGTTCATCCATTACAATGTATGTAAAGTTCCCTAAAAAACATGTACTAATTAAATTAGTACAATATCGATATATTGTGAAAAGATATGTAAACTTAGTAATATCCGTATTTAGTAAAACCATAAACATAGAACAAAAAAAATAGATTATGAGTGACGAGAACATTGAAAATTATACATAAATTTAAATAAGTTGCAAATGGAAGTTTATCCTATTTTCCTAATATTTTTCAACTCAATTCCTTTTAACTAATTTTCCTTTGTGTTTTGTTTTTCTTAAAACACCCCTAATTTTTAAGACTATTTTTTTTGAAAACCGAACAATAGTTTGGAATTTGTAATTTGGAATTATGACTTATAATTTTATTTTATTTTCAACAAATTTTACAATGTATTTTAGTTCTAAAATAAGTATTTTAAAAATAGAAATAAAATTGGTTGAAAATAAAATACAAAAAAAAAAAGAATTTAAACAAAACATAAAAAATGTTAAAAGAAAAGAAAAATATAAGAAAAAAGGAAAATAAAGTTTATGAAGAAGTTTATGAAGAACTTTGAATAAGTTTGAACAAGTATTTATAGAAGACGTTTGAAGAAGTTTCTTTATTTAAGAAACGAAAGAAAATTTATCATGGAAATAAATTTATTTTTTTTCAATCTTTTTGATAAATTGATATCATTTTCATTTAATAATATATAATTGAGCGGTGTTCAAAGAAATATATGCAACTAATTAATTATCTATCCTCTTTCTCTTCCGCAATTTATTTTTTTTAATTCACTTTTTTTAAAAAAATTATTGTTATCTATGGTTGGCTAAAACATCTTAATAAGTTTTTGGGTAAAATATAATTTGTATTTGGATTGTGTGTTGAAAAAAATTAAACCTAATAGAAAAAAAATTGTTATTACTATATAGAACTAAACCATAAACCGAATAGAAAAAAAATTTGTTATTACTATATAGAAAAAAATTGTTAAAAAACAGAAAATTAATATCAATCCTCTTTCTCTTCCGATATACATTTTTCTTTAAGAAACTTTTTTTTAAAAAAATTATTGTTATCTATGGTTGGCTAAAACATCTTAATAAGTTTGTGGTTAAAATATAATTTGTATTTGGATTGTGTGTTGAAAAAAATTAAACCTAATAGAAAAAAATTGTTATTACTACATAGAAAAAAATTAAACCCAATAGAAAAAAAATTTATTACTATATAGAAAAAAATTGTTAAAAAACAGAAAATTAATAGGATACAATATGTAACAAAATTAAACCGAATGTTCTATATACATATTATAAACGAAACAAAATGTTAATTATAAAATTATACAAAACCGAAAAAAAATAAATAAAAATAAAATACATTATCGAAAGCCTACAAACGGCTATTACAAGAGTACCTCTTCAAATATTTTCCAACTCGTTCGTCGCAACGTCCTACATAAGACAAGAAGATGATTATTATTTGTAATTAACACACAATAAAAAACGTATGAAAAAAAAAATAAATATACATACCTTTTATGACGAAAAATGTTACTCCAAATGAAGATTGAATCGGGAAACCGAAAGAATAAGATTATTTTTAATTTAGTAGCCTCAGAGTTTTGATTCCATTCAAAATAATGAATGGAATTTCATCATAGTTATAGAAAAAAAATAAAGGACAAAAAGGTATACAAAACATATCACAAAAACCATACACTAAAAAGACATGGAAGAGACAACATACATGGTAACAGTAATGAATACAAAAGATAAGTTACAAGCATAGAGAGGGTACAAAAGATACATGGTAACAGTAAAGAAGAAGAGGACTTACAAAATATAAGTTAGAACCACAGAGAGGATACAAAGAGGGACAAGAATGCAGTGAATCAAAAGAGGAAACGTGGTAATATATAGGGGAAAGATGGGGCAAGTTGAGAGGATTTGGAGGGAGGTAAACCAAAATATAAAGACCAAAGTACAGCCAACTACAACATATCTATCAATAAAAGACAGGCCCTATCTCTCTGCTACAACTGACATAAAGCATAGCAAAGTCCAAAGAGTCAAAGGCTATATACTGAAACCTATACCAAAACCATACACTAAAAAGACATGGAAGAGACAACACTGGACAGAAAGGAAGAAGAGACAACACTGGACAGAAAGGAAGAAGAGACAACACTGGACAGAAAGGAAGAAGAGACAACACTGGACAAAAAGGAAGAAGAGACAACACTGGACAGAAACCAAGACCAATTGAAAGTAAATGAACAATGTAACAATACAGAGAAATAAATTTTGTAAATGAAAGTAAATGAACAATGTAACAATACAGAATAGAAAGATTGTAATAAATTTTGTAAGCAAATGTGAAGTCAAAACCATACACTAAAAAGACATGGAAGAGACAACACTGGAAGGTTAAAGCAATAAAGACATGGCAAAAGAATACAGAGAAGAATACAATACAGAGAGATAAGAATAGAAGAAATATAACAAATTTTTTAAGGAAATAATATGTAACAAAAGAATACAGAGAAGAATACAAGAATTATTAAAAAATGTAGCAAATTTTTTAAGGAAATAATATGTAACAAAAGAATACAAAGAAGACATAGAACAATTGTACAGAGAGCTAAGAATAGAACAATTGTAAAAAAATACAACAATTGTAAGAAAATTGGTAAGAATACAGAGAAGACATAACACAATTCTAACATAATTGTAACATGGCCGGAGAAATTGAACCAATAACAGAGAACAAATAGGTGCAAGAATACAGAAGACATGGCCAGATATATTTAACCAATAACACAGAACACATAGGTGGAAGAATACAGAACACATGGCCGGATAAATTTAACCAATAACACAGAACACATAGGTGCAAGAATACAGAACACATAGGTAAAGCAACGACATGGCCGGAATAATACAGAACACAACTACATACATTACAAAAGAATTCAGTATTACACAAATTCGAACTCATCATCGGCTTTAAAAAAAAAGTTGATTGAAAAATCCAATACCTCCCTACCAAGCTCCAATGGCAGAGTGAAGTATCTGTCTTATTGCCAAGCGAAAGACCGGACAGAATAATCGAACCACGGCAGCAAGGAGGTTTGAAGGAGCCAAAACCCACGATTCCAAAAAGGAAATCGTGTTCGGAGCCAACGAAATCTTCGGCTTCAATGAACATAGAAGTCCTTTCGGGAGTGAGAGAGACAGATGAGAGAGATGTAGAGAGAGATTCGGCGTAACGAAATCCGGTTTCATCACGAAAACGCAACGGCAGAATGGATTAAAGGATGAAGACGAAACCCTATTCGTTGAGGGAGAAGACGAAAGAAAACAACTATCTCTCGATTCGTTGAGGGAGATGAAACAAATGGACAAAACGATACGAAATGAAGGAATGGATTAAAGGATGAAGACGAAAAAAACCAAATCGACCGGACAACACAGAACCAACACAAACCCTAGATTCGTTGAGGGAGAAGACGAAAGAAAACAACTATCTCTCGATTCGTTGAGGGAGATGAAACATATGGACAAAACGATACAAAAGGAAGGAATGGATTAAAGGATGAACACGAAAAAAACCAAATCGACCGAACAACACAGAACCAACACAAATCCTAGAAAAGTTAAGGGAGAAGATGAAACGAAACATTCATTCGTTGAGGGAGAAGACGAAACGAAACATCGATTCGTTGAGGGAGATGACAGAAAGAAGAGAAAAACGAAAAAAATTTCGATGAAGAAAGGTTGAGGAGAAGATTGAAATCGGTTTGAAGGAAGAAATGGAACACGGATTGCGGGGAAGGACAAAACCGGATTCACGAAAACGGGGAACACGCGTATCGCCGTTGGAAGGGGCAGACGAAAACGTGTTAAGGAAACCCTAAAACTAGGGTTTCCTTAAAATTGGGCCCAAACGGGGGTTAGGGTTGGGCTAACCTAAGCCCACAGTCCCAACCCTAACCCCAAACAGGCCCATAATATCTAATCTTCAACAAACTTCTCCTTTTGTCTAAAAGAAATTTCTTTTCTGGTTCAAGACAATGCATCTCAGAGGCTTTTCATAAAACAACAAGCAGCAAACATCCATATTCAACCACATAATTAACACAGCAGATCAACACAATCATTATTTCATTTCTCTACCTTGTAGCCAGTATTTAAAACAGCATCTGAATTGCACAGCTTCACCATAAGCAGCAACATAAACAGCTTCAAGATATTGTCCTGCAACAAACTTGAAAACAACATCTGAACTGCACAACTTCCACAAAAACAGCAACATAAATAGCTTCAGGATATCAGTATTCAACATTCAGCAACACAATCATCATTTGGAGTTAGGATATCAGCGTTCAGATGAACCAGAAGACTTGAGAAGAAACGAGGCAGAAGGATAATGCTTTCAAATTGAATGTTCAATAATACCCACACCATTCTAAGCATAACACTTCAATACATAACCACTCTATTAAATCTTCTAGATCTTCTTTAAAAGATAAAAGAGATTCCTATTTATGAGGAAGATCTTTTATCTTTTATCTTTTATCTTTTAAAACAAATATCCTTTTAACCTTCTTTTGAATCTTATTAATTTGTTTTGACAAAAATCTCAATAAACTCCCCCTTTTTGTCAAAAAGATAAGAATTATTTTTATGTTCAACTAGATGCCTCATAATAAAATATCATAATAGGAAAGCAAATAATCGATATAAAACCATCTTGAGATGCAGAGACTTCCAAAAGCATATATCAATAAGAACTCAACAAACGCCATCAAACTGACAGTAGTCAAAACTAAAGCCATTGCAGAGGTCAAAATATACATCACCAGAAACAGCATCACTAGAAGCATAAAAACATAGGGCACATCACAAAAACAAAATATACTGCTCTTTTGACCCAAAACAGAATAAGCACATCTACCACAAACTCCTTAATCCATCAAAAAAACAAAATTTGCACAAAACTCTTCAATCAACATTAATAATAATCATATAAGCTCCAGAAAAATAACAAACTTTAGCATCTCCTTTAGGTGACCCATCAAAAACAACGTTTTGCACAAAACTCTTCTCCCCTATAAAAGAATGTCTATTCTTGAAAATAATCAGCTGCACTGGAAGCATGCAACGAAAGAAACCAATTTGTAGTGTCAATCTTATGGAGTATGACATATTTAACACTAAGGGATACAACAAACTAACAATGTAACTCAAGATAAGACAGAAGTCAACTCATCAATAGATAGATGTGAAGACTGAGAGCTTGCCACCACAGTGATTTCCAAAAATCCATGATACTTAAACATGAGTGATGTTCATCTAATACATTCACTTCATCAGCAATGCGTCTGATCTTCTTTAGATAAATGACATGAATGATTATTATTAGACACCCAGTGATAGCAGTTATCAATTATTATTAGACACCCAGTGATAGCAGTTATCAATTTTTCTGGTGCCACTCATAAGAAAATTTTCATTAATATCAGTCACAATGCATTCTTCCTTGCTAAAATTTACAGTATACCCTTGATCACATAGTTGACTGACACTAATTAGGTTTACCTTGAGCCCTTCAACATATCGTACATCATTTAGACATGGTAGATTATATTTCTCAATATTTCATTTTGCACCATCTCCAAGCATAACATGTCCAGATGTACACTCTTTTAGTTCAGAAAAGAAGGATCTATTTCCAGTCATGTGTTTAGATCAACCGCTATCAAGATACCAAGCATCAGTTGAAGATTGAAATGTTGTAAAGGCAATATTGCAGTGTTCGGACAGTTTAACTCTCCAGACCATACTTCTTTTTTCTTTGTTCCAATTTTTTAAAGTTGATTTATGATTTAAACTACCATACTCTGTCTCTCGCTGCCACCATTTGTCTCTTTGTAGTTTAAAACAAAAAGGTCTGATATGATCTTTTTTACCACAGTAATAACAAGTCCATCTCGTAGTTTTAGCTAGAGGATTAACAACTGTCATTGTAGGAACTGTTTCAGTTTCGTCTTTTACTAAAGCAGGAATAAACTTTGTTTCAATTGTAGGCTTAATACTTCTCTCTAAAGCATCAAAACCAAGACCATATTTACTTGAACTATTCTATCCTAAATTTAGTATTAAGTCTAAATTTTCAGTTCCTAAATTTAACATCTTCACAGATTTTATCATCTAATCGTAGTCTTTTTGAACTTCTTTCAGTTTCAGCTTTAGAGATGATATGACAGACATTAATCGTTCATTTTCTTCCATAAGGTCCTGAATTCTTTCTTTTTGTATTGCTCTGGCTTCAATATCTTCCTTCCACGGTACTTTGAACTCCTCAAATGTCAACTCATTATCACAATTTTCTTCAGAACTTTCACTTTCATCATCAGAATTGGTTTCTGTAACGTGTACAATGAATGCATTCATGCCATTATCTTCTTCATTATCATCAGTGTCATCATCTGACAAGGTATCACGAAAAATTTTTTGAAAGTTTTTCTTTTGTCTTATTGAAAACGTGGGACATTCAGTCTGATAATGGACAACTCCCCCACATTCTCTACATCTGAAAGACTTTCCTTCTCCCACATTCTCTTCGTTTCTCCTGTTTGAGACTTCATTATACCTTCTTGTAGTGTTCTCACCATCTTTTCTTCGAATGTGATTCGGATTCTAACCGCTGAATCTTGTAGAATTCATATTTTTTAATTTCCTAACCACCTTCGAGAACTGTTCCATCAGAAGTGCTATTGACTCATTCATGTTAGCTTCATTATCAGACTGATTTACTGTTGTCTCTGTCAAATATGGTCATCTCGAACGTAAGCAGAGACCCGAATAACTCATCTAGTTTTAATGTAGTTATATCGTGTGCTTTCTCTATGGCAGTGACCTTCATGTCAAATTTTCTTGGTAGTGATCGTAGTACCTTGCACACTATCTTAAAATCAGAAATTTTTTCACCAAGCAACAGTGATCCATTAGCAATTTCCAAAACTCTCTCATTGTAATCTGAAACAGATTCATCTTCAGACATTTTCAAGGCTTCAAATTTCAATGTTATCAACTGCAATCTAGATATCTTTACTTTAGTAGTCCCTTCATAAGCAACTTTCAATATTCTTCATGCTTCTTTGGATGTACTACAAGAGTTTATAAGTTTGAACATATTTAGATCAACACCATTGAATATTGCATTTAAAGCTCTAGAATTCCCAACTGATGTTTGTTCTTCAGCATCAATCCAGTCAACCTCAGGTTTCGGAGCTGATACACCATCCACAGTAATCATCAGAGGTTCATAACCGGCCACTAGAGCTCTCCAAGCTCTCCCATTTAATGTTTTAATAAAGAATATCATACGAGACTTCCAATAAGAATAATTTTTACCATCCAGTACAGGAGGACGTGAAGCTGAAGGTCCCTCTCTGATTATCTCTATGATCTTGCAACCCGCTCTGATACCAATTGAAAAAGCAATGTGAGATAATCAATTAAACCTTCAGTTAATACTAAAGTAATGACTGTTGTAATAGCTAGAGGGACAGCAGAAGAGAATAACACAAGAAACTTTGGTAGGCCAATCTTGCCTACGTCTAGGGAGCTGTGCAAAGCCCTGATGAGTAATTTTATTACGATTCACTTTAGTCAATATACATCGATACAGCATATAAACTTTGTTCAACTATATGACTAAATAACATGCGTCTTCAGACTCCAAGCTCCCCCTGAATGCATGAGTAACTCTCATCCATGATGTCTGATTTCAGGCTCCCCTAAATGCATGTGTGAATGTCTTCGACGATATCTTTATATACTTCTAAAGATTATTGTGACAATAAAGACCACTGTCTCGTCCTTTTCATTACTCATCGACGATGTCAACTTATATCAACATGCTGATCTTATAGACATAAGATCATAATACATTTTCATTCCTTCAGCTTCTACAACCAGTTCTTCACTAACCTTCAACCGTAAATAATCTTTTAATATTTTTCTGTCTCATACCCTATCTTTGAAGCCTTATTTATACATATAAGATCTATATGTATAAATCTTATTTCTTAAAGATAATTAGCAAGATTCCTAAAATAAAGGAGAATCTTTTTATCTTTTAATTATCTTATCTTTTAAAAAAATAATCTCATAATATCTTTTAGACAAAATTTTCAACATACTTAAACATAAAAATTAAAGTGCATTGTAAATTCATTTAACATATTTTTCGTCCATATCATTTGAGTACACCCACTCCCTGCAGCTATATATTTCGCTTCAGCTGTTGACAGAGATACACAATTTTGCCTTTTACTGAACCATGAGACAAGATTATTCCCCAGAAAGAAACATCCACCAGAAGTGCTTTTCCGATCACCAGCAGAACTTGCCTAATCAGCATCACAATATCCCACCAGTTCAGAGGATGTATCGTAGGAGTACAGAATCCCGAAATCAGTTGTTCCATGAACATACTTTATTATTCGTTTAACTGCATTTAAATGAGAGGTACGTGGATCTGACTGATACCGAGCACATATTCCCACAGCATAGGCAATATCAGGTTGCTTGCTGTCAAATATAAAAGGCTTCCAATCATGCTTCTGTACAATTTGTGATCGATTGCAGTACCTACCGTATCCTTCGTAATTTTAGCATGAGTCGTAGCATGAGTCCTTTTGTGTGACTGATCCAGACCAAACTTCTTGACTAAGTTCTTGGCATACTTCTCCTGTGATATAAACATTCTCTCACTTCTCTGTTTGATCTACAACCCCAGAAAGCAGGACAGTTCACCTACTAGGCTTATTTCGAATTCTGATTTCACTATGTTAATGAAATTATTAACAAGTATTTTAGGAAATCAACCAAAGATGATGTCATCAACATAAATTTGAGCTATAATGAGATCAGTTCTGGTTCTATTTATGAATAGTGTCTTGTTAGTCTCACCCCTAGAATATCCTCTTTCGCCAAGATACATTGTTAGTCGTTCATACCAAGCCCGAGGAGCTTGCTTTAACCCATATAGAGCTTTATTTAGCTTGTAAACATCTGAGCAAATTTAGAATCAACAAACCCTTTAGGTTGAGCTACATAGACTTCCTCATTTAAGTATCCATTCAGGAAGGCACTTTTAACGTCCATTTGAAACAATTTAAATTTTCGGAAACATGATATACTGAGCAAGAGGCGAATAGCTTCAAGTCTAGCCACAGGTGCAAAAGTTTCATCAAAATCAACACCTTCTACCTATGCATAACCTTGAGCTACCAAACGGGCCTTGTTCCTTACTACACTTCCAGATTCATCAGTTTTATTTTTAAAGATCCACTTAGTTCCTATGACGTTCGCCCCATCAGGTTTAAGAGCTAAAGTCCAAACGTTGTTACGCTTGAACTGTAATAACTCTTCTTGCATGGCATTTATTCAGTATTCATCCTTGAGAGCATTCTCAACAGATGTGGGTTCTATTGCTGATACATAGCATAAATCAGCAATCATTTTCGAGTAATCTACCTTTTCTTTTCTTCTGGTAGTAATTCCAGCTGACGGATCGCCTATTATAGAACTTGATGGATGATTCTTTTTCACATATGCAAAGGGGACAAGTATAGTTTCATTGTTTATGACCTCATCAGTTATGTTTGAATAGGTCTTAGCACGGTCTAGTGCGAATCACCTTTAGGCATTTCGTCAAGGGGAGTAGAAGTAACTTTGGGTGTCACATGGGTCTCATCATCCTCAATATTAAACTGATTAACATTAGACCCAAAATCATTAACCACAACATTGATTGTTTCCATGACTGTTCCGAATTTAATATTGAAGACTCTGTACGCTCGACTATTCTGAGAATAACCAAGAAAGATCCCTTGATTAGATTTCACATCTCACTTACGATGATACTCTCTATCGGCCAAAATGTAACAAGTACTTCAAAAAATATGAAAATACTTAACATTTGGTTTCCTTCCCTTCCATAATTCATACAAAGTAACTGTTGTACCAGATCGTGTAGTGACCTTGTTGTGAATATGATATGTTGTGTTTACAGCTTCTACCCAAAAATTCAAAGGCAAATTTTTGGCATGTATCATAACTTGAGCCATTTCTTGTGACGTTCTGTTCTTCCGTTCAACTACTCCATTTTGCTAAGAAGTTATGGGAGCTGCAAATTCATGATGGATTCCTTCAGTCTGCAAAAGTTATTCAGATCTTCATTATCTTCAGTCTGCAAAAGTTATTCAGATCTTCATTATCAAATTCCTTCCCATGATCACTACGAATCCTGATTATCTTTTGCCCCTTCTCATGTTGCAAGTTCAAACATAGACTGATACATAGTTTAACAGTATCTGCTTTTCCTTTTAAGAACCGAACCCAGGTGAATCTGAAGTAGTCATCCACAACAACTAACACATACTTCTTTCTGTTGGGTTTTATGTCCTAAAACTCATAGATAGTAAATATAATCAATTGACCGTCATTAATAAGTGTTTATTATTATAATTTCAATAAGTGTTATTGATTATATTATTAGTTTTGTCTTAATAACCTAAATCCAATAAACTAATATCCTAAGCTATTTGATGAGTCTTGAACAGTATGTAGAGACATACAGGGATTAATGTTTAAGATCAGCTTAAAGGGTCTATAGTATAGGGTTAAAGTTGGGTACCTTATCCTGTTAACACTATGGATACGGCTCACTTTGTATTTGATACAAACACATTGATCCAATGCGTCCATGTATGCGACATGCGAGTGAGGGCATCCTATGCAATGAGTTTGCATAAGATTGGACCACAAAATAGTAATCACTAGATGTAACTCCATTATCTAGTTGGATTTCTATTTCATTAGGATGACCTAAGTGACTTAGTCTTAATCCTGGGTGTATTATGAACTCCTGTTTGCGAGGGATTGTCCTTTGATTTGTACAGGTGAGAGTGGCCAAATTGCCGACTCAATATGCTTATCATTTTGGGGACAAGACCGAGTGGGGAACTGGGAACATAATCACACAAGATAGAATTCACTCATTCCCACCTTTAGGGTAAGTAGATAAGTGTTCCCTTAAATGGTGTCTCCGGGACTTGAACAAATGGCCCTACCCTCTCTATGGCACGAGAGGGGTTTCTGTTTAGTGGTTAGACCATAAACAGATTGTTCATTAGAGGAGCACTGGTATTTAAGGACTAGAAGTAACCCAGGGGTAAAACGATAATTTAACCCAGCTGGTGTTACGAACATTTGTGAATGACGAACTTACTGGTAATTGGTCTATATCCGTGGACACAGAAATATATCTACAGTGAGGAGAGTTCAACTGTGAGTCTTTAGTGGAGTGTACACACAGTTAATGAATATTGATTAATGTGGTTAATGAGTTTAGCTAATTAATCTCATATCGTTGTAGTTTCTGATCTGTAGGTTCATTAGGTCCCTTTCCTAGCTCATAAAGAGTAATGAGATTTATTTATATTGGTTGTAATTTTAAATGTTCTGTGGGAGGTTTATAAAGAGTAAAATTGTTTCTGTTTGTAGCAAAATGATCGTATATGACCTCTTCTGCCACAATAATAGCAGACCCATCTAGAGAATTTGGCACCTGTATTGGTACTCAACTTTTTACAACTAGAGTCTGTTGTTTCTTTTACTGAAGCTGGAACAAATTTTACTTCTGGAGTAATCTTGACACCCCTAGTTGAAGTATTAAATCTGAGGCCATATTTACTTGAACCACTTTACCCTGAACTCAGGATTGAGTCTAAGCTGTCAGTTCCAGAATTCAACATTTTCACAGACTTAATTATCTGATCATACACATTATGAACTTGTTTCAACTTTACTTTCAGAGATGATATAATCCCCATCAATCGTTCATTTTCATCCATTAAATCTTGAATTCTTTCTTTTTGAATAGCTCTGGCTTCTGAGTCTTCCTTTCTCAGCATTTTGAGTTCTTCAAGCGTTAGCTCTTCATCCTCATCAATATCGAAACACTCAATATCAGCTTCTGAATTGATTTTTGTAATACACTCGGTGAAAGCATTCATACCATGATCATCTTGATCATCATCTGAATCCTCATCAGAGAGGGTAGCACAATAACTTTTCTTGTCTTCTGAGATAAATGGGACATTCGGCCTAATAATGACCAAAATCCTTACATTCTCTACATCTAAACGACCTCCCTACATCCTTCTTTTTCTTACCATGGTCGCTATTTCTTTTGTAAGAGAAGTCATTAACCTTTCTTATAGAGTTCTCACCATTATGTCTTCCAGTTTTTTCAGTTTTTCCAGCAGTATTCAAACTTTTGAACTTTCTGGCCATCTTAGAGAATTGCTTCGTTAAGAGAGTTATTGACTCATCTTGATTAGCTTCATTACCAGACTGCTTTACAGTGTTCTCCTTATCATAAACTGATTTGAATGCTATCCTCTTACCTTTCTTACTTTCTCTATCCGACATAGCCATTTCAAACGTAAGTAGCGACCCAAATAGCTCGTCAAGTTTTAACGTCGTTATATCTTGGGCTTCTTCTATGGCAGTGACCTTCATGTCAAATTTTCTGGGTAAGGAGTGCAACACTTTGCAAACAATTTTAGACTCAGATATCTTTTCACCACGTAGTAACGAATCATTAGCTATCTCCAGGACCCTCTCATTGTATTCAGATATTGTCTCATCTTCAGCCATTTTCAAGGCTTCGAATTTTGAAGTTATCAACTGCAGTTTGGATATCTTCACTTTAGAAGTTCCTTCATATGCAACTTCCAGTATTTTCCATGCCTCTTTAACAGTAGTGCAGGAATTAATAAGTTTGAACACGTTTAAATTGACACAATTGAAGATAGCATTTATGGCTCTTGCATTTCCAACTGAAGTTTGTTCTTCAGCATCTGTCCAGTCAATTTCTGGTTTTGGCACTAATACTTCATTCATAGTAATCATTGGAGGTTCCACCAACAAGTGCTCTCCATGCTTTTCCATCTAAGGTTTTAATGAAAAATATCATGCGAGGCTTCCAATAAGAATAATTTTTACCGTCCAGCACAGGAGGACGTGAAGCTGATGGTCCTTCTCTGATTATCTCCATGATCTAATAACCCGCTCTGATACCAATTGAAAAAACAGTGAGATAATCAATTAGAACTCCAGTTAATACTAAAGCTAATAACAGTTGTAATAGCTAGAGGGACAGTAGAGGAGAATAACACATGAAACTTTGTTAACCCAGTTCGGCTAATATTGCTTACGTCTGAGGAGTTGCGTACAGCCTTAATGAGTAATCTTTATTTTCACTTGAGTTAATATATATCGATACAGCATATGGTACTCTGTTCAATAATATGACTTAATAACATGCGTCTTGACATCAGACTCCAGGCTCCCCCTGAGTTACTTATCTTCACGATGTCTAGCTTCAAGCTCCCCTGAACACATGAGTGAATATCTTTGGCGACGTCTTTAGATCCCTCTAAAGATCCTCGTGATCATACCGATCACTTGTTTTGTCTGTTACTCATCAATAATTGTTACTACGATCAACATGACGACCTCATTGACATAAGATCATCGTACCTTTTTAACTCCGTAGCTTCTGCGGACGACCTTGATGCAAAAGACTGTCTTCAACCTGTATTTTTCGCTTTTTCGCCACACAACCTCACCGCTACGTAACGTCACATATATAATATATGTATAGATCTTCTTACCTTAACAAGATTCCTAGAATAGTGGGAAATCTTTTTATCTCTTAAATATCTCATTGTTAATTCATTAATCAAAGATAATTAGTCAAAGATATTCCATAAAATCTTTTAGACAAAAACTCCAATAATAATCATAATAGTGTTGGTTGGATTAGGACAAAAATAATTTAAACCGTAATAATCATAATAAGAGCTTGATTAATTAAGTTTTTAATAATTTCAACCGTAATAATCATAATGAGGGCTTGATTAATCAATTAATTAAATATCTAAGTTTTTTAAAAATATGGTAGCTTTTTACTAAGAAATTAAAACACAATAATCATAATAGGAGTTTGAATATTAAACTTTTTAATTATATATCTAATTAATTACATTTTTTACAAATTAAACCACAATTTGATTAATTAAGGGATTGATTAATTAATGTTTAATAAATTAAATCATAATAAGATCTTGATTGATCAATTAATTAAATATCTAGACTTTTTAAGAATATAATAGTTTTTTATAAGAAATTAAAATATAATCATCATCGTAAAGATTTGAATATTATATTTTTTTTAATTATATATTTTGATGAATTACGTTTTTCAAAAATTAATTTCTTTTTTTTTTTAAGTCGTGTACCCAATACAATCAGGTCAATTATGCTAATATGTATTAATGGGTACACGACTTTATTTTCTAAAATCACCATATTTTTTACAATAGTTTGCCAAACCACCCTATTTTTATCATTTTTTCAAACTACCCCATTTTTGTCATTATTTTAAAAAACCACTATATTTTTTTTAAATACTCCAAACAAGGTTTTTTTCTTTTTTTTTCTTATTTTGAAAGTACAGTCAAGACGATTAGACCATATAATATTTTGTTTATTTGTATAAACATATATCTATCTTCTTTCTCTTTCTTTTTCTTATCTAATATTTTCAAGTGCTAATATACACCATAAGCATTATTAGTCAAAATAGATACTACAATAGTTGTCAAACTATGTATATAGGTTTTAAAATGAGAATTTTCAAAAATTTAACAAACATTAATACAGAATATTTTTGAAAACTGCAAACCCATAATGAAAAATATAAAAAATGGCTTAGTCAACAAGCAATTAATTGACTACATGTACGCATTTAATTCTTCTTCTAAATGATCATAATACGTGACCGTGTAGTAAATGATACACGATTGTGCAAATAGTATCAACACCGACCATACGAGCGAGTGTAATTCTTCTTCTAAATGAACCAAAATCGTTTAGATATTAGTACACGATCGATTACCAAGAGCTAAACAATCATATATAAACTCTAAACAATCTTCGTTCACAATCATGTACCAAAGTCTTTTATATTTGATACAAAGATCTTGTATCTAAATGAACCAAGATCGTTTAAATATAAGTACATGATCACTTACCAATAGCTAAACAATGGTATACAAGATCTAAATGATTTTTGTTCAAGATCATATACCATAATCTTTTATATTTGATACACGATCTTGATACACAATCGTTTAGATCGGAAAGAGAAAATTTATGAATTGCCAAAAATTGTTTACCAAGTGAGAATTTGAAGAAATGAAAAAAAGAAAAGGAGTGAAAAACCGAAGAAGGAAGAAATTCTAAAAAAGAAAACGAAGAAATCACAAACAAAAATAAGTGGGAAATGAAAAAAAGTAATAATACAAAAAGGTTAATAATATGAAGAGGAGATAAATAAATCACAAAGAATAAGAATAAGAAGTGAAAATTTGCCCGTAATATTTCAGGACAAACCTGAAATTTATGAAAATATCCCAAACTTTTTTATTTTGTAACCTAGACCGTAAACACTAACCTTCATAATTGAGTATTTACATTATAGTTAATCTATATACAAGAGACATAATTTAAACAATAATAATAATATTAAAAAAAAAAAAAGGCAAGCATCATACATTTGCATTACGTCTCAAGCACAATATATTCAAGAACTTGGTAAATGTCTTAAATAATTAAGTCTCAAGTCTAATTTCCCTGTTTATATTCAATGGTGAGGTTTTATTTATTTATTATTACTATTTTCATCTTTTCAGGCCAATCAATGGGGAGATTTTGAGAAAAACAAAATCAAGGCCAAGAGGGAGGGAAAAAAAGTAAGAATACAGAAGAGCGAAGAAAAGCCATGTAATAATAAGAATGCTTATTAAGATTAAAGTAATTTTAAATAAACAGAAAAGGAAAACCATGGATGGTGACTACCTGTTAAAATTAAAAAATTCTTTTCCCTATTTAAACTCATAAAAAGTAAATCAGGCCTTTTTCAAGGATCAATCTGTAAAGAGTAAAAAAAAAGGGCCCAAATACTGGAAATATGCAAATTGCAGTGCCATCTTCAGCTGCAATTCCAAACAAAAAAATAAAGTACATTACCTATCTGATCCCTTCCTAACTGTTCTTCAGACAAAAAAGAAAAAAAGAAAGAAAAAAAGAAAAACAAAAAAATCAAGATGAAAACTTGTATGCAAGCAGAGACCCCTATTAACTTATTGCACTTCGCTAAACCAAACACTCACTCTCTGCTTCCTGCCCAACATTGTCAACTTTTTTTTTCTTTTACTCCCTAAAAGAAAATATGGGAAGAAACCCGAGACAACTTACCACAAAAACAAGTTGATATTCGTCTGGATCGCCAAGTCAGATGAGTTTAAACTGACCAAGATCCCACAGGAAAGATGATTATATTCAGACAGCACTGGAGGGCTCCGGTAACTTACATCTAATCGGCTTCAAAGATGGCTTCAAGTTCATGTACTGCAACAAAATAATTGAGTGAATATCACTACTGGAAAAATGTTGAATAATCACAAATGAGTTCTTACATTATCTTTACTGTAGCAATTCGGCTAATGTCAAATTTCATTGCATTACTACATATTGTTGTTTCAATCATAAATGTTCTTATGAACAAATATCAAAGCAGAAGACCCTTGTCCCCTTCAGAATGAAAGGGAAAAAAGAAAAGAATGCGGCAACGATGTCTCATGCATAATTTGTAAGTCAAGGTTACAAACTTGTGATTTATTTTCCATTTTGAGTATCGCAGTGTCTTCAAACAGCTAGCATATACCGTCTACAATATTTTGACATTGAAATCGAAGATAATTAATTTCTTGGGGTAGTGAACAAAAGAATTCTTGACATGACTTCCAGGGAATATGAGAGCTTATATCTTGTCCTGATGACGACTGATCATGCTTATGGTTATTCAGGCCTTCCAAATCAAAGAATATGGCTGAGGGGACATAATTTAAGTTCAAGACCAGGCGTATTGTTGACCAGCAAATTCTCAACACAATTAAGCATTAAAAAACTGGAAATCTATAAAAGAAAATCGAATAATGATAAACAAGTAATGCAGAATGCAAACGTTTTAATGAAAAGATAGGAAGCAAGCACCAAACCTGCTGATAAAAAGCATTAATCTCCTCCTCCGTTAGTCCTTCATCCTCTCCTGAATTTTCTTCCCATCCAAGAGAACGAAGAAATGCAGCCTCTTCCTCGTCTGTACATAATGCTTTGTTAGGGCTCAAACTCTTATTCACAACCTCAGAAAACCTCTGAACCTCTTCAGTCGTATTGCCATTGCTAGCTACCTCATCATCAGTAACAGCAGAAGGATGTACTGCAGCACTAACCACTTCCCCATTCGCTATTCCAGATTTTTCCTTGATAGGAGATGTACAGATACCTGAATCTTGTAGACAAGTAGATCCATTCACCAAAGTCTTTTTCTTTATGAGATTGAAGAAATCACTCCTGCTTTGTGATTGAGCAGAATGGGGTCTCTTTTCCAAAGTGGATCCTGATTTCAGATCCAATGCAGCTACCTTCCGCTCCAGAGAGGAAGGATGCAGGTTGTTTTGGTTCCTTGAAGTGTTAGATGTTGCTGAAGAAGCAACAGAAGAAGGCTGGGAATTTGCAGTTCTACTGTTAACATTACTAATAGGATTTGAGCCATCCTTTAACATGCCATTCTCCCATACCGGTTTGAGAACCAGAAATTTACCATGAGTGGTCTTTGGAGAATCGGACTTGACTTGTCCACCTCGAAGAGGCTGACTATTATGTTGCATCATAGAGAGCTGTTGTTGACCGCCCTTGCCAGGCACATTCATTTCAGCAGTTCTCGATGCTCCTTTGGACTTAGATTTTTCAAAAGTATTAAGAACCTGAGAAGAAAATGAGACATCAAATTTGAGATAATGTATAGTACATTTGCACTCAACACATTCAGTTATTCGTTACAATTATCTTCTACAACATGTACAAGGTTGCAGAGAACATTATTTCACCAGAAAATATTTTCCATATGGAATAAAAAAATCACCACTAAAAGTTTCCAATAAATACCTTTTCCCCTAAGATTCAATTATTTTCGTTTGCCATCATTAGCATATATATTTTGATAAGAAACAAGCGTTTGTATTAATCACAAAGAAAACAGCCTAAGGGCAGAATAGAAGAAGCCCCTCCCCTCAAAGAACAAAAGCACCAAGGCAGGCCACCCAATTGTGGAGGATTTGAGCAAGACAGTAGTTACAGATACAATGACCATGAAAGATTCCTTGCAACCAAGATGTTTAAATGTCAACCATTCCCCCTTCAACTCTTGAAGGAAAAAAAAAGACTCAAACAAAGAGTATCAGATTATACAAAACGATGCAATCAGTATTGCCCAAAATGGGATTGAGTCGACAGACACAAAAATAACAGAGCACTGTAAGGTTGCCTTTGCAATCAAAGGAGAATGAGATCAACAAAAGAGCACCAGGGAAACCGTTCATTTGTAGGGTATGGTAGGATCCTCTGGACCTTAGGTCCCTACCTAGCTGCTGTACTGGCCAATGGGTTGCAGTGGAACAGGAAGTCAGAGAACAAGGGTGTCTGTTTAGTGCGATCATGGCTAAATTCCATTGATCTGTTTTACAAGAGATTTGCATTTAAGAAATAAAAATTCTGAGACCCCTACAGAGAACCTTCATATCTTTGAGAAAATGTTTCTTTTGTGGCTTCATTACGGAGCTCCAATTCTGAAAAGTATACCATACTTGGTCCCATATATAAACATCTTTTGCAGTAGCTGACATGTGAGCAAATTGTTCACTCAGCTTAGGCTATGAATCTACAATTGTTGTGCTGAACTTGAAATTTAATTATTGTTTTAAAAAAAATGTTCACCTAAAAAGTGGCATACTGTCACAATTAGAGATCTTCCACATTCATCTATAAAAATAAGACCATAAATGATTGTGCTAAAAAATGAGAATGAACTAGTTTCACTTTACTACTAAAATTTCCCAATTCAAAACACTAACAAGAAGAACAACATCGCACTTGCAAGTTTGCAACCAACATGTTCTCATGACCATGAATGTTCAACTATGTAAATGCAGTGGTGAACAGATAAGAACAACTTGTCTCATGTGACTCTGCCATCAGAATATCCAAATTTGAACAACTTATTTGATCACCATACCATGACGTTTTAGCTAATCACCTTTTATCTATTATTATTTTACGCATATTTTGTGAAAAGAAGTATACATGCAAACTATTTGTTGAAAAGCTTCTGCCATAAATTAAAAAATTTTACATCACTAAAGCAAATTCTTCACCAATACAATTGGCCAGAAAATATAAAACAAAATTTTATGAGACACAAAGAAGATAAACAGAATAATATAGAAAAATATAGATTTTGGTTGCATGAACTAAAGGAAAACATAAAAATAACAGAACAAGTGCAGATATCAAAAAAAAAAAAAAAAACAAATGTCAATCGATGGAGAAAAACTTACAGAAACTTTAGGCATCGAAGGCATTACTGGGATTAACTGCCTGGACTGCTTAATGGCCAATTCCTCAAGCCTCTGTGTCTTGACAGATAACTACAGACAAAGAATGACATTATATCAACTGCATTAATGTTTTATACAAATGCTTTAGAGGAAAGTGACTACCTCTGTTGACTGAGAAGTAACACGACCTCTTGTTGGTGCCTGTGTTAAAGCTTCAGCCATCTTCCGTGAAGTTGTAGCATTTGGGGATCCCAATCCAGAATTGGCAGTCTGTTGAATAGATGATGGAGCACCCGAACTGCCTGTGACTGTAGTTGGCACCTCAGCCAAAGCTGATGTCCATCCTTCCCTACTAATCAAAGTCGAACTTCCAATGGGCAAGCTATGAACACATGTGGTCAAGCCAGGAGATGATACTCTTCCAACATCTGGTCCTCCTTGCCTTTCTTCTGCTCCAAGTGATGGAAAATCCTTGTCGAAAACAGCCTTATCAGTGATACCATTAATGGTACTTCCTGAATGAAAGCCATTACTGTTAGCCTTATGATTATAGCCTCCACTTTTCAAGTTGACAGCAACTCTCTGAGGAAATAAATCACCTTGCTTCCTAGACACCATTGAATGAGAACGCCGCAGGGTTTCCTTCTCAGCTCTACTGGAAAATACATTCACCAGAGGGCTAGAAAAGTCATAACCCCAAGGGTCCCCATGATTTGACATATCTTTCTCCTTCTCACGGTCTCTATCACGATGATTCCTATTAAAATTACTATAAGCATTCTTTCCAGAGCCATTGCTAGAACTCCTCCTCGTGCTTGATGAAGATGACCAATCCAAGAAATCAAAATGAGGTTTATCTATATCACTAATGCTCTTTGATGTTCTACTCCTCGAGTAATGAGCTTGAGAAGAAATATCTAGTAAACAATGAGCAATACCAAATTACTGAATGTAATAAAATAGCGATGGGAAGTAAGCACCACAAAGGACGAAAAACAATTACACCATATAATCCTTAAAATCAAAATAAGATAGTATTGAAAATGAATACATTGGTCCCAAACATATAATAAACTATAAAATACCTGAGTGAGAAGAAGACGATGCAAATTGTTGAGCAATCCCACTCCCAGAAAGACTTCCAGAACTTCTCAACCACTCTGGAACTAATGTAGGTTCACTTCTTTCCATAATGAGTATTAAACATGATCAAACATAACTGAATAACACTTCTTGCATCCTTTACCACATTCTTTGAATAAAGATTAAGTCAAAACACCACCAGAAGTACTAGTCCTACCAAATGCCCACCAAAGAGCACGAAAGTTCTATAAATGTTTATAAAGGCATCAATGAAATGAAAGAGTCGGACAAGAAACTAGTAGGTCAGATGCCAATATTACAATTTTCTTTGAAAGATGGAAAGGAAAGATTTAACTTGACCTAAATAAAAAGTCGCAAACTCTACCCTTATGTTGCAGATTTATTCTCTACCGACAGCAAAATCCACCCTATAAATCATAATCACTGAGCATATCCACGCAAGAAAGTGAAATCATTACTGAGCTCCAATTCAGAATAACAATATTGATTGAAACCTTCTTCACCATGACAATCGGCCTGACCGCAGAAGAATGCAATGGCAATGATATAAAGACTATTTGAAAGAAAATGCAAGGGAAGGAAGAAGAGCAACTCTCTTTCCCTCATTCATCATCACCCAAGTAACGGATTAGATGCAAGTGTGAATGACTCAGAAACCCCTCATATCAGCGTAAAATGGCGGTAGAGATAGGAATGAAGATTATTATCAACGTCGACAGATGAGGAGACTCGGAATTTCGTAGCAACACTTGAAACCCAGCAGAAAATTCAATCAGAAGACCCCTAAAGTGGAGTAAAACATCAGGAAAAAGACACAAACAACTAACAAAAGCGCAAATAATAAAACCCTAGAGCATGATGCATAATATAAACTTGGATTCCAAAACCAATAATCAAAAACAAAAATCTCAAAAAACGAAAAAAACCAAAGTAAATCCTAACAAATAAGCAATATGAAGGGAAGGATTAAGGAAGAATACTGACCTTGAGAGTAGCAATTGAAAATGGAAGGAAAGGAAGAGAAAAGGAGTTTGGGTAAGTGATGAAAGTAATGCGTGTGAGAAGAATGCAATAAGAATAAGGTTGGGAGTAGGAGAGGAATGAGAAATCGGGGGTGGGGGGTAGAAGTTTAGGGGAAAATGGGGATTGAATTATGGTTCGATAGAGAATGGGAATTGAGTTTGTGATTCTTGGTCCGCCATGCGAGAGACGACGACAACGAAGAGGGAATTGGAAGATGAAGAAGAGAAGATTGATACTGGAAATTTTGTAACATGCGAAGAACGGCACTCTTCTTCACACGAGAAAATAATATCCTTTTTCCATTAAATATTAAAAACCGCATACTCAAACCTTCCCTACCCATTTCTATTTATACTTAGTAAAACACACTGGCATACATGTATAATGCATAGACAATAGTAAACATTGCACGTATATTATATAACAAAATATAATATAATTGGATGTACATAAGAAGAAGTTATAATAATTAGATAAATATAATATAATTAAATGTATACGAAAATAAGTTATAATAATTAGATAAAAATATAAAAATTTAAATGTAAGACTTGCATATATAAAAAATGATTTCTTTATAAATAATGTTTTTTATATAATTTATAGATAACTTATTGTCACCTATGAGATTAATCTAAACTTTTGTTGTCTTCGTTTATCGAGATAGTGCAACATAAGGTTATCCATGAAGAAATACAATTTTCAAGAAGATATATTCCAATATTAAGAATTGTTTGTCCGTGTGCTTTGTTAATTGTCATTATAAAGCATAAATGAATGATGAATTATTTTCTCTTGAACTTGAATGAATATTTATTTCATTTGATGAGCTTGATGGTATTCGTGGAAGAAAAAACTTATTTTCCTGCATGATCACCCGTTGCTATTTTAGCATGTATGATATTTTTGTTGAATGATTGATATATCAATCTTGTCCCATTACACAATCCATTGGATTCACAATTCATTAGATGAATCTAAATTTCTCAATAACAACGTTGATAGAAAAAAATCAAGAAGCATTTTATATAGTAGAAAAAAATGTAAGTTTTAAATTTGTATTGTTAATTAGAATTAATAACATATTTAATTTGTAACTAATTTTTAAGATGTAAATGGAAAACCATTTGGATTTCCACTCTTCATCCTATACTTTAATTCTACTAAACTTTAGTATAATTAATTAAAAAGTAGTGAGTAAATTATGAAGCCTTTTATAATTATATATATTACAAAAAAAATAAAAAAAATAAAAAAAATTTACCAAATCATAGGTTGATTTGGAACATAGAACTAAACTCAAGGGTATAATGAAAGGAAAAAAAAATTTCCCAATGAAACTTTTATATATACTACACATATACACTCAATTTTCGTGATTATTCTTAATTCTATATTAGCACATAAACTTTTTTATTTTATTTTTCTTTTTAAAAATAAACTTTATATCATCTTCTTTATTTTCATTTTTTAAAAACAAACTTTAACCAAATATTTCGAAAATATCAAAATATTAATAAAATTCTCTAAATTTAACTTTTTTTTTTTTTTTTTGCTATAATTTTTAAAATATTCTCATTTTTCTCGCTCCATAATAATTTCTCTCAAAAATCATTCACATGGACTTCAATTTTAATTCTAATTAGTTTTAATAAGAAAATTTTTCAAAAAATAATAAAAAAAACTATTTATACTGTGAACCACTAAAAAAACCATTATAGTTTTTTCCTTTAATTACAAAGATAATAATTTTTTTAAACTGTATTATGGATATAGCTTTCAAAACCTACTTCCCGTCAACTTTTTAGAAAATATTGGTGTGTTATTGACTTTGCGGTACTTCAAACTTCCTCAGACAAATACCTACACATATAATCCATGACCACCCCTTTTTGAACAACAATTAACTTTAAATTATTTTTAAATGATTTCAAAACATTTCTCCAATATTATTTGTTTCCAAATAAAAAATTATTAATATCTATGTGGTATTTATATATGACAAGCATTTTTTTAGCGTATACATAAAAGAAAAAAAAAATAGTGCAGTATTTTGCTAGATTTCGAATTTTTTTTCCCAAAAGAAAGAAAAAATAGCAAAGTTTGAAAATTACACCCGAGTATGAGATTTCAAAAAATGCCAAAATAATCATTATGAACCCCGCCATATGGTACATATATATTGTTTTTTCTTTTTCCATTTGTTGTTGTTGTCTAAATTGATTTAAATACTAATTTAATTCTCTAGTTTTCAACCTTCATTCTTTCAAAACGTTTGATTAATAGGTTGTTCATGTCTATTTATTTTGATTAATTTATTTTCCTTCTTTTATATGCTTATGATTTTTTTACCATTGGATTATATTTATAATAAACCAATGTGGTTATTATTCTTTGCATTTGGTCACCTTATCAAATTTCAATTACTGTAAATAAAATGTGGAAAAACTTGTTATACACTAAACCACGTTGAAATTAGTAAATAAACTAATAGTTAAAAATTTTAAGGGATATAATTTTTTATACGTAATTCCTTTTAGAGCTCTTTTAAAAGATATAACAAATCATTAAAATATTTATACTCTATGAAATAATTTTAAAACGAAAAAAGCTCATAGATCTACCATGAAAATACAAAAAAATGTCAAGTTAACAATGCACGTAATATATTCGGTACACAATCGTTCGTATTTGGCTATTGTTTGGTACATGTTTGTTTAGTTTTGGATAGTCAAATCTAAACGATTTATTTTTTAAATTGTCTGTACACTGTCGTTTAATTTGATTACACGATCGTTTAGATTTAGTTACACGATTATTTAGATTTGGGTAGCCAAACCTAAACGATTTATATTTTAAATTCTCTATATCGTTTAATTTGTTTACACGATCGTTTAATTACGCGATCGTTTATATTTTTTTTTTCTTTTGTAAGATTGTTTTGGTAGATGATAGTCTTTTTTTTTTTTTTTTTTTGTACACGATTATTTAGATTTGGCTACCCCAATCTTAGATTTGGAGTCCAATCTAAACGACATTCTTTTATGGTCTTTTATATTCAATATACGATCATGCACAAGCAAATAAATGTTTGAAAAAAAATAGATCTTTTATATTTGATACACGATCTTGAACAAAAAAAAAAGAAAGATGATGGAACAGACGAAGAGGAGAAGAAAGACAGAAGGGTAAACTTTGAATATTTAAAAAATGGCTAACTTCCTAGGCTTTGTTACACGGCCGTAGATATTTTACCGTTTTGTTATATTTATGAAATTTTTTCTTACTTTTAATAATATTTCATCATAAATGAAGAACAAACACGACGATCAAAATGAACACATTAAGATATTTTCAACGTGTAAATTAAAAATTAAAGGAAATTACTGCAATGGATTATAAAGACAAACTATGAAACATAAATACTTCATGTGAGAAAAATAATGTGTATAAGATAATACCGATACTTCCAGATACTACGTATCTAACACTCGATTTGGCGTATCTATCTTTTGTTGATGTACAATTTATGTCTCTTTTCTAATGCATTCTATTGATTATTATAATTCAATATTTTTTATGTTGTTTTTTGTATTGCACTTTAGTGTTTGTATTGTATTTTGTATCAATATCATTAATTTGACATTTTATGATTTTTTGTTGGTATAGTGAATTACATTTAGTATATTTATGTTAAATATATATAATTGAATTTCGGATCAATTGAAAGTTTACACGTATCTTAAATTGAAATTGAAATCGGTAAATATTGATGATGCCACGTGTTTTCACCATTACTGTCTGAATAAGATTAATTTGATCTAATTCTATATATTATTTGGGTTAAATAAAATTGAATCCAAAAGTAGGTTTAATTTGACCCAAATGTCAAATGGATCCCAAATTCAACTAATTTGGCATAAATGTCATATCAATGAACCAACTAAGCACAACCGATAAATCCCACTAGATAACTCAATAAAGAGTTCTAAGATGGATTCTCCTTCATTTGAAAGTTCATAAAAGTTTAGTCTAGAAAGCATAATTCTCCCTACAATAAGAATACTTTATAATTCTTAAAACTGAATCGTTCCGGGAAGTTCAAGATTATGTTAATCGGAGAAAACTCAAATGATCAAATTCTAAAAATCGAATCACATTACATCAAATCAACGTAGACAAAACATAAACATAAGTTTAATTTCGCATACATTTATATAAAAATCTTATGTGAATAGTAACCACAACATTCTTTTAAAATTTTTACACCATATTATTTTGAATCAATTTAACATATACATCATTTTGATTTTTTTGAAATATTTATCTTTCTATTACTAACATTATTTTTAAAATTTTGACTTTACTTTTTGTAATTTAATAATTTCAATTTTTATTTATTTACGGTAGAATATTTCAAATTAACATTTTTTTTAGGAGATTTTAATAAATCATCTTCTTCATGGGTTCAAAAAATAGCGTTGGTTTATTTATAAAAAAAGAAATCCAATATATAAAATATATTGATTGTAATTCTTGCTTTCTTATGGACAAATTGAGGGTAGGAATTTGAACTACAAATTTCTTTAAAATGCCAATTGAGTTAAGTGTTTTTAAGTATAAATTGGGTGTGGGAGATTTGAGCTACTGAATTTTTAATTTTCAAGTTGAACTAAGTTGTTGTCATTATTTAAGCTAAATTTTGTTTGACATTTGGTATATATGGCCATATGGGAAATTGGATGGAACGACAAAATTTGGGCCTCTTGTTGGAAATTCAGCAAAAAAACGAATTCAATATGTTTTATAGCAAATACATTGACGAACAAATTTTTTCATTCCCTGCTTGCCCCTGATTTTGTTGTATGTTATGATTTTCACGTACACTGTATAAATGTATTAGACATTTGTAATGGACTAAACTATATCATAACAGAACCTTTACCTATAACAAATATTTATATATTTATTTTTTAAAATGTTTTAAAATACATAGGTTTAATAAAATTTCCGAAATATCTTATACATTTTTATTATTTTAAAGTTGTATTAAACTAATTATATTTATATTTAATAACCTTCTATTCAATTGTTTTCTAAAAATATTAAAATATTTCATTAATAAACTAACCCATTTTATTAGATTAGGTTTAATTTATCCAAAATAGGAAAAACAAAATCTCCATTCATCTAAACATTTTGACTAGTTTGAAAATCAAACATATTTTTTAAATAAAATTCGAACTAGCAAAATTTTTAATTTCCCTTTCTCTTGATGTTTGTTTTGAGATGTGAGACTTTTAGTGTATTTCTCTTTTCACAATGATCATATATTAGAAGATGTGATTTTTACCAAAAATAGGGGCATTTAAGTCCTTTTAATAACAAATTATTATTTCATTTTTCTGTTTTTACCATTTTTATAATTAAAAAAAGTTGTTATATTTTGTGCGTCGGGAGATCCTCTATTTTTCTAAAAAAATACCTTCCATTATTAAATGGAAGGTTTTCTTCTTTTTTTTTTTGCAAAACCGAGAATGAGATCTAAACAAACGAATGGAAAAATTAGCAATCAACGTTATTGATACATCATTTAAACATAAAGAACATAAAGAACAATAAAAACAATAACAAAAATTTACTTCGGAAGGGAGGACTAAGAACATAAAGAACAATAACAAAAAATCAACGCAATAAAAACAAAATATACACAATCAACAATAAATCCACAACAAAATAAACATAGTTTAAACATTATTGATACAAATCCACAAAACAATCACAAGTTTAATTATATTTCTAATACCTAAACCAAAATAAAGAAAAAAAGAAGAAGAGATTGACTTACTGACGGCGAGGGGCGGCAGGCGAATGTGAAGATCGGACGATAGAGATTGACGGCGAAGACCGAAATGTTGATGGCAACGGAGATTGACGGCGCGGGGCGGCAGTCAAATGTGAAGATTGGAAGTTTGAAATCTCTCTCTCTCTCTCTCTCTTTTCTCATTTTTTGGCTTCCTTTTAGATCTGCCAAATAGATCTGAAAAATGGGTTGTGAAAGGGAACTCCCGATGCCGTTATTCATGGCGTCAGGAGAAGTTAAATATATTTATAAAAAATTATAAACTTCTCCTAACGTCGTTATGTACGGTGTGGAAAGAAGTTAAATATATTTAAAAATTATAGACGTCTCCCGACGCCGTTATGAACGATATAGGAAGAAGTTAAATAAATTGAAAAAATTATAAACATGTAACGCCTCAAAGTTTTGAGGTAAATTTATATTAATTTTAAGGATTTAAAATTTTTTGGGTGTTAAAATTTATTTAGTTTACAAGAGAAAAGAAAAGGAAAATGAAGGGTGTAAATTTTAATAATATGATATAATATAAAATAATAAAATAATAAAATAATATGAATTTTATATTATTATTATTATTATTATTATTATTATTATTATTTTAAAAAAATAAAAGAATTTCAAACCTAAATTTTCTTCTTCTTCTTCTTCTTCTTCTCTCTCGCGCACTGCACAACCCCTCCCCCCGATTTCTTCTTCAGCATCGCTAGTGCATGCCGCTCCTCCCCATCCGTCAAGGTGAACCGGCACCTCGTCGGTCTTCCACGCGTCTGCCTCTAGTCTCTGTCGCACGTTGAAGCCCCACCTTAACGTCGTCGTCTTGTACCATTTGATGGAGCTCGATCGTTCGTGTAAGCCTCCGATTCTCTCCCTCTCCTTCTCACTCGTCCCATCGACTGTTGGCTGTCTCTGCCGTCAGCCGAGGCCATCAGTCCCCCTCCGACTTCATCCGATCGTGTGCACCCACGCCCAGTCGCCGCCATCACCCATGATGGAAAAAAAAACATCAGAGAAACATGCAGCGGAAGACTAAGATCATGCTTTACTCTATATGTCTCTAAACGATTTAGAAAATAACATGCTGTAACTAAACGACAGACCTAAACGAAGAATATAGAAGGTCAACGATGAGCTTACCTTTGTAGTTCTCAACTTCTTCTTCGTTCCAAAACTTCTTCTCTTCCTGAAGATCACGAGCAAAGGACAACCACTATGTTGACCTACTAATCTCAAGACTAAGAACCGAGTTGTGGGACTCGTTTTTATGAAGGATATCTTAGAGAGATGGAAGTTGGAAGGTGTATAGTTTAGAGGTTTTTCATGAGATTTTCATCATCTTCTTCTCATTCTGTAAATGGAAGTTTATATAGAAAATTACATGCAAAATACATGCAATTTTCTTTTATGTAATCTCAACACCTAATTAATCCATTAACCTTTAATGGAATTAGTGACTTATAAGTTCATTACAAGCTGCCACATTTTCCAGTAACATTTAGTAATAAATATATTAGTCAAAGGACAATTTGATCATTTGACCAATTAAGTCAAAGCTTTGACTTTGACTTTTCTTAGTCAAAAGTCAACTTTTTGACTTTTTACTATTTTATCCGTCTTTTCTAATTCCAACTTCCCGATTATGAATCCGCATTTATTTTTCTAAAATTCAAATTATATTTGAATATAAAATCTGGTAAAAGTTTTGTCTTTCAAAGTGAAAAATCAACATGTTGATTTTACAACTTTGACCGTTTCAAAACTTTCCAAGCTTCTAAATATGAATCCATATTCATTATTTAAATCATATTTAAACATAAAACTTAAAGTTTATATTTACCAACTTATATCATATACACTTGTCGGTCTCTCTCTCTCTTTACCTAATTAGAACAATTCGAGTTATTCCAACATATTGTTCTTAGTTGAATCCATATGAGCTAGTAGGGGAACCTAATGGACCTATAGATCATGGACTCCAACAATTCGAGATTAACTGGCTAAACTCTTTTAGACCAAACTTAATCAACATTCGTTAACTAATGAGTCATTCCACTAAAGACTTTTAGTTGCACTCCCCTCACTATAGATATATTTCTGTCCACCTGATATAACCATGATGAGTAAGTTGATCCTTCACAGGTTGTTCGTAATCTTGGCTGGGTCAAAATACCGTTTTACTTCCGAGATTACATCTTGCTTCTTAAGACCCACTGACCCACTATAGAACAATTGGTTTAAGGTCCAACCTATAAACCTGAATCCTTCTCGGGCCTATGAGAAGGTAGGGCCCCTTGTTCAAGACTTGGATTCAGTCCTTAAGGGAACAACCTATCTATCATCCCAGAAGTGGGTAGGAGTGAATTCCTTCTTGCACCGTATGTCCTTAGCTATCCACTCGGTCTTATCCCTGAAATGGGAGGCTTATTGGGTCAGCGATGATGAGCTTCCCTCACCTATGTAGATCTAAGAATACTTTCGAATGAACAGAAGTTCATAGTTAGCTTAGGATTAAGATTAAGTTATCTAGGTCATTATAATTAAAATAGTCAGTTTATAGTTTACGGTGTTATAATTAAAAGTGACTATCTCGTGGTTCCAGTCTTATGCAAACCATTTACATAGGACGCTCCCACTTCCATGTCTCCACATAAACAATTCGAGATTACATCGTTTGTATTAACTACAAAGCGGGCCGCATCTATAGTGTTTTTCCAAAATAAGGCGCATAACCTTATTTATACACTATAGACTATTTGAGCTATTAACTCGAACTTAATCCATGTTTATGTTTCTACATAAAGTTCAAGTGTATTGGCAAACTTAGTAAAATAGTCTCGGGACCTTAATTTATTGGTTTTAAGATTATAGTATTCAATAATAAACTTTATTGAATCAAATAACAAAGTACGAGTTTTAGGACATAAATTCCAACAGCTCAAGCTTCCTTCTTCTCCTTCGTGCTGCCGTCCGTCGCGTGAAGTCGAATCACCCGAGCCGACGTTGGTTTCCTTAAAATTGACTTAACCAAGCCGAATCGCGGGCCAAGTCGAGTCGAATCAAGTCGAGTCAAGCGAGGCCGACTCTAGCCGACCCGAGTCAAGCTACCTTTCAAGCCAAGTCGATCTCCTTGTTCACCGAGCCACTTAAGCCGTTTCCCTCTACGCTGAGTCATGGTGGGTATTTGGTAAGGGTAATTTAATGAGTTCCTAATGTTTTCTATAGCCGATTCTAGTATAAATGTTGGAATAAAACGTTGGACTTATTGGTTGGGTTAACTTTTGATACTTGAAGGGTTAGAGAGGTGATGCTCGAATTCTTGGATTTTACGGCAAGTTTAGTTTGGAGTCAACTCTTCTCTACTTGGGTAAGTCTGTGGATGTTGCTTTGGAGCGTCTTAAATGTGGATTTTGGTGGTGTCATCGTTTAAATCCTTATGTTTGTGTTTAGGTGGATTCATTTGGACGCTGACTTGAACAAGGATTGTAGCTAAATCTCAGGTAAGGGATTTCTTACTACTAGACCCCAAACCGAGACTGGAAACATAGTAACTCATATGAAGATTATACACTAGCGACTGTACTAATTTGACTGATGTATGCATGTGCCTAGAAAACATCATTAGTATGCACTCTTGACTGATTAAAGGTGACATGATTGTTAGTTGTAGCTTACATGTATATACATGTGAATGGGTTGTTCTGCCGATGGAGTACGGATGCCCGAATGTTCTGTGTAATTTAGTTATATTGATGGGTCGTGCTGCTAACTGAAATAGTAATGTTGATGGATTATGAAAATCTTTGCTATGTATAGTTGAAGTATATTGTTGGGCTGCTTATTATTGAGTTACGCCGTTGATGGACTAAGGGTTCGGGAACCTCATATGTAGATTGTGTATTCGCTGATGGACTGTGTCGTAGACTGAATAGGGACGTTAAGCATAATATGAATGTTATGCATAATATAATTTACTTGTAGTTGTGCTAGCGTTTAGACTGAGACGAAATGATTGTCAGGTGTATTTACATAGTGATGATTTGATTCGTTGACTGGACTTAGATAAGGTGACAGTATTGTGTGAATTGGATATATGTATAGTGACTGATGAGACTGTTGACTAAACCTAAATTTTCTGACTAACTAAGCTTATAAACTAAGCCATTAGCTTGAATGATATTGTGATATGAATGTTGTAGACGGTTTAGTATGGATTGAGGGGTAACGATTAGCTTTATCTATGGGGTAGTGTACCTTGCAGGTACGGTGTCCTTCAGGATTCCTAGACTGATATGTGCATCCTCTGGGATCACTAGACTGATATGTGCATCCTCCGAGATCACTAGACTGATATGTGTATCCTCCAGGATCACTAGACTAATATGTGCATCCTTTGGGATCACTAGACTGATATGTGTATCCTTCGGGATCATTAGACTGATATGTGTATCCTTCAGGATCACTAGACTGATTGATGTGTGAGTTCTACAGAACCACTAGAGTGTTTATGTAGGGTACCCCTTAATAGGAAGCTAACTGCTATTACCCTAACGGGCCCAGTAGTGGGTCCCTTACTGGGTATATTTTATACTCACCCTTTACTCTCTAACTTTTTCAGGCAAAAGTAATGTGAGGGGCGAACTGGTGAGAGGCAAGAAGGATGCGTGAAGGTCATATGGATATGTCTAGTTTTTTATGTTGTCGCCGAACATATTTGTTATTCAGTTTCTTTTTAATTATTAATTGGGGCCATGGTTAGAACGACTGTTCTTCTGTTTTGTTTTGATGACTTCATGGATTATGTTTTGGAACTTTTGGAAAGTGATTTAAAATAGGGCCCAAAATTTCTTTTCTTATGTATTGAAGGTTTTACTGTCGAGTCTTAGCAGTAAGTAGTAACCTCAACTTAGTCTGAAAAGTTGGATCGTTACAAAATGTCTCCCGACGCCGTACACAACGACGTCGGAAGAAGTTAAATATATTAAAAAATATAAACTTCTCCCGACGCCATTTCCGATGAATCACCAATGGTGTCGGGATCTTCAATTAGTCTCGATGACATCCTTGACGCCATGCAGGATGCGTCGAAAAAACCTATCTGACATAATTAATATATAAAAAATTTTCAGCTGATAGTTTCCAACGCGTGCATGGGACGTCAGGATAAGTTGTTATTTCTGACATTATTCACCCCGACGTCGGGAAAAGTTCTTTTGCCTGACGTGTAAAAGTGACATCGGGATAAGGCGTATTTCCCAACGTCCTTTCTTTCGATGCCTTTTTGTGTGTCAGAAAAACTTAGATTTCTTGTAGTGATAACAATGTATCTGTGCAGATTTTACATTTTATTTTAATTTTGTAACAAATTTTACATAATGTGAAAGTACAAATTTATATCAATATAATTAAGAAAAGGTATTGCTAATGATATTTTATATATACTATATAATATATGATATATTATGTATCTGCTCTTTAATGATATATTATGTGTGTGATGC
This sequence comes from Cucumis melo, assembly GCF_025177605.1. NCBI lineage: Eukaryota > Viridiplantae > Streptophyta > Magnoliopsida > Cucurbitales > Cucurbitaceae > Cucumis > Cucumis melo. Next base: position 9,130,460 of record NC_066863.1, read on the forward strand.
TTTAATGCTTAATTATTAATGATATTTAATATATATTGGAACATATATGAAATATTATGTATCTGTTGGTTATTTTATATTATGTGTGTAATGCTTAATGCTTAATCTATGTACATACGCAGGTTACACCAATGATCCTAAAAAGGGATAAATGGCCTAAAGTCCAAAAATTTTAAAAAGAAGTTCATTAATCGCACAGTAGTATTAAATAAAAAAAAGGGAAAAAAAGCTTATTATATGTTGTATGCTATATTACATAATTTAAGAAAGAAAATTAAAAACATGAAACAATTAGTCGTAGGAGATGACCATCATAATATACATCAATTTTGGCCATACCTGACAAGAAATAATAGAACTATATGTATTACTGCTTACGTATTATTTTAAATATATAGGTGTATATATAGGTCATAATACAATTTTTTTTTAAATATGCAGTGATATATAATAATAATGAAACAAATATGCACGTGAAGGAATCGTTGAAAATATAATCAAAATATACTGCAATTTTGTCCATAAATGATAATAAATAATATAAATATATGTGTCAGTGCTAATGTAATATTCTATATATGAAAGAGTATATGTTGATCAAGGCACATAATTATATTAGATATGCAATGATGTATAATAATAACTGCACAGAAAAGAGAAAACACGTTGATTATATATGATATACTGTACTTTACAATTTAAGAAACAAAATTAATAACATGAAAAAATTATTCATATCAATATAATTGTCTTACTTGGAATTGAAGGATATTTTTAAGTCTCTAAAAGACATAAACTCATTCAATAATATTTCAAAAACACTATAATTAAAGTAGTTGTCGAAATCATTAAAAATATTATCAAAATATACAATAATTTTGACCATATCTGACAAGAAATAATAGAATTATGTGTCACTACTTACGTATTATTGTAAATATGTAGGTGTATATGGTAAAATCACATAACATATTTAAAATATGCACTGGTAAATAATAGTAATGAAATGAATATGCACTGACAAGAAATAATAGAACTATATGTCTCACAACTTACATATTATTGTAAACTGGCAGGTGTATATATATCTAATAAATCACTGAATAGATTTATAATATGGAATGGTATATAATAGTAATGAAACTAATATGAACTTAAATGAATCATTTAAAATACAAACTGCAATTTTGTCTATACATGATAAAAAATAATTAAAATATATGTGTCATTGTCATTGTAATATTCAATATATGACATAATATATATTGTTGATTGCACATTTAAGAAACAAAATTAAGAAAATGAAAAAATTATTTGAAGAAGATGACTAGAATATGCACTCACTATACTTTTGTTTAACAGACAATTCAACAAAAAATTAAAGAGAAATTATATATGACAAAATTTACATAAATAGGAAGGAGAAAGAAATATGAATGAAAAAATTCTGCACATACTTGATATACTTGAAGAGATGGAAAGTTGGAAGAACAAGATCGGAAAGACCAAACGATGAAACTGATCGGTAAAAAGGAGGATGCCGTTGGAAAGGTGGAAGAATATTTTGATTTTGTGTTGCGTATGAAATTAAATAAAGTCAATTTGTAGAAATTATTCAATATACTATTACCATATTAGATTCAACTTTATACCATATTAAAATTAAATATCCAATAAATGATATCCTACTATTAAATGAAAATATAAATCTAGATTATTTATTACATTAATTTGGTAAGTTATAAAACAAATAATAAATGTGGTATAATATAATTATTATATTATATTATATATATTTTCAAAAATCAAATTTAATTATAATTGATGTGGAAGTTGAAATGATCCTTAAAAAACACGAAATCTTAATTAATACAATAAATGAAAATTCGAGACATTTATGTAAAATCATGTCTAAAGTAGGAGATTTATATAAATATTTCTTTTTTTAGCCTATCTACGATTTTAGTTGGAATAATGGATAGTTACAAATATAGACATTAAATTCAAAATGATTAATTATATAGCAACATTTTAAAAAGATTATAAATGTAGCAAAATCTGTCAAATTCTATCAATGGTATCAGTAATGTAACAAATTGAGTCTATCACTGATAAATCATAAGAGTCTTTTACTGATAGTAGTATACCACTAATAAATTTTGCTATATTTGCAATTTTTTAAAAGTGTTGTTGTACATGTAATAATTATTCCTAAAATTGCAACCCCATTATAATTACCTTGGAATAGTTGGAGGAATGACAAAAACATGGAAGCTGTTGGGGTTTTGACAAAATTCTTAGTTATAAGTTCTTTTGGCAAAAGTGTCCATGCACATGCTATTCTATTTTTAAAATATTCTCTTATGGCCCATGCATTGGTATATAACATATTGATTGAATACAGTGTAATTCATGAATCATTTGTTCTAATTTAGTGTAATTCTGAATACCACGGATTGATTCAAACCTATCGAAATCTGTAGATTAAGTAGCTGAATTATTGAAATACAATGTATTTTTATCTGTTATGAGATTGTAATCTAACCGTTTCACAATTTCAGAGTAAGGGGCCGAATTTTTCTCCTAGTTTGATATTTAAATTATTGATGGGTTTACATTAAATTTGATTTGTTTTAACCCTTTTTCAAAAATATTTGATTTAGCCAATTTTTTAAAAAATAGCTTTTTTATTTAACCATATTTCTCATCATTTTGATTTTAATTTATAATAGATCTTTAGATTTTATATCATTTTAATAATTTTATATTATTTTAAATTAATATTGATATATTTCGATATGTTACCATCTTTTTATCTCAAAACATATTATTATATCAATTTAAACTATTTGACATATATATTGTATTTTATCTCAATAAAAGTGTAATTAAGATAGGAGGTTATAAGATTTTATCCATTGTTTTAGTTGTTTCTAATTAAAACAAAATATTGTTTGAGTTATAAAAAAAAAGTTCGTCAATAGTTTAAATTAGAGATTATTCTTGATTTTTTTCACCATTATTTATTCAGATATATCTTTTATACTTTCATATACAGTGTAACTTAGAAGTATTGCATTTATCTTTTTTTGGAGACTGTGATTGCGAACTGCCTTTATGCGATGAGACTCTATGCGACAGAAGCCTATGCGATAAGGAGTATTGTACGATAAGAAAAGAGATTACGTGAGAAACCCTTGTTGCGATACAATTCTACTTCACTACTAGAAATTTGGGTTTCAACGATGCAAAATTTACGTCATAAAGAGTTTCAACAACGTAATTTTTGCGTCATAAACTTAAACATAAACTAGTAACTCCCATCACCCCTTCTAAAGTCATTGTTAAACTTAAACATAGACTTACCACCTCACTCCCTCCTTCCAAGGTCATTATTAAACATAAACTTAGTACTCCTCCACCTCCCCCTTTCTATAATCATTTTTAAACTTAAAACATAACCTTAGTACTCTCGCCACCCCATCCTCTCTTCCAAAGTCATTGTATGGGTGAGAGTGGTCAGATTTTCGACTCAATATACTTACCATTTTAGGAACAAGACCAAGCGGGGAGTTGAAAACATAATCACACAAGATAGAATTCACTCATTCCCGACTTTAGGGTAAGTAGATGAATGTTCCCTTGAATGGTGTCTCCAGGACTTGAATAAAGAACCTTACCCTCTCTATGATACTAGATGGGCTTCTATTTAGTGGTTGGACAATAAACATGTTGTTTATTAAAGGAGCACTAATATTTAAGGGCTAGAAGTAATCTAAGGGTAAAACGGTAATTTAACCCAACTTGTGTTACGAACATTTGTGAATGACTAACTTACTGTTATTGGTTTATATTCGTGGACACAAAAATATATCTACAATGAAAAGAGTTCTGTTGTAAGTCTTTAGTGGAATGTACACAATTAACGAAATTGATTAATGTGGTTAATGAGTTTAGCTAATTAATCTTATATCGTTGTAACTTCTGATCTGTAAGTCCATTAGATCCCTTCTTAGCTTGTAAATGGTAATGCAATTTATTTGTATCAACTGTAATTTGAAATGTTCAAATTTATCACAATATAAAGTTTATATTTTAATTAAACTTTATTATATAAATTTAATTTTGGTTATAATTCAAAATTAATTTATGAGAGAATAAAATATTTGAATGAGTTCAAATATTAATTTAATGTGATTTAGATTCATACTAAAACTATATATTAAAATTTAATGTGTGTATGATACACATTAAAACTATAGGTTACGAGAGAAATTTATATTTGAATATGATTCAAATTTGGATTAAATTAAATATGAGATATTTAATTTAGAAATTAATTAATTAGAGAATTTATTTGCAGTATACTCTCTCCAAATCAAATTCTTGGAGCAACAAAATCCATCTGATCAACCACGACTTGACATCTTTCTTCGCCATCAAATATCTGATCGTAGAGGGATCTGAGTGTACCGTAACTTTGAAACCAACAATGTAGCTCCAATACTTTTCTAACGTGAATACTACTGCGAGCAATTCCTTCTTTATAGTGGTGTAATTCTCTTGGGCTTCATTCAGAGTTTTGCTCGCATAGTATATAAGGTGGATCACTTTGCCTTTCTTTTTACCCAGCATGGCCCCTATCAACATATCACTTGCGTCGCACATGAGTTCAAATGGTTGCAACCAATCAAGGGTGATGATGATAGGTGCTGAGGTCAACACGTCCTTTAAATTCTGGAATGCCTGGTGGAATTTTTCATCAAAGTTGAAGGGTTGATCGGTGCATAGCAGGTTACCTGAAGGTTTATCAATTTGGGAGAATCCTCTAATGAATCTGCGATAAAATCCAGCGTGTCCTAAAAAGCTCCTTAATGGCTTGATATCTGAAGGTGATGACAACTTACTTACCACATCAATTTTTGTAGGGTCCACTTCTAATCCCGCATGGGAGATCTTGTACCTTAGCACAATTCTCTTTGTTGCCACGAAGTGACACTTCTCTTAGTTAAGCACAAGTTGTGTCTCTTCGCATCTCTTTAAAACCTTTTCCAAACTGCTTAAACATTCTTGAAGGAGTCTCCAAATATAAATAAGTCATCCATAAAAATCTCAACTGATCTTTTAAGGAAGTCTGAGAAGATACCCATCATGCACCTCTAGAATATCGTTGATGCATTGCATAAGGCGCGAAAGGCATGCGACAAAATGCAAATGCTCCATAAGAACATGTAAAGTTGTTTTGTGCAGATCTTCAGGTGCTATTGTAATCTGGTTGTAACCATAATAGCCATTCAGAAAGTAGTAGAATTTCCTCCCCGCAAGTCTGTCCAACCTTTGATCAACAAAAGGTAAGGGGAAGTGGTCTTTCTTCATCACCGCATTTAGTTTGTAGTAGTCCATACAAATCTGCCACTTGGTGACTGTTCGCGTTAGGATCATTTCATTGTTCTCATTCTTTATGACAATCATCCCTTCTTTGGAACACATTGGATTGGGTTGACCCATTCACTGTCTACGATTGGATAGATGACTCCTATGTCGAGCCATTTGATAATCTATTTCTTGACAATTTCTTTCATTGCAAGGTTCAATTGCTTTTGAAACTAAATGATGCCTTCTTGCCCTTCTTCTAACCTGATCTTATGCATGCATGCAATAGGATGAGTTTATTCCTTGAATGTCTGCCACGATCCATCATATCACCTTCTTGTGGTGTTTCAACATATTTAATAATTCCTTTTCTTCTGCGACATTCAATTAAGTGAAAATGATGACAGGTAGAGTGTCATTCTTTTCCAAATATGCATATTTTAGGTGGTCGAGCAATGAATTGGGCTCTAATTCTGATGGCTAGTCAATGGCTTGTTCTTCCTATGGTTGCAAATCCAAAGGTTCAAACTTCCTTGTGCCAGACACGACGTTCACTTCTTCTAGGATGTAATCAGGGTCATCTTCTTTAAAGAATTCTTCAAGGCTGAACAACTCGGTAAATACTTATTTTTCGCAATAACCTTAACCAAGGGATTCTATTGCACTGTAGTTTTTAGCATCGGTGGGAAATTCCATCGCGTTGACAACGTTGAACTTGACCTCTTTGTCATTAAACTGCATGGTCAATTCTCCTTGGTGGACATCTATAAAGGCACAACCTGTTTGACAGAAACGGTTGTCCCAAAGTGATGGATACTTTCGAATCAGCTTCGTAGTCTAGAATGACGATGTCTATGGGAAACAAGAACTTGTCCATCTTAACTAAAACATCTTAAATCTTGCCTTCAGACTTCGTAATGGATCTATCAGCAAATTGGAGCCTCATGTGTGTAGGTTGTACCTCTTCTATCCCTAATTTCTTAAAGATAGCATCAAGTTGATGTTTGCTCCTAGGTTGCATAATGCACGACCAAGATCCATCCCGCCTATAGAGCATGGTACTATGAAGCTTCCAGGGTCTATTATCTTCTCTGGTACGTTTCCCATTTTTAAAGACGTCGCGTGTTGCCTACTTAGAGCTCCCGTTTCAAAGTTATTGATCCATCTCTTCTTCGCTAAGATGTATTTCAAAAACTTCACATAAGAAGGCATTTACTTTAATGCATCAACAAATGGGATGTTGATGTGAAGCTGCTTCAAGACGTCAAAATTTTCTTGAAATTGTTGTTTGTCGCCTTTCTTCTTAAGGCAATCAGGAAAAGGATATGGCAGTAAAGGATTTGAGTTTGTCGCCTGGTTAGACACTTTGTCGTGTTGTTCATCTCGCCTCGTGTTCTCCAATTTCTTGTTTTTCTGTATGACACTATTCTGCAAGGAAGAAGCATTATTAATTAAAGAGAAATCGAAGGGATTAGAATCATTACTTAGAGTGTCATTCTTGGTGTTGAATTAGAAGTGGAATTCCTACATTCGGATTCTAGGTTGGGATGGTCAAATTCCTTCTCCTTCTAAGTGTCACAGCCTGACACTTCTCTTTCTTGGATCCCTCTGCATGATTTGTCGTTTCAATGTTACTTGGAAGGGATTTTTAAGGTCTTCCGTAGAAATATATCGCTGGCTAGCTACCCTAATTAAAGCTTCAAATTTCTAATAGATGTAGCTTGGCTTTGCAGAAGGGCATCATTCCTCTGAACGTTCTCGCAAAATAGGGTTTCCATAGATGAAGAAGAGGATAAGTAGTGGTGGTGGCTTGTTAATGTTGAAGTGTTGAGTGGTGTGGTATGTCATAATGCCTTTGGCATTGGCTAGGTGCCTCGTCGCGGTAGTTTCCTTGACTACCTTGTCGTGCTTGATTGTTATGACCCTGTCCTATCCAACAAAGTTAAGATGATCTCTCTAACCAACATTGTACGTATTGAAGTATGAGTCATCTTTTACATACCTGATAGTCTTTGTATTGAGTGGCATGCGTCAGTGTTATGAGGACCGCTACATCCTACACATCCCATCTCAGTCACTTGCTTTACTGCATAAACAGAGCTGACCATGACGTTTACTTGTGATAACTCCATGGATTAGAGCAACTTGTTCATTTCGGTAACCTGTCCTTACAATGCCATCATTGCATTTATATCCATTCCTTCTTCAGATCTTCCTCTACTCTCTTGTCGTGAACCAAAGCCGCCACTGTTCCATTCTTGACTGTTGCTGGCCATAGAGTCCAACGTTGTTTTTTTCTGGTTGTAGAAACTTCTTAACAATCTTCCTACAAACACAGCATCAACAGTCTGTTGTGTATCTTTACTTGGCCCAAAATAGAATACCTCCATAAGGACACATTCAAGAATATCGTTGTGAGGGCATGCCTTTACCAAATGTTTGAATCTGGCGCCACACATCATGTAAATTCTCTCTATCTCTCTATTTGAAGAGCATCGGGTGCTACCTTCTTCTTGCATTCTCGATGGGCGAGAAGAATTTTTTCATGAATTTTTCTATCAAATCATCTCATGTTGTTACCTCTCCTTGTTCTAGAGAGTTAGTCATCGCTTGGCCTTATCCCTTAATGTATATGGAAAAAGAGCAAATCACAACTCATCCTGCGAGATTCCTGACATGTGGAATGAGGAGTAGATAGAGTAGAAACTGTGGATGTGTTCGTGAGGGTCTTCATGTAGGTGGCCGTCGAAATTTCCCGCATTTTGAATCATTTAAAGCATGATCGACTTGATTTAAAATCTTGAGTTCTCGCTAAATATGGGGTAGGCAATACCAAGGTTGAAGTCATAGTGATTAGGTGAAGCATAAGACTGTATAAATCTATCCAAATCGTGGGCCAAGTATTCAGGATTGACTTCTTGAGCAGCTTGATTGGCAGGGGCTCCTTGATTATTTTAATTATCCATTTAATTTACTATTTTCCTCCACTGCCTTTGTCTTCTATTCCTCAAAAAAAGTTTATTCAATTTTAAGGTCAAGTACGAATTCAGTTGGCACCCTAACTTACAAACTCGTTCACATACACTTCGGCTAAAGTGGGTGATTCAACTAAAACATAACTTCTGCATAAGATTAGCGCATATATTAGATTCAGAAAAGAAAATCATTAATTCCCTGGAAACGACACTAAAAACTTGCTTGCTTTAATTCATGCATATGTATTTGTTCCTAGATATAGCATGTTAAGGCTCTAATTGAGTGACCTTCTAGGCAGCTAGAATAGGTTCATGCGATAAAAGGTGCACTTCCTATCCATGTTTTGCTAAACTTCTCATGATATGCATGTAATACAAGTTTTCCTCTATCGCCTAAAGTGTAAGCAAAAAGAGGTTTGCTAGTAAGTCTAGGGCCGAATACAAGTAATTATAGTTCCTATTGAACTTATCGCATAACTAAACTTATGTGGTATAATCTATACAGTGTAAATATGAACAATATATTTTATCCTAATTATTTACACTAAGGTGCTTTTGGTGGTGCAAGGTGATCATGATGATGGAGTGAGACAGAAATGAACTCAGATTGAAGGTATGGTATGAAAGAATGCTTAATTAACTAATCACAATGTATTGTGCATTAATAGTTCGAGGCGATACAAAACATTTATTAACTTTAGAATTAAGGCGAGCGACCTTTCGACGCCTTCGCCATACTTGTTCGCCTCTTGGGATCCAAATACTTAATGTTAAGCTATGATTTGTATCTAATCAGTTTGTTTGCATTACAAGTAATTTATCCTAATTTAAGACGAGTAACCTTTCAGTGCTTTCACCGCACATGATAACATCTCTGCAACTTATGCAAAGGATGAACTTGACAATGAGATAGTACTGCTACCATTTCTTGGTCGCTTGTTTAGTTAAATACATGCTTTCATTTGTTAGGCGATTGCTATTAATGCGGTTGTCTTTCTCTCAAATGAATAATACTTTGACATCTGCGTTTAGCTAAACAAAACTTATAAGACATGCATTCCAATTCTCTAATATTAATAACATATTGCATTGCTCATAAACTATTAAACAGATTGCACATGGATATCAACAAAGAAATGAGAGAACGGTAGAAGAAATGTATTACAATTATAAACACAACTTTAGGCCTCTCGGCCATAAAGTACCTATTACAAAGTAATACAAAATAAAAGCAGAAAATGGTATACAAAGAAGTGTGCCAAGCCTTAGAGTATGATTTCTCATATTCTTTGGTTCTGATTTTTGTTTATTCGTGAGAAAAAACTGGTTAGGGAAACACTCTATCTCTTTTTGTTTTAAGCTCTCACCTAAAACTCAAAAAAGAAAGAAGGGAAGACAATGAACTTGTTGTCCGATCCAAAGGTTGCGCCCTTTGTTCTAAAGTAGAGGCCTCTATTTATAAACGGAGAGTGATGTTGATAGACCATTCCACGCCTCATTAATGATTCTGATTAAAGCTGTATTGGTGCCACGCAAAAGTCCTTTTGTTCTTTTTCTGACATTCGCACCCACCAAATTTGTCTGTGTTTAGAATTTGTATTATGGGGAAAAAAAAGTATTCATGGAAAACTGACCATAAATCTTTCTTTTCTTTTTTTTTTCCTTGCCCTTTGTATTCTATTTAAGTTCTCTCTTTGTAAATCATTAGAAAATAATAAAACTAAAAATATCGTGGTTTTTCTCTTAGCTTTCGAGTTGCTATGTAAGCCTCATGTTGGTGTTAATTGCTTCTAATAGTTTGTTAGTGCATCTGATCGCTTACACTACTAGAAATATGAGTTTTCATGACACTTGAAATCAAGAATTATTCTCATTATTTTATTTATCTTTCTTCAAGCTTCCAAAGAAATGCAAAAAAAAAAAAAAAAAAACTAAATGATTAAATATTTGTTTATTATTCTTGTTTTTATTTCTCAACTTTTCTTTCTCTTATAATTATTTATTTATTATCTTGTGAGCTTCTCTTTTATATAAATATAATTTTATTTATTATATATTTCTTCATATCTTGTTGTTTATCTCTTTCTTATTTATTATTATGTCTTTTCTTTGTTAATTTATTCTTAAGCTTTATTCTCTATATATTGTATCTTTTTTTTTTAGATAATTAGCATTTTTATTTTATTTTATTTTATTTTATAGCATTGGTTATTGATTCTTTAATATTTTCTCATCTTGATTATTGCTTCTTTAATATGTACACTCATCTTTTATATGTTATTTAATATTTTATTTTTCTCTTCTTTTGTGGTTAATTTAATATGTTATTGCAAATAATTGTTTAAATTTATTAACATTTGAAATTATTTTTCTTTTAAAAAAAACTTCCAACGACGAAATCTAGGAAATTTGAGAGTCTGATTTTCTAAGATTCTTAAGGTGAGCAAATCATTTCTTTGGGAGTCCGAGATCAATATCCAATATGTTTTTATTAAAATATCGATATATTCTTTTATGTTTGCTTAATTTATTATTGTTGGGGTTGATGCTCTAAATCTCGTGGTCCTGTAGTTTGTAATTGTATATATTATACAAACTTTTTATTTATCTAATAAAATAAAGTGTTTTATTTTATTTGACATTTAATTGCATTAACTCACAAAACCAATAAACTAACATCCAAGGTTATCTTCTGTAACCTAAACATGTATGTGGAGACATACAAGTGGATCATGTTTAAGTGATAACCTAAATGGTCTGTAGTAAATGGATAAGGCTGGATACCTTATCCTGGTGACACTACGAATACGACCTGCTTTGTAATTGTTACAATTGTGCTAAAGTGCTACAAATGATTTGATCCTAATCATTCATATCGAGACATTAGAGCGGGGGTATTTTATACAAAGAGTTTGTATAAGACCGGACCATGAAATGAATAGTCTCTCTTATTAACATCGTTATTAGTTGAGACTACATTTCACCAAGATGACTATAGGTGACTTGACCTGAATCCTGAGTGAGTTGTGAACTTCTGCCTATGAAGGCGATCCTTTGATTTGTATGGGTGAGAGTGGCCTATGTAGCCGACTCAATATGCCTACCATTTTGGGAATTCGTCTGATTGGGGAGTTGGGAACACAACTACACAAGAAGGAATTCACTCCTTCTCTATAGATAGAGTAAGTAGAGAAATTGCTCTCTTAAGGGTTGATTTCAGGGCTTGAACAATGTGGCGCCACACCCTCTCTATTGGCCTGAGAGGAGTTCAGTTATAGTAGGACTATAATTATTGTTCATTAGAGGAATCAGTGGTACTTAAGGAGTTAGATCTAACTACAGGGGCAAAACGGTAATTTTTGACCTTGCTGTACTTACGAGCAATTTGTGAAGGGTCATTGCACTGTTGATTGGTTATATTTAATGGACACAAAAATATATATACAGTAAGAAGAGTGCAACTATTAGTCTTTAGTGGAATGACTAATAGTTAATGAATAGAGATTAATTTAATTAAAGAGTTTAATTAATTAATCTCATTTCATTGGAGCTTCAATATGTAGGTCCATAAGGTCCCCTTGTTAGCTCAATAAGGATAAATGAGAATCAAATTTATTTTGGTTTAATTTGAATTGTTCAAATTGATGAAAGGGAATAAATTGTATATGATACAATTAATATAATGTATTTGATACATTATAATGTAAAGTTTTTACGAGAGAAGTTAATATTTGAATATGATTCAAATAATAATAATAATAATATGAATAAGATTCACAAATAAACTATAGGTTAAAATTGAATTCGATTCATATTAGAACTATAGATTATATGAGAGATCTAAACCATTGGTTATATTATATATGATATAATATAAAGTTTATATTATATGAGATATAATATATTTTAATTAAATTTATATTGATTTTATATTATATGAGATATAATATATATTAATTAAATTTATATTGATTTTATTTAATTTAATTAATATATATATATAAATAGAATGAATAACTTCCTTGGGAGTTATTCTACGTGGGAAAGAAGGGGAAGTTATTTTGATAACTTTCCCCTCCATGGTTAAGATTTGTTTTTTCAAAAAAAAAAAAAAAAGAAAAATCTATCTTACGATCTCTCTGTATTTCAAAGAAAACAAAATTCTCCAAAAAAAAAAAAAAATTATTCCCTCACCAAAATTACAGAAGCCCACAACTCTCTGTGATTCTTTACTTGGAGAATAACAAGGAAGATTTTGTGGTGTCTTGAAAGCTTAGAAGAAGAATTGGTTCTACAAAGGTTAGTTTATTTTCACATTTTCCTCCATGAGAAGCATGTTTATTATTTTTCTTTGAATTTATTGGTTTTATAAATTGAATTTCACTTGCACGGCGTTCATACGCTTCCGCTTTGAGAATTCCATTCCTTCAATTATGATGCGTTATTTACTCTTGTTTTTACCCATCTAATTTTCCTATTAAGCCTCATTTTGATTTCTATTTAAAATTTATAAACTTTTCTAATTAAAATTTTCAATGTTTTAAAATTTTTCGAATTTAAATTTTTTTAAGGTTTAAAATCTTTCACAGAACTCTTTTTAAAAAAATCATTTAGGAAATTTTCTTTTAAAGTTATAATTGTTATGTTTTCTCAAACTTTCAAATTTTAATTAATGATTTTATAAGGGTTCCTGATGTAGAGACAAGAACAATTTGTAGAGATAATGAAAGAAATCTGTCTAGACTTGGCTAGAAATGCATATTTCAATGTATTTTCCTCATTAATGTTCAAAAAACTGCTGCAGGATCTTTGAGCAAGGAAATATAAACTAGGTTAAAAGAACATGGGCCGGGAAAGTCAATAAGGCCCACAATAAGAAAATTACTACAAGCCCAAATTAGTACTATACATAATTAAAAGGGGCGACAAGAAGAATAACTAAATACAAAGTTTACTTTGGATAAATGACAATTTTATTTTTAAATTGTCAAAATAGCAAAACAATTAATTTTCACATAATAAATGGGACAATTATGCCTTAAATGCCCCTACCTATTGACAATATAGATTCCTAAATACAATAGTAAGAAAAACCACAAATACCCTATAATTAATACATATTATGCACTCCCTTCAATCTTCTAATTTTCCCCCCAAAAAAAGAAATCATCTTCTATAAAACATCACATCTTCTGCATGCAACCACTTCACTTCTCCGAGAGAACCCTAATTTTTCCTTCCCTTTTCCTTCTTAAAATACAATCACTTTCTCTTCTGTTTTTTAAACGCTTTCCACCGTCGCTCCAGATACGCACGACCTTCCTTTTTTAATTGGTTTGCACCACCGATTGCTTTTCACCAGAACTGTTCCCAGATCTCTTTCCACCGATCTTCAACCTTCTGATCGTTTGTACCATTGTGTTCATTCTTCAACCTTTCGTTGGATTTCTGCAGTTAAAATTTTAAAAACAATATCCTCCTTTGCTACGTTCTTCATTCAAATTTACGTTTCTGCGGCCATGAGCGTTCCGGTTGATTGTCAATATGGTCTTCCGGCGAATCTTTTAATTTCGCTTCCCTTAACTTTACATTTTTTTTCCTAGATAATTAATATTTGCATTGTATTTGGCATGATTTTAGGAGGGTTGAGATTTGAATCTAAACTTAACTATTTGCATTATATTTGCCATAATTTTAGGGAATGATTGGTATTTATGTGCGCTTTGAAATTTGAAATTTTTAAATGATTTTTCGTTACTTTTTTAATGTTTTTGTTAATAATTAATTATTGCATTATTTTTGCCATTATTTTAGGACGTATTCACTTTCGAATGTATAGTTCCAAAATTTCAAAAATGAAGATTTGAATATCTTTTTTGTTAATTTCTTATTTTCTTATGATAATAAATAATTACTGCATTATATAGTTTTGAATCTATAATAGTTTGAATATATAATTATTGCATTAAAAAATTAAATATTTGAAGTTATTTTTCATTAATTTGAAGGTAAAAATCGGAATAATTAGGGGATATTGAAACCAATTGAATATGTTTAGGGATCTCTGAAAGAATATAATAATTTTTTGATTTAGTTAATAATTATAATAAATGAGTGTGTTTACAAATACACTGTATTTTATTTGCTACGTTCTTCGTTCAAATTTACGTTTCTGCGGCCATGAGCGTTCCGGTTGATTGTCAATATGGTCTTCCGATGAATTTTTTAATTTCGTTTCATTTAATTCCACATTTTGTCCCTAGATAATTAATATTTGCATTGTATTTGGCATGATTTTAGGGAGGGTTGAGATTTGAATCTAAACTTAACTATTTGCATTATATTTGCCATAATTTTAGGGAATGATTGGTATTTACGTGCGCTTTGAAATTTGAATCTGTTAAATGATTTTTGGTTACTTTTTAAATTTGTTTAATAATTAATTATTGCATTATCTTTTCCATTATTTTAGGACGTATTCACTTTCGAATGTATAATTCCAAAATTTCAAAAATGAAGATTTGAATATCTTTTTCGTTAATTTTTTATCTTTTTTATGATAATAAATAATTACTGCATTATATAGTTTTGAACCTAAAATTGGTATGAGGACAAAAAATAGAGTCAACTCCCATTTGTGTTCTTGGTAACCCAAGGATAAAATCTATTGATATATCTTCCTAAATGTCATTAGGTATGGGTAAAGGAGTATATAGTCCTGTGTTTTGGGAATGTCCTTTAGCTGATTAACAAATTCCACATCGTTGAACAAATTTTACAACATCTCTTTTCAAATATGGCCAAAAGAAATGAGCTGCCACAAGTTGTATCGTTTTGTCCCTCCCTGTATGGGCAGCTAAGCCATTAGCATGTAACTCTTGAATTAGTTGGGCTCGCAAAGATGTGTTAGGGATGCACAACAAATTTCCTTTAAACAAAAATCCTTGGTAAAGAAAAAATTCTCCACACCATTTGTTTGTTACACAAGAAGTCCATATCTTTGCAAAATTTGGATCATCAACATATAAATTTTTTAAACAATCAAAGCCCATGATCTCTGTGTTTAACGTCACAAGAATATGAGCTCTCCGACTCAAGGCATCAACAACTACATTTTGTTTACCTAGTTTGTGTCGGAAAACAAACTGAAGTTTTTATAAATACATAGCGCATCGCGCATACATTCTTTTCAAATGTTTTTTAGAGTTAAGGAACTTTAAAGCATGATGATCACTATGTAAGATAAACTCTTTTTGTACCAAATAGTGCTCCCAATGTTGGAAAGTGCGAATAATAGCAAAGAGCTCTTGCTCATAGGTTCACCACTTTTGTTTAGATTCATTCAACTTCTCACTGAAAAATTCAATCGGTCGGCCTTCTTGCAACAAAACAGCCCTAATACTGGTTAAACAAGCATCGGTTTCCACTTCAAAGACTTTCTAAAAATATGTTAAAACCAGGATAGGTGCTGAAACTATTTTAGACTTTAGCAAGCAAAAGCTATCTTCCTCTTCAATATCCCATTTAAATCTATCCTTCTTCATGCAATTTGTAAGTGGAGCCACAATGCTACTAAAATTACGAATGAATCGTCTATAGAAAGTAGCTAAACCATGAAAACTACGTACTTCCGTAACATTGGTAGGGGACAACCATTCCACAATAGCTTTAACTTTACCTGGATCCATTTGAATGCCATGCTTACCAATAATAAATCCTAAAAAAATCAGTTGTTCAATGAAAAATTCACACTTTTTTTTATTGACATTCAACTTATGTTCTCGCAGTGTCGTAAAAATTTCACGTAGGTGATCATATTGTTCAATTTGAGACTTGCTAAACACCAAAATGGTGTCAAAGTATACAACTGCTGTCTGACCAATAAACGACTTTAAAACATGGTTCATTAACCGCATAAAGGTGCTTGGAGCATTACTCGACCCAAATGGCATGACTTTCCACTCATATAACCCTTCACGAGTTTTAAAGGTTGTTTTCCATTCATCCCCTTCTCGAATACGAATTTGATGGTAACCACTCTGTAAATCCAAGCGAGAAAATAAGAACCCTCTAGTTTGTCCAATAAATCGTCCAAACGAGGGATTGGAAAACGATATTTCATTGTTATCTTGTTTAGGGCTCTACTATCGACACATATTCGCCACAACCCATCTTTCTTTGAAACTAAAAGTGCTGGAACAACACATGGGCTCATACTCACTTGAATAAACTGTCTTTCTAGCAACTCATAAACTTTTTTTTGAAGTATGTCATGCTCTTTTTGTTGGGTTTTATGTCCTAAAACTCTAGATAATAAATATAATCAATTGACCGTTATTAATAAAGTATTTTATTATTATAATTTCAATAAGTGTTATTGATTATATTATTAGTTTTGTCTTAATAACCTAAATCCAATAAACTAACATCCTAAGCTGTTTGATGAGTCTTGAATAGTATGTAGAGACATACGGGGATCAATGTTCAAGATCAGCTTAAAGGGGTATATAGTATAGGGTTAAGGTTGGGTATCTTATCCCGTTAACACTATGGATACGGCTCACTTTATATTTTATACAAACACATTGATCCAATGCGTTCATGTATGCGACATGCGAGTGAGGGTATCCTATGCAATGAGTTTGCATAAGGTTGAACCACGAAATAGTAATCACTAGATGTAACTCCGTTAACTAGTTGGATTTCTATTTCATTATGATGACCTAGATGACTTAGTCTTAATCCTGAGTGTATTATGAACTCATGTTTGTGAGGGACTGTCCTTTGATTTGTATGGGTGAGAGTGGCCAAATTTTCGACTCAATATGCTTATCATTTTGGGGACAAGGCCGAGTGGGGAGTTGGGAACATAATCGCACAAGATGGAATTCATTCATTCCCACCTTTAGGGTAAGTAGATAAGTGTTCCCTTAAATGGTGTCTCTAGGACTTGAACAAAGGGCCCTACCCTCTCTATGGCACGAGAGGGGTTTCTGTTTAGTGGTTGGACCATAAACAAGTTATTCATTAGAGGAGCACTGGTATTTAAGGACTAGAAGTAACCTAGGGGTAAAATGGTAATTTGACCCAGGTGGTGTTACGAACACTTGTGAAGGACTAACTTACTGAATATTGATCTACAGTGTACACACAACTGTGAGTCTTTAGTGGAGTGTACACACAGTTAACAAATATTGATTAATGTGGTTAATGAGTTTAGCTAATTAATCTCATATCGTTGTAGCTTCTGATCTGTAGGTCCATTAGGTCCCCTTCCTAGCTCATAAAAAGTAATGAGATTTATTTATATTGGTTGTAATTTGAAATGTTCAAATCTACTTTGGGAATTAATATAATGTATATTGATACATTATAATATAAAGTTTATATTTTAATTAGACTTTATTATATAAATTTAATTTTGGATATAATTCAAAATTAAATTACGAGAGAATAAAATATTTGAATGAGTTCAAATATTAGTTTAATGTGAGTTAGATTCATATTAAAACTATAGGTTAAAATTTAATGTGTATGTGATACATAATAAAACTATAGGTTATGAGAGAAATTTATATTTGAATATGATTCAAATTTTGGATTAAATTAAATATAAGATATTTAGTTTAGAAATTAATTAATTGGAGAATTAATTAATAGTTTAGTTTAATTTCATTTAATTAAATTTGATTTAATTAAATTAATTAAATAGATTATCTGAGAGATATTCATTTAAATATGATTTAAATGAAATATTAATTAAATATAATTTAATTAATAATTAATTAATTAATTTAATATATATTAATTTAATATTTATTTATTAAATTAATAAGGAATTTTTCTTTTAGAGCGGTGAATTCTGCGTTTTTTGAATTGCTCTCCTGTTCTCTCTGAACAATATTTTCTCTCTAAAAGAAAATTTTCATTCTTCCAATTTTGGTTCTCACAAACCATCTCGATTAGAGAATAGGAAGGTTTCCAAGTGGTGGTGTCCAAATTGGTGATTGGTGGATTCAGAGTCGTCAACGAGCGTAAGTTTTCTTCTCTGTATTTTTCTTCAAAGCATGTTTAACTATAAAAATAATTTTATAATTTTTGCCAATGTATTGGTAATTTTAAGGTTCCTATTAAAATTGGGTCTCTATAATTATTCCGCTACGAAAGGGTTTTCATCCCTTCACTTTTAGACTCATTCGATAGTGTGGAAGGTTAGAAAGGCTTGCCGCCTTAGGTACTAAATCAATACAATGTTGAATATCACGGAGTGGGGGTAATTCCATAGGTAAATCAGCAGCTAATACATCTATAAATTCATCCAGTAAACTTGCTATTTTTTTTATCAATAGCGTTAGTATTGGCATTTTCCTTTGCCATCAAAATTAATAAGGGTGAGAGCACCTCCGAGAGTTTGTACGAAAAATCACTTCCAGGGACAGTCAACAATAAGGATTTTGAGGGCAAAATGAGAGGGCTGGGTGGGTCAATCATAGGGAGTAAAACAATATTTTTGTTCCTCCATTTGAACTTGTAAGTACTAGCCTTTTCATCATAAGTAACTGCTTTATCGAATTGCCACGGTCTACCCAATAGTAAGTGACATGCATTCATATCAACCACATCGCATGTAACCGAGTCTTTGTACGACTTTCCAATTGAATATTTGATTTCACAAACATCTAACACTTTGTGCTCCCTTCCTTTTATAATCCAACCAATTTTATAAGGTTGGAGGTGCTTCTCAACGGGTAGCTTAAGGTTCCTCACTAACGAACGTACAATAATATTTTCAGTGCTGCCGTTATCTACTACCACATCACAAACTTTCTTTTCAATAGTACATCTTGTTCTAAAAATTTGATTGTACTGTGAAGTAACTGACTGTTTAGGCAGTAGAAGCACTTTCTGAATAACGTAGGATACTCTATCACCTTCATCACAAACAACCTCTTCAATTTCATTTGGGTCTAACTCATTATTGGAGTTAACATCCATGGGGCTGCCAACTTCCTCAACTAAGTTAACTTGCTTTCATAGAGGACACTCACTTGAACGATATCCCTTTTGGTTACACTTGTAAACAATCTAATTTGCTTGAGCATAATTATTATTGTTTTTGCTGGCTGTTGTTTCTATTTTCTCTTGTTGCTTAGATGACCCTCTCATGTTTTTCATGACCGTTGGCTAATTTTAGGTGCTGATTTGTTTTCCCTTGTCACTATAATTATTTTCTCCTGCTCCTTTTCTGTACTGAGAGTAACGCATGTTTGCTTTGGTATTGTGTGCATCTGCCTTTTATGCCAATGTTATTGCCTTTGATAGAGTTTTCATAGACTTTAAAGATAATTGGTCTTGAATGGTTGACTTTAGCCCCCCAACATATCTTGCCACTTGCTGTCTTGGAGTTTCATTTAAATTATTCAATGCATTTAGTTGACTGAACTCAGTTGTATACTCACGTACACTTCTATTTCTTTGTTGACAATGCTGGTATTGTTGATACAATACTTGATCATGATCTAACGGCAAGAAATATTTCTTCAAATAACGTCGCATCTTTGGCCAAGTACGCATTTTCTCTTTTCCATCCCTTCGTCTGTTTACTTTCAATTGTTCTCACCATGTAGATGCTCCCCATTTAAGCTTATATGCTATAAGTTTAACTCTACTATCTTGGGGAATTTCCGTGTATTCAAAAAAATTTCCACATGTTGTAGCTAACCTAGAAATTCTTCAATTTCAAATGTACCATTAAAATAAGGGAGATCAATTTTTATTTTAAACTCTCTGTTTTTACCTCTCCTTTGCTATGGGCATTCTCTTTCGTGCCGATTTGCTCTAAGAATTGCTTCTTCAACGAATTCGTCTGATTCCGTGCTGCTATTATCATCATTTTCTAAGTTACTGCTGTTTTCTTCTTCTATCATAGGTCCATGTCACCCTCTAGCATATTGTCTACCCCCACGTCGACCCCCTCTTCGTTCAACCCCTCGAACTAGTGGTTGATGTTCATGACGATTTTGTGGTTGCGCACCTTTAGGATTGGCGTTCATTCAGGCCATGCTTCGTTGGATTTCTTAGATGTCCCTATTTGTTCGCTTGAAATGTTCATCGAGTTGATTTCGTATTTCAGTTATGGCTTGCCACAAAGCTGGAAGATTTTTTGCCTCATTCTCCTTCTCTCTATCACCTCTATTTGCCATTGTCCAAGCCAATCTTTGGGCTCTGGTACCACTTTGATGTAGAGACAAGAACAATTTGCAAAGATAATGAAAGAAATCTGTCTAGCCTTGGCTAAAAATGCAGATTTCAATGTATTTTCATCGTTAATGTTCAAAAAAACTGCTGTAGGATCTTTGATCAAGGAAATATAAACTAAGTTAAAAGAATATGGGCTGGAAAAGTCAATAAGGCCCACAATAAGAAAATTGCTACAAGCCCAAATTACTAAACATAATTAAAATAATAATAAACTAAAAGAACTAACCCTCGATCTAATGGTTAGATCTTCATCCGTTCTTAATCAATCTTTTCTAATAACTTATACCATTTTTCTTAAACAAAATCCTACAACGGAATCTAAGAAATTTGAGAGTCTGATTTTCTATAATTTTTTAGGTGAGGAATCACATCTTTTGGATTATGAGATTTGATCCTAAGAAAAATTTATTTTCATTAATGTTTAAAAAAGAACACATCTCTTTATTACAAGACTATTTCTATGGCGGATTTTTGAGAAATTATACTAATTTCTCACTTTTTTGAGGTGAGAATTTTTTTTCAATATAGTCTAATTAATGGAATGCTCTTCACTTATTTTATGAGATCATTGCTTCAAATATTGGAATAATAAGGGGTAAAATAAGACATTAGTTTTAAAAGAAATTTAAGAATATTTTCAATTCAATATTTGAAATTTGGCCACTGTTTTCTAAACGGGTGTTATGGGGTGCTAACACATTCCTCGTATACAAATGACTCCTCAACTCAACTCCAGTTTTCGCAAACCATATTTTTTTTTATGATTTATTTAAAATTGTTTACTCTATTTCGATGTCCAATCATATCGTAAAAAAGATTGGTGGCGACTCCTATTTTGTTTTAAAAGTAATCCTTTTGAAGACGTCGGCTCTACGTCGTCTCGAACATGTGGTGATATTGACCTTATCATTAATTAAAAATAAATAATTTATACGAAATTCATTTAATTTATTTACCATTAATATATTCTACTGTATTTATTATTGATATTAAAACTGACATATTTGAACGGTTATGTAATATTTTTCTTTTTATTTAGTTTATTTGATTGCATTTATTATTGATCCTAACTAATTATGGGATATATGACATACAATTAGGTAATTGTTAATTGAATTTAATTAATAAATATATCTCCAATCTTTCCATGCTCCATTTCTTTACATCATCCATTTCTTGTAATACAAAAAATTAATTATTCAGTAACTAATTTTTGTCAGTAAAAGTTTCTTTGTAGCAAAAAAAAAAAAAAAAAAAAAAAAAAATTGTGAACGTTCTTGTGTAACACAACAATAATATCCCTAAAAATTAAATAGTTTTAGTAATAAGTGTCGCTAAAACTTAACAAAATCTCCCCTACTTTTAATTTCCTTCCAACTTTCATTAAACAATTTATTAATTAAAAATCTCCTTTCCCTCTGCCCCAACCCGAAAAGACTCTCCATCTCCACCTCCACCAGTCGATCAGCGGCGAACCACGATGATCAACCTGCTCCAATGACCCCGAAAAGCCTCTCAATCTCCACCTCCATCGATCGACGGCAACCCAAAACACGTTTCGGCCAGCCACCTGCTTAAACGGTTCTGCTCGAACGCTCATTCATTCTGGTGAGATGCTAAAGTTTTAGAAATCTTTAGGACTTCGTTATATTGTTGTAGTTTTGTGTGAAACCTTTTGGGGAAGTTCTGTTTAATTTTAATTTTCAAAACCTAATAATTTAAAGTCCAAATGATTAACGAAGGGCCATAGATTTTGGATTTTGGTTTGTTGAAGATTTAAGATTTAGGTTTCAAATAGTTGAATACGTAATCACAATATCTTAGTCTCGGTTGAATTTTATTGGGGATATGTGTTTATATTTATGTATTTGCTTCATTCAAGTGTGGGATATTTATTGGAGAAAAAATAAAACAATCCTGGAGAAAAAGTAAAACAATCCAATTAAACACATAACTCAAGAGAAACCCAAATTCCAAAAGACTTAAACTTGAACATGCATGAAATAAACGGAAGAAAGGCTTCCAATGCAGTATCTTGCACATGTTGAAGTTGAGATTAACAAAGAGTCCATTAAGTATGATTGGCGAAAAATTAAATCCAAAGAAGAAGGAAAAAAACAGTTGCTGCAACAAACCAAATGATGATGAAGGAAGAGCCCCGAACTTTCAGCTTGATAGAACAAGAAACTGATGCTGAGGAGCTAAAAAATACAATTTGTTTTTCCTTTGTATTGGCAGGCCTTTATTTTCCTTCCAAGTTGATGCTTTGTCCTAAAATCCGTGCCGAATAGGTTGTAGAAGCATGTTATGTAATATTTGAGATAATTGAGTTTGTTTTCTTAATGAGGTTCCAACCATCCTTTGATTAGAGAACCTCTGTTCTTGAGTTTTTTTGTCGTGTAGCTTGATGTGTTCATTTATATTGTTCAGTTTGCATTTAGAAGTAAGCAACAGATGTGTGGATTTGAACTGAGGTTAAATGTTGTTTTTAGATATATTGATGGTTCTTTGTAGGAAAAATACTTATTTCACGTGTTTGTTTTGTCTACCCTCCTACTCAATATTGTTGTTTATTTTCTTAAGAAGGTTCCAACCATTCTTTGATTAGAGAACAAGAAAGAGTTTTGTTGAGGATAATATTTCAAGTTACTCACATATTGTTTTTGCCTTATTTAAGCTTCTATCATGTGGATGCATCTAGATTGGTTGTTGTTGGCTTCTTTTTTTCATGTAGCTTGAAGTGTTTATTTATAGGAAATACATACTCAAGTGTTGATGGTGGGCTAGTTTGTCTATATTAGAGCAATGAGAACCAATTAATTTTCTCATACTTCTTCCATATCATTTTACTTTGTTCATCTTTCTCACTAAGGTTAACCTCTATTTTACTTTGTTCCCATTTCTATCCATGTTTTAATTTTTCATCTCTCTTTATGCTCTTTTAGCTTTTGGGGTCTCCATTTTCCTTTTCTCAAATATCAGAATAGGTCTCCTTTTTTGTTCTTTCTTTTGACATATTACAATAGGTTCCCATCTCTATCCATGTTCTTCTTTTGAGACTTGAAAAGAAAAACTTCTAAGAACTCAATAGGTCTCCCTTTCTCTTTCTAAGAATTGAATTGTGGGTGATTTTTCTAGCAAGCAAGGGGGAGTATTGTATCTTGCGCTGCTTTGTATCAGTCTTGTTTTGGTCTGGATACTTTGTTTTGTCTGTTTTTGTTTTGTTTTTGTGGTTTAGTTGGTGGTTGGTTGGTACATGCTTCATGGGTTTGCTTGCTTAGATAAATAAAAGAAATTGGAGCAGAGAACATAACAAAGTGAAAACAATTATTTTCCTAAAAGACAAACTGAAAATATTGGTGCAAACTTCAACAATTCCAGAAGGGATAAACTGGGTTCATATTAGGAAAAAAGAAGCCAAAATTCTGCTCAACTCCAGGCGCTTTAAGATCCTCATTGAACATTTCGAACAAAACGGCATCGTATTTGAGATTGGGCCTTTTGGGGGTTCCAACTCCACTTGTCACATGATTCACAAGGTTTTTGTTATAAGTCAAAGCATTGTCAACGCTCGTGAATGGTTCATTTCCACTGGTGGGCCACCCAGTCTCTGATATCCCGATTCTTATTTCTTCAGCGTCAATCTTCTCCAGCGCTGCATAGAATGAATCCACCATAGCGTCGAACAGATTGAAGTACTGTAAATCTCCATCCACCACAACAGGGGCAGTGGATGTGAAGAGCGCGTAGTTGAGTGAGATTTGTTGTGGGTTTGATGCGTAGGCAAAATATGGGTACACATTCACCAATATTGGTGCCCCCGAAGATCCCAACACATTTGCGATGTCTTTCATTATTCCAGCAGCACTGTCTGTGAATGCTCCCGCTGATGGTGGGTATGACACTTCCAATCCTGTCATGGCTACCACTGTTGTCACCTGCCCATTTTTAATTTACTCAAAATCATACCATGTATAAGTTTTAAAATAATTTTTTCTTATGTTTAAAATCATTCTAATCATATATGCCTTTAATTACTAAAAATTAATTTTACATGTAAATTTTATGTCATCAAAATTGATTTTCAATTATTAATATATCTATATTAAACATATTGTGTTTTTATTTTTTAAAATCAAACCTATAAACACAATCTTACATTGACAAAAAGTCCAAAAATAGAAAGTCAGATTGAAAATTTTAAAATAATAAACATTAAATTACTGTACATACTTAACATGGAAAAACTAACTTAGAATATTTACGAACTACAATTATAAATTTTTAGAGGACAAAATGGTACTAAAACTTTCTTTTTTAATTTATGAAAATGTTGATAATTATAAAATTCAAATTCAAATAATATACCGATCAAATAAAAAATTCATATAGAAACTAAATTCATAATTTAACTCAATAGATTGTAGTCACCTTGATGTCGCTTTTAATGCCGATATTGACAAGGGCCTGCATTATATTTTTAATGGCATTGGCAACAAAAGGTGCAGCTGCATCACCAGGGACAACTTCATTGCCAACAGTGATATAAGCAATGTTGACATCCTTGTAATAAGGAACCACATTGGCATTAACCCAAGTATTTGCCGCTAATTGGTTTGTAGCAAACCCCTCTATGTCTTCATTTCTCGTCCCTAGCCACAACACCAAATCTTTCTTACCTTGCAAAGCATCAAGAACCCCATGGTTTGGCTCGAATAACCGTACAATATTTATTCCGCATCGTCTGTATAGGTTTATCACATCACTCGGTGTCGGAAGATTATCGCCATTCAATCCATAGTTCACTCCGATCGTGCCGGAGCCACCTGGGAACAAAAAGTTCAACACATTAAAACAAAGAAAAAGAAGGAAGAAAGGAATAGAGAAACTAAGCAAAATCGTTACAACATGTAAAAGTACTTATAGGAGGGATTTGATGAGAAAAGAGACAGAGTAACAAAAGAAAGGAAGTAGGAAAGAAGTCCATGGGGTGTGTACGACGGTATTTCCTTCTTTTTTTCTTTTTTTTTTTTGTGATCAATAATGTGAAAATTAAGAAAATTTATAGGGAATTTAGGGAGAAAGTAATATGGGAATTTGGTAATTCCATTTAAGGAATTAGAAAGGTAAAATAGGAGGTGGGCATTCTATATAATATTAAGTGTAATTAACAAACATTCACGCATGTTGGCACGTGTCGGTTAATGACTCCGGACTAGGCTAATGTATAATGACAATTACTTTCTTTTTTTTCTTCTTTTTAATATTTTAATCAGGTATTCTTTGTTATTAACGAATATTAGATGAGTTTTATGGGATGTTTTTTTTGTCTTTTATATTTTCTGTTTTGGACAGAAACGATTGTGGAGTATCAATTGGAAATGTACATATATATAATATGTTACCAAATGGAAGACAGAGAAAAAAGGAATAGAAAGAAAAAAAAAAAGAATTATTTTGAATCATCCTGTGAAATTTGATTTCACTCTATTATTTTCTCTTCATTATTGTGAATTAAGATACTCATCCCCTCTAAAATGTAATGTAAAACGCTAATCAACTAACTCTTATCATGTTACTTAATATTTTCTTATTATTTATTATGATTATTGTGAGTAAGATACACCAAAGTATATTTATTTCTGAATTGGTTAAATTATTTAAGTTTTAAAATAAAATTTCTCGTGGTAAATAAGTTAGTTGTTAAAATAAGAGTAAAATATTACTATTTGTTTAATTTTAGTTCATACATTTTTAATAAATCTTAAATTTAGTTTCTAAAATGAAATTCGAAGGATCGAGAAGTCTTACTTTCTTAATCCTTTTATATATATATATATATATATATATATATATATATATATATATATATATATATATATATATATGGTAATAAAAAATATATGGCAAGTGGCAAGTATTTTAGTATATCCTACCTTTATGAAATATAAACAAGGAATGAAACAACAATATATAAGCTCAAACATTTATGAAATATTAGTGGTTAAATGGTAAGTGCGTGTACAATGTTAAAAATGAAACGTAAATAATATAAAAGCTGAAGGGTGGGTAATATACAAATGAAAATGAAGATTTTGGTAGGGGGAGATGAGTTCAACAGTTCCAAAAAGAATAAACAGGGTTCATATTGGGATAAAAGAAGCCAAAATTCTGCTCAACTCCAGGCGACTTAAGATCCTCATTGAACATTTCAAACAAAACGATGTCATATTGGAGATTGGGCATTTTGGGGGTTCCAACTCCACTGCTCACATGTTTCACAAAATTTTGGTTATAAGTCAATGCATTGTCAACGCTCGTGAATGGCTCATTTCCTTTGGAGGGCCACCCAGTCTCTGATATCCCGATTCTCACTCCCTCAACGCCAATCTTCTCCAGCGCTGTGTAGAACGAATCCACCATGGCATCCAACAGATTGAAGTACTCCAAATCTCCGTCTACCACGACGGGGGTTGTGGATGTGAACAATGCGTAACTGAGTGGTATTTGTTGTGGGTTTGATGCGTAAGCGAAATATGGGTATACATTCATCAATATTGGTGCACACGAAGATTCCAACACACTTCCGATGTCTTTCATTGCTCTAGCGGCGATGGCTGTGAATGCTCCCGCCGAAGGTGGGGATGACACTTCCAATGCTGTCATGGCTACCACTGTCGTCACCTGTAAATACATAAAAGTTACACATTATTCCTTTTGAAAATGGTGTTCACACTAAGTCCAGATATAGAATACGAATCCAAAATTTTAAAATTATAAGATTAGACTATATATAGAAAACCTAATTCAGATATATTTACACATTACAACTATGATTTATAAGGGATAAAATGAAACAAAATCCATATCTCATTAATCAAATTAAATCTGTCTAACACTCAAAAATTATTATTACTATTTTTATCTTATTAAAACTTTGAAACATACCTCACGGTCAACTTCAGTAAAAAAATTAATTAAAAATTAAGCCTGTTTTTTGTTTTTTGTTTTTTTTTAAAAAAATCATTTTTATTTAATCTCTAATTTTGAAACACTAACCCCTTTCATATTCTAATTTTTTTCTAAAATGATTTACTTTTAAAATCAAAGGGTATTCCAAACACATCATAAGAATAGTAAACATGAAATCAAAATAATATCCAATCAAATGAAAAATGTAATAAAACCAAATCCATAACTTAATTCAATAAATCATCATTACCTTAATGTCGCTTTGGACGTCTGCGTTAACAAGCGCTTGCATTATATTTTGAATGGCCTTAGCAACAAATGGTGTAGCTGCATCGCCAGGGACAACTTCATTGCCAACAGTGATATAAGCAATATTGACATCCTTATAATAAGGAACCACATTAGCATTAACCCAAGCATCAGCCACTTCTTGATTTGTAGCAAACCCCTTAATGTCTTCATTTCTTGTACCTAGCCACAGCACTAAATTTTCCTTGCAACGCAAAGCATCAAGAACCTCATGGTTCGGCTCGAATATCCGAACAATATTTATGCCACATCGTTCGTATAAGTTTATCACTTCACTTGGTTTCGGAAGATTGTCGCTATTCAACCCATAGTTCACTCCAACCGCACCAAACACACCTATAACACAAAGTTCCAACATATATTAATTAAAAGAAACAAATTAACAAAATTTGTGGGTATATAAAATTTTAGGATTGCTAATTACTTATATGAAGGATTTGATGGGAAAATATGAAGATGAGCAAAAGGGAAGTTGTAGGGAAGAACAAGGCCATAGTGAGTTTTTTAGTGATCAAGAATAAGAAGGGAAATAAGGTGTTGTTATGGTGAGAATAATGAGAAAATTTAAGCCAATATAAAGGGACTTTGGGGAGAAAGTAAGGAATTAATTTTGGGAGCTCAATTTAAGGCATTAAAAAGGGAAGATATGAAGTATATATATAATTACTCCGTCTGTAATATATATGGAAATTAAATTTTCATTTTTTTTTGCTTAAGTTTGACTAATTAGATGTTTTTTCTTTGAGATTAATTTTTATAAATACGTATAATAAAATAAAAAAAATTCATGATATTTTTGAAAATTACAGGTTTGTCCTTGAATAATACTTACCATTTTCTCAATTCTTTTTCTTCTTTTCTTTACGATTTATTCATCTCCTATTCATATTATTAACTTCTTCCTACTATATATTATTTCTTTTTCATTTTACAATATTATGATTATTTATGTAAATATTTACCAATTTCTTCATTTTCTTTTCCAAAATTTATTTCCTCTTCGTCATTTCTCATATTCTTTTCTTTTTCTTCTTAGTACAAGATCAAATTGTTTAGACTAGGTATAAAGACATAAGATCATTTAAACTTGCTACGAGATCTTTTAGATTAGGTAGAAGGGTACAAGATCATTTATACTTCCTACGAGATCATTTAGATTTACTACGAGATTCTTTAGACCAGGTAGAAGGGTACAAGATCGTTTAGACTTGCTACAAAATTGTTGCTAAGAGATCATTGCTAAGAGATCGTTGCTAAGAAATTGTTTAGATCGGGTAAGAGATCACTTAGATTAGGTATAAAATCATTTTTTCATGTTTGTGTAGCTAATTAATTGTGGAGGTATTTTTGTTATTTCACGTAGTAAGCTTGTGGGTTTTTTTCTTTTTTGTTTTTTTTAAATTGTTACATACGTTTTAAATATTTTCGCGCTTTGTTCCATTTTAGAAAAAACTCCTATTTTAATCTATTTAATTGAAATTTTATTATATTTTATACCACCTCTTTTTTTTTTTTTTTTTTTTTTTTTTTTTTTTTTTTAAATTGGAAAGCTAGACTAAGCAGCTCCTCTTCTTCTTTTTTTTTTTCCTAATATACAATGCATCTTTATTTTGTAATTAATGCTCATTTTTGGCTTATCCCTCTAATTACATTATTTGATTTTGTCTCTTTTTTTTATTATTATTTTTTTAATTTTCTATTATATATATATAGTAATTATTAGTATCTTTTATTTATTGAGCTATTATTTAAATGAAAAATATTTAGGTGCATCTAAGATTGTACATATCTTTGAGCATCTTACTAAACAGTTTGATTGGACATAATTTTAGTGAATGCATTTTGGGATAGTTGCAAATATAACAATTATATTCAAAATAATGAAGTATATAACAACATTTTTAAAAAATTGTAAATATAACAAAATCTGTCAAAATCTATCAATAGTAGAAGTCTATCACTGATAGACCATGTAACAAATGTTGGTCTATCACCGATAAACCATAAGAGTCTATCAATGATATAACTCTATCACCGATAGATTTTGCTATATTTGCAATTTTTAAAAATATTGCTACATACTTAATAATTATTCTAAAAATTGCTACCCATTGTAATTATTCATACATTTTCAATTTTAGTTGCTATATTTTGATTTAGTCCGTTGAAGATCCTTGAAAAATTAATAATGAACGAGTGGTAGGGACTAAGAAAATACAATTTGTTTCCGAATTCTAGAGTGAAATTGTCAATATATTAGTAAAAAAAATATTTGAAATATCAACATAGCAGCAATACATATGGACTAAATATGAGATTTATTAAAAGTATACGATGAAAATGGTATTTTGATCTTGAATTTAATATGATCTATTAGGAAAATAAATTATAATGTATTAGAAAGAGAGAAGTTTAAAACTAAATCGAGCTTGTGAATTGTGCCCTTTGCTCTAATTTCTGCTATTAGAAGCATGAAACTATATTAATTACAAAATCATAAATTTAGCATTTATTTCTAAATTAAAAGCCTCTGGTTAATAAGCTAATTATTAAAATTAACACAATAGATTAAAATTTTCTATTTTATAATTAGTTATTAGATGCTATTTTTCTACTCAAATCAAAATAGATTTTAGTTGTTCTTTCGTAGTACAAATAGATTTTAATTTCAACTGATGTATTATTACTTTGCTAGTTTACTAGTTTTACGACGTTACATTACGTAAAGTTTCTTTAAAAATTTATGAATGTTTTTATTAGCTTTTTAAATTTGAAGATTAAATTTGAATCAAAACATTTTTTAAAATTTTTAATTTTTTTTGGACCGAGTAATTTGATTATTTCCTTATTTTTAAAATTTAATTTTTAAAACAGATTTTAAATTTTAATTTAACCAAGCATGCAGCAGTTTTTTTTTTTTTTTTAAATTTCGTGATAATTTTATTATATACTTTTTTAAAAATTAATTTGGTTGCTATTATTATCCTTTTAATTTAAAAAAAACTTTAATTTAAAATAAAGTATTATTTTTTATATATTTTTTTGTATAAAATTTCATAATATTTATCAGAATTTATTTCTTAGTATTTGGTTATCTTCGAATTTCATTTTTTTCTAACTCTAAACAAAAATATTATTTTTCTATAGAAATAAAAACCCTAAAAATGTTAACCTATTTTGAATTGCAAGATTTTAAACTTTATTTCAAAATTAGAAAGTAATATATAATTAAAAAGAGAAAAAAAATATATATATATATAGATAGATAGATAGTAAAAATTAATATAAATATCTAAACGCATTGGTGTAAATTTTCTAAAATTAAAAGGTGAAACAAAAACTACAAAACTACAAAATTGTCAAGGATAAAAGTATAAAAAAAATTAACCATGAAATTTATAGTTTACGTCAAAAGTAACTCTAAACATTAAAAGTTAAAAAATGTCAATAAACCATAAAAGATATTAAAGAATACCTCTACCTATTATTAGTTTTGGATAGAAATGGTTAAAATCTTGCTTTAAAAATATCTATGAACTTTCGAAATTTTTTTAAAAAAAGTCTAATAAATAAATAAATAAATAAAAATAGTCTTATCAATCTAAATTTTATATCAATTTTCTCACCCATCAAAATAAAAACCAAAATTTTAAGTCAAAACATAAGGGTGTGTTTGGGCCTCGGGTATGGGGGGAAAAGGAAAAGAAAATTGGGCCAAACCTTGTTTGGCCCAAGTATTATGCTAAAAGGGGATTAGGAAAACCCTAATCCCCATATCCCCTATATTCTCCTACATTTAAGCCGCCGACTGCCTCTTTTAACCCTATCAAATTCCGGTCGAATTCCTTCGATTTCCTTGTGTTTTCCGTTCCATTTTCCTCGCATTATCTTCGATTATCTCCATTTTACCTATCTCTTCTCCCTTCATGTTCAAGTTGATTATTTACATTTTGTTCATATTTATACTCTTTGACCGATCTGTTCGTGACCTTCGAAACGCCTCTCATCCTCTCCCCGAAACGATCTGTTCGTGTTCCATTTTTTTGCCCTAATCTTCCCGAAACGCCTCTCATCCTCTCTATTTTGCGTTTCGTTGATCGGTTGCGACGAACGTCCGTGACCTCCGAAACGCTTTTGATCATTTCTATTTTCCGTTTCATTGATCGGTTGCCACGAACGTGCGTGACCTCCGAAACGCTTCTCATCCTCTCTCCATATTTTCATACCATTTCGTCCATCGAACAACGTCCCATGCTGCTCCCCACTCTTGCCGGTTGTATAACCAGTTTACTGCACTTTTTTTTGTACCGAACAGGTATGTTGTCATTGATTCTACACTAAATCGGTGAAAGGAACTCGAGTAGGGGCATGGCAGGGGTTATCGATGTGCACCAAAGGTATGGTCAGCCTATGATGAGTATTGTGGTGGTCTGTCTGATTTGATTTTTTCATGTTTCTTCTTATTTTCGGTCGATTATGCATTCGTTTTTCTATCGCCAGTGATGAGTTGAATTATATATTCATGATTCTGTTCATTTTTTTTAAATCTTCATTTGTCAACTTCTTTAACCATCATCCGTCTTTGTTCTTGATGTTCATATGTGATCAATTGTGGATTTCTTTGTTCTTGATCTTCGTCATCAATTGTGTTCTTGATGTTCAAATGTGATGAATTGTGGAACATCCCTCTTTGTTCTTGATCTTCGTTTCTGAACTTGTTTAATCATCATGACTCTGTGTTCTTGACATCCATATGTGATCATAAATCTTTTTGCTTCCTCTGTGATCATTTATGTTGTAATTATGGATTTCTTTACAACTTGTTCAATTTCAATTGTTCCATTCAATTTCAATTTTTCTGTCTAAGAATTGTATCTATTCCTCTACTCTATGTAGAACAATGTCATGCATATTGTGTACTTGTGTTAAAAAAATGCCCGGCTAATGTTTTTAGGATTTGACTGCATTTCTCAAACCCTATTTTATGGGATTCTTGTTGGACTTAATTAATGGTTGTTGACGTATTTATTAGCAGACTCCCTTTAGTATATATTTGGATGTTCTTCCCTGCATTACATGCCCCATTGTCTTCCCCTTTTGTTATACTTCCAGTCCCTTTGGTATGTTCATAAAATTTGTTTACTCTAATTGCTTTCCATTACATTTGCCACTTTAGCCACTATTTTCAGTACTTTACAATTGAATCATTTTTAATCTAACTTTTAAAACCACACTTGTTTGTTTTTTACATTTGCCACTTTTGCTATGTTCTTCAAATTTCCCCTACTTATTTGTTTTTTACAAAACATATCTGGTTGTTGTACTTTGATTTCTCCCTATGGCTTATTTTTGTTGTTATTTTGTCTATTTTCTCCCTATGGTTTTTTTTCCTTTGCGCACTGTGTTCTCACACTGCCGACGGTTTTTTGAACATGTTGGTCTCTATTTTATGTCTCTCGTTGGTTGCTTGTATTTTACATGTGATGTTATCGAGTCCACCGCACTAAATTCTACCGCAAATGCGTTCTCTTGAACGTCTTTGAAGGAATATATTAACTCTGAGGCAACTTCCTTTTCCATACATTATGTACTAACACATTTATTTTTTGGTACGGTTCCATGGATTTGTAAGCTTTAGTTTCTGTTTAAGGTATGTTTCATTTTCGTTTATTTTTTACAATACATAATCTTTACGGCCACGTATATGTAATGACAATGTCGTTTCTTGTGTAAATCTTCAGGTTGTCGTACTTAAAGCATTCGTAAACGAGGTACAACGGCTTTAAACCTCATTCATTTATGAAGTTCATGTATATGTGGTCTACTTAATTATTTTTGTAATGAATTCTTTTTTTTTCGTTATTATTCATTTATGTTTGTTGTATCAAACGCTTCGCATTATAGGTTATAAATTGTATTTTTCTTAGTATGTTAAGTGATAGTATTCTTTATTCATTTTTTCCATACTATATTTGCCACTGCCCGTATCTATGAATAACATATTCATTACTTAACTACTGTTTTGAAAGTAACTACTATCACTTGTACCTATTAGGACTAAAAACGTAATAACGTAACAAATTTAAAATTACATCAAACTTAATTAACATTCTTATTTAAGAAAAGTTGATTGTATATGTAGATGAATAATAATAACACAGTGAGCTATAGATAAGAAAATTGACATTATTATTTCAACAATATTATTGAGACATTGATGTATGTAACTTGGGTGGTATTAAGTAATGCTAAATGATAGTTTGGGTCGTATCAAGTAACCTGAGGACCAATGTTAAAATATATTATTTTATTTTTTTCAAATAATTTGGGTGGTATTAAGTAATGTTAAATGCTAATAAAATTCAAATTAATTTTTCTAACTAACTTTATTTTATGTAATATGCAGTGGGTTAGAAAATTACTAGCTCCTCTAGTTAATTTACAAACATTTTACTTTACAAAAAATTACTTTAGAAACTCCTTCAATTACTTTAGAACAAATTAATGGCAAATATATTTTACAAACTCCTCCAAATATTTTAGAAACAAATTCCATTTATAAACCAATTTTACAAACTCTCTCAATTAATTTATAAAATATTTGTATCTCTAAACATATTTTATAAACTCCCATAATTAATGTACAAAAAAAATGTATGTTTATAAACATAATTTTACAAACTATTCCAATTAATTTGAAATTAAATAAATTTTCAAAACATATTTTACAAACTCCTCTAATTACCTTACAAAGAAATTCCATTTATAAAGTTATTTTCGCATATTTTACAAACTCCCCCATTTATAAACATAATGATACAAACTCTCCAATTAATTTACAAACAAATAATATTTAAAAACATATTTTACAAATTCCCCCATTTACTTTAAACACAAATTCCATTTATAAACATTTTACAAAGTACCCAAATTAATTTACAAACAAATTTATATTTATAAACATTTTTTTACAAACTCCCATCGTTACTTTAAACATATTTTAAAACATATTTTACAACATGCACTGATTAATTTATAAACAAATGTTCAAATGCAACATATTGCCAACATTTTTAAATTTAATTTCAAGTATTTCATTAGGCTAATAGCATTTGAATGTAACGTGTTCGTAGGATTCTTTTTGAACAGGTCGTAAATCTAGTATTTCTAATGGACGAACACGAATTTGCATCACTTATAAATGCGTTTATAACATCCCAACGTTAGTTACTACTTATGTTGAACCTGTTAAATAACGACACGAAGAGGATAACACACATCCCTCATGACAGTAGGCATAGGATTAGACAGTTAGCCTATTTTCGCATGATTGCCTCAGACCTAGTGTATCGCCAAAGTACGAGAATGGATCGAAGATGTTTCGCCATTCTCTGCCACCTACTAAGGACCATTGGTGGACTAACGTCGATCGAAGTCGTCGATGTTGAAGAGATGATAACTGTTGGATTTTATGTCCTAAAACTCGTAGATAGTAAATATAATCAATTGACCGTCATTAATAAAGTATTTTATTATTTAATTTCAATAAGTGTTATTGATTATTTTATTAGTTTTGTCTTAATAACCCAAATCCAATAAACTAACATCCTAAGCTGTTTGATGAGTCTTGAACAGTATGTAGAGACATACAGGGATTAATGTTCAAGATCAGCTTAAAGAGTCTATAGTATAGGGTTAAGGTTGGGTACCTTATCCTGTTAACACTATGGATACGGCTCACTTTGTATTTGATACAGACACATTGATCAAATGCGTTCATGTATGTGACATGCGAGTGAGGGTATCCTATGCAATGAGTTTGCATAAGACTGGACCACGAAATAGTAATCACTAGATGTAACTCCGTTAACTAGTTGGATTGCTATTTCATTAGGATGACCTAGGTAACTTAGTCTTAATCCTGAGTGTATTATGAACTCCTGTTTGCGAGGGATTGTCCTTTGATTTATACAAGTGAGAGTGGCCAGATTGCCGACTCAATATTCTTATCATTTTGGGGACAATACCGAGTGGAGAGCTGGGAACATAATCACACAAGATGGAATTCACTCCTTCCCACCTTTAGGGTAAGTAGATAAGTGTTCCCTTAAATGGTGTCTCCGAGACTTGAACAAAGGGCCCTACCCTCTCAATGGCACGAGAGGGGTTTCTGTTTAGTGGTTGGACCATAAACAGGTTGTTCATTAGAGGAGCACTGGTATTTAAGGACTAGAGGTAACCCAGGGGTAAGACGGTAATTTGACCCAGCTGGAGTTACGAACACTTGTGAAGGACTAACTTACTGGTATTGGTCTATATCCGTGGACACAGAAATATATCTATAGTGAGAAGAGTTCAGCTGTGAGTCTTTAGTGGAGTGTACGCACAGTTAACGAATATTGATTAATGTGGTTAATGAGTTTAGCCAATTAATCTCATATCGTTGTAGCTTCTGATCTGTAGGTCCATTAGGTCCCCTTCCTAGCTCATAAAGAGTAATGAGATTTATTTATATTGGTTGTAATTTGAAATGTTCAAATTTACTTTGGGAATTAATATAATGTATATTGATACATTATAATATAAAGTTTATATTTTAATTAGACTTTATTATATAAATTTAATTTTGGATATGATTCAAAATTAAATTATGAGAGAATAAAATATTTGAATAAGTTCAAATATCAGTTTAATGTGAATTAGATTCATATTAAAACTATAAGTTAAAATTTAATGTGTATATGATACATATTAAAACTATAAGTTATGAGAGAAATTTATATTTGAATATGATTCAAATTATGGATTAAATTAAATATAAGATATTTAATTTAGAAATTAATTAATTGGAGAATTAATTAATAGTTTTTGTTTAATTTGATTTAATTAAATTTGATTTAATTAAATTAATTAAATTAAAACTATAGGTTATGTGAGAGATATTCATTTAAATATGATTTAAATGAAATATTAATTAAATATGATTTAATTATTTAATTATTTATTTAATTAATATAATTAATATAATTAATTAATTAATTAATATTAATTAAATATTAATTTATTAAATTAATAAGGAACGTGGGTGGTTTTCCCACGTTCCCAATTATTCTCTCTAACTTCCCTCTTCTTCCGACTGAAGAAGAGGGAATTTTTTTGCGTAACAAATTTTTCTCTCAAACGGGAGAGAGTTCTGCGAAGAAGTCTATCCATTCTCTCTAAAAAAATCTCTCCATTCCCTTATTCCAATTTTGGTTCCCACAAACCATCTCAATCAGAGAATAGGAAGGTTTTCAAGTGGTGGTGCCCAAAAATTTGGTGATTGCAGATTCAGAGTCGTCAACGAGCGTAAGTTTTATTCTCTGTAATTTTTTAAAGCATGTTTAATCAATATTTTTTGCCAATGTATTGGTATTTTTAAGGTTCTAATTAAAATTGAGTTTCTGTATATTTTCCGCTGTAAAGGGTTTTCATCCCTTCAATTGGTATCAGAGCCATCTCAGTTTTAATTGAGAATTTTAAAAATTTGCATTGGTTAGGTGGGATCTCTGCATTATGAATGTGGTTTTTGCAATTGAATGTTTTTGTAATTTTGGCCATAGATTTACTGTTTTGATAAGATCAAAATGTAAAGGCCCCTGCGTTTTTGGGCATTTTAATTTGTAAATCTGTAATTTAGAGTCCAATTTTTGGATTCGGGGTGTTTTTCTGAGTTTTTTGACACCAAATTTGCCCAAAACGGACACCCGGAAGGCCATCAACGAGAGTTTTTCGATTCTGTACGGAAACCGGAAAAAAAAAAAAAAAAAAATCCGCGGCTGGAGGTTGAAGAAGGGATGACGTCATCGTGACGTCACTGGATGTACGGACGGCTCCCGCGGCTCGGCTCGGCGGCACTTGTACGGACGGCTCGGCTCGGGGTGTACGGACGGCTCGGCTCGGGATGTACGGACGGCTCGGCTCGGCTGTACGGACGGCTCGGTTCACTCGGCTGCACGGACGGCTCGGCGCGGTTGGCTCGGTTCGACTCCGATTATTTCATATGGTGCCGGTTCAAGGGGTTTTGGGCCGGTTCTTCCTATTTTAGGCCGGTTCAAGCATTGTTTAGCCGGTTTGAAGTTTTTTGAAGGTTTTGAGGCCGGTTTTGGAGCTTTGAAAGCACTTTTAGGATTTTTTAAGGCTTTATTATTGTAATTATTGCTTTATTTTATCCTAGAGGCCAATTTTACAGGTTCAATTGTTATTTAATGCTTTATGGATGTCATTTAGATGAATCCCACCTTAGGTTAAGCATGTTCATGCATTTTTATATATTATAAATGTTATAATGTATGGTTTTAATGCATGATTATGAATTTCATGAGTAATTTAAAATATGTTGATATTTTAAATATATGAAATTGAATAAGCATGATGCATGACATTACTTAGTTAAATATAATTTGTTATATTTAAATTAATGTATTGTGTATGCTTGATTGTTTTTCATATTTTTTTTTAAATATAATTGTTATATTAATAAAAGATGAAAATTAATTTGCATTGTGCATATTACATCCATAGTTTAATATAATTGTTATATTAATATAATGTATGCATGTAATATGGTTTTATTTAATTATAATTTGATTTTAATTATTTAAACCATAGTATGTATGATTATAGGGCTAATTAACTAATTTTATAATAGTTATAAAATTTGATTATTAGAAACCGTCAACCTATAATAAAGAGTTGCATGCAAACGTAGGATCTTAGGATTAATTTGGTTTAATTTTAAATTGTTTAAAATTAAATAGACCTAAGATCACATTAATTCTAATAGGATTAGAATTAAGTCTTATTTTTAGTTTAATGAAACTAAATAGGACAAATAGGATTTAAGGTTATAAGGGAACTCCACCGGTAAAGTTCTGTCTAAGGCTGGGGGTACTTAAGTTGACGGTTTACGGAACACCTCCTACCTGGGAACTGACCCGGAACCGGCGTTGAATTAACCTTATTCCTATTAGCATAAGATGTCACTAGGTAAATTAAATGGTTTAATACACCTAGAAACTTTAGTGTAAAGTTTTATTATAAGTGTTATAATAAGAATAGACTTAGTTAGATTCATTTAGCCGGAATTTAGCTAAGTGCAACTAAACCTAAATTAATAGAACATTTTAGTGGGAGAAAAATGGTATATATGATATATCAATTTTTATTTTTGCTTTCACGTCCCTAAGAGTTCACACGTGAGATCCATACTCGGCTTCGTGTCGCCCTGGGTGCGGCCTCCTTTCGGAAAGTGTTTGTATGGGTCAATAACAAGGTGAATAGGGGAAATGTTCATAGTAAGTGGGAGAAGGACGCGTGTCAACGTATCCTACGGTCTCCTCCATTAGGTTGCACCGTGAGATTTCTATGATCCGCCTGCGTGTCGTCCTGGAGCGACCATCCCTTCGGAGGGCTTGATCATATAAGTCGGAACATCGCAAACTCCAGAAATGGATAGGATTTCTTAGGTTAATCTTCAACAGTTGTCTTTCCTAAACGGTAGCCTGTTGAAGCGTACCTCTGGGATCTGAAAATGGTAGGGTCACACTTACGGGATGAATTAAGTTAGTTAATGAATCCTTGACCGAACAACGATAGCTAAGAACTATAGGAATAAGAGTTATTCTGGTATTAGTAATTAGTTGAGATTGTCTCAATTCAGAAGAAGAGTAATTGATCACCCTTCGGTGATTTTTGTTCTAAACTTCTGAAGTATTGTTGCAAAAACTAAATCATTAGTTTTATTAGGGTTCTTTGATTGTTTGTTTTTGCTGAATTGATTGGATTGTTTTATGTAATGGGTTAAGACAAAGATAACTAATATGGTCAATTGTTTGCTATTTCAGCATGTCTTCCTCAATTATTGCATTGCTTAAAAAAGATCAATTAACCGGTGAAAATTATGCGACGTGGAAATCGAAACTGAATATGATTTTAGTTATCGTTGATCTAAGCTTCGTCTTAATGGAGGAATGTCCTCCTTTCCCCACTAAAC
This sequence comes from Cucumis melo, assembly GCF_025177605.1. Classification (NCBI taxonomy): domain Eukaryota; kingdom Viridiplantae; phylum Streptophyta; class Magnoliopsida; order Cucurbitales; family Cucurbitaceae; genus Cucumis; species Cucumis melo. The sequence goes on from NC_066863.1 coordinate 9,170,384, forward strand.
ATGCATCCCAAAGTGTTAGGGATGCATATGACCGTTGGACAAAGGCCAATGACAAGGCTCGCCTCCACATCTTGGCTAGTATGTCTGACATACTAAGCAAGAAACATGAGATCATGGTCACTGCACGTCAGATTATGGACTCTCTTAGAGAGATGTTTGGACAACCGTCCATTCAGATCAAACAAGAGGTAAATGTTGCCCATTCTAAGAGGAGGTTTGTACCTTCACCTTCTGGATCTGAGAAAATTCAAAAGAGGAAAGAAGGGAAAGGGAAAGGTCCTACTATTGCTGTTGAGGACAAAGGGAAGGCTAAGGTAGCCATCAAGAGGAAATGTTTTCACTGCAATGTTGATGAGCATTGGAAAACAAATTGCCCTAAGTACCTTGTTAAGAAGAAAGAAAAGGAAGGTAAATATGATTTACTTGTCTTGGAAATATGTTTAGTGGAAAATGACCAAAATGCCTGGATACTTGATTCAGGGGCCACTAACCATGTTTGTTCTTCTTTACAAGAAACTAGTTCCTTCAAGCAGCTTGAGGACAGTGAGATGACACTCAAGGTTGGAACGGGAGATGTCATTTCAGCTCGTGCAGTGGGAGATGCTAAGTTGTTTTTCGGAAATAAATTCATGTTTTTGGAAAACTTGTACATAGTTCCTAAAATTAAAAGGAACTTAGTTTCCGTTTCTTGTCTTATTGAACATATGTACTCAATTAATTTTTCTATGAATGAAGCGTTCATTTATAAGAATGGTGTACATCTTTGTTCAGCTAAGCTTGAAAACAACTTGTATGTATTAAGACCTAATGAAGCAAAAGCAGTTTTAAATCATGAGATGTTTAGAACTGCTAATACTCAAAATAAAAGGCAAAGAATTTCTCCAAATAACAATACCTATCTTTGGCATTTAAGATTAGGTCACATAAATCTCGATCGGATCGGGAGATTGGTAAAGAATGGACTTCTAAACAAGTTAAAAGATGTTTCATTACCTCCATGTGAATCTTGTCTTGAAGGTAAAATGACAAAGAGACCTTTTACTGGAAAAGGTTATAGAGCCAAAGAGCCTTTAGAACTTATACATTCAGACCTCTGTGGTCCGATGAATGTAAAAGCTAGAGGGGGTTTTGAATACTTCATCTCTTTTATAGATGATTATTCTAGGTATGGTTATTTATACTTAATGGAGCATAAGTCTGAAGCTCTTGAAAAGTTCAAGGAGTATAAGACTGAAGTTGAAAATCTATTAAGTAAAAAGATTAAAATACTTCGATCTGATCGAGGTGGAGAGTACATGGATTTGAGATTTCAGGACTATATGATAGAACATGGAATCCAATCCCAACTCTCAGCACCTGGTACACCTCAACAAAATGGTGTATCAGAGAGGAGAAATAGAACCTTGTTAGACATGGTTCGTTCAATGATGAGTTACGCTCAATTGCCTAGCTCGTTTTGGGGGTATGCAGTAGAGACTGCAGTTCATATCTTGAACAATGTTCCCTCGAAGAGTGTTTCTGAAACACCTTTCGAGCTATGGAGAGGACGTAAACCTAGTTTAAGTCATTTCAGAATTTGGGGTTGTCCAGCACACGTATTAGTGACAAATCCCAAGAAGTTGGAACCTCGTTCAAGGTTATGCCAATTTGTTGGTTACCCTAAAGAGACGAGAGGTGGTCTATTCTTTGATCCACAAGAAAATAGAGTGTTTGTATCGACAAATGCTACTTTCTTGGAAGAAGACCACATGAGAAATCATAAACCACGAAGCAAATTAGTATTAAGTGAAGCTACTGATGAATCAACAAGGGTTGTTGATGAAGTTGGTCCCTCATCAAGGGTTGATGAAACCACCACATCAGGTCAATCTCATCCTTCTCAATCGTTGAGAATGCCTCGACGCAGTGGGAGGGTTGTATCACAACCTAACCGCTATTTGGGTTTAACTGAAACTCAAGTTGTCATACCAGATGATGGTGTTGAGGATCCATTGTCCTATAGACAGGCAATGAATGATGTAGATAAGGACCAATGGGTCAAAGCCATGGACCTTGAAATGGAGTCTATGTACTTCAATTCAGTGTGGGAGCTTGTAGATCTACCTGAAGGGGTAAAACCTATAGGGTGCAAATGGATCTATAAGAGAAAGAGAGATTCAGCTGGGAAGGTACAGACCTTTAAAGCTAGACTTGTGGCAAAAGGGTATACCCAAAGGGAAGGGGTTGACTATGAGGAAACTTTCTCTCCTGTTGCTATGTTAAAGTCTATAAGGATTCTCTTGTCCATCGCCACATTTTATGATTATGAAATATGGCAAATGGATGTCAAGACTGCTTTTCTGAATGGCAATCTTGAAGAGAGTATCTTTATGTCTCAGCCCGAGGGGTTCATAACCCAAGGTCAAGAGCAAAAAGTTTGCAAGCTGAATCGATCCATTTATGGGTTGAAACAAGCATCAAGATCTTGGAACATTAGGTTTGATACTGCAATCAAATCCTATGGTTTTGACCAGAATGTTGATGAACCTTGTGTATATAAGAAAATCAACAAAGGAAAAGTAGCTTTCTTAGTACTTTATGTGGACGATATCCTCCTCATTGGGAATGATGTGGGTTACCTTACTGACGTTAAAGCTTGGCTAGCAGCACAATTCCAAATGAAAGATTTAGGAGAGGCACAATATGTTCTTGGGATCCAAATCATAAGGGATCGTAAGAACAAAACGCTAGCACTGTCTCAAGCAACCTATATCGACAAATTGTTGGTTCGATATTCGATGCAGAACTCTAAGAAGGGTTTATTACCTTTCAGGCATGGAGTTCACTTGTCTAAGGAACAGAGTCCTAAGACACCTCAAGAAGTTGAGGATATGAGACGTATTCCCTATGCCTCAGCTGTGGGCAGCTTAATGTATGCTATGCTCTGCACTAGGCCAGACATTTGTTATGCAGTGGGAATAGTCAGTAGGTATCAGTCCAACCCAGGGTTAGACCATTGGACGGCGGTTAAAATTGTTCTCAAGTATCTTAGGAGAACGAGAGACTACATGCTTGTGTATGGAGCTAAGGATTTGATCCTTACAGGATACACTGATTCTGATTTCCAAACCGATAAGGATTCTAGGAAATCCACATCGGGATCAGTGTTCACCCTAAATGGGGGAGCTGTAGTATGGCGTAGCATCAAGCAAGGATGTATTGCAGACTCTACAATGGAGGCTGAATACGTCGCTGCTTGTGAAGCAGCAAAAGAAGCAGTTTGGCTTAGGAAGTTCCTACATGATTTGGAAGTTGTTCCAAATATGAACTTGCCCATCACTCTATATTGTGATAACAGTGGGGCAGTAGCCAATTCTAAAGAACCTCGCAGCCATAAACGAGGGAAACACATAGAGAGGAAGTATCATCTGATACGGGAGATTGTGCAACGAGGGGATGTGATCGTCACCAAGATCGCTTCGGAGCACAACATTGCTGATCCATTTACGAAGACTCTCACGGCTAAAGTGTTCGAGGGTCATCTAGAAAGTCTAGGTCTACGAGATATGTACATTAGGTAACCTAGGGCAAGTGGGAGATGTGTAATGGGTATGATGATGCCCTAGTTTATTGTATTTGTATATATACGTTTTATGTAATATACTTGTACATTTTACCATTTCCAATGTTTGAGGATTACTCTACTATGTACATCCCATAAGGACTAGAGTTTTAGTCCAAGTGGGAGTTTGTTGGATTTTATGTCCTAAAACTCGTAGATAGTAAATATAATCAATTGACCGTCATTAATAAAGTATTTTATTATTTAATTTCAATAAGTGTTATTGATTATTTTATTAGTTTTGTCTTAATAACCCAAATCCAATAAACTAACATCCTAAGCTGTTTGATGAGTCTTGAACAGTATGTAGAGACATGCAGGGATTAATGTTCAAGATCAGCTTAAAGAGTCTATAGTATAGGGTTAAGGTTGGGTACCTTATCCTGTTAACACTATGGATACAGCTCACTTTGTATTTGATACAGACACATTGATCAAATGCGTTCATGTATGTGACATGCGAGTGAGGGTATCCTATGCAATGAGTTTGCATAAGACTGGACCACGAAATAGTAATCACTAGATGTAACTCCGTTAACTAGTTGGATTGCTATTTCATTAGGATGACCTAGGTAACTTAGTCTTAATCCTGAGTGTATTATGAACTCCTGTTTGCGAGGGATTGTCCTTTGATTTATACGAGTGAGAGTGGCCAGATTGCCGACTCAATATTCTTATCATTTTGGGGACAATACCGAGTGGAGAGCTGGGAACATAATCACACAAGATGGAATTCACTCCTTCCCACCTTTAGGGTAAGTAGATAAGTGTTCCCTTAAATGGTGTCTCCGAGACTTGAACAAAGGGCCCTACCCTCTCAATGGCACGAGAGGGGTTTCTGTTTAGTGGTTGGACCATAAACAGGTTGTTCATTAGAGGAGCACTGGTATTTAAGGACTAGAGGTAACCCAGGGGTAAAACGGTAATTTGACCCAGCTGGAGTTACGAACACTTGTGAATGACTAACTTACTGGTATTGGTCTATATCCGTGGACACAGAAATATATCTATAGTGAGAAGAGTTCAGCTGTGAGTCTTTAGTGGAGTGTACGCACAGTTAACGAATATTGATTAATGTGGTTAATGAGTTTAGCCAATTAATCTCATATCGTTGTAGCTTCTGATCTGTAGGTCCATTAGGTCCCCTTCCTAGCTCATAAAGAGTAATGAGATTTATTTATATTGGTTGTAATTTGAAATGTTCAAATTTACTTTGGGAATTAATATAATGTATATTGATACATTATAATATAAAGTTTATATTTTAATTAGACTTTATTATATAAATTTAATTTTGGATATGATTCAAAATTAAATTATGAGAGAATAAAATATTTGAATAAGTTCAAATATCAGTTTAATGTGAATTAGATTCATATTAAAACTATAAGTTAAAATTTAATGTGTATATGATACATATTAAAACTATAAGTTATGAGAGAAATTTATATTTGAATATGATTCAAATTATGGATTAAATTAAATATAAGATATTTAATTTAGAAATTAATTAATTGGAGAATTAATTAATAGTTTTTGTTTAATTTGATTTAATTAAATTTGATTTAATTAAATTAATTAAATTAAACTATAGGTTATGTGAGAGATATTCATTTAAATATGATTTAAATGAAATATTAATTAAATATGATTTAATTATTTAATTATTTATTTAATTAATATAATTAATATAATTAATTAATTAATTAATATTAATTAAATATTAATTTATTAAATTAATAAGGAACGTGGGTGGTTTTCCCACGTTCCCAATTATTCTCTCTAACTTCCCTCTTCTTCCGACTGAAGAAGAGGGAATTTTTTTGCGTAACAAATTTTTCTCTCAAACGGGAGAGAGTTCTGCGAAGAAGTCTATCCATTCTCTCTAAAAAAAATCTCTCCATTCCCTTATTCCAATTTTGGTTCCCACAAACCATCTCAATCAGAGAATAGGAAGGTTTTCAAGTGGTGGTGCCCAAAAATTTGGTGATTGCAGATTCAGAGTCGTCAACGAGCGTAAGTTTTATTCTCTGTAATTTTTTAAAGCATGTTTAATCAATATTTTTTGCCAATGTATTGGTATTTTTAAGGTTCTAATTAAAATTGAGTTTCTGTATATTTTCCGCTGTAAAGGGTTTTCATCCCTTCAATAACAATGTTCCTCCACATTCTTGCGCACGACGTGAAAAACCGTGTCATTCAACGGGAGTTCATGCGGTCGGGTGAGACAATTTTTCGTCATTTTCACATGGTTTTGTTGGCCATTATTCGACTTCATGACGAGCTTTTGAAAAAATCACAACCAGTGGCTAACGATTGCACAGATCAAAGATGAAGGTGGTTTGAGGTACACATTTGTCTGGAACTTCGTGCTTCCACCCCAACGACGTTTGATCTTGTCAATAATCATCATATATGCGTTGCAGAATTGCCTAGGTGCATTAGATGGGATGTACATAAGTGTCAACGTTCCAGAAAGTGACCGGGCTATGTACAGAACACGCAAGGGGGAGGTCGCCACAAATGTACTTGGCGTGTGTGACACGAAAGAAGATTTTGTTTACGTACTTGCCGGTTGGGAAGGATCAGTTGCGGACTCACGCATCCTCCGTGATGCCATTTCAAGACCTAATGGCCTAAAGGTGCCCAAGGGTAACTACCAACGACATTGTATCTATAAATGCAATTTTCCAATTAATAGCTGCGACATTTTAATCCTCCAATGTGATGACAGGCTATTACTACCTAGTTGATGCCGGGTACCCAAATGCAGAGGGTTTCCTCGCGCCATACAGAGGCCAACGCTACCACTTGCAAGAATGACGTGACACTGAAAATGCACCTTCAAATTCAAAAGAGTTCTTCAATATGAAGCATTCTTCTGCTCGTAATGTAATCGAAAGAGCATTCGGTGTCTTGAAGGGTCGATGGGCGATACTACGGGGAAAGTCATACTACCCTGTAGAAGTCCAATGTCGCACAATACTCCCATGTTGTCTCCTCCACAACCTTATCAATAGAGAGATGACAACCTTTGATATAGTGGACGACATAGATGAGGTTGATTCCACCCACGCGACTAGTGCCACCGAGGACATACATTACATAGAGACGTCCAATGAGTGGACGGTGGAGGGACGACCTTGCTGAAGAAATGTTTAGTGAATGGGAGTTGCGTAACCAGTAGAACAATTAAATATTCACCGTTCATTTTCATACTTAAGTAGTGGTTGCACTGGGTCTAATTTTGTCATAGTTTTCGGAATATATTTGTCTTCAATGTATTGATTACCGAACTTTTTAATGGCAAACTATTATTCGGTACGACTTGAATGTATTATGTATGTAATTGTAGGAAATTAATGAAACTAATATGTTTTCGTTTCATTTCTAGTATGGCAAGTTCATCGAGACTACCTAAGCACAATTGGACTAAAGAGGAAGAGGCAGGCCTCGTCGAGTGCCTCATGGAGTTAGTCAATGCTGGTGGGCCGGTACCTAAATCAGTTGGCGAGAATGATGGCCTTCAAGATCCCAGGTTCTAACGTCCATGCTTCAACGATCGATAGCCGAATAAAATTGTTGAAGAGAATGTTTCATGCAATTGCGGAGATGGGTGGCCCAACTTGCAGTGGATTTGGGTGGAATGATGAATAAAAATGCATCGTTGCAGAGAAAGAAGTCTTGGACAATTGGGTCAAGGTGCGTTACTAGTCATTTGTGTGATTACTGTAGTATATTTCAAAAACTGTACTAACAATTTATTATTGCACTTATACAGAGTCATCTGACGGCGAAGGGCCTCCTTAATAAGTCGTTTCCCTACTATGACGAACTGTCGTATGTGTTTGGCAAAGATCGTGCAACGGGAGGCCGGGCCGAGAGTTTTGCAGACGTTGGGTCAAACAATCCTGCTGGGTACGAGCCATTTACCGTTGACGCTACGCCGGATACGGACTTCCAACCTATGTACAGTCAAAGATTGAACATGTCGCCTGATGAATTGATGGGAACAAGAAATGCTCGGGTAAGTGAAGGTAAGTATGTTTCGAGCGGGTCTAAGCGAAAACGTAGAGGACAGGCCGCAGACAGTGGGGACGTACTTCGCACTGCGATTGAGTATGGAAATGAACAACTGAACCGCATTGCTAAATGGCCTGTCCTACAACGTCAAGACGCAAGCCAAACACGTCAAGAGGTTGTCCGACAGTTGGAGGCCATCCCTGAGCTGACATTGATGGATAGGTGTCGCTTAATGCGTATACTTATGCATAACGTCGATGACATGAAAGTTTTCCTTGAGGTTCCTGACAATATGAAGTACCAGTACTGCAGGATCATTCTTCAAGAAAATCGATGACTAGTTTGTTTGTTCTATTTGTATTGGTGGTTTTTTGTACTTGGACTATATGTTCATTAATTTACTTATTTTGTCTTATTATCTAACAAAATTCTCTTTCTCTTCAAGCTTGATTTCTATTTTCATTTCGCTTTCCAATGTAATGGTTAGATATTGTTGTATTATCGTATTAATGTACTGTTTTCATTCAAGTTTTTTTTACAATATTTCTAAATTGCGTACATGTGGAAATAATTTGTTTAAATGCGCTAATGAATTTACAGATTTACGAATTAATTTTGCACGACATAACATAAGAGAAGAAACAAAATTATTAAATGGGACTCAATATAACTATTTTAAATATTTTGTTACTCACAGGTACGTAAAAAAAATACTTCAAAAGTATATACATAAATATGTTTGGGTTATTCTAATTACATAATTGAATATTGATCATTTAAAAAAATATATTAAATTATAAATTTTGTATTCTTATATTAATATTCCTTATTTAAAAAAATATCATAAATCCAATTAATGTAATCTTTGCCGCAAACAAGTTTTATAATAATATTACACTCATAACTCTTCCTCCAAACACAATTTATAACAATACTACAGTAACAATCCTTCCCCCAAACACATATTATAATAATACTACAATAATGATCCTTTCCCCAAACACATATTATTATAACACTACTATAATAATCCCTTTCCCAAACACATACTATCATAACACTACCTTTCATATTTCTTCCCCCAAACACATATTAAATAATAACACTTCCCCCAAACATATATTATCATAATCCTTTTCCCCCATAACTCTTTCCCTCCCCCAAATACACCCTAAGATTTCACAAAATTCTAAAATAAAAATAACATACTAAAACAATAACGAGTCCCATAAAAAATTGAGTTTTAATGTTGAAACACTAAAAATCTTTTGAAAATATTCTTAAACTTTTTGTAAGGTTGTACATGTGAATATTTTTCGTTGTACATGTGAATATTTTTCTAAACTTTGAAAGATGGAAAAGTTTAAAAAGTAATTTTGTTGATATATAACCCAAGTCATTTATATCATCTTACTTCTTTATTTTCATGTTTTTTTTTTCTCTCCTTTCTCTTTCGATACAAATAAATAAAGGGAAACTTACATAAATATAACAAAACATCGAACTATTTACGACCCGTGTAACAAAGTCCATAAAATTAGCCATTTTTTAAATATTTTAGATTTGCCCTTGTCTTCCTCGCGATTTCTCTGCGATTTCTTTCATCGTCTTCCTCTGCGATTTCTTTCCATCATCTTTCATATTTTTCAAATATTTTTTTACGTCGTTAAATCTTTCCATCGTATTTTTCTTTTTTTTTTTCACTGTGATTTCTTTCCATCGTATTTCTTCTTTTCTAATTTTGTGATTTCTTTCAACCGTCTTTCTTCTTTTTTTATTCTTTTTTACATCGTTTAATATTTATATCTTCTTCTTTTCTGATTCTTTTTTATGTCGCTTAATCTTTCTATCGTTTTTGTTCTTTTTTTTTACGCGTTTACATTTGGGTAACCAAATCTAAACGACTGTGTATAAGATAAAGAATCTTGAAAAAAAAATCATTTAGATTGGAGTAGCCAAATATAAACGATCGTGTAAAAAAATAAAAGATTGTGTATAAAGAATCTTGAAAAAAAATCATTTAGATTGAAGTAGCCAAATGTAAACGATCTTTTAAAAAAGTAAACGATCGTGTAAAAAAAAATAAAAGATCATGTATAAAAAATCTTGAAAAAAAATCATTTGGATTGGAGTAGCCAAATGTAAACGATCGTGCAAAAAAGTAAACGATCGTGTAAAGAAATCTAAACGATCATGTACAAAAGAATTAAAATAAAAAAAATCATTTAGATTTGGGTCCCCAAATCTAAACGATCGTGTAACAAAATTAAACGATGGAATTAAAAAGATAAATTATAACCATATCTAAACGATCGCGTATAAATTGTAGCCATATCTAAACGATCCCGTTGTAGCCATATCTAAACAATCGCGTATAAATTATAACCATATATAAACGATCGTCTTGTAGCCATATCTAAACGATCACGTATAAATTATAGTCATATCTAAACGATCGCGTATATATTGCACCATATTTAAACGATCGCGTATAAATTATAGTCATATCTAAACGATGGCGTATATATTGAACCATATCTAAACGATCGCGTATAAATTGTAGCCATATCTAAACGATCGCAAATATATTAAGCGCGCGTTATTGACAGTGTGATTGACGGAGCATTTTCGGTACTTTACACGGTGAGCCTCTAGGCTTTTTTCGTTTTTAGAATTGTTTTATACAGTGTAAATATTTTACCGGTTTTTTATATTTTTGAAAAAACCTCATAAATAAAACTGCACATTTTAGTAAGGTATAAATAAATTATTGTTTTAGTATATTTTTTGGAGAAAATTTTCATTTGGAATTTGTGAGATTTTGTGAAATTTTATGTTTTAATTACTTAAATTTTATGTTTTTACTTGGGTGTTAGAGAAATTTGGTTTAAAAAATTAGACCAACAAGATTATTTTTTAAAGGCTTTTTTAAAGTTTAAGAGAAATAAAGCTTTAACGATTTTAAGGGTATTAAAAAACCATTTTTACAAGTTTAGGGATATTTTTGAAATTTTTGAAAGTTCAACAGTATTTTTGACACATACTACAAAGTTTAGGAATATTTAGCCAATAATTAATTACTCTCTACAACCTTCAACCTCAAAAGCAATGTCTTCTTATCCATCATCTTCAATATATGAGATGCTATTGAAACATTTAAGAAAATATTAAGTAAGCATTTGGATAACAAATTTAAATGTAACATATTTTAATCACTACACAATTTGAACACCCACTTGTTAATAATTTCATCTAACATTTAAAGTTGGTGGGTCAAACATTGAATTGTAATTTTTACTAGCTAACTCAACTCTAGTAGACATTTAAATAATAATGTGTATAATTAAGTTGTGGGCTATACATAGATTAATAATTTATGGATTATTTTATTAGATTAGACCCTATTATGTGATTTATTTAATTAAGACTGTAATCCCTAATTAGTATGAACTAATTGGGTAGATACCTATTCCCGAGATGATTTAGGTTTACTGAAAAACTTGTATATAAAGAGGGGTCCCCAAAAGGCTAAAACAATAAGCATCTTGTCTTTCTTGAATCCTATCTAAAAAAAATCCCACCCAAGGCATTCAGAAATTTGGTATGTTATTCTTGATAATTGGGCATGCATGATCCTTGTTCACACAAGATTTATGCTGAAATGTTTTTGTGGAACTGAATTTTGTATATTGATTGATATAATGAATACAATATCTAATATTTATTCCTTTGACGATTTTTCTCGAATACAAAATAAAACTTAGACTTCTTGGTATTCGATCTTCAAGAAGTTGTGGTTGCAAATCAATTCGAGCTTCAATTTTCTAGAATCAGAATCCAAGAAAAGTTTAATTTTTCAAGTCTTCAATCTTTCAGAAGATGATGATCTCGAGGTTGATAAGAACTTGTACATCTTAAGAACTTTTAGAAATTTGAGTCTTCAATTCTTTAGAGATTCAGTTCTTCCTTCAATCCCTAAAAGATCCCAAAATGAATGACAAAGGTCTTTATTTATAGAAAAATTTCATGGGCTTTAGGTGGGCTTGGGCCTATTTGCCTGTTGGGCTTGGGCTTAGGCCCATTTTTCTGTCGGCTTGGGCTTGGACCATTTTTCTTAGTGGGCGTGGGCTCATTTCCTTAGTGTGCTCGGGCTTGGACCCACTTTCTTGACGGGCTCGAGCCCATTATTTCTTTGGCCCAATTTTTATGTTTAGGGTTTAATTAGGTTGGATATAAGAAAACTTAATTACTCAAACCTAATCGAATTACAATTATCACAATACTTGCTGTGTTAATGTGGCGGAATTTAATTGGCTAAAATTTCTTGTTTAACAAATACCCCATTTTCGAGATTCGTGCACGTGTATGAGTGGGTGAATCTCGAAAACGATAATTTGAAACCAAAATACAAGTAATTTGTTCTTGATTTTGACTTGTGTTAAAATGACGAATTAATCACTATGTGCACTTGGACGAAAGTGTGATTAAAATGATATATGAAGGTTGGTTAATTTTGAATTTAGCTCACCTTGTTTTAAACAAATTGGAGAATTGAAGCTTAAAATTGTTGAAATTGGAATATTGCCAATTCATGAATTTAAGTTAAAAAATTGAAGTTATATGTTAAAAGAAATATGCGGCTATTATTAAAAAAAAGTTAATTAATTAAATTTTATTTTTTGAATAATCTATCTCAACCATTTAAGCAAATATCTTGCATTTTTTTAAAATCATATCTCAAAGATACAATCTTTAACAGATTTTGGCGGAAGATTGAAGGCAGATTTTACACTATAAATATAGGAAGGCAAGAGGCTGAGTTCATATTCAATTCACAACCTCCCCTTTATACAGAAGGAAAACGCATTGCTTTTTTTTTTTTTACCTTATGTCACCGGACCACTGCAGCATTCTTTGTCAACTGCACCGTCATATGAATTTGAATCTTGATTTTTTTTTTGTTGAAATAAGTAGCTGTTGGAAAGGGAGAAGGAGATATACGAAAAAGAAAAGAAAGGGAAAGGGAGAGAAAAAAAGATGGAAAGGGAAGAAGAAAATAAAAGAGAAGAAAAGAATACAGAGGTGTGTAAGAAGAGAAGAGAAGAGAGAAACAGAGAAAATGAAAAATAGAAAAAGAGAGAGTGAGAAACAGAGAAGAGAGAAGAAAGAGAGAGAAAGCGAAGAAAAAAGGGGCGATTAGGATCTACTTTTATTTTTTTAATCTATTTAATTATTATATTATTTTTTTAAGAAAAAAAAAAAGAAACTCTTAGATTCTATTTTGTTTTTGTTTTCTTATTATTTTTTTCATTTTTTGCTTTCCTTAAGTTTTTTTTTTTCAATAACTATTTTTAATATTCTTTTTTTAAAAAAATTCTTTTCTTTTTTTTCTTCTTTTTCTCATTAACGTCTTCTCTGCATTTTTTGTTTTTTGTTTTTTTCCTCTTTTTTTAGCTTTCTTTTATTAATATTTTTTACCTTTTCTTTTATTATTATTATTATTATTATCATTTTTAGTTTTTTTGTTTGTTTTTTTCTTTTGATTTATTTTACATTTTTTTTATCTAACTTACTTTTTGTTTTTTTTTTTTCAGGTTTAATAGCTCTTAATTTGTTATATAAAGTTACGGTCTCCTCAACTTTCTGCTTCTTTGATTGTTGGCTTCTCGGGTTTGTTCATGATAGATTATGCAACTTTGTCATGATGCCTACTGCTTCTTCGGCTTATAGGATTTTTTAATGATAGACAATGCAACTCTATTATGACATCCTATTTCTTTGGCTTTAAGGGTTTGTTCATGATAGACGATGCAACTCTATCATGACACCTTACTGCTTTAGCTTCTGGGATTTGTTTATAGTAGACGATGTAACTCTATCATAACGCTCACTACTTCTTCGACTTTTGGGATTTGTTCATGATAGACGATGTAACTCTATCATAACGCTCACTACTTTTTCGACTTTTGGGATTTGTTCATGATAGACGATGCAACTCTATTATGACGCCCACTACTTCTTCGACCTCTAGGTTTGTTCATGATAGACGATGCAACTATATCATGACGTCCACTGCGTCGGCTTCTGGAGTTTGTTCATGGTAGACAATGCAACTCTATCATGATGCCATACTGCTTCAACTTCTGGCTTTGTTCATGATAGATAATGCAACACTACAATGACGCCAATTACTTCTTCAACTTCTAGGGTTTCTTCATGATAGATGATGTAACTTTATCATGACGCTGTACTTCTTCGACTTCAGATATTTGTTCATGATAAACAATGTAACTTTATCATGACGTTCTACTACTTCGGCTTCTAGGGTTTATTCGTGGTAGACGATGCAACTCTATCATGACGCTCACTACTTCTTCGACTTTTGATATTTATTCATGATAGACGATGCAACTCTATCATGACACCCACTACTTCTTTGGCCTCTGGGTTTGTTCATGATAGACGATGCAACTATATCATGACGTCCACTATTTCGGCTTCTGGGGTTTGTTCATGGTAGACGATACAACTTTATCATGACGCCTTACTGCTTCAGCTTCTGGCTTTGTTCATGATAGACGATGCAACTTTATCATAACCCCCATTGCTTCTTCGGCTTCTGTGGTTTGTTCATGATAGGCGATGCAACTCTATCATGATGCCCATTACTTCTTCAACTTCTAGGGGTTTGTTCATGATAGATGATGCAACTTTATCATGATGTTGTACTTCTTCGGCTTCAGATATTTGTTCATGATAGACGATACAACTTTATCATGACGTCCTACTGCTTCGACTTATGGGGTTTGTTCGGGGTAGATGATGCAACTCTATCATGATGCCTATTACTTCTTCGACTTCTAGGGGTTTGTTCATGATAGATGATGCAACTTTATCATGACGTCGTACTTCTTCGACTTCAGATATTTGTTCATGATAGACGATACAACTCTATCATGACGTCCTGCTGCTTCGACTTCTGAGATTTGTTCGTGGTAGATGATGCAACTCTATCATGACGCTCACTGCTTCTTCGACTTTTGAGATTTATTCATGATAAACGATGAAACTTTATCATGACACCCATTACTTCTTCGACTTCTAGTTTGTTTATGATAAGCGATGCAACTATATCATAACGTCTACTACTTCGGCTTCTAAGGTTTGTTCATGGTAGACGATGCAACTCTATCATGACACCTTACTGCTTCGGCTTCTGGCTTTGTTCATGATAGACGATTCAACTCTATCATAACATCCATTGCTTCTTTGGCTTTTGGGATTTGTTCATGATAGATGATGCAACTCTATTCTGATGACCATTACTTCGGCTTCTTGGATTTATTCATGATAAACAATGCAACTCTATCATGACGTCCACTATTTCTTTGACTTCTAGGATTTATTCATGATAGATGATGCAACTTTATTATGATGCCCACTGCTTCGCCTACATTGTTTTTCTCATATTCTTTTTTACCAAGACCATGTCATTAGCACCAACTTACTTCTGGTGGTCTTTCTTTTACAAAATGATGGTTTACTTCACAGAACGATTTTTATCTGGAGTCCGGCACCTTGTAATACTTTCTGATAGAAATCAACCAAGAGAAGATGGACTTAGTCTCCTTGTGGAGAAGCCATGGGTTTGTCTTTTTTAAGATCATTGGCCACGCTTAGACAACAGCTAGATTCTTCCCAGATTATCTATGGAGATACCTTTGTTTGAGGAAAAAATGCATGGGTCTTGCAGTCCTCTATCCATAATGAGGCTCCTAATTTTGTAAGGGCTATTACTCTCAGACATCATAGAAATGAAGGCCAAACATGCTAGGATGTTGTGACTAAGGTCCCTGAAGAGTTCTACTTTACTGAATGCTATTGGGAGTGGCTAGAATTTGTATTTGGTTGAAATGCGTGACTTCTTTACAATGCTCATTTATATGGCGCTATAATAGCTTCTTTGTACACCTATGCTCGTAATTTTATTGTTGTTCGTGCATTTTGTGAATCTTGGTGTCCTTCGACTAATACTTATTCATACTACGGTGGACGAGTTATCCATTTATTTGTGGGACCTATGGTCCTTTGAGGGTCTTCCAATTAAGGGGGATTTCTAAGAGGAAAGCATCCCCTTCCTTTAAAGAGTGGTCCTTTAGAGAGAACATGTTATTTGCAGAACTTGGAATCAAGGACGATCTGAAGGATGAAACGTATTTAGCTACCTTCTAATCTTGTTGGTTGTGCCTTTTCGTATTTCCACAGAAAGGATCATTTCTTCACCTCAGAGTATTTATGATTACAAGATTAATGGCTGATGGAGCTATCTATAGTTTTGCAGTTTCAGTTTTGGCCAACATATATTATGGGCTAGGTTTGGTAACCAAAGTCTCTAATCTGATAGGATGCATGGACTTTAACTTTTCCATGCATTAAGTCCATGGCTGGTGAGCCCATTATTTTGGCACACATTATCCACTTTCCATAGAAGTTTACGATCCCAAGATGGCTAACTTTTTTGATGAAGGTGGGTCTATTTATTTTGGAGAATATGAGGCGCAAGAACTGATCCATAATGATGCAAGAATTCAGTGGCATGCCAACCTTCAGAATCGGAATAAACATGAATTCATGTCTGATACCCACGATTCATCATTTCTGTAGAGTTCTTATTTCGTAAGCATGCACTCAACTACTTGTCATCCCGCTGCGATCACACTAGATAATATATTACATCATACAATCCATATCGGTTTGGACGACAATTTGGCTTTTACAAGGATATCCCTAATGATATAGGGGACATGCCACCTGCGTTCACACTAGATAATATATTACATTAGTGGAGGATATGTACGAGGCCAGCACTTTATCTAAGTTATACTTGCTGTAACGCCCCGAATTTTCGAGGTAATTTTTATCATTTTATGTAAATTTTTGGAAATTTAAAATTTTGGTGTAAATTCTTGGTTGATTTTGAAGAGGGAAGAAAAAGAAATTTATGGATATGAATTTCTTTAAATTTAATTTTGTGTAAATTAATATAATAATAATATAATATTAATTATATTATTATTATTATTTAATATTATTAATATTATTTATTATTATTATTATTATTTAATATTATTATTATCATTTAATAATAATAATAATATTATTATTATATATTATTATTATTAATTATATTATTATTATTATTATTATTATTATTATTATATATATATATAATAATTTGTTTTATTTTTAATTCAAACCCTAACCTGCGCGCGTCCCCCCCCCCCCGACTTCTTCTTCTTCTTCTTCCTTCGTGCTTCACCCGTCGCCGCCTTGCATCCATTCCTCTTCCGTTTGCGCACGCCTCTGCCTCCGTCTCCGTCTCCGACCTCTTCTCCGTCACCAGCTCGGTAGTTCTTCACCGTCTGCACGTCCCTGCTCTCCATCCGCGCTCGGCCAGCCACCGACGGAATTCCCAAATCGGTCATCCGATCGTCCGCAGCCGACGCCTCTCCCTCCCTCTTCATCTCTGCCACCTCCGACGGTTTCTCTCTCCTCATCCTGTGTTTCCGATGCAGCCTAGAACACATAGAGGAGCTGCTCACTTCCACCGTCGACATCCCTCATTCAGCCGCTGTCGCGTGGTACAAAGATCCGTACCCGAGCCGCGACTCCAAGCTGACCCGAGCCGCAACTCCAAACCAAGCCGAGTCGCGAGCCGCGAGCTAAGCCAAGGATCGAGCCAAGCCACGAGTTAAACCGAGCCGAGTCGCAAACTGACCAACCTAAGCCGCGAGCCGAGCCGAGCCGATCACCTTCAAGCCAAGCCGAGCTCCCTGTTCACCGAGCCACCTAAGCCTTCCTTCCTCCATTTCGGGTCACGGTGAGTCTTCGGTAAGGATTATTTTGGTGAATTTCCTAATGTTGCTATAACCGGTTCGAGTTTAGATTTTGGAGTAAGACATAGTCCTACCTTTCGTTCCTTGAAGGTATTAGGGAGTTGACGCTCAAGTTCTCGGGTTCCGCGGCAGGCTTAATTGGAGATAGCTCTCCTTTTCTCGGGTAAGTCAACGGATGTTGCTTAGGACCATTTAAAAATGACTTTTACTAGTATCATCGTTTAAACCCTTGTGATTTCGTTTAGGTGGATCCTTTGAGCGTGGACTCGATCGAGGGGCATAACCAAGTTTCAGGTAAGGGATTTTCTACTACTAGACCTCGGATCGACGTTAGAAACGTAGTAATCCACAGGGGATTATACGTTAGTAACTGTACTGAATGAATTGACGCATGTTTGACTATTAAATATCGCTTTATGCTCTTGTCTGATTAAAGGTAACGTGACCGCTAGTTGTAGCTTGTGTGCCATCGTGTGTAATGAGTTGTTTATGGATAGACACCGATGCCTGGATGTTCTGTGTATAGTAGTTATGTTAATGGGCTATGTTGTGAACTGGAATTGGATGTCGATGGACTTTAAAGTCTTAAGGTTAGGTATGTCGTAGTCTATTGTCAGAATATTGGCTATGGAGTTATGTCCTGGAAGGACTGTGAGTCCGTTTCTGACTGACCAGTTACAGGGAGCTACAGTATTCTCTAAGATTAATCTTCGGTCGGGATATCATCAGCTGAGGATTAAGGATGGTGATGTACCGAAGACGGTCTTTCGTTCCAGATACGGACACTATGAGTTTATTGTGATGTCTTTTGGTTTGATGAATGCTCCAGCAGTGTTTATGGACTTGATGAACAGAGTGTTTAAGGAGTTCCTAGACACTTTTGTGATCGTGTTTATTGATGATATCTTGATATATTCCAAGACGGAGGCCGAGCATGAGGAACATTTACGTATGGTTCTGCAAACCCTTCGGGATAATAAATTGTATGCAAAGTTCTCGAAATGTGAGTTTTGGCTGAAGCAGGTGTCCTTTCTAGGCCATGTGGTTTCTAAGGCTGGAGTTTCTGTGGATCCAGCTAAGATAGAGGCAGTCACCAGTTGGCCCCGACCTTCCACAGTTAGTGAGGTTCGTAACTTTCTGGGTTTAGCAGGTTATTATCGACGGTTTGTGGAGAACTTTTCCCGTATAGCTACTCCTTTTACTCAGTTGACCAGGAAGGGAGCTCCTTTTGTTTGGAGCAAGGCATGTGAGGACAGCTTCCAGAACCTTAAACAGAAGCTAGTTACTGCACCGGTTCTTACTGTACCTGATGGTTCAGGCAGTTTTTTGATTTACAGTGATGCTTCTAAGAAGGGTTTGGGTTGTGTATTGATGCAGCAAGGTAAGGTAGTCGCTTATGCTTCTCGTCAGTTAAAGAGTCATGAGCAGAATTACCCTACACACGATTTAGAGTTGGCAGCAGTGGTTTTTGCATTGAAGATATGGAGGCATTACTTGTATGGTGAAAAGATACAGATCTTCACGGATCATAAGAGCTTGAAATACTTCTTTACTCAGAAGGAATTGAATATGAGACAGCGAAGATGGCTTGAGTTAGTGAAAGATTACGATTGTGAGATACTGTATCATCCAGGCAAGGCAAATGTGGTAGCTGATGCTCTTAGTAGAAAGGTATCACATTCAGCAGCACTTATTACCCGACAGGCCCCATTGCATCGAGATCTAGAGAGGGTTGAGATTGCTGTGTCAGTATGGGCAGTCACTATACAGTTAGCCCAGTTGTCGGTACAGCCGACTTTGAGGCAAAGGATCATTGATGCTCAGAGTAACGATCCTTATTTGGTTGAGAAGCGTGGCCTAGCAGAGGCAAGGCAAGCTATTGAGTTCTCCATGTCCTCTGATGGTGGACTTTTGTTTGAGAGGCGTCTCTGTGTGCCATCAGATAGTGCGGTTAAAACAGAATTATTATCTGAGGCTCATAGTTCCCCATTTTCCATGCATCCGGGCAGTACGAAGATGTATCAGGACCTGAAGCGGGTTTATTGGTGGCGTAATATGAAGAGAGAGGTGGCAGAATTTGTTAGTAAATGCTTGGTGTGTCAGCAGGTTAAAGCACCAAGGCAGAAACCAGCGGGTTTATTACAACCCTTGAGCGTACCAGAATGGAAGTGGGAAAATGTGTCCATGGATTTCATTACAGGACTGCCAAGAACTCTGAGGGGTTTTACAGTGATTTAGGTTGTGGTTGACAGGCTTACCAAATCAGCGCACTTTGTTTCGGGTAAATCCACCTATACCGCTAGTAAGTGGGCACAGCTGTACATGTCTGAGATAGTGAGACTACATGGAGTGCCAGTGTCAATTGTTTCGGATAGAGATGCCCGTTTCACTTTCAAATTCTGGAAGGGTTTGCAGACTGCTATGGGCACGAGGTTAGACTTTAGTACAACTTTCCATCCACAGACTGACGGTCAGATTGAGCATCTGAACCAAGTTTTAGAGGATATGTTGCGAGCGTGTGCATTGGAATTTCCAGGTAGCTGGGACTCCCACTTGCATTTGATGGAATTTACTTATAATAACAGTTTTCAGGCTACTATTGGCATGACACCATTTGAGGCCTTGTACGACAAATGTTATAGATCCCCTGTTTGCTGGAGTGAGGTGGTGAGTAGAGATTGATGGGTCCTGAGTTAGTTCAGTCTACTAACGAAGCGATACAGAAAATTAGATCACGTATACATACCGCACAGAGTAGGCAGAAGAGTTATGCGGATGTGAGATGGAAGAATCTTGAGTTTGATGTAGGAGACAAGGTGTTCTTGAAGGTAGCACCTATGAAAGGTGTCTTACAATTTGAACGGAGAGGAAAGCTGAGTCCCCGTTTTGTTGGGCCGTTTGAGATTCTGGAGCGGATTGGCCCTGTAGCGTATCGCTTGGCGTTGCCACCATCACTCTCGGCAGTTCATGATGTGTTCCATGTTTCTATGTTGAGGAAGTACGTGCCAGATCCATCTCATGTAGTGGATTACGAGCCACTAGAGATTGATGAAAACTTGAGCTATATAGAACAACCCGTTGAGGTGTTGGCTAGGGAGGTGAAAATCTTGAGGAATAGAGAAATTCCTTTGGTTAAAGTCTTATGGTGGAATCACCGGGTTGAAGAGGCTACATGGGAGCGAGAAGATGACATGAGGTCCCGTTATCCCGAATTGTTCGAGGAATAAAACTTTCGAGGACGAAAGTTCCTTAAGGAGGGAAGAATGTAACACCCCGAATTTTTCGAGGTAATTTTTATCATTTTATGTAAATTTTCGGAAATTTAAAATTTTGGTGTAAATTCTTGGTTGGTTTTGAAGAGGGAAGAAAAAGAAATTTAGGGATACGAATTTCTTTAAATTTAATTTTGTGTAAGTTAATATAATAATAATATAATATTAATTATATTATTATTATTATTTAATATTATTATAATTAATTATATTATTATTATTATTATTATTATTATATATAATAATTTTTTTAATTTTAATTCAAACCCTAACCCGCGCGCGTCTGCCCCCCTCCCCCCCGACTTTTGCTTCTTCTTCCTCTATGCTTCACCCGTCGCCGCCTCGCATCCATTCCTCTTCCGTTCGCGCACGCCTCTGCCCCCGTCTCCGTCTCCGACCTCTTCTCCGTCACCAGCTCGGTAGTTCTTCACCGTCCGCACGTCCCTACTCTCCATCCGCGCTCGGCCAGCCATCGACGAAATCCCCGAATCGGTCATCTGACCGTCCGCAGCCGACACCTCTCCCTCCCTCTTCGTCTCCGCCACCTCCGACAGTTTCTCTCTCCTCATCCCGTGTTCCCGATGCAGCTCAGAACATACGGGGGAGCTGCTCACTTCCGCCGTCGACGTCCCTCATTCAGCCGTTGTCGTGTGGAGCAAAGATTCGTACCCGAGCCGCGACTCCAAGCTGACCCGAGTCGCAACTCCAAACCAAACCGAGCCACGTGTTGAGCCGCGAGCCGCGAGCTACGGCAAACCGAGCCGAGCCGCGAGCGGCGAGCTAAACTAAGCCAAGCCGAGCTGCGAGCGGCGAGCTAAACTAAGCCAAGCCGAGCCGCGAGCCGCGAGTTAAATCGAGTCGTGCCGCGAACTGACCAACCTAAGCCGCGAGCCGAGCCGATCACCTCCAAGCCAAGCCGAGCTCCCTATTCATCGAGCCACCTAAGCCTTCCTTCCTCCACTTCGGGTCACGGTGAGTCTTCGGTAAGCATTATTTTGGTGAATTTCCTAATGTTGCTATAACCGGTTCGAGTTTAGATTTTGGAGTAAGACATAGTCCTACCTTTCGTTCCTTGAAGGTATTAGAAAGTTGACGCTCAAGTTATCGGGTTCTGCGGCAGGCTTAATTGGAGATAACTCTCCTTTTCTCGGGTAAGTCAACGGATGTTGCTTAGGACCATTTAAAAATGACTTTTACTAGTATCATCGTTTGAACCCTTGTGATTTCGTTTAGGTGGATTCGTTGAGCGTGGACTCGATCGAGGGGCATAACCAAGTTTCAGGTAAGTGATTTCCTACTACTGGACCTCAGATCGAGGTTGGAAACGTAGTAATCCACAGAGGATTATACGTTAGTAACTGTACTGAATGAATTGACGCATGTTTGACTATTAAATATCGCTTTATGCTCTTGTCTGATTAAAGGTAACGTGACCGCTAGTTGTAGCTTGTGTGCCATCGTGTGTAATGAGTTGTTTACGGATAGACACTGATGCCCGGATGTTCTGTGTATAGTAGTTATGTTAATGGGCTATGTTGTGAACTGGAATTGTATGTCGATGGACTTTAAAGTCTTAAGGTTAGGTATGTGGTAGTCTATTGTAAGGATATTGGCTATGGAGTTATGTCCTGGAAGGAATGTGAGTCCGTTTCTGATTTGACTAGTTGACTGGATCGAAAGAATATCACAGTGATGTGTGAATTGGATACGCATATAGCAACTGAGGATACGGTTGTTTAAACCTATACTATCTGACTGGCAAAGTCTATGACGAAATTGTAATATGAACATTGTCGGAGTGTGACTGTTGTAGACGATTTAGTATGAATTGAGGGGTAACGGTTAGCTTCATCTATGGGGTAGTGTACCTTACTAATATGTGTATCCTTCAGGATCACTAGACTGATACGTGCATCCTTCGGGATCACTAGACTGATATGTGTATCCTTCGGGATCACTAGACTGATAGGTGTATCCTTTGGGATCACTAGACTGATACGTGCATCCTCCGAGATCACGAGATTGATTTGTGCGTTCTACGAAACCACTAGACTGTTTATGTAGGGTACCCCTGAATAGGAAGTTAGCTGTTATTCCCTAACGGGCCCAGTAGTGGGTCCCTTACTGGGTATATTTTATACTCACCCTTTCTCCTCTTTAACTTTTCAGGTAAGGATACAGCGAGGGCAGACCGACGAGGGGCAAGAAGGATGCGTGAAGGCCATATGGACGTGTCTGGTTTTTTTTATGCTTCCGCTGATGTATTTTGTTACTCGTTATTTTCATTGTTGGATCGAGTCATGTTTAGAATATTTAGTTTGTGGTTTTGTTGTTGATGAGTTGAGTACTGTATTTTGGAACTCTCGTGATTGTGATTTAAAATAGGGCCAGAAACTATTTTTTTTTTGTAATATTTCTAAAACATTTTTAATGAATCGTAATCGGTCCTTTATGAGTGGTGTGTTTTGTGGTCGAGTCTTAGTACTGAGTAGTGACCTCAGCTTGGTCCGGAAAGTTGGGTCGTTACACTTGCCCACCCATTCGTTAGAGCCTTGCAAGCATGTGTCGTAGCGATTTTAAAATTGGTGGGCTACGAGGCATGTGACCTAGGATAATAAACACTATTTGGTGAGTAGTATCATTTCTCCCCTTTCACAACCAAAAACTATCCAAGAACCGAGGGAGCAACTTGGGTGGTAAACAAATTCTCTTGGTTGAGGTTATGGCTCCTACCTTCGAGGGGGAGGTGAAGGAGCATGAAGATGAGAGCAATAACAACAAAAGTGATTGTCATTGGAAGAGACCTTTGAAGAAAGCGAAGGTATTAAGTGATGATCCTGGTTGAAGGGGTTCAAGTGCTGTTCCACCACTGATTTGCACATTTTTCTTTCTTAATTTCTTTTGTTCATCTTCTCTGTGAGTGATTTATTCATTTTTTACTTCTACAATCATCATTGAATGATCAGCTTGAAGGACTTATAGAGTTAGGCAGCGATGAACCTTTGACAGGGTCTCATGCAATTGATTCGGCCATCTGTTCCACCATTGGTTTGCATATTTTCCTTTTTTAATTGTTTTGTTCATCTTCGTTGTGAGTGATTTATTCATTATTTACTTTTGCAATCACCTTTGAACGATCATCTTGAAATACTTATAGAGCTTGGCAGTAATGAATTTTTTGCTAAACCAGCTGAACGGTCCTTAGTCCATTTGCCCTTCTCGAGGAGATTCATCAAGGCAAGATGAAAGTGGGCAGAAAAGGCATTGAGAGTCCTCAAGCCAAAAGAGATTCCTTTCCTAAAGCGCCTTTAGAGAAAGTTAGATCGACATATGCTCCTCTTAAGATTTCTGAGCCGCCTTTAGACACTTCTAAGAGATAAACAACAGGATACCCTGAGCCTTCTTAGTGGGTTGGTGAAAAGGTGGTTTCAAACTACTTTCAGAAAGCAGTCTTATGTATGTGGGAGGATATTCAAGAAAACATCATGCGGACTCCTTTTGAATATATCCCAAGACCTAAGCTAGAAATAGTAATGGTTCTCTCGGGGATTACAAAGATTCATGCAAATGGCTTGACTCCTCTTGAAGAGTATCCGAATTGCTACCTTAAGAGGGTAGACAATTTCAATGATGTACAATCTTCATATTTGGTACATTTGTTGTCAACAAATAAAGCTCGTTAATTAGATGAGAAGACATCTGTCGTCAAGGAAGCCTTAACTTTGATGAACCAGCTACGAGGAGATGTCAGAGTCATTCAGGAGAGAGCTGAACAATTATCTTTAGAACAGAAGGAACTGAAGAGCAGACTTCAGAGCATAAATGCTGAGTCTGAACAACTGTCAATTTTATCTTGTGAGAAAATCGAGGACATAAACAAGCAAAAGCTAGAAGTTGTCAAGCTCTAGAACGAAGTCAACACCTTTGAGAGCACCCCTGCTATTATCGAAAAATTCATCGAGGCTCTAACTACGATTCGCAGGAGCATGGAGGTTGTACGTAAAGAATTCAAGAACTTCAAGTGGAAGCTTTGATTTTTTTCCCCTTTGCCCCCCCTTTTTTTATTGCAATCCTTGTAATCTTCCTTGGAGCAAACAGTTTGGAAGTCATCATTTTGTAAGGCATCTTGTGCAGAGTATATAACAACAGGCTGCAACAATTTAAATTGGATTAGACTCCTTGTAGTAGGCAATCGACTATCTAGATGAATGATTACTACGACATTATTTGTTTGTGCCATATCATCAAGATCTAGTTTAATCTTTTTATCTAGAGATAACTTTTGAATCAACTCCTTCAATACGAAACATATTTCAACGGGATGGCTGATGACCCGATGATATTTGTAGTAATTGGGACCATTTACTCTCCTCATTTCTGCAGGTCGTTTACATTCAGGAAGTTGAATTAGTTGCTTTTCTAGTAGTTGCTCTAACATGTCAGGTAAGTAAGAGTCTGGACAAGGGTAAACTTGTTCTTGTCTCTCTTTCAACATCGAGCATCTTTTTTTGCCTTCATATTGGTGTTTTTCCACTTTCTTTTCCTTGGAGACAAACTTTAAAGGGGTCGTGCTGACGACTATAACCTCCTTCGTAGCACTCTTCAATACTCTTCACTTCTTTATTTTGTTTTCTAATTTTTGGGACTAGTATATCATTAATTCCTCTATTAGCAATACTTAACTTCATATAATGAGCTCTAGTTGCTAACTCTTCAAAGATGTATAGGAGCCCTCAATGCATTCCTTGAGTGCACATTTCAACTGTTGACAGTTTAGTTAATCTATCTTTGCAGCCAAGGCTTAATGCTCTCCAGCGATTAATATAGTTAATGATTGGCTCACCCTTTCACTGATCGGTGGCAGTTAACCCTATCATGCTAATAATACGTCAGATGCTATAGAAACGGTTGAGAAAATCCCTCTCAAGCTTCTCCCAACTATCAATGGATTCATGCTCCAAGTCAGTGTACCAATTGAAGGCATTTCCTTTGAGATTTCAGACAAACAGTTTGATTAATAAATCTCCTCGTGAGCAACATGTTATTTTGAGTTGCCCTTTCCATCAAACTGTTGGAACTTGGATGGCTGGTATTCATGTGGCATCCTCAAATTGTCAATCCTCTTTGTATATGGTTTGGAATACAAAGAGAAAGTTTGAACATATTCATCGTATTGAGTTTTTATGGAGTTTGCAATCATCTCTTGCTACTGCTGAACAGACAACGATGTAATTGAGGTTGAATTTTGTGGTTGACTTTCTTGCATAATTGTCTTCCCTTTGTCAACATTTTTTATAGTGTGTGGTGACTTGATTTAGAAGCGTCACAACTCTCGATGTGATTATTCAACGATGCAATCTTGAAGTTCTTTTCTTCAACTGCCTTCATGAGCATGTTAACCTTTTTTTCAAGCTCTGCCATTCTGTCTTCGCTTGTATCCATATCAGTTACAATAACTGACATTATATTTGGATGAGGCACCTCCTCATTTGAGCGTTTAGAGAACGAGTTGTGTTTGTCAATCACAGGATTTTCTTTAATTAAAATTCCACCTTTTGGTGGCTTGGAGATTTTTCCCAGATATTCTTTGTGACCTCAGATGATTGAGTCTCCCTTGAGCAGCTACGAGTATTTGGCCGCTTGCTAATGTCACTTAGAGCTTTGGAAGTGTTGCCTTGAGATGTAATGATTTCATAGATGTTTTTCAAAAAGAGAAAGAGATGAAAGGTAGAGACGGTCCCACTGAGAGTGTCAATCTATTCACACGTGATTTTTGGTGAAATGTTATTCGTGTAATTAAACTTTGTATATTGATTGATATAGTGGATGCAATCTCTAATATTTACTCCGTTGATGCTTTATCTCGATTACAAAATAAAACTTAGACTTCTTGGTCTTCAATCTTCAGAAAGTTGTGGTTGCAAATCAATTCAAGCTTCAATCTTCTGGAATCCAAGGAAAGTTTAATCTTCTAAATCTTCAATCTTTCAGAAGATGATGATCTTGAGGTTGATAAGAACTTGTACGTCTTGAGAGCTTTTAGAAGTTTGAGTCTTCAATTCTTCAGACCTTTAGTTCTTCCTTCAATCCCCAAAAGATCCCCAAAATGAATGGCAAAGGTCTCTATTTATAGAGAAATTTCATGGGCTTTAGGTGCACTTGGGCCCATTTGCTTGTTAGGCTTGGGCCTTTTTCTTGGCGGGCTTGGGCATGGACCCATTTGCTTGGTGGGCTCAGGCTTGGGCCTACTTGCTTGACGGACTCTAGCCCATTATTTCTTTGGCTCAGATTTTATATTTAGGGCCTAATTAGGTTGGGTATAAGAAAACTTAATTACCAAAATCCAATCGAATTATAATTATCACAATGTTTGTCGTGATGATGTGGCGGAATTTACTTAGTTAAAATTTCTTGCTCAACAATCCTGAATTAATCGATTTAAAGTAATTATGCTAGTATTAGAGATCGAAGTTGAATTATTGGAATATATTTGTTTTCGATTGATGTTTTGATTCAATCTTAGGTAATTATGGTTAAAGAATTAAAAGAGTTAGTTCGATTATTTCAGGGGTCGTCTTGCGAATAGAGGGACATAACTGGCAATAGTAAATGGAATCCAATTATTCGGTGGTTTTTGGTAAAGAAGTTCAAAAGAATTCTTTAGTTTTGGGTAGTTCGATTATTAATCTTTCAATTCTTAATATGATGAATTTGATAGAATTAGGGAAACTTTCATAAATGTAACGAAACACCAACTATTTTTGGCCCATGTAACAAAGCCCATAAAGTTAGCCATTTTTTAAATATTCTAGCTTTGCCCTTCCATCTTTCTTCTCTTCCTCGCGATTTCTTTCCATCGTATTCTTTCTTTTCCTCTTTTTTTTTTTCTGCTGCGATTTTTTTTCATCGTCTTTCTTCTTTTCTGATTCTTTTTTTACGTCGTTTAATCTTTCCATCGTATTTCTTCTTTTCTTTTTTTTCGTTGTGATTTCTTTCCATTGTTTTTCTTCTTTTCCTCTCTTTTTTTTACATCATTTAAATTTGGGTAACCAAATCTAAACAACTGTATACAAAAAATAGCAAAATCTAAAAGATCGTGTATAAAATTTTTTGAAAAAACACCATTTAGATTATAGTAGCCAAATGTAAATGATCATGTAAAAAAAGTAAACGATTGTGTAAAAAAAATAAAAGATCATGTATAAGGAATCTTGAAAAAAATCATTTAGATTGAAGTAACCAAAATATAAACATTGGTGTGAAAAAAAGTAAACGATCGTGTAAAAAAAAAAGTAGACAATTGTGTAGAAAAAATAAAAGATCGTTTATAAAGAGTCTTGAAAAAAAATCATTTAGATTGGAGTAACCAAATGTAAATGATCGTGTAAAAAAAAATTATTGTTTAGAGGAATCAAAATGATTATGTATCAAAAGAATTAAAAAAATCGTATACCAATTTTTGAAAAAAAAAAAATCGTTTAGATTTGTGTCCCCAAATCTAAACGATCAAATCCAAACGATTGTGTAACAAAATTAAACGATAAAATTGAAAAGATAAATTGTAGCCATATCTAAATGATCACCAAACAATAACCAAATCTAAACGATTGCAAATATATTACGCGTGCGTTGTTGATGGCGTGGTTGACACGGTGGGCCTTTGGGCTTTTTCCGTTTTCCAAATTGTTCTATACAGTGTAAATACTTTCACTTTGTTATATTTTTGAAAAGACCCCATAGAATTAAGTATAATTTGATGAAATCAGTGGATTATTTGATGAAATCAGGGCTTATTTGATGAACTCAGTTCTTGTCGATCTAAAGAATTTCAAGAATCTTTAATTCTTTACCTTGAATTTTTCTTTTGTTAATAATTAAATAAATCCATTTGATTTTCTCGACCTTACTTGTTTAATCTAGTCTGTGTTTCTTTATTTTCATTGTTTATAATTTAGTGAATTTAAATCTATATTTAAATTAATAAGTTTGTAAAATTGAATCTAGAATTTGTTCGCTGATTCAAGTTTAAATTCAATCATAATGGACATTATAGTTTTAAGAGTCGATTTGGATTATTCCTGCAAAAAAAAATAATTTTCAAGAAAATATATTTTCTTTTAAATATTTTTTAAATGCTTTTAAAATTTAAACACTTATATATTTGATTAGATTATTTTAAAATATATTTTCTGAAAATCTGGTTTTGAGTGTTTTCTTTAGAATGGATTATTTTTCAATCGCATTTTTAAAAAATGTATTTTGAAAAATTACCAAACACCTTAACTTGAATTTGATTGATATATATAACTTTTTTTGTGATATTCACATGTTTATGTGCATGTATGCGATTATTTAATTTTGGTAATTGATTTTTTGGTGTTTTTCTTCCGTTGTTTTTGCACAATAATATTATATTATTATTGTGTCTTATATTTTGGATTGAATTAGTCAAAATAATAAGTTAGTAAATAGCTTCTATAATCAAGATTAGTTTAATTCTAAAATATAAGATTTGCATATTTATTAATTTATGAAATGATTATCGACCTAATGAAAGATAATTATTTGACCAATGATATATGGGTATGCATGTGGTAATGAGTATGTGACAATTATAAGGATTGTTCATGTGAAAAATAGTTAGTCCAAAGAAAGTCTATTATTTTTTTATAGAGTTTATTATCTGTACTTTGATTACTATGTTGAGAGTACCATTTACAATTGGTGTTTTGCCCAAAGGCTAGACATTAATGTTGTACTAGATACCTTGTGAAAAGGGGCCCACCATACATGTGTAATTATTTCGTCATATTTTATTTTTATGACATGTTGAATTAATTGTGAGTATATCATTTATTTACTTTTCAGTTGATCTTACTCAAATATTTGAAAATCTGAGTTCAATCCTTAAGTTGAATGGATCAAATTTCAAAGATTTGGAAGGAAAACCTAAAAATACTTCTCAGGTGTATGGATGTGGACCTTACAATAAGGACCGATAAACTTACTTCTATTGATAGGAATAGCTGAATATGGCTAAAATATTGAGAAGGGGGAGTGGTCAAATTGCATGTGTCTAATGATCATCGACACTCCTTTATAGAGTCTTTTTAGGGTTTAAGGTTTAGGGTTTAGGTATAAGGTATAAGGCCAATAGAAACATAAAGAAGTACATTATGGAAATGTCCAATCTTGTAGGTAAATTAAAGGCACTTGATATCGAGAAAAATAAAAATTTACTCATATATTTGGTACTTATCTCCCTTCCTGCACAATCACTCAGTTTAACAAAGCTATAATACTCATTCAAAAGGATAAATAAAGTATTAATGAGATTATCTCACGATATGTGTAAAAGGAAGATAGGATTGAGAGAAAGACACAAAGCGATCACTTGGCAATTGGATCTAGTGATAAAAAGAAAAAAAAATCTATGGATGCTACATAGGGACATGAAAGCTTGTCTCAAGTATGCCAAGTGGCGTGTAAAGAAAGTAAACTTGTCACTTTAGTTTGTTTTAAAGTTAATTTAGCTTTTGTACCTATAGATATTTGATGGGTAGATTCTAATACTACTACAACACATAAATATATTCATGTAGAATTAAATGTGGTTGCCTGTGGGGCCAACCGCTAAATGATGTTGGAAGAGTCATCTATGTGGGCGATGACAAAGCAGTACAACAAATGCTTAGACATCACTATAATGACCTAACATCCTAACACGTTTAAGGACGCTACTACATGCATACATAATTTAATAACCAAAGTTTATTTTACGAACTTCAATGAAAAATAATAAAACCTCCATAATAATCTAATTTTAAAAGAATAAAATCAATAAATTGAAGTTTGGGGCACCCTTAATCAAATCTAACGAAATCCAAATAAAATAAAATAATCAAGAACCTAAATGTTTATTCTATGGGTTAGTACGTGAAAAAGTGAAAAAATTAGCGAAAGCTGTAACTAGTCTCATGGCTCGCCTATAGATCCTTCTTGGCATTTGACGATTGTCCTTGTTTTTACCTGAAAATTTCTCACTAACCCTACTATTGGCATCAGGCTAAGCATCTATATCTTATAAGTGCACTTAAACTAATAATTCATGCATGGCACCTACTATTGGCATCAGGTTAAGCATCTATATCCTGTAAACGCACTTACCGGCAATTCATGCATGGTCAGGTAATTGACCCACCTTACCACATGTGAGATGTACCTCAAAACTAGTGAATCCTAAAGAAGACACAATCACTAGCGAATTTCAAATGAGACAAAAGAAAATATCATTGATGAATCCCAAAGAAGACACAATCACTAGTGGGCATATAATTACAGATAGAACGGTAATTACCACTAGTTTAAAACATACATATCATAAATCAGAGTTATAACATGAACATACTAATCGTCATTACAAATCAACCCCATAAATATATTAGTCACATAAAACATCAGCTACATACATATGTTAACCACATATCCATAATCTAGTTAAGACTTCAATATTGACGAAACATATCACATCATCATTCCTTCTGGGTTGCCTAACTCAAAGGTGGTTCCATTTATGATCATTCTTAATCATAGAAATGCCATGCCACCAATCTAAATCAGAAAAGACCAATTCCCCGATCTACAACATCGCCAGCGTAACCATAAAAAATATCCTTAAAAAAGCATGAGTTGATGATTCACCCTCGCACATAGGAGATCTGCAACATATTCCATACAAAGCTTCAAACGACGTCATACCAAATAGTAGCTTGGTAACTGTTAAAGTAATCAAACTTCACGATCAAGTATAAAAGAGAGTCTCAACCCCTTAAAAACTCTGGTGCACGAGCATGCAACATATTCTCAAAAGTTTGGTTCAAGCACTCAGTTTAGCCAACCAATCTATAGGTAAAAATGTGTGCTAAAATATAATCGAGTGTATGAGGCTAATTAAAGATTCTTCCAAAAGCTAGATGTAAAATGGGAGTCTCTGTTAGTAACAATGGATACTAGCACTCCATGTAATCTCACCACCATTTTCACATACACCTATGCTCACTTACTCACTGAATACATAGACTTTTTTAGAATAAAACTTGTTGGTTTAGTAACTCTTTCAATAATAACTAATATCATTGTATGCTCTTTTATTGTTCTAAGCAAACCTAAGATGAAGTTCACAAACACAATCTCCCACTTCCACTCTAGAACACTCAAAGGTTGTACCAAACCTCCTACTGGCTTCTGCCTTAGGGCTTTCACCTGCTTACACACCAAAAACCTACTCACAAACTCTATTACCTCTCTTTTCGTACCATGCCACTAGTAAATAAGTTTTAAGTTCTTATACATCCTGGTGATGTCAGGATGTAATGAGAATGGAGAACTACGAGCTTCTATCATCAATTCTTCCTTAAGATCATTGTCTATTGGCACACACAAACGCCCTTGATAAAAAAAGACCATTATTCGAGGATATTGAGAACCCATTAATTTATATTATGCATGCATGTATGTAATAGCATCCCAAAAATGAGTTAGAACATGGCGGATTATTACATCTTAGAATTGATACATAGAAATATATATGGTCTTTCCCAACGACTTCTTGGAATGAACAATATTTTATTACACTCATAGATGAGTATTCAAGACTAGGGTATCATGTTTACTTCATGAGAAGTCTCAATCTCTGAATATTTTTAAGTCTTTCAAAGTTGAAGTTGAACTTCAACTTGGAAAGAAAAATTAAGTCTGTCAAGTCTAATCATGATGGTCAATACTATGATATATATGACAGATCAGGTGAATAACGTCTAAGGCCCTTTGCCAAATATCTAGTGAAATGTGGATTCTTCGTAATACACTATGTTGGGAAAACCTAACATGTATTATGTGACAAAAAGACGAGATAGAACACTTAAGAATATGGTAAGAAGTACGATAGTCATTCAGCTTCTTTACTAGAATCTCTCTAGGGTGAGTTACTTATAAAGACTACAACATATGTCCTTAATAGGGTACCTATTAAAGAGGTAACTAAAACCCCTTATGAGTTGTGGACAGAAAAAAAATCTAGTATTAGGCATTTCAATTTAGGGGTTGTCTAATTGAGGCTAGCCTTATAGGCATAACGAAAGAAAATTGGACTCAAGGACAATTAGCTACTACTTATTAGGTATTCTAAGCGATATGGGGTTTCAAGTTTTATGATTCGACCTTGAGGTCATTGTTTGAGACAATGAATTGTAGATTCCTGAAGGATGTTGACACTATAAGAAATCGAGGTTCTCCCGACACACAAACCCACGTTAGCAAAATAGGTGTTTCCCCAACGTCATATCCCCTGCATCGGTGAAGTTTGCATATTCCAATGCTATGAAAACGACGTCAGGCTAAGGTAGGCATATCCTGATGCTAGTAACATTAACGTCGAGGAATGTGTGACAGTTAAATATATATTCGATTTTCTCCAATGCCTTTTGAGAGACATCAGGATAAGCTTCTGTATTGCCAACGCTTGTGAACAAGGCATCGGGGAACATCAAATATATTATTTAATTGTTATACTTTCCTCAACGCCAATAAGCAGACGTCGGAACTCAAGCTCCAATTATCGACGTGTTTAAAACCACAGTCGAGTGATAGGAAACAATTAAATAATATATTTGCTTTCTCCTAACGTGCCATGCAAAACGTCGGGACAGGGGCTAATATATCCCTACGCCATTAGTAATGTATCGGGATTATTGTTTAACAACACTGACACATTACTAATGGCATCGAGACTGGGCGTCTTCTCCCGACCTTTTCGTGGTGCATGGGGAGTTCCCTTATAAAAGGAACTCTTTAGTTCTATAAATAACATAAACGAAAGAGAAACAAAGGAGAGAAGGAGAAATGAACGAGAGAGAGGCTGAGAAGAAGTTTGTCTGTCTGCCGCTCGTCGTTGTTCACCCTCTTTACCGCCATGGCCATCCGTCGTCATTGATGTCGTCGCTTCTAACTCTGGTAAGTAATTTAGTTTTTGTTTTATTTTAGTTTAGGTTTAGTTTATATTTTATGATAAGATTAGTTTAGTTTAGGTTTTGGTTTTGTTTGAAAATAGTTTTATGATATAGGGTTTGAATTTGTTTTGTGATTTAGTTTTTAAATTAGTTTTGGAATACGTTTTAGGATTCAATTTGAATTTATGTGTTTTATAGATTTGAGAATTGAAAATTTAAGAGGGTTGTGTGTTGAAAATTTGAAGGGAAGGGGGTTGATTTGAAAACTTAAGGAAGGGCAGGTTAAATTGAAAATTAAATGCGATAGTTTTGAATTTGAAGGAGGTGTAACGATTTCAATTTTTATCTTTGTCAAGGTTTTTATTTTTTTATAATTACTGCAATTTGTGGTTGAGATTTATTTTGGCTATCCTGTAATTATGTTAGCTTTTAGTTCAAACTTAGTTGTTTTTTATTCCATAGTAGTTTTGTTTGTCGGAACTGTTAGGTAGCTTGTAAAGATTGAAATAATTTGTTGTTGATTTATTATGGCTATCCTGCAGTTATGGTAGCGTATTTAATGCAAACATAGGATTGAATATGTTAGTATTTCTGAGGGTTTGAAGTTGTGTTAGGTAGCTTGTAAAGTATGTTGGAAGGGGTAGATACGTAGGTTCAAAAGATTGAAGTTGTTTGTGGTTAGTTTGTGGTGGCTATCCTGCAGTTATTGTAGTCTATGTAGTTTAAACTTAGCTTTAGCAAAAATTTTGGGAGATTGAGCATAGCTTATTAAGGAGTGTAAGTTTAGGGTTTGAAAGGAGGAATATACAAGTAATCAAACCTATTTATGTTTTAGATATTTAACGATGGATAAGGGTTGGATGAAGCTTAGGAATAAGTTCTCCGTTGGGTATAGAGAAAGAGTGACCTAATTTTTAGAGTTTGCCAAGTTTCAAGTTGATGATTACAGACGAATAAGGTGTTCATAAAAAAGATGAATGAACTCAAATTGGAACTCATTAGAAGGTGTGGAGTGACATCTACTAACTATTGTTTCATGTAGAAGCCATCACGAACAAATAAAGCTGCTAGATAAAAGCAATTTTACAATCATAGTAGCAGGTCCAAGTCGTTTCTACAATAATAGTACGAGCTTGCTGAGTAACGAGGTCAATCAATTGATTGTGTAAGTTATTCAAGAAAACGCACTATCGGAGAGGCACGTTCGTTTCACAGGCTGCTGAGGATGCGCATGTAAGTTCGAGCAGTACTTTTGTCTTATTTTATACTTTCATTTTTTTCTTAATAACTTAATTACAAATTTTGTTTCAGAATCAAATGCTGAAACTCCAGTCCCAGCCCACCCCAAAGGATGGTTCTCAGCCATTCTCTAGGGACGAGATATGCGAGACCGTTTTGGGTAGACGATCGGGCTACTCAAAAGGTTTTGGTTGGGGATCCAAGCCCAATTCTGGCAAAAGTTGTGCTAGCAGTTCTTCGACCTCAATTTTTGAAAGCTAGGGAGTTTGAAGGCACTAAAGTGAAGATTGAGAAGCAGCAAATCGAGCTTGAAGAAGCTAAACGCATGATTGAAGAATAGAGAAGGACATCAGAGCTGCTAACTTCACAAATGCAAGAAATGAAGAAGATGGTAGAAGAAATGAGTCGGGAGAAGATGGGACCATGATCCCTTGCAGTACATATTTTTCAATTATTAAGTTTTTTACTTTGCATTATTCAGTGATTTGTATATCTAAACTTACTTTGTCATTGTAGGTCTGAAGTTGTTATAATATGGCATATGCGGCTATTAAGAGACAAGCGTATTTTTTTCATTTCTATGTATTTTTTAGAAACATTCCTAGATAGTGTAACATTTAATTATAATATATTTTTTTGAATTTGATATTTTATATAATTATTTACTAATTTATTGCTAATTTTTTATAGTTTCATTCAATCTAAATCGAATTAGAACCGAAAGGAATAATATATGATTTAATAAAGAGCAATTCAATAAAACATATATATTTTTAAACTATTTCCCAACATAAAGTAGGCATCGGAAGCTAATACCTTTTCCCAACGTTGGTTCAAAAGCATTGGGATAAGTGTTTTCGACGTTGCATCGAGAAATACCTTTTCTTGACACCTGTGGAGGATATTGGGGATTGTGTTTTCCTAACAAGGTATCAACGTCAGCCACAGAGACATTAGGAGACGTATATTCGCGACATCGTGCTGGTTGCACGTCGTGAATAGTTCTTCTGACTTGTTTCTCCCGAAACTCTTTCCGACGTCGCTTTATACGTCGGGTATACCTTCCTCGATGTATTTCCAATCTATGTCGATGCATTACTGCGTTAGGAGTCCCCCGACTTGTTGTAATGTGAGTTTGAAGGGAAGATAACCTAAAGAAAGTTGTCTTTGAAGAGGAATTAGTTTCTTTTTCTAATGTGATGATAATATATAATGTTCAAGCTCCAAATCCTGATGTCACTATCGTACCAACTATAGAACAAGACAACAATAAAGTCTCAATTCTTGACTTTGAATTTCAAACTAAACAACCTCAAGAAGTGAGATTTTGAGTTGAATATAGTGGAAGATTGTGTATATCACAATTTCAATAGAGTAAATGTATCTTTCTGATGTTATGCGTCGATGACATACTCACAGAAAGTGGTGATGCTTCTTTTGTATTGAAATATCGTGGGATCATTCTCAAGGAATTTTGAGATTGTCACAAAAGAATTATATCAAAAAGATTTTAAGTAGATTTGGCATGAAAGATTGTACGCCAAGATATATCTCTATCGCTAAAGGTGATAAATTTAATTTACATAAATGCCCCAAGATCATGTTAGAGACTAAGGAAATGCAAAAAATTCTCTATGCATCAGTTCTTGAAAGTCTAAATGTACGCGTAACAGATATTGCATTTACAGTTTGGGTGTCGAGCAGATATTTAACCAACTAGGTGATGGATCATTAGAAAGCAACCAACCAGGTTATAATCTATTTGCAGAGAACAAAAGATTATATGCTCACTTATCGAAGATCATAAATTAATTTTGTAGATCATTTGGTGTTCTAATTTTGTTTATGCTATATCTTCATGTTGGTTGAAGGAGTTGTATTTTGGAAAAGTATTAAATAAACAATTGTGGCTTCTTCTTCTACCATAAATGTGGAGTTTATAGCATGTTAGGTATCTCATCATGGAATATGGTTAGAAAAATTTTGTCACTAGGTTGTCGATAGTGGTTGACAAAGACCACAAAAATTATTTTGTGACAATAAGTCAACATTTATGTATTCCAATAACGATAGAAGAATTACTAAGTCAAAGCATATAAACATAAAGCTTCTAGTCATGAAATAAAAAGTTCATAATGGTCAAATTTCAATAGAATACATAGTAACATACTCTGTGGTGACAAATTCGTTAGCTGATGCCTCCACTAAAGTTTTTTATGAGTGTTACACGTATAGGTGTTAATCAATTTTTCGATTCCATGATTTAGGTGAAGTTTGTTACTGAGTATGTTCTTTGACCTTAATTTATTTTTTTATAATAAAATAAAATTCATAGTTTATATTTTATTATATGATCTTGTTTATCGTGCATATGGTTTACCATATATAAAGTTTTTAAGAATGATTTCACCAAGGACTTTGGTCCAGTTGGAAACATACATGATCTAGATCACTTTGCATGAAGTTTCCATACTATCCATCCATACTCGATCTATGTCATTGCTTGTATTGACTGGTGATCAAGGAATGTTTAATACAAAAGATTGATTAGATTGAACTAAAGTGGAACTCTATTATTGAAATAACATGTTTATATGAGTTTAAGGTTTAATTATTGTGATTTAATTATATCAAGTGCAATATACATAGCCCAAGTGGAAAATTGTTAGAAAATTGTTAGACGTATTTAAATAATAAATGTATATATAATTAACTTGTGGAGGGTTGTGCATGTGGATTAATAACTTATCGATTAGGTTATTTTATTAAATTGTGTCATGTTATGTGTCCTATTTAATTAAAGCCCTAGATTGCTAATTGAGCATGGACTAATTGGGTGGAAGGCTAGTCCTAGGGTGACTAGGGTTTAATGGAAACCCCGAACTAGTATATATAAAGAGACTTAGGGTTGTGGTCTCCAACCCACCAAAACAATAAGCATTTAGTCTTTCTTGAACCTCTATAGAAAAAGTTGTTACCCAGGACATTTGGAGTTTCTGGGTTGAGGTAGACAATAGTCACCTTATGGCCATCATTGACAATTTGACATGCATTGTTCTAGGACTAATCTATTTTATAGATTTAAAGCAATTATGCTAACAAATTCATAACTCACTTTGTGTTGCCAAAACACCCCTAAATATTACTCCACAATTTGTTTACGAAAGCAAAGAAGTGAAAAAAAGAAAACATAAGAGAAAGGTGGTGAGGTACATGAAAAAAAAATATATATGTATGTGTGTATATATATGTATGTATGTATATGTATACAACAAAATTTTGTATAAAAGAAAAAATAAAGCAAAAAAGGTAAGAACAGTCAATTAACGAACTTAAAAGGAAGAAAAAGAGAGGGTAGAGGAAATACCTCATGAAAACATGAGCGGTTGAAATTAGTTATTTTTAAAGAAAATTGAGTTTTCAAATTGTAATAATTTGATTTTATTTTCAAACATGTTATATTAACAGATAATAACAACACTGTATTGGAATGATAATGGTTAACCAAATTTAAATTTATAATGCTACCAAAAAATATTAGAGAACTTATTAACAAAATTAAAACCAAAACCAAACCAACAAAAAAAAAAAGACATAATTAAAAAAGAAGAGAGTTAAAGAAAACACGTTGGGTGGAAATTGTTGGCTTGACTTAGCTATTTATAATAATGGGATCTTTCTTGATAAAAAAAAAATCGGATTCTTTTTCAAACGTGATATACAATAAATCTAATTTAAAAAAAAATTATCAAAATCAGATAACTAAAATTAAATCAATTATCAAAATTTACCTCTTGAAATCTATCTGGGACGTGAAGAATATTCATACAAATCAAATTATTTTTAATTATTTTATTAGTGATTTTAATGTAAAATAATCTAATATATTTCTATAATCATTAAAACTAATGTATATATACCCTAAACCCTAAACTCATACCCCTTTTAGATTTTAAATACATGCATAGATATTTGAAAACATTAATACTTAAACCAAAATTCAAATATATATATCTATATGTATAGATGTATATATATATATAGGTATATATGTATATATGTATATATGTATATATATCTATATATGTATATATATGTATATATGTATATATGTATATATGTATATATATATATGTATGTATATATATGTATATGTATATATGTATATATATATATATGTATATATATGTATATGTATATATGTATATATATATATATACCCGTGAATATTTGTTTCAATATGAAGTATATTTTCTTTTTAAATTTATTTTGCAAATTTAAACCAATGAAATAGTTTCCTACTGAATCTATTATATATAAATATTTTTAAATCTTTTTTCTAGGTGAGTATTTGAAAAGAAATAATATCTAAACCAAATTTAAAAATATATTTAATATTTGTTCTAACTTGAAACTATAAAGGAAAAAAATTGTTTTTTTATGTGAATATATCTATAATCCATTGTTTTTATCTTTAATATAAAATTAAAATTTGGTCCTTTTTAGATAGTATAGGTGGAAAAATGAACTACTTTTATTTTTTTAATATAGATTTACATAAAATATCCATGAATGTTTCTACGCATAACTCATTTTAGATAGTATATATATAGATATATAGATATTGATTAATCATAGTTATAGTATGATAGTGTCTGTAAAAGAAAAAATAATAAAAAAGAAAAAAAAAAAAAAGAAGTAACTAAATTTTGCAAACCCACACAATTTTATATATATCAGCTATTAATAAGGTTTGGTTTACAATTTCAAGCATAGCTCCAATTATCTAAAAAATTCCTAACAAGTCATTAAATGACATTAGCATGAGTTTTATTTTAAGAAGTCGAAAGCATTAGCATGACACACTCATCTCCTTTGCATCTTCTCTGGCTAATTGAGATATCATTTTTAATCTAAGGTGCATCATCTTATAGAATGTACTAAATAACTAAAAAATTTAAATACTTTGAAATATCATTTTAATTTCAATAAATTTATCGCATGTATACGTGTATACGGTAATTGTGTATAGAATAATTGTATACTTTCTTGATAATACCAAATATTACAGGCCTAGATATACACAAATTAAAAGACACTAAAGGAAAGAATATATAAGAATAATATTTCCCGAAAAATATTATAATTATGACAATACCCTCCCTCAAACTCAAGAATGGTAGAGTAGAGACCATCTTAAGTTTGTGAAGTAACTGAGTGAAACGAGGAGAATAGAGATATTTTGTAACGCCCCAACAATTTAGATTTTTCATTTTATTATCTTAAGTGTGGTAATTGAAATTTTGAAGTTACTTGAGGAACTTGATTATTTTGACTTTGTGTTTAATTAAGATTTAGAGTTATATAATTACCTTGTTTTTGATAATAATATTTATAGAGTTATATGTGGAAAATAAAGATAATTGGGGAAGGAGAAAGAGAATTGTTTTTTTTTTGTTAAAGGTAATGGTGAGATATTATTTGGAAAAAAAAGAAAGAGAAAGAGAAGGGATTGATGTGATTGGTTGAAAGTGAAAGAGGGAGATTTTGATGGGTTTAATGGAAGAAAGAGAGTGAGATTTTTGGGGAAGAGAAAAGATAATAATAATAATAAAGAATTATTATTGTGGCATTAAATACAAGGGCACTATTCATCTTCCTCTTCAACCAAACCCAAAAGAAAAAAAAAAACCTTAGCTCTAAACCGCCACGGCCGCCATCACCACCGCCTGCCGCGCCGCCGAGTTCTTCCGCCACCCATCACGTACGGATCTCAGTCGCATCTCCAAGTCGATCACATGGAGCCCCGTCGGTCCAACGTTAGTCCCCGCGCCAGCCGTCGCGTCTGAGTCGAGGTTGCGAAGCCGAGCAGCCCAGCCGCTCGCCGCAACTCCCGTCAATCAGCCGAGCAGCACCATCTATCCCAGCCGAGTAGTCCCGAGCGAAGCGCCGCCACCTGCGACCGCAGCCGATCCGCATTCCCGACCCGAACTGAGACGCCGCCCCTTCGAACCGGAACTCGACCCGCGCGTCCAGCCGCTCCGCGTCGCCGTCGGTTGAACGCATCCAGCCGCTCCGCGTTGCCACCCGATCCGAGCGTCAAGCCGCGCTCGAGCGTCAAACCGCGCCCGAGCGTCAAGCCGCGCCCGCATGCACCCACGCCCGTGCCCCTCTCCGTGAGCCGATTCCCAGCCGAGCCGCATCTCCCTTCTGCCGCAAGCCGAGCCGACGCCTGCCTTCAAGCCGAGCCAATCCCTACTCTTCCAGCCGAGCCGCCAAACCCTTTTGAACCACCTAGCCTTTTTCCGATCCTTTGCTCCTATTTTGGTAAGTCAAATGGGTTTTTGACATACCCAACGAAGAGTAATTTTGGTTTTTAAATAATTTAATTTTGGATTAAATTAAATTATCTTTCTGAAAGGGCCAGTTGGACCAATTGGAGTAGGAGCGTGGGATTTCTCGACTTAAAGAAAATTATTGCAACCTTGATCTTGGGTAAGTTGCTTTGAACAATTCTTGGACTTCGTTTCCATGAAGGTTAGATTATTAATTGTTGTTCCTAACCATTTAGTACTTGCAACTTGGGAAGCGTGTGACCTTACTGTTGGAATTCGATTGAGCAAGTCTCCAGGTAAGAGATTTCTACTACTAGCTCTACGACTAGAATCATGAGACCGCATACACTTCTAGTTATGCACGTTGAGGACTAGACTGTATAACACATGTAAATTAATGAGGGCATGATGTGACTGATGATGTGATTTGATATGATGGCATGGTATGATGTGATGACGTGGCTTGTTATGACTGTATGTTGGATATTGTGATGATTAGACTGATATGATTACGTGATGATGTTATGAATATGTATGCTATGGTTAGGGTACCTGTTAGCTGAGCCTATTAGAGTCGTACCTGCATGGGTGTCCTTCGGGATCACCACCTATTTAGGATTGTGTAGTCCAACAGGACCGCCAGTCTGGTATGGATATAGATATGATTCGAGTGATTCGACGGGATCCTCGCAGCCCGATTGTCTTAGTGTTTCCTCCGGGTTCGCTAAAGACCAGTATGTCCTAGGTGCTCCCTCGGAACACCGAAGACCAGATTCCGTTCCTACGGGAGCGCATGTTGCACGTGTTCGGGAACGTGCCAGTTTTGGGTACCATTTTCAGGACTCTAATAGGAAGTTAACAGGCACCTAGTGGGACTGGTAGTGGGTCCCTTACTGAGTATTTTATACTCACTCTTTTCATGTCACATTTTCAGGTAGAGGCAGGGGTAAGGGCAAGAGCAAGCTGGCGAGAGACCAAAAGTGACCGTGACGAGCCATAGGGATTTCTGTTTCCGCTTTACACCCCGTTTAAACATTTAGTACTTGAGTTTCTTTTTTTTATTCCTCTCTATTTACTATTTCATTTTCTTAAAAGTAGATAGGGCCCGAGTAGGATTTTATTATTTGTTTACATTTTGCACATTAGCTGATTTGGTTTTTTTAAAATAAATAAAATTCTGAGGTTTTATTCATTTTAGTCAAACTTTATGACTTCAATTATGTTGTTTACATTTAGTAATGACTTCGGCTCAGTATAAAGAGTTGGATCGTTACAGTTGGTATCAGAGCCCAGTGTTTTAGGTTCTGTAGACTGACTTACGATGTAAGTCTTTGTTTTGTTTTGTTTTGTTTTACCCTATGGCTATACGGTCCTTCGTCACTCGCCAGGTATGTCTTAAAGCTTTGTTAATGTTAAGATTATAACCTTGCCTGAATAGAATAGACATAGGAAATTCGAGTGTTATGTTCTTCTGGTGAAAAGTTTTTACTGGTGAAATTTAGGGAAAATGCCACCACGTAGAGGTGCACGCCGAGGAGGTGGTAGGGGAGGCAGAGGAGCCGGTCGTGGCCAGCCGGAAGAGCAACCTGTTGTGCCGGTGGTCGACCCTAACGCACCGGTCACCCAGGCGGATCTCGCCGCAATGGAGCATCGTTATCAGGACATGCTGCAAGCCGCTCTAGCGCCTTTCCTCGCTGCCCAGCAGAACCAGGCCTCCCCTGTTCAGGCCCAAACCGTCACTCCTCCAGCCCCTGTGGAAGCTCAGCTCGCGCCAGTTCAGCTGTCGGCTGAGGCCAAACACTTGAGAGACTTTAGGAAGTATAATCCTAAAACTTTCGACGGATCCATGGACAACCCCACCAAGGCCAAAATGTGGTTGACGTCCATAGAGACTATTTTTTCGGTACA
The DNA here is from genome assembly GCF_025177605.1 of Cucumis melo. NCBI lineage: Eukaryota > Viridiplantae > Streptophyta > Magnoliopsida > Cucurbitales > Cucurbitaceae > Cucumis > Cucumis melo. The sequence goes on from NC_066863.1 coordinate 9,213,665, forward strand.
TGAAGTGCCAGACGACCAGATGGTGCAATGTGCAGTTTTCTTTCTGGAGGATAGAGGCACCGCTTGGTGGGAGACTGCTGAGAGGATGCTGGGGGGCGACGTCAGCAAAATAACCTGGGAGCAGTTCAAGGAGAACTTCTACGCTAAGTTCTTCTTTGCCAACGTGAAGCACGCCAAGCTGCAAAAGTTCCTAAACTTGGAGCAAGACGACATGACCGTGGAGCAGTACGACGCCGAGTTTGACATGCTATCCCGTTTCGCTCCCGATGTGGTAAGGGATGAGGCTGCCAGGACCGAGAAATTCATTAGAGGTCTCAAACTAGACCTCTAGGGCATCGTCTGAGCCCTCCGGCCAGTTATTCATGCTGATGCACTACGCATAGCACTAGATTTGAGCCTACATGAGAGAGCTGATTCGTCTAAGGCTGCCGGCAGAGGGTCAGCCCTGAGACAGAAGAGGAAGGTTGAGTCGCAGCCTGATGTGATACCGCAGCGAACTCTGAGGTCAGGAGGTGTCTTCCAGAGGCACTGACGGGAGCTTGCAGCAGCCGAAAGAACTCTGAGAGAGCTACCCGTTTGTACTACCTGTGGGAGAGTCCATGGAGGTCGTTGCTTGGCTGGGAGCGGAGTTTGCTTTAGGTGCAGACAACCAGGGCATACCGCTGACGCTTGTCCTCGAAAACCCATTGAGACGACACCGCACTAGCTTCCCGCTTCCCAGCAGGGAAGAGTTTTTGCCATTACCCGTCAGGAGGCCGAGCGAGCTGGTACAGTGGTGACAGGTACGCTCCCAATTTTGGGGCATTATGCATTTGTACTGTTTGACTCTGAATTATCCCATTTCTTTATATCTTCAGTCTTTGTTCGACAAATGGGTTTAGAAGTCGAACCTTTGGGTAGTATATTGTCGGTTTCTACTCCATCTGGGGAGGTCATGTTGTCAAAAGAAAAGATAAAGGCATGTCAGGTAGGGGTAGCAAATCATATGTTAGACGTGACCCTACTAGTGTTAGACATGCAGGATTTCGATGTAATACTAGGCATGGATTGGCTGTCTGTTAACCATGCAAACATAGACTGTTCCCGTAAGGAAGTCGTCTTTAACCCTTCCTCTGGGTCTAGTTTCAAATTTAGAGGGGCAGACATTGTATGTATACCCAAGGTCATCTCATCCATAAAGGCTAGTAAACTACTCAGCCAAGGTACTTGGGGCATCTTGGCAAGCGTAGTAGATACTTGAGAACCAGAAGTTTCCCTGTCCTCCGAACCAGTGGTAAGGGAGTACCCTAATGTTTTCCCCGACGAGCTTCCAGGACTTCCGCCTTCTAGGGAGATAGACTTCGCCATCGAGTTAGAGCCCGGCACAGCTCCTATCTCGAGGGCCCCTTACAGAATGGCTCCAGTCGAGCTGAAAGAGCTGAAGGTACAACTGCAGGAGTTGCTGGACAAGGGTTTCATCTGGCCCAATGTGTCACCTTGGGGAGCCCTAGTGTTGTTTGTGAAGAAGAAGGACGGGTCGATGCGCCTTTGCATTGACTACAGAGAGCTGAACAAGGTGACAGTTAAGAACCGCTACCCTTTGCCCAGGATTGATGACTTGTTCGATCAGTTGCAGGGAGCCACTGTCTTTTCTAAGATCGACCTGTGATCGGGCTATCACCAGTTGAGGATCAGGGACAACGATATTCCTAAGACGGCCTTCCGTTCAAGATACGGACATTACGAGTTCATTGTGATGTCTTTTGGTTTGACTAATGCTCCTGCGGTATTCATGGACTTGATGAACAGAGTGTTTAAGGATTTCTTGGACTCGTTCGTCATAGTTTTCATTGACGACATTTTGATTTACTCCAAGACTGAGGCTGAGCATGAGGAGCATTTGCACCAGGTTTTGGAGACCCTTCGATCCAATAAGTTGTATGCCAAGTTCTCCAAGTGTGAGTTCTGGCTGAAGAAGGTGACTTTCCTCGGCCACGTGGTTTCCAGTGAGGGAGTTTCTATGGACCCAACAAAGATCGAAGCAGTTACCAATTGGCCTCGACCGTCTACGGTTAGCGAGATTCGTAGTTTCCTGGGTTTGGCAGGTTACTACAGGAGGTTCGTGGAAGACTTTTCACGCATAGCCAGTCCCTTGACCCAGTTGACCAGGAAGGGAACTCCTTTCGTTTGGAGCCCAACTTGCGAGAGTAGCTTCTAGGAGCTTAAGCAGAAGCTTGTGACTGCACCAATCCTGACAGTGCCAGATGGATCAGGGAGCTTTGTGATTTACAGTGATGCCTCCAAAAAGGGACTGGGCTGTGTTCTGATGCAGCAAGGTAAGGTAGTTGCTTATGCCTCCCGTCAGTTGAAGAGTCATGAGCAGAACTACCTTACCCACGACCTGGAGTTGGCAGCAGTGGTTTTTGCACTGAAGGTATGGAGGCACTACCTGTACGGTGAGAAGATACAGATTTTCACTGACTATAAGAGTCTGAAGTACTTCTTCACCCAGAAGGAGTTGAACATGAGGCAGAGGAGGTGACTCGAGTTAGTGAAAGACTATGACTGTGAGATTCTCTACCACCCAGGTAAGGCAAACGTAGTAGCTGACGTGCTGAGTAGGAAGGTTGCACATTCAGCAGCACTTATCATCAAGCAAGCTCCCTTACGCAGAGATTTTGAGAGAGTTGAGATTGCAGTCTCAGTAGGAGAGGTTACCTCACTGTTGGCTCAGTTGTCAGTGCAGCCGACCTTGAGGCAGAGGATTATTGTTGCTCAGCTAAATGATCCTTACTTGGTCGAGAAGCATCGTTTGGTAGACTTCAGCACAGCTTGCTTTGGACACGAGGTTAGACTTCAGCACAGCTTTTCATCCTCAGACCGATGGTCAAACAGAGAGGTTGAACCAGATTTTGGAGGACATGCTGCGAGTCTGTGTATTAGAGTTTTCAAGGAGTTAGGACTCCCATTTGCATTTGATGGAGTTCGCCTATAATAACAGCTACCAGGCTACTATCGGCATGCACCATTTAAGGCTCTGTATGGTAAGTGTTGTAGATCTTCAGTCTGCTGGGGCGAGGTTGGTGATCAGAGGATGATATGCCCCGAGTTAGTTCAGGCCATCAACGCAGCCATACAGAAGATTCGAGCTCGTATGTTGACGGCACAGAGCAGACATAAGATTTATGCTGATGTGCGGTGTAAGGATCTCGAGTTTGAGGTAGGAGACATGGTCTTTCTGAAGGTAGCACCTATGAAGGGTGTTCTGAGGTTCGAGAAGAAGGGGAAGCTAAGTCCACGTTTCGTAGGACCGTTTGAGATACTGGAGCGGATTGGCCTTGTAGCTTATCGCTTGGCGTTGCCCCCATCTTTTTCTGCAGTGCATAATGTATTCCATGTCTCCATGCTGAGGAAGTATGTTGCAGATCCGACGCATGTAGTGGAATTCGAGCCATTGCAAATTAGTGAGAACATGAGCTACGAGGAGCAACCTGTCGAGATCTTGGCAAGGAAAGTCAAGAAGCTCCGTAGTCGAGAAATTTCACTGGTCAAAGTTCTTTGGCGAAACCATGAAGTTAAAGAGGCCACATGGGAGAGAGAAGAGGATATGAGAGCTCAGTACCCCGAGCTGCTCAAGGATTAGAACTTTCGAGGAGGGAAGTTTTCTAAGGAGGGAAGGTTGTAACGCCCCAACAATTTAGATTTTTCATTTTATTATCTTAAGTGTGGTAATTGAAATTTTGAAGTTACTTGAGAAACTTGATTATTTTGACTTTGTGTTTAATTAAGATTTAGAGTTATATAATTGTCTTGTTTTGGATAATAAAATTTGTAGAGTTATATGTGGAAAATAAAGATAATTGGGGGAGGAGAGAGAGAATTGTTTTGTTTGTTAAAGGTAATGGTGATATATTATTTGGAAAAAAAAGAAAGAGAAAGAGAAGGGATTGATGTGATTGGTTGAAAGTGAAAGAGGGAGATTTTGATAGGTTTAATGGAAGAAAGAGAGTGAGATTTTTGGAGAAGAGAAAAGATAATAATAATAATAAAGAATTATTATTGTGGCATTAAATACAAGAGCACTATTCATCTTCCTTTTCAACCAAACCCAAAAGAAAAAAAAATCCTAGCTTTAAAGCGCCGCCGCCGCTATCACCACCGCCCGCCGTGCCGTCGAGTTCTTCCGCCAGCCATCACGTACGAATCTCAGTCGCATCTCCAAGCCGATCACATGGAGTCCCGTCGGTCCGACGTTAGTCCTCGCACCAGCCGTCGCATCTGAGCCGAGGTTGCGAAGCCGCGTGGCCCAGCCATTCGCCCCAGCTCCCGTCGATCAGCCGAGCAGTGCCACCTACCCCAATCGAGTAGTCCCGAGCGAAGCGCCGCCACCCGCGACCGCAGCCGATCCGCATTCTCGACCCGAACTGAGACGTCACGCCTTCGATCCGGAACTCGACCTGTGCGTCCAGTCACTCCGCGTCGCCGTCGGTCAAACGCATCCAGCCGCTCCACGTCGACAGCCGACCCGAGCGTCAAGCCACGCTTGCATGCACCCGTGCCCCTGCCTCTCTCTGTGAGCCGATTCCTAACCGACTCGCGTCTTCCTTCTGCCGCAAGCCGAGCCGATGCCTGTCTTCAAGCCGAGCCGATCCCTACTCTTCCAACCGAGCCGCCAAACCCTTTTGAACCACCTAGCCTTTTTCCGGTCCTTTGCTCCTATTTTGGTAAGTCAAATGGGTTTTTGGCATACCCAACGAAGAGTAATTTTTGTTTTCAAATAATTTAATATTGGATTAAATTAAATTATCTTTCTGAAAGGGCCGGTTGGACCAATTGGAGTTGGAGCGTGGGATTTATCGACTTAAAGAAAATTATTGCAACCTTGATCTTGGGTAAGTTGCTTTGAACGATTCTTGGACTTCGTTTCCATGAAGGTTAGGTTATTAATTGTTGTTCCTAAACATTTAGGACTTGCGACTTGGGAAGCCTGTGACCTTACTGTTGGAATTCGATTGAGCAAATCTCCAGGTAAGAGATTTCTACTACTAGCTCTACGACTAGAATCATGAGACCGCATACACTTCTAGTTATGCACGTTGAGGACTAGACTGTATAACACATGTAAATTAATGAGGGCATGATGTGACTGATGATGTGATTTGATATGATGGCATGGTATGATGTGATGACGTGGCTTGTTATGACTGTATGTTGGATATTGTGATGAGATGTGATGTGATGATTAGACTGATATGATTACGTGATGATGTTATGTATATGTATGCTATGGTTAGGGTACCTGTTAGCTGAGCCTATTAGAGTCGTACCTGCATGGGTATCCTTCGGGATCACCACCTATTTAGGAGTGTGTAGTCCGACGGGATCACCAGTCTGGCATGGATATAGATATGATTCGAGTGACTCGATGGGATCCTCGCAGCCCGATTATCTTAGTGTTTCCTCTGGGTTCGCTACAGACTAGTATGTCCTAGGTGCTCCCTCGGGACACCGAAGACCAGATTCCGTTCCAACGGGAGCGCATGTTGCACGTGTTCGGGAACGTGCCAGTTTTGGGTACCATTTTCAAGACTCTAATTGGAAGTTAACAGGCACCTAGTGGGACTAGTAGTGGGTCCCTTACTGAGTATTTTATACTCACTCTTTTCATGTCACATTTTCAGGTAGAGGTAGGGGTAAGGGCATGGGCAAGTTGGCGGGCGACCAGAAGTGACCGTGGCGAGTCATAGGGATTTCTGCTTCCGCTTTACACCCCGTTTAAACATTTAGTACTCGAGTTTCTTTTTTTTTTTTATTCCTCTCTATTTACTATTTCGTTTTCTTAAAAGTAGATAGGGCCTAAGTAGGATTTTAATATTTGTTTACATTTTGCACATTACCCTGATTTGGTTTTTATAAATAAATAAAATTATGAGGTTTTATTCATTTTAGCCAAACTTTATGACTTCAATTATGTTGTTTACATTTAGTAATGACTTCGGCTCAATATAAGGAGTTGGGTCGTTACATATTTAGTGAAGATATCTGTTAATTGATAAGTGGTGGAGATGGACTAGAGATAGAGACTATTGCTCAAATAATCGTCCCACCTTCTATCCCGTACCAATCACTTGCCCCGTCTAAGGATCCTGAACCTAGGGTGACAGCAAGAGCAGTAAAGTTAGAAGAGATCACATATTTCAATAAGTCTTGAAGAAAATTTAACTGAAAGTTTGAAGGTGTAGTGACATCAAATGGGGTGGCAACAACAACAACAACAGATTGAGAACAAGTTTTAAGAGCAGGCTTGGGTTTATGTGAGTGACCAGAGGGGGTGGGCAAGTTGGACAGTTTTCCAAGATGTGACCTTGCTTGTGACAATACTCTTGCACTCAATATTAGGGTAATTAGCAAACTTATGACCATGAAGTTTACAACTTTTGCAGAAAGTAGATTCATTAACAGGTTGTGGATGAGTGGTTGCAAGAGCGACATTAGAGGGCAGAGAGAAGACAATTCCAAGTCGTTTTTCTTCAAATAAAATTTCTTAAACGGCAGCGTCGAGAGATGGCAGAGGGTTGCAATGTGTTGCAATGTAACAGGGCAGCACAAACTAATTCATACTCTGGATGAAGACCCATGAGGACTTTTATGAGGCAAATATATGGTCAAGGCTAATTTTTGCCTGGTCTAACTGAGATCAAATACTCTGAAGAGTGGCAAGATACTCATTCACTGATTGTCCTGCCTCCTGATTTAGGCTAACAATTCGAGAATGTAATTGATAATAATGAGTAAGCCCAATAAACTGAAAACGTGTGGACAAAAAATCTCAAAGTTCTTTTGTAGTATCAAATACATCAAATTCTTGGACAGTAACATCAAATGGGTCTCAGTGGTGTCTTTAAGGATGTTTTTCACGGGAGAAGTGGGTTTGACAGGTTTGGTGATATTTCTAGTGACTATACGCCATAACTTTCGACCAATAAAAAAACTCATCATTTGGTGAGCCCAAGTAATCTAATTCGTGTCATCGAGAATTGTGCTAATGGAACGCTCTATTTCAATTTTCTCCATCACAAATACATAAGTAGTAGAACTATAGAGACAACAAAAATAGAGGCCAACACAAATAACAAAAGTCAGATACAAAGTAAACAGCAGATGGTTCATAACACACGAATAAATCACAGGTCAAAAGAGGGAGAAGATGGTTCAGATTAGTAAACGGAAAGCGTCGGATCTGTGAACAGAAATTGTTGGATCGTGAACAAGATGTCGGATCTGTGAGAAACTGAGTGTCTCGAACGAATCAGCATCAGATCAGAAGCAAAACTAAGCAAAATTGATGCTCGCATTACAGATGAACATTCAGTAGATAAAGATGAGCAAAACTCTTCACAATACTAAAGCAAAAATGAAGACAAGTTTTTCGACGAGCGAACAGTCGCAAATAGAGGGCTTTGCAGCAACGAACTTCGCGAATAGAGAGTGGACAAAGCCAAAAGCGAGCAGAGAGCGGGTTATTCAGATGGAGATTTGAGCGAATAGAGGGCTCTACGACGTTCTTGGCTAATGGAGAAGACGGGTTTCGTGGCGGCGAGCTTCGTGAACGGACAATGGATAGAGCCGAACTTGAGCGTGTCAACTAGGATGTGGAGCGGAGCGGACCGGTGGATCGTGGATCTGAACGGAGATTCACCTTTTTCTCTGAATGGGTGGCGGATTGTGGATCTGAACGGAGCAACAAATTTTGGATCGTTTGGGAGTGAGCGGCGGTGGCTAAGTATGGAATGAGGCTTGGGGGCAACGCCGACAGTTGAAGATTGGGGTCGGCGACAGCTAGGTCAAATAATCTTGCTTTGATATAAACTCAAACATGTAATTGTGTATAGAATAATTGTATATTTTCTTGATAATATTAAGGATGTATTTAGGCCTCGGGTATAAGAGAGGAAAAGGAATTTGGGCCAAACCTTGTTTGGCCCAAGTGTTATGTTAAATGGGGATTAGGGTTATCCTAATCCCCATTTAACCTATCTTCTCTTACACTTTACCCGTCGTACACCCCTCCTAACCCTACCTCATTTTTCAACCGAAATCCTCTGTTTTCCTTTCCTTTTTCGTTCCAATCTCTTCTCCCTTCCTCTTCACTCTTAACGGAAGTAAAAGTTCATTTACATTTCCTTCCTCCCCATTTCGAAGGATCTGTCTGTGTTCTTCGTGTTCTATTTTTTACCCTACTCTCTCCGATTCTTTTGTCGTTTTGGCATTGCCTCTAAAACGCTTCTCATCCTCTCTCTATTTTATGTTTCATTGATCGGTTGCCACGAACATGCATGACCTCCAAAACGTTTCTCATTCTCTCTCCATATTTCCGTACGTTTCGTGTGTCAAAGAACCCTTACCACTCCCCACTCTTACCGATTCTAGAACGAGTTTACTACACTTTTGTTTGTACCCAACAGCCATATTGTCATACATGCTACACTAAATCAGTGAAAGGAAGCCGAGTAAGGGCATGACGGAGCATGGCAGGGGTTCTCAATCTGCCCCGAAGGTATGCTCAGCCTATGATGAGTATTGTGGTGGTCACCCTAATTTCTTTTTCATGTTTGTTCATATTTTAGGTCCAATATGCATTTCTTTTTCCATTGCTAGTGATTAGTTTAATGTTACTCACTATATAATGCATGATTTGATTTCTGTTAACTTTTTTTTAATGCTTCGTCTGTGAACTTGTTTAATCATCCTCACTCTGTGTTCCTCACAATGTATTCATTTGTTTTGTGTCCATATGTGATCAATTTTGTTTTGCTCCGTATGTGATTAATTTTGTTTCACCTCTATTTTCTGAACATGTATGGATATGTTTTACAAGCTCTTCCATTTCAATTGTTGCATTCAATTGCTATTACAGCCTCCTTCATTCTATCTATTCCTGTAGCATATGTACAACAATGTGATGCCTACTGTGTACATGTGTTGAAAACTATGATCGGCTACTTTCTTCTTTTTTTATTGCATTTTTGAAATCCCCTATTTTATGGGATTCTTGTTGGACTTAATTAATGTTACCTGCCTTATTTATTATGATACTCCCTTTACTATATATTTGGAGCTTCCTTCTTGCATTCCATGTCCGACTGTCTTCTCCTTTTGGTGTACTTGCATTCCTCTTTGGTATGTTCATCAAATTTCTTTGGTCTACTTACATTCCATTAAGTTTTCCACTTTAGCCACTGTTTTCAATAGTTTACAACTCAATCATGTTTGAAACTAACTTTTAAAACTATACTTAATATATGTCTTCTATGCTCAATGATAGAGTTAATTCAGCCCCTTTGTTTTTCCTTCTTTGCCACTGTCTGTAATTATTTACAATACACTGATTCTGTAAATTTGTTTGCTTGCTCTTTTCAATGACCCCTTGTTCTTTTGAAGGCTCTATTGCTCTCGGTTTGATCACTCTTTGGTATGTTCTTCAAATTTTCGCTCCTTATTTATTTTTTACAAAACAATTCTGCTTGTTCTACTCTGTTTTCTCCCTATGGCTTTTTTCCTTATGCATTGTCACAAGAAATGCTTGTTGTTTTCAATGCTCCATGTTTGTTCGCACACTGTGTCACTACTAGAAAAAGACTCTTTCTTGACGGTTGATTTTTTCTTTTCTTAATGGTTTTTGGAAAAATCGTCAAGAAAGGGGTGGTTTAATAAGAAAACCGTCAAGAATTTTGATTAAAAGGCGAAGGGGAGGCAATTTACAGAATTCTTGATGGTTTTGAAACGTCAAGTAATATGCAATTTTTTCTTGACGTTTTAAAACCGTCAAGTTGTATATTTTAAATTCTTGACATTTTTAAAACGTCAAGAATTTTTATGAATTTGATATTCTTGACGTTTTTTAAACGTCAAATGATATATATTTATCCTTGACGTTTTAAAATTGTCAAGAAATATTGATAAATTCTTGACGTTTTAAAAGCGGAGGGGATTCATTTTCAAATTTATTGACGTTTCTTGACGTTTTAAAAACGTCAAGAAACAATTAAAAAAACCTAATTTTTTAAAAAAATAAACCTACTTTTCCCCTTCTCTTTTTACTTTTTCCCTTTCCCTCCATACACAACCCAAATTCATACATTCCCTCTCGACGGCAACCCAATTTTCACACCCATCCGAAACGCCTCGAACGCCGCTGCTCGCCGAACGACTGCTCCCCGAACGTCTGCTCGTCGAACACCTGATCACCGAACGCTTGTCGAACGCCTGCCGAACGATTACTGAACGAACAATTAACGCCGCTGTTGTCGAACGTCACGCCGCTCCTCTCCTGGTCGAACACCTCTCCCCTGCTCCTTGCTCGCCCAACGCCTAACGACAATTAGGTATTTTTTAATCATCTTTTTTCGTGACAAATAAATGGTACTTTGGCCTTAACTTGGATATTCATTGGTTGTGTTAATCTAAAGCATAATGAACATGACAAAATTGAGTGTTGGGTTCTGCTTTCTATGGTTGATGATGGTTAGAGAATTCTGGCAGCAGTACAATATTCATGTTTTCTGATGATGGTTAGAGAATTCTGACACAGTTGTGTGAAGAGAGTCATTTTTTGTAGTAGTGGAACCTTATTTTTTTATTTGTTTCGTCGGGGGGAAATTTGTGATGGGGGCTTGAAGAAACCTAATGTTATCTAGGAATTTATTTTTTTTATTTGGTTAGTTGGTGGAAAGTTAGTCTTATTAAGCGAATGTTTGTTCAATCTCCATATTTGTTTTCTCTTTTTATTATCTCAACAAGACTTTTTGAACTAATTTAATTTACTTTATTTGACAATAGATTTACAATTATGGATAAATCATGGATGCACAAAAGTAGATTATCCAAAGAATATGAGTTGCGTGTGGAAAATTTTATCAAATTTGGATTTTCGAATACAAGTACCTCCTACATTCGTTGTCCTTGTTTGAAATGTGGGAATTGTGAAAAGCATAGTAGAAAGGGTGTTAGAGATCATTTATATGTTAATGGTATTGATGAAATTTATAAAATTTGGTTTTGGCATGGTGAAGAACTTCCTAACTCATCTTTCTATGGAGAATCTTCAAAGTTTGTTTCTATGATGAAAGTTATAAAATTTGGTTGTCACACTAACCATTGTTTTGTGGGCATGTCTCCATGCAACACATTAGAATGATCTTTATTTTATGTCTCTCTTTGGTTGCTTCTATTTTACATATGATGTTATCGAGTCCACCGCACAAAATTCTACCGCAAATGCGTTCTTCTTGAACGTCTTGGCGGGAATTTCTTAACTTTGAGGCTACTTCCTTTCCCATACATTATGTACTGACCCTTTTATTTTTTGTATGGTTGTTTCATGGATTTGTAAGGTTTCATTTGTGGTTATAGTATGTTACATTTGCGTTTTTTCATTACTTTTTTACAATAATTAATGTTTACTTGCATGCATATGTAATGACAAGGCCATTTTTTGTCTGTATCTTCAGGTTGTCGTACTTAAAGCATTCGTAAACCAGGTACTACAGCTATAAACCTCATTCATTTATGAAGTCAATCTATAAATGGTCTACTTAATTGTTTTTTTAATTAATTCTTTTTTTCGTTATTATCCATTTATGTTTGTTGTATGAAACGCTTCGAATTCTAGCTTGTAAATCGTATTTTTCTTACTATGTTCAATGATACTTTTGTTTATTCATTTCTTTCCATACTACATTTGCCACTGCCCGTATGTATCAATGTCATATTCATTATTTAGATACTGTTTTGAAACTAAATAGTGTGACATGTACATGTTAGAACTAAAAGCGTAATAACTTAACAAATTTTATCCTAGATCAAAATTAATTGACATTGTTATTTAAGAAAATTGATTGTATATAGATAGGAATAATAATAAGACATTGAACTATAGATAAGAAAATTGACATTATTATTTAAGAAAATTGACGGAGACATTGAGCTATGTAAGAAGTTTCGCATTTTCAATGAGTGGTAATTTCACGTTAAAAGATTTTTTTTTTTTTACAAATAATTTGGGTGGTATTTAATTCATGTTAAATGATAATAAATTTGAAATTTATTTTTTCAACTAACTTTATTGTATCTAATGTGTAGTGGGTTACAAAATTCCTAACTCCCCTAGTTAATTTAGAAACAAATTATATTTAAAAATATATTTTACAAACTCTCCCAATTACTTTAGAAAAAAATTATATTTATAAACATATTTTACAAACTCCTCAATTGATTTAGAACAAATTATATTTATAAACATATTTTACAAACTCCCCTCGTTGCTTAAAAAAAATATAATTATAAACATATTTTACAAAATCCACTAGTTAATTTAGAAACAAATGTTAAACTTGAACATATTCCAAACATTTCTAAAGTTAATTTCAAGTATGTCATTAGACTAATAGCATTTGAATGTAATGCGTTCTTAGGATTCTTTTTGAATAGGGTGTAAATCTAGTATTTATAATGGACGAACACGAGTTTGCGTCTCTTATAAATACGTTCATAACATCCCAACATCAGTTAGTACTAATGTTGGAGCTGTTAAATAATGACACGAAGAGGATAACGCACATCCCCAATGACACTAGGCATAGAATTAGACAGTTAGCCTATTTTCGCATGATTCATGGCTCAAACCTAGTGTGTCGCCAGAGTACGAGATGGACCGAAGATGTTTCGTCATTCTGTGCCACCTACTGAGGACCATTGTTGGACTAACGTCGACAAAAGTCGTCGATGTTGAGGAAATGGTAGCAATGTTCCTCCACATTGTTGCACACGACGTGAAAAACCGTGTGATTCAATGGGAGTTCATGCGGTCGGGTGAGATAATTTTTCGTTATTTCAACATGATTTTGTTGACCGTTATTCAACTTCATGACGAGATTTTGAAAAAACCACAACCAATGCCTAACAATTGCACAGATCAAAGATAGAGGTAGTTTGAGGTACACATTTCTTTGGAACTACGTACTTCCAACCCAACGACGTTAGATCTTATCAGTAATCATTAGTTATGCGTTAAATGGAATGTACATAAAAGTCAACGTTCCAGCAAGTGACTAGGCTAGGTATAGAACACGCAAGGGGGAGGTGGCCACAAATGTACTTGGCGTGTGTTACACGAAAGGAGATTTCGTTTAAGTACTTACCGGTTGGAAAGAATCAGCTACGGACTCACGCATCCTTCGTGATGTCATTTCAAGACCTAATGGCCTGAAGGTGACCAAGGGTAACTACCTACGCCATTGTACGTATAAATGAAATTTTGCAATTAACAGCTGCAACATTTTAATCGTGCAATGTGATCACATGCTATTACTATCTGGTTGATGTCGGGTACCCAAATGTAGAGGGTTTCCTAGCACCCTACAGAGGCCAATACTACCATTTGTAGGAATAGCGTGGCGTTGAAAATACACCTTCAACGTCAAAAGAGTTCTTCAATATGAAGCATTCATCTGCTCGTAATGTAAAAGAGCATTCTGTGTCTTGAAGGTTCGATGGGCGATACTGCAAGGAAAGTTATACTACCCTGTAGAAGTCCAATGTTGCATAATACTTGCATGTTGTCTCCTGCACAACCTTATCAATAGAGACATGACAAACTTTGATATAGAAGACGACATAGATGAGGTTGATTCTACCCACGCGACTACTGCCAGTGATGAAACACATTACATAGAGGCGTCCAATAAGTGGACTCAATAGAGGGACGAGCTTGTAGAAGAAATGTTTAGTGACTGGGAGTTGCGTAACCAGTAGAACAATTGAATGTTCACCGGGCAGAGACTTTTGTGGACGTTAGGTCAAACGATCCTATTGGGTACAAGGCATTTGCCACTAATGTTGCGCCGGATATGGATTTCCAGCCAATTTATAGTCAGGGATTGAACATATCGCCCGAGATGGGAACAAGAACCGCTTAGGTAAGTGAGGGTAGGTATGTTTCGAATGTGTCCAAGCGGAAACGTGGAGGACAGGTCGCAGACAGTGGGGAAGTAATTGCACTGCAATTGAGTACAAAAATGAACAACTTAACTGCATTGTTGAATGGCCTGTCCTACAACGTCAAGATGCAAGCCAAACACATCAAGAGGTTGTCCGACAGTTGGAGGCTGTCCCTGAGCTGACATTGATGAATAGGTGTCGCTTAATGCGTATACTGATGCGTAAACGTGGACGACATGAAAGTTTTCCTTGACGTTCCCGACAATATGAAGTACCCGTACTGCAGCATCATTCTTGAAGAAACCCAATGACCAGTTTGTTTGTTGTATTTGTATCAGTGCCTTTTCTGACTTCGACTATATGTTCTTCTTATTTGTTTTGTCTTATTACTCACGAACTTCTCTTTCTGGTCAAGCTTTATGGTCTGTATTTTCATTTCGCTTTCCTATATAATGGTATCATATTGTTGCACTATCGTATGAATGTACTATTTTTGTTGAAGTTCTATTGAAAGAATATTTCTAAATTACGTACACGTGGAAATAATTTGTTTAAATGCGCTAATAGAATTACAGATTTACGCATTAATTTTGCACAACATAACATAAGAGAATAAACAAAATTATTAAATGGGATTCAATGATAACTATTTAGAAAACAAATATTTTGTTACTCGCAAGGTACGTCAAAAAAAATTTTCAAAACGTGTATAAAAAAATATTTTAGGTTATTCTAATAAATCTTCCTCCAAACACATGTTATAATAATACTACAATTATAATCCTTCCCTCAAACATATATTATAATAATACTACAATAATAATCCTTACCCCAAACACATATTATAATAATACTACAATAATAATTTTTCCCTTAAACACGTGTTATTATAACACTATCATAGTAGTCCCTCCCCCAAATACATACTATCATAACACTACTTTTAATATTCCTTCCCCCAAACACATATTATAATAACACTACCAATAATAATTCTTTCCCCAAACACATATTATAATAACACTACCAATAATAACTCTTTCCCCAAACACATATTATCATAACACTACCAATAATAACCATTCCCCCAAACACATATTATCATAACACTAAGATTATCATAATCCTTTTCTCTCATAACTCTTTCCCTCCCCAAATACACACTAAGGATTACAAGTCTAATATATACAAATTAAAAGATATTAAAGGAAAGAAGACATGAGAATAATATTTCAAAAAACTAGTCTAATTACGGCAGTATATACAATGATTTATTTATTTATTAATTAGTAGGTTGAATATTTTTAAATATAATCAAATAAAAATATTGAAAACTTTTTATCAATTTAGAATGTATAAATTAAAATAAGAGTTATATTTAATAATCATTCATTTATTTATTTATTAAAAAAATCATATTACTCCAAACAAACGTTAATTAATAAGTCTTTTCAAAACTATTTTCTAATTTTCAAATTGAAACTTTTTTCTCTTTAGTTCTAAATCGTGGATGGTAAAGAACAAACAAACTCAAAATAATATTTGTGTTTATAATAAAATATATATATATATAGGCAAATTATTTTTCATTTAAAAAAATTACTCAATCTAAATCTCAATCTCATACAAAAGTTATAAAAAAAAACACAAACGATAGGAAAAAAAACAAAAAAGGATAAGATACATCAAGTAAAAAAATGTTCAAAGAAAAGAAGTAGAAAGATAAGATAGTAGTGGATGCATAGTAGCTGAAAGAAAGTCAAATATCATAAATTTCACCATTAAACTACTTTTCCAACTTAGATTCAAAATGTAGAAACTAATCTTAAACAATCAAAATAACATATCATTGATTTCATATAGTTAACAAAATTAAAATTCTGAAGAAAAAGTTAGAGTGCAAAACATATACCTTAATGAAAAAATGGGAGTTAACCAGTTTATAGAAAAGAATTAGGTCCAATTTTTATTTTTATAGAATCATATTTATTAGAATATATCTAAAAATAAATTTTAGATTTTGTATTTTTTTAACTATCTATTTGAATTTAATTTAAAGTTCCGATCCTTGCTTAGAAAAAGAAATCATTATAAAAAATTAATCTAATAATAAATTGATAATATAATTCTCAAACCAAGGAAGTTTTAAATTAATAAATTATTCACCTTCGATATATTTTGATTACCAAATTTATAAACAAAATCTACGTAAAAATATTTTAAATTAATTTAATTTTCAAAACTAAATCTAAATAAAGAAGTTTTTAAATTCATAATTTTTTTTAAATCTTACTGCAGCACATGATAATTTTTTTATAAAAAAAATCAACTAAATTTTCATTAAAAACATAATGCTGAAACAGTAATACATATGCGAAAGCAAAACTGAGTTTCCATATGGCATATCACGGATCCTTTCTGTCGCTCGCCAGCTTTCCTCTACCTTTACCTTCGCCTGAAATATTCAATATAGAAAGAGTGATCAGTATAAACATATACTCAGTAACTGACCCACTACTAGCCTCGCTAGGTGTCTGTTAATTTTCCATTAGAGTCCTATAAAGAAGAACCCCTGAACTGGCACGTTCCCGAATACGTACAATCTGTGATTCCGTAGGAACATATCTGGTCTTCAGTGAACCCAAAGGAACACCTAGGACAATTTGGTCTTTAGTGTACCCAAAGGAAACACTAAGACAATCAGGTTGTGAGTGACCCCGTCGAATCAATCGTAATCATGTCTATGTCAATGTCAATGTCATAATGAACTGGTAATCTCGTCGAACTACACAGTCATAAAAAAATGGTGGTGATCCCGAGGGACACCCATGTGGGTACAACTCTAATAGACAAAGTTAACAGAACAACTATCCATAGCATGTAGCATATCATAAACAAGACATGAATATTAATCTTAACGTCTTTAATCATATGATTAATATATCATGCATTAACATCAACATCAACAATCATCAACATAATATCAGTCATCATCATCAATCATCAATATAATGACAATCATTATCAATAGCATCAAGTTATGCATTTTAGCTACCATCAATGCATAATCATAATTCACTACAAGAAATTGGGTCTACTATGACAGTTCATACCATCCAAAATTAAAAGGAAATTAGAAAAAACTGTCATAAAAGGTCAAAATGCGCTTTTTTGGCGGGAAAAGGCGGAATTTTTCGGATTTGAAGAATTTATGACAGTTTTTAACTGTCATAAATCTATGACAAATTTTAACTGTCATTGAATATAAATAATAAAATAATTTTTTAATTATATATTTTCTTATCTTGTTTACTTTGAGTGTTGAAAAGAAGAAAGAAGGGTGAAAAGTGAATTCAATGGGAATTGAAGGGCATTTTAGTCGTTTTATAATTATTATTATTAAGTTTTTAAAAAAAAAGAAAAGGATGGAGAATAATATTTTTTTTCCTTTCTTCTTCTTCTTCATTTCTTCTGGAGAACGACACACCCCCTCTCTTTGATAATTTCTTCCGCCGACTCCTTCTCTCGTCGTCGTCTTTCCTTACCTCTCCATCGCTCTCCTCCGCTCACCGTCTCCCTCTTCTAACGATCAGCAACCCACCGGTTATCCCTCACGCTCACCGTCTCCCTATCTCCTCCAGCCGACGCCATCACCTGGCGACCAGACTCATCGGAGACAACCATCTCGTCCCTCTTCTGACAATCAGCAACCCACTGTGATTCGTAACCCCCTCCGTCTTCTTCTTCATCCGGCGAGTATTCGACATCAGGCGAGACTTCGACGTCCAGCCACTGTTCGACTTCTGCCCAGGTTCGAGTTCGGCACACGTTCGACTTTCGCCCAGGTACGACTTTCGCTCTGATTCGACTTCCGCCCACGGTTCCGACGCATACATATGTAGTAATTATTGTATTTTGATGGGTTGTAGGTCTTAAACGGTACCTTTAATTTGCTTTTCCGGCTTTGATGGTAACTACCACATCGCTTCGTATGGTTAATCGGAATATGTTATATTAACATTGGGGGATTTGGGGTGTGGAGGCAATTTTACTTTGAAATTCCTATCTGATTTAATTCCTGGAATAAAAAAATACCTCAGATTACATTAGGGTACCATCAGATTCTTACTAAAATGAACTCTTGTGCTTCTACTTGAGATTTCCAAAATCAAGTTCATTGGGATGGAACAACAAATGTTAAGGAATCTCTTGGCCTTTTTAAGATGGAAATTAATGTCTGATGTTTTTACATGGTAAGGCTGTTGATATTTCAGCCATTCACTATCTTATGGTGGCGCTAATGGAGGTAAGGAGTTTCAACATTATGATTTTATAACTTGTTATTTGGACACCTGTTCTTATCTTCGTGTGAATTTTATGGTAAAATGCTTGCTTCTTCTGCCATATTCGAACTGAATTACACTAACACGAGTGTTTCCTTCATCTCTTTATACTTTAGGTTCGAGTTGCACCTCTTCTTGCTAGATCTAATTTGCTCATTACCAGAGATATAGAGTGGGCAAATCTGGTTTTTGGGCTTGAGCAGGTAACTCTTTTTCATCACTTGTTTTCTCCTGGTTAGTTATTCATGTGCAGATTTTTATATCATGCTGTTTAGTGTGTCAACTTATTTAGTATACCTTGAAAATTTTTGTGGAAGTGTTAAGAACTTAACTGCTTCTTGTGATGTTTGAAGAAAGAAACCTTCAATAAGTAGTACCTAACACTTCAATAGCACCGCGGTGAGTCCAAGTGGTGGTGTTCTTATGGAACCACCTTCTTCCTAATATTTCAACGTGTTTTGAAGCTTTCGTTGTTAGCTATGTTTTGTTTCTGTGATTTTCAGTCTCTCTCTTTTCCTGCTTTTATTTTCTTTTCATGGTCTACACTCTGTAGTCAATGGTTGGCTGTGTTTTGTTTCTCCTTTTATTTTTTTAATGAATTATGGATCCTTGTTCCAGAAACAAAGTGATTGAGCATGTGCTCTCTTTTGTGCTGAAAATGGTGGAATTCTCTTATTATGACATGTCATTTTAAAATGTTAATTAGGTTAATTACTATGGTGTGGATTTCATCTTGTTTGTTGTATTTGGTTAAATAACCGAAATGAATTTCTCAAAGTTAGAGTGTTTATACTGTTTTGAAGCTCTTATGAATTATGCTTATCTGGAAGTTGAGCATTTAGAACTAGTTTTTTTTAACCCCATTTTATTTTTCAATAATGAGGAATAAAGAGTTTATGTATCCAGAATGGGATTGGTCGGCATGGGCAGTAGAGAGGTTACTGAAGATTAGCCTGTGAACCGAACATTGGAAAAGGGATTGTTGCTGGAGTTTAAGAAGGATTCGGAGAGGGTATTACTAGCAATTGCTCAGAAACCTGATGGAAAAAAAATTGATGGTGTTCGATCAGGTTCTAGTAAAAACAACTACCGCACCATTTTGAATAGACTACTAGGTTGATTCATGGCTTATTATTATAATTTTTTAAAAGTTGAATCAAAGTATTCAATCCATAGCTCTAATTTTCTCTTGGTCTATCACTTTTCTTTAGCAGAATGGTGTTACATCGTCTATTAAGCCACAACAAATTACATACTGATTGGTGGTGATTTGAACCAATAATTATGAGTGCAGGACCCGACATTGCTGGAATTTGCATGGCTTGAACTTCTTGAACAAAATAAGGCAGTGACTACCGAAGAATTAGCTGAGGTTATGCGCTCTCTGGTGTTTTAGATAATTTTGCGATCTTGTTCTATCACTAACTATAGCTCTTTCTACATATGATTTTTGGGAGTACAGAACCTATGAAAAGCTATTGTACGCATCTGTTATTATCAAAAGATGAATTATACTTCACTGTTCTGCAGACAAAAGGTTGCGATCTTTTTATAGTCCATGACCTACTGACCAAGTATGCATTATATTTTAATTCAAAAACTTCCTTTTATTTAACGATTAGATCCCAGCTACTAGATTATTCTATGGTGGTGCTTTCTGGAATTTACGTACACTAAAAAGGATTGTAAACTGATAATTTCTGCTTTCAAAAGATGTGAATGTTCAGCTACAAGTTGTTGGGTAATAATTTGGTAAATGTATTTAAAGCTTTCTGGAGTTCATATAATTTTATGTGGTGGCAATTTATTAATCCTAAATAATTAAATATTATCAAATCAATTCCATGTCCATCTCCTCGTAGCCATTAAAAAGATGTTTTTCTTCACCAAAACTCATAAATTGTTCTAATAAAACCACATATTGACTTTTTGGGGGTTCTATTTTAAAAAATGTAGTTGGATGTGATTCTTTTATATGAACTAATTTAAAAAATTCAAATCTTGTTGAAGATATATGTCTTTCATTTGTTTTAGTTGTTTTAGGTAGACCAGCCCAACATATATTCTTTATATGCAACTCAACATATATTCCTTTTTTGCCCTTTTTATATTAAATGTTTAAATTTGATCATTGTTTAAATAGAATGAGTTTAGACTCTTAATATAAAATAGAGTTTAGCGTACAATTTTAAAATTATTAAAATGCAGTTTTTGAAGTTCATCAAATTATCTCCATTGATTTAGTATCTGTAACTTGAATACACTTTTTGTTAAGATGAGACACTTTGTTTTACTTGTCAGGTGCTAAAAGTTGCTCTCAATCTTCTACTTCAAATGCCAACACTTCATAATCCATTTTCATTCAAAAGGTTGGTTTTCTCTCCTTTTGTACTTTGTGCTAGTGCATTGTTCGATCAAGTGCTAGTACTTTGTGCTAGTGCATTATTCTTCAAGTGTGTATGTAATTTAGGTAAGTTTGTAGGCTGAATTTGGTGTTTGCGCTTATGTGTTGTTGAAGTGTGTATGTAATTTAGTTAAGTACGTGCTCTATGTTGTTGAAGTGTGTTATTGATGTGTGTTGTTGATCATGAAGTGTTGTTGAAGTGTGTTGTTGATAAAAAAATGTTGTTGAAGTGTGTTGTTGATCATGAAGTGTTGTTGAAGTGTGTCATTGATTATGAAGTGTTGTTGGAGTGTGTTGTTGATTATGAAGTGTTGTTAAAGTGTGTTGTTGATCATGAAGTGTTGTTGAAGTGTGTTGTTTATCATGAAGTGAATGTAATGTGTTTATGTGGGTGAATGTGTTGTCTTATTGAATCATTTTTTTCCTTTTCTTATCTTATCTTATTAGGTTTTGTCACAATCCATTGGAGCAATGAAGCCATATTTACGCCAATTCATTGATGTATAGGTTTTTTTGTAGGTTTGGTAGGAATTTTTTTTTGTTTAAATGTAGTTATTTAAATAGTTTGTTCGTACCAAAACACATTTGTACCAACAATTAAAGCAATATTACAAAATGTGTTGGGCCTATAAAAGCGTTCACTGTTTTTCCATATGTGATTGTATTAGTCTGTAATGGTATGTGTAATGGCAGGACGACAAGAAATACAAGATTCAATAAGAAAGAGGGCTGTAAAATGATGACAGTAAAAAAGTGTCATAAATGATAAATAATGACATTTAATATTAGTCATAGAATATTAACAATGACAGTTATCCTCTGTCATAAAAAGTAAACTATGACAGTTATAAGCTGTCATAAAATGTAAACAATGATAATTATTAACTGTCATCGAAAATAAATAATGACAGTTATACTCTGTCATAAAATGTAAATTGTGATAGTTATTAACCGTCATCGTAATTAAATAATGACAGTTATAATCTGTCATAAAATGTTTCATTCGTGACATTTATTCTATGTCATGAAAAACCACTTTTCGTGACAGTTTTTGCAACTGTCATGAAATACTTTTCATGACTGCCGCATCAATGACTCTAAAAAACTGTCACGAAAGCTTTTGATGACAGCATTTAACTGTCATCGTAGACCATTTTTCTACTAGTGATTACATGCGGTCTCTTAAATTCAGTCCGAAGGTCTAGTAAGAGAATCTCTTACCTAAAGATTTTAGCTAAACAAAGTACTGCCTAGCTGACACTAAAAAATCTTCAATTAACTTGATCCTAATCATAACAAGAAAAATTCAGTATCTTAATTAATAACTTACCAATTGGCTAACATCCAAAATTCTCCCAAATTAATTAACTTCCTAAACAAATGGGGTTGAAACCAATTCAACTTGATTGAGAAAAATCCATTTAAATCTTCGAGAATTAGCCAAATGAACCTTTAAAAAAACCTAAAAATTTCCAAAACTAAATTAACAAAATATTAATTTAATTTCATTAGCTTAGCAAGGTTACTCAAATGGAGGTTGAAAAATTCTCTTATCGTTGATGGAAAAATTCATCAGTTTAAAAGATAATAAAGTAGCGACGGAGGGTTATCTTATAGAAGAAGATGAATAACCTTTTCTTTTTTCCTTTTCTTTCTAACTTAAGTATTCCAATGTTATTTATAAACCCAAATAATAACACTAATATTTATTATTATTATTATTTCTTTTTCCTTCTAGGATATATATATATATATATATATATATATATATATATATATATAATACAAAAATAAACATATATATTATTTATTTTCATTATTTTTACTCAATAAATTCCTTAAATGCACAAAAATCTTAGGCATTTATAACCATTAATAGTAATAATAATAATACTTCTTTATTATTATTATTTTTCTCTCACAAAAATCTATAATAAACATATATATTTGTTTAAATTATTATTCTCATTTCTAAATAAATATATATCTTTTCTCGTTCAATCAAATCAATTATCTCTCTTTTTATGAATTATCTTCTTTTCAATTATATAATTATATTTTGTCATATAATTAACTTTCACTTTTCCAAATTATTAAGTGATTTATTGGAAAAGATATATATATATATATATATATATATATATATATATATATATATATATATATATATATATATATATATATATATATATATATATATATATATATATATATATATATTCCAATAAATCACTTATAACTTCCAACATGAATTATCTTAACACAACCATTAAATCTAGTTCTAATCTTTAATATAACACCCAAATAATTTAAACTCCATACAAATTTGAAATGTTACATTCTATTTTCCTAATAATTATATTTCAATATATAATTATCAATTTTCTTTTAAATAAATCTAATTTCTTCTCTTTCCTTATTTACCCAATCATAACAACTTCTCTCCGAATCAAGATTTATCTTTCTACAGAATAATTATTATTTATCATTCTCCAAAATAACTAATTATTTTTTACAATAATTAATTATTATTTATCATTCTCCAAAATAATTAATTATCTTCCACCATAATTAATTATTATTTATCTTTCTCCAAAATAATTATCCTTTTACAAATAATTATGTTTTCCCAAAAAATAATTATTTTACTTTTTCTTCCTTAAATAAATATCATTTCTCCAAAATACAATTATCTTTTTTTAAAAATAATTATATTTCAACAAATATAATTATCTTTTCATTTCACATAATAATTATATATATATTTCCATATATACATATAATTATTAAATCTCCAACAAACTTTCACCCCACAATTTAATTAAATAACATCAATAATTATTTAATTTAATTCAACTTCAACAACACTAAAAATTCACAACTTTACTTAATCCTCATAACATACCATTTTATCAAAAACTCAACAAACATCACATAACAAAACCTCTAATTAATTAAATATTCATCCAACAAATATTTAATTAATTTCAATTCCCACAAGAATCGAATAATTCTCATTAAATGAATTCAAAATAACATCCAATAAAATAAATCTAATTAAACAAAATTAAAATAATTAATTCCACAATTATCTTAATTTTTGAAACGTTACAACAATTTTAACCTCAATTACCCAGAAAAATCAAGGATAATAAATTTGTGTATTTGAGTGGTTTTGTTAAATAGTTTATCACATAAATAGAGAAAATCTATTAAAGTTGAATTTTTGAAATTTTCAATATTTAAACCAAATTCAAAAAGGGATATTTTCAAAAATATAAAAAAGCGACAAAGTATTTATATTGTATAGAAAAATTTCGAAAACAGAAAGTCCAGAGCCCCACCGTGTAAAATACCAAAAATTCTCCGTCAACTATGTCGTCAACAACGTACTCGTTTAATTTTGTTACACAATCATTTAATTTAGTGACGTTTAAATTTGGTCGATTTTTTTTTCAAAACTTGATAAACGATTGTTTAGATTTGACTAAACAATTTTTTTAAATTCTTTTGCTACACGATCGTTTTTTTTTATACAATCGATTATATTTGTCTACACATTTAAATTTTGCTAGACGATTTTTTTAATTCTTTTGGTACACTATCGTTTAGATTTATCTAACGATGATTTATTTTTTTTTACACGATCGTTTAGATTTGGCTATTCCAATCTAAATGATTCTTTTCAAAAAAATTTATACACGATTTTTTAGATTTTGCTATTTTTTTATACACGGTCGTTTAGATTTGAATAGATTTGGTTATTCAAATTTAAACGACATAAACAAAGAAAGAGGAAAAGAAGAAAGATGATGGAAAGAAATCACAACGAAAAAAAAAAAGACGATGGAAAGATTAAACGACGTAAAAAAGATTCAGGAAAGGAAGAAATACGATGAAAAAATTTAACGACGTAAAAAAACAATTAGAAAATAAGAAAAATGATGGAAAGAAATCGTAGAAAAAAAAGAGGAAAAGAAGAAAGACGATGAAAGAAATCGAAGAAGAAGACAATGAAAGAAATCGAAGAAGAAGACAATGAAAGAAATCGTAAGAGAATAACAATTTCATCGCGAGAAAGAGAAGAAAAATGAGAGGACAAACCTAAAATATTTAAACAATGACTAAAATTTTATTAAAACTGCCCGTAAACTAAATAGTTTGATGTTATGTTAGATTTACGTAAATTTCCCATAAAAAGAACATTTAGTTCCAACGAAATCTATTAAAGGTGAT
Organism: Cucumis melo; assembly: GCF_025177605.1. Taxonomy (NCBI): domain Eukaryota; kingdom Viridiplantae; phylum Streptophyta; class Magnoliopsida; order Cucurbitales; family Cucurbitaceae; genus Cucumis; species Cucumis melo. The sequence continues at coordinate 9,238,625 of NC_066863.1, forward strand.
TTTTTCAAAAAAAAAAAACCAAATATGTTTAGTTCCAAAGTGAAACTATAGCCAACAAAAAAGTTGTTTACAAAAATATATTATAAATATTGTTTAAATCTTGTTCCCATATTTGAAAAAATCAAAACTGAAACCAAATTTGAAAATATATTATTTGTTTCAGGTACATTTAAAAAAAATGTTACTTTGTGAATGTAGAATTACATTATATAACCCTACAACAACATAATGGAGGAACGTTCCCTTTGTTATATTTGTAATTAAGTCGATCATTTTGCAATATATGATTGTTTTTTAATATTAAATTTGTTTTTAAAAAATAGATAAAAATGGTTGTTAATAAACAGGCATACTAAAAATGAGATAGTGTAACAAAACATTCCTTTCTTTTTAGTGAGGGAAAAAAAACAAAAAGAAAGATCTCCAGTTCAAGGTTCTGAAGATTTCAAAGAACATATATGCAGACATTACTTTACAAAATAAATGAAGATAATTGGCATAAAAAATTTAAAATTAAAAAAAAAAAAAAAAAAGGAATACAGAAAAATCATGTGATTTTGGCTTCCATTACATTTCATCAAAATATACACACCTCTATTGTGATGCCATGTTGAAGAGTCCTCACTTTCAAGAACGACACTTCATTTCAGTATTTGGGAAGATCTCGCCGAGGACTCTCTAAAAACTGGGCTTTCTGCAGATCAAAGACCAAAAAAGATGGTTGAATGAAACCTGATTGATCATTCTCTTTTATCCTCTTCCCTGTCATCCTCTTCATCCAATTCCATACTGTTTCCACTATCCTTCTCATTCCGCTCTTGCTTCACAAAACTAAGTTCACTCTCTGGTTTTCCCCGGTTGAAGAATTGAGCCTCTTCGTCGTCAGACTGAGCTCCAATTTCATCGGAGTAAGCATATCTTGGTTCATGATAGTTAAGTTAGGATAAATCTGATCGTAAAGAGAGGTAATAAGAAAGAAGAAAGAAAACTCTGTGAAATACCGTTGAGAACTTTGTGATGGAGCCCAGAGATAACAGATAACGCACAGTAAAGCAAACGCAAGAATGTTCCAAAAGGCAGTTATGATCCAAGCATTCTGCCACCTTTCATTGAAAGGATCAGTCGCCTTGAAGTAGACCTATATAATATGCAAAAGCTTGTCATGAAACTCGCCTCACAAGACAGCACTAAAAACAACCTTCTTAATCAATAGGTAATAATAACACTAACAATCTGAAAGGAAGATTAGAGACATAAAGCTGGAGAAATTGAAAGCAGAGTAAGTCCAATTAAATTCAGTTGTCATCTCAAGAGAGTTAAGAGGTACACACAGACAGAGTTTAAAACACCAAGAGAAATCCTTCCAATCTCATTCAGAATCAAGAGTCAGATGAGAATAATTCCCTAATACCCAGAAATGTCCACTTCCCAGTTCCCACAAAAAGAACTACAGCACGTGCTAGATCTTGCACACCCAAAACAACAAGAAGACACGGCAGGCAGGTCCCTAAAGACTAAAGAAATCAATACAACGTAGATTTCACAAGTAATTTGAACACTACTAGTACCCCAGGAGAAAACTTCCCACAATCTTACACTAATGACGGCACACGGCAAGTGGTAGTGAGAATGTGCACAAATCAACTTAGACATCCAGTTTTTTGTATTTTAGTTTCAACACGGTAAAGCATTTAGTTGGACTAAAAGTGTTGACTGCTGAGAGCTGTATATATAGGCCTACACGGTCAAGGAATGTATAGAGATTGAATTCACACCTCATACACTATCCAAGCAACAGAAGCAATAACAGTGACTACCAATGCATTTGAGAACTTCCTGTATATTTCCAACTTAACAGAGCTTCTCTTCATCTGGAAAAGAAAAAAAAAAAAGTTTATCGTAGAAGTTGAGTATCCAGATACAGAGGTAGAGGCAAATAGGGAAAAAAAAAGTGAATGTTGTAAAACTTGGCAGATTCCAAGAATACCTGTAACTGCTCTAGCGTTCTTGAAAGGGAAGTAAAAATCCATAATATCAAAAAGGCATCTAGGAATGCATCAGGGAGGACTAGGAACAGTCTTGCTCTTCCAGAAACATCATTTATAGTCCCAACATACTCCGTTATATCCAATAACTCAGATGCCAAAAAGTAAGTTAACCCTAGAAGAAGAACCTTTGAGGTAAGACCGCCAAGAGTAGGCCGCACAACACCATAACCCATGGAAATTGACAGGATAAGAAGCCGTGTAACTGTTTTCCTTACAGCACCCACAGTCACCACCCATGTTGTGATTACAACTGGCCTAATTCCCGTATCATTAAAGTTCACATATTCAAAGTACCAAAGGACCATCTCAAATAATCCAAGGGCAATGACGATTGTGATGCAATGCTGAAGTTGTAGAATATCTCTCCAGAACCTCACATATTGAGATAACCATATGACAGTAAGCAATAAATATACAGTGGACATGAATACATAAAATCTCATTAAAGAGAACATCCGTCCAGGTAAATAACCATAGGGATTTTTCCACTTCGTCCTCCCACTCATCACTAATCCTTTAAGGTTTGGATCGCATGTTACAAAGAACATGTTATACATTCCAGTTTTTGTTATGGGAACTTCCATATCTTCCATTTGAGTGTACAAATAATTACCACTGAATTGCACATTTAAAACAACTGGCCACTTAATATCCGATGCAGAAGGCCTTCTAATGACTTCTCCTTGCTTACATCCTTCAAGCTTAGCTAGATCTGGGGTGCAACATATAGCTCTCTGTCCACCATATGCAGAACCACCAATGTTATCACGATCAGCAGCCTCAAAGATGATAACTTGTATCAGCCCAGTGCTATGTTCCATATCTGTATGTTGGTCAGCCGCAGCCTTGCTCCTCCAAAAGGTGATATTATAAAATCTGTCCCATTCATAAAAGTCATGAATATCCAGAATCACTGAGGGAAAAATATAAAGGACGATATTTTTTTATAATGCAGAGCATGAACATACAGTGAGCTACACTAGAACAGGGCATAATTTTTTTGGAAAACCAGTTTTGTGAATAAATCGCAAGGATGCATATAGATAGGTCAATATCTTTATAAACAAAGAAATTAAATACAGGCCAAGTTGTTCAAAACAAATTTGTTCAATCAACTAGTAGAGTAGGCCATAACCGAACTGAAATTTTCAAGCAAACTGAAATTCTTCAGAGCAAGGATATTGTTCATATCTAAGCTCATCTACACATTAATGACCCATAACCGAACCAAGCCTCCACTTATAGGAAGTATTAGAGCACCATGGTGGCAAAGCCATAAATAAATCAAGGCAGTACTAAATTAAGTGCCACACACTGGAACACACTGGAACTGCAGTGCTACTCTAGTCACTTTTAAGCAATAAAGAAATCTAGTCTCTAATCTCCCAAAATGATAAGAAACCAACCAGTAAAATTGAAAAAACCCCAAGGTTGGGATTCATTAATTAACATAGTTATTTTAGACGTTCACTGAATGGATAACAGGTCAATTTACCAAACTAAAATCAGTACTTAAATCATTAATTAGAAATCTTATTCATTATTCATTGAAAACAAACATTAAGCGACCAAACAGGAGAATCTTTCTCCTTTCCCAACCTAATTCGAAAAGCAGGAAGGCAGCGTTCAAAATACAAAATATATGAGCATATATGTATGAACATCAGATCTGTTAAAAGATAGAGTCCTCCCACAGCCCCACTTAAATGCATTACTAGAGTTAACAAACAAAGGAAAAACAAGAGGCCAAATATGCAACTTCATTTTCTGACTCACCAATAAATCAGCTTTTAAACCCAAATGTTAACCCTATTATGATATCAAAATGAATGAACACAGATCTAGCTCAAGAACAACGAAATTAAAATCCAATTATATTTCAACTACAACAATACACTCAATAAAAACTATCAACACTAACTCCCAAAAAAAGCACATCAATGAAAATTAGGTCAGTAAGAGTACTGGATGGAAGATTGGCCATTGCGGACAGAAGGCGTGTTGGGATCGGCGGAGAGAGAAGCCGCAAGACCTTCACTACCGCCGGAAAGAAGGAAAGCATTACCGACATCAGTGAAAACTTCTTTGTTGTAGAAATGGATGGAGGCATTGCTCAGATTCACAGTGAGTGAGAGTAAGAGTAGGAAACGAGCATAGAAAGTGAATAAAGGATTTGAAAGAACAACAGATCTTTGTTTCGCGATATTCATGGCGAGAGATCAAACGGCAAAACGAGAACCAGAGAGAGAGAGAGAGAAGGAGGGATGGGCGTTAGGATGGAAATCGGCAGATGAGATCGGAGTCCGATTGTAAGAGAAGCATTTGTGTCTCGGTCGGTACGAAAGGGAATTCTACCACACGCGCGTAACGCGCATTCCTTTTAAAGCGATTGAGACAACACATGTATATTCTACTATTTCTTTTTTTTTTTACTCAACTAATTCTCAAATTTTGAATAAATATAATTTTATATTATTTTTAAATAGAACAAAATAAATCAAAATATTAATAATATTAATCTATGGTGGTATTTTATGAATAGTATAATTTTACGTAATTAACATGTATCATAAATTCATAAAAACTTTTTTTTTGAGTTCATATATCACAAAAACTTGGCATAATAAAACCACAAATTATTTTGTTATCAATTTATAATATTTGAATTAGATACAATAATTACTAATTATTGGATGCTTAGTATGTCTTATATATTTTTTTCGTTTCAATTCTCGTTATAAAAGAATGTTAAATTAGCGTAAAAAGCAATACTTCCACTTTATATACTTGAACTTAAGCATGGACATTTAGATTATTTAGCTTTAACTAGCAAGTGAGTATTTTAATATACTTCACTCATCCTTGAAAAAGATATCTAAAAAAAAATTCTTGTCTAAGTTGTCCCATTAAATAAAAATCAAATTCAATAGAATCAATATCAACCATCAAGAGTAGATGTCAAATTAAAACCAAATGCAACATATGTGTACCTTTCTACCAGTAGATTTGGATCTTTTTAAATGAGATTATAGATGTTATAACCAGTCGGAACTGTAAAGTTTTTCTTTGAGACATAAATTTTAGAGGAACAAGAATCGTGATAGAGACGTGAGATATTCATTCTACTAGTAAATACTTCTCCTAAGTTATGCCTACGTTGCATCGAAAGAAGTGTAATGAGTATGATATTTGATTATTGATGGCATATGCTAAATGGTTTTTGATGTGTAACTACGTTCTTGTGAAAGGAAAGAAAGTGAAAAGCAGAGTGGTAATATTAGAATGTCTTTTAAGCTTTAGAATTTCCATCTGTGTACCCCACAAAATTAGCAAGAATATCAGGTTTTGCTGTTGGACTGAAGAAAACTACTCTATTTTCTCTCTCTAAAATATAGGATCCCCTTCAACAAATCACCATCTGCCAGATCCCTTCCTATCTGATTTATGAGTTTTTCCTCAAAACTTCCCACTAATTTGCCTTCTTTCACTTCCCTCGTCATTTGTCTCACCGTGCAGATTTTGAAGTAGCTGATAGGAACATAAACATAAGTGGTGAAGGGGAAGAAGAAGCCATTATTAGGATAGGAAATGAATTTAGATGAATTAGTTTTGAGGAATGTGATGTCTGGGGAAGAGGCAGAGCTAGTACATAACCCTTCTTCTTCTTCTTCTTCATCTCCTGCAGCAGCCACAGTTTCGTTGTTTCTCGGGAAGAGGAACAAGGACATTAAACCGCAGCCTGATCCAATGGCTGAGGTTTCGGCCTCGGCAGATGGGATGGATTGGATTCATTACCAACAAGCATTGTTGATTGATTCCAAGTCGCCAGTTTCTCAAGGTGTTTACAATCATGGGGGTATTGGTGTTTACAATATGGAAGCCATGTCAATGACGACGTCAGCCTCGTCGAACTCAGATTTCCAAGAAGGTAACTGTGAACGGAAACGAAGACAGGTTGATGATATGAAGGAGAAGACTATTGAAAGAAGGCAAAGGAGGATGATCAAGAATCGTGAGTCTGCTGCACGGTCCAGAGCCAGAAAACAGGTAAATTCATGAAATTTGTTCTTGGTAGCATGCATTTATTTTTGAAACATCAATGAACAAATGGAAACATTTTTGTGTATACCATCATATTTTTGTTTGTTTTAACATTCTAGGCTTATACGAATCAGTTGGAGCACGAAGTATCATGCTTGAAGAAAACAAATAGTTGGCTGAGAAAGCAAGAGGCAAGTACATCCACTACAGCATATAGTTCTACTACCAGACAGTTATATTTTGTTCACATACTAAAAAAGTATAGTTTCCTTTTCTTTTTCAGGAAGCAGAAAGACTACTTTTTTCAAATCCAATCCCAGTGCCGAGATACCAACTGCGGCGCACCAGCTCGGCCTTCTTCTAGATTCTGATGTTCACAAGCAGACCTGACTCTATTCTCTCTCTCAAGTTTTTTCTAGTTGGATAATTTTGAAAACATAGGAGCTTTACTTTCTTTTGTGTTTCATGTAGAGGAAATACTCTGATAGCAAAATACCTTTGCTTGTGAATGCAGTTCCTATTCTTCCCCCTTTGCCTTCTCATAGTTCATGACACTCTAAAATTCTACGTACCGAGAAATTTATATCAGATCCAGATTATCGAGGATAATGACTATGAAGTTGAGGTTAATGGAGGAAAAGGTGGAGTCCTTCAACACAAACAATTTCATTTTATTTATTTTGACTATACAAAGAAATGTTTACATAAACAAAATCTGACACAATGACTGGGAACCCAACCTTGTAGGGGAAATACAAATGATGCCTAAAATACATAATACACTGGCTGTAATACATAAATTCTATAATCAAAAGGGAAAACTAAGAAAGTAACAGAGGTACCAATGAATTTAACTCACGCCAACAAAATTGGAAGCTTCGAAGAAGAAACTAATTTTTTTCCCTTTTTTCTTTTCTGAAAATATGAATATTTTCCACACAATCTTACAAATCCATTTAATCGCCACACGCTTGTATATAGCTTCTTTCAAGGTTCTACTTGCATTGTTTTTATAATGTTTAATCTCCAGTTCAACTCCCAAACAGTCTCCAGCTTTTTCTGACCACAGGTGAATAATGTCAAAAACCCAAGTAGATCAACAGAAGCTAACACTAGATTAAGGCACTCCAGACAGCCCCATTGCCTTCACCACACTTTTCGTGGACACTCTTGATTCTCTCCACAGATTTGCATATTCCACTGCAACTCCAGTCAAATGAGGCAACACATACATTTCCTGCTTGTGCCTTCCACTCACAATCTGCAAATTTTTTATTGTCTTAAGATAAAACTACGTTACAGAATAAAAAAGATGCTTTGCAATAAGGGATAAAGAATTTGGATAAATATGGTTTGGGAAAACGTTTGTTCTTTATGTATGCTATCTAAATATAAGATCATCCGCATCTAATGAAAACATTACCTGGGGGCGTCCCACAGCACATATTGCGGTCATCAATATGCTCGACTTCAAGGCCTATTAACCAAGCACCAAGAGACACATCTTCATTGGCATATTTGTGCAAAATTGGCCTGCATCACAAGTTTCAACTCTTTGAATTGAAAATGACATGAACAAAAGGCGGGTACAAGTGTCTATAGATAAAAAATAGCACTGGCCCACATACAGATTTATTCCCAATAAAGAGATGGAAGATATATAAGTTGCTGAAATTCATAAACATCTTATTTTAACATAAGGCTAGTGCTCATTTGCCATTTAATTAGTAACAAACAATTAAAAATCTACCATCCATAATCTGTAAGTCTTTTTGATAAGGTAAATCCATAACTGTAAAATATAACATTAACATAAGATGTCAAAGAGCTCCCCGATCAAGTGAGAAAAGCTTCCGATATTCATTGAAGTCAATCGCAGATTCTTTTAGTTCGTAAACATTAGACACATTTAAAAAACTTTACGTGAAAAAAATTGAATGTATTAAAAAACTAGACATCTCATGTTGATGCATTAATGGTTTTAATTAAAGAGTTATGAATAAGATGATGCATTTTACTTTATGTACTCTAGATGCACATGGAAAAATTATATCCTTACTGATTGACTGCAATGTATGTGGCTAGATCCTTTGAGATTGCATAAATCTGTCCAGTTGCATGTCTGAAATACTTATTTCCCTCCTCTCCAAATTTCCAGTATTCAGGCTCATGGTATTTGACACTCCTGTGATATAAAAGAAAATGAAAAATATATATTATTGACAGATCCTTTTTAAAAATACACAAAAAGAAACAAACAAAAGAATGGTATCATTGTGCCAAAAAGAAACAAAATAATAGAGATGATCAATCCCGCCCTCTTCAATGAACATGATAGATAGTCCATGATAATTACTTTGAAGAAAGAACAGGTCCAGATTTCATGCACCCAATATACACTCTGGGCTTCGAACGGTGGTAAGCAAGAGTAGTAGCTAGCATCCCTATATGAGAAATAATTTTGAAAAAAGTTCAATCTTAATAATGTATATTTAGTTATTACATAATTAGAAAGAATAACAATGGTTCACTTGAAACGCACCTAAATTTACATGGACATCGTCATCTATCTTGACATAGAAGTCAGCATCCCATTTAGCAACGGCAGTGGAAAAGAAGGATTTTGTTTTTGCAGATAATTCATGATACCCTTCAATATGTTCCTGCACATGATAATCCAGTTTACAAGCTGAATGTCTAATCATTCTTTTATATGAGTACTACTCCATGTAAATTCTCTTACCAGCCTAAGGAAATCTTTATGCAGCGCATCTTCTGAATCAATTGCACGATCTAAAATGCTGTTGGAAGTTGCGCTAATCAAGCAAAAACCAATGAGATTAGTTCCATCGAAAAACAAAGAAGCAATTTCAAACCAGTCATATAATGCATCGAGATTAAACTGCACAAACATAAAAGGATGATGGAAGATTAACGTGGGATTATGCATTTCAAGGGAAAAACTGCAGTAACAATTACATCACAAGACTACTTTGATATGAGAAGAATACAAACAGTATGATAATCACAGTCGAAAAGTCCAGTCTAAATTTACTACCTATTTACATTAGTTCAAAAGAGAAAACTGGTAGATTAACAGTTATTGCTGCTTTTGTAAAAGGGAACCACCAATAAAGGACATGTTTGGCCCATCTATTAACACACTCAAGTTTCAGCAATAGAAAGCAATCTAGAAAATCTCCGTATCATTATGATTGGAAAACAGAGAACCTTCAACTCTAATAACTAATTTTCAAGAATTTAAACAATATAATCTATCTTGCAGCTTTGCCAATCGAGTATTACGTTTGACCATCTTAAAATGTGAACAGATCATGCATAACTTTTTAGTTTCCACAACTTTCCTTTACGTGAAGAAAAAAAGTTTCTATTGTTGTATATAAGTTAACATTCCCATCTCATATGCTATGAAAATGACCATGCAACACAATTTAGTTTCTACGGCCTTTCTCTCTGTCCTTTTCTAAAAGAAGAATTTTAAAGCATACTTCAAAATTTCCATATGTTTGGTTAAATAGTCAAAGAGTAAGTTTGAAAATACTCGATACATTAAGATGCCTTTAAAAACACTTAATTTCTGCTTCTCTCGCAAGTATTTATAGGAAAAAAAGCTTCACCTCAAAAAGTCATCACAAACCCACGTCTGTTATTGTCATATCTTAAGACAATCCAGCGCATGATTATAAGAGGAACTCACAGAGAGAAATTTAGCCAACAAAAGCCCTAATACCCTATCCTTTAAATGCCCTATTACATTTCGTTAATACCGTTTGGTTGGAAAAAGAAGAATAAACCATAAAGCAAAATAAGTTAGTTTGCCTATTTTCACCGGAACTTAATTTCAAACGTAGCTAGAACCAAATACCCCACAAGAAACGCAATTCTACCTATGGCCAATCATAAACCGGACAACAATCCCCTTCTCTCGCTCCAACTGGAACAGCTTTTCCCCTGACCAAAACGACATAAACCATGTTTTAGCAGGAAAACTAACGTCAAATGATCAATATGAAACATAAGAACAATGGGTAGGACCTAAATACCTCGTGGCATCCACGTCTCTCTAACTGAATCTCGACGCCTTCTGCTACTAAAAGCGGTGTTTATCCCAATCACCATTAACATTTTCTTCTTCGGCAGATTACTTTTACCACTGGATTCAATAGAGGGGGTGTGGCTATCAGAGGAGTGCATCCCCCTAGAATTTCTAGCCTCCACTAAATCCCTGTAAAGCATTGTAATCTTCTTGTCTAAAGATCTGTATCCCAAATGAGGAAAACAGTTTGTTAAGCCAAAACTGGAAGAATTACGAAGCGAAAAATTAGAAAGAAAGATAAGTCGAACTAAACTGGATTGCTTCTTGAGTTCTATAAACTTCGGTCATCACATCCTTTTTTTCCGCTGGCTTAAAAGTTTCCAAGAAAAAGGAAAAATCAGACTAAACAAGCAAAACAGAATCAGTCGTAAAACTGTTGGGAAATCAGATGCAAATACACTCACAATCTTAAATGAGCTATCTTCAGAGACGATTTGAAGTTCTTGTTCATGTCGACGACGGGAGATGACCTGACCATTGGATTCAGACACCGACCATATTCTGCTACATAACCCAAAAATCCAAAAAAAAAACCCCACAAATCAACAATCAAAACCCATGGGAAAGGGAGAGAGAGAGGGAGGGATAGAATTACATCAAATCAAAAAGAGAAAATGGTGGAAGAGGAGTAGAAACCTGTTGGTGATGAGCATACCGAAAAAGAAGAAAGAGAAACAAAAGAAAGGAACCCATATAATAGAAATCTTTCTAGTGCCACGGCTCTTCATTTTGTTTATGGTTTGTTGTTTGTTTGTTTTGGTGCAAAAGAAGAGAGACGACCCGAGTAAGGAAAACTGGAGAAATGAACAAAGACTTTTATGGGGTTAATGGAATGAAGAAAGTTGAATCAAATTGGGGGGCTTGTGAAACGTAACGTCATGGAAGAAGAATTAGGCGCGTTTTTGGAGGTCAGAAGTGTCAAAGTTTAGGCTGCGAAAGGAAGAATTGCCATTGCTTGGTTTACGCTAATCACGCTATAACTCGGGTTTCGCTTTCAGATTTATGAAATAATATGAATTAAGAAGCGAAGCCACTTTCCTTTTCTTCATTGCTTTCTTTAATAATTGGAATAATTAACTTTGAGTTTATGACTCAACTAATCCTCCTCTGATTATAGAATTAATGAGGACATACTATTTTCAGTAATTTCGTTCGTTTATTATTTATTTGAGTAATCCAGTATTACATATAAAGTGATAATTATTTGCATTAAATTTTCCTTGAATATGTTCACATTTTTTTTGCCTCATATTTCTATATTTCCATTGCTTCTAACGGTGGAAATCAAACTTAGATTGTTATTGCGCCGTGACGAACGATGCCCTTAAAACAAAAATCTAGTGCGACCTTGCTACTAAGTCGCATATTTCGATTGTTTGCCAAGCTTAACATAACTTCTTAACTAAGATGGAAAGGGAGAAGAGCTACTAATACCAAAACCTTTTTCTCAAATATATAGAAAAAGAATAACAATTTTAGATCTATAACGATTGGCGTATTAAAACATAACATTATAATCCTAAAAGGTTTCAATATTTGTAATCATCAAAATAATAAAGATTATTATTGTTATCATCATATCTTATATCGAAACATTAATTATAAATCATTACAATGATAGTCATTCTCAACATTAACAATAGTTAAGTTGTCATTTAACCTATGTCTAACAAATCATAATAAAAATTGGTGTATTTGAAATGAGATTTCATGGATAAATGAATCTTAATGGGCCTAGTTATAACCACAATTGAATTGTTTATAAATCACGTTTACCTGGAACTATGAATATGTCATATTTTACTGTTATCGTCATCGTTATTGCTATTGTTCAATCCTAAAGATAACGATAGCAACAAACGTGATAAATACACAATTTTCATATTGTTACACAAACAAATACATGTAATGGTAACAATAAAGATAGTGGAACCCATGTAATTTTTCAAAAAGCAAATTTCAAGACAAATCCTACATCTCATTGATTACAACTACTAAAAGTAGTTAAAACAACAACTAAAGTCCACTTTTTACCTTATCATTGATTGATTACTTTTTTTTACTGGTGTAAATGTGGCCGTATATAAAAGAAATGTTACAAAATAACAATTTAGCCTACAAACTTTAGTTGTTAACCATGTAATTTCAATTTTGTATCAATTTAGTCTACAAACTCTTATATGTAATAATTTAGTAATTGTTCTTTCAAATTCGTAATAACTTGTCTCCATCATAAATTTTTTTTTATCAAAATTTGATGTCAATGTTTAGTATTTTATAATGTGGACATTGTATGCTATAAAATTATTGAGTATCTAAATAGACTATTGATATGCAAAAAAAAAGTTTATCGTTAAATTTTCACACTCAATTCTATAGGAGGGATTAAATTGTTGTCAATTTTAAAGTAGAAGGATTAAATTGTTATATAGTAATATTTAGAGATTAAACTGTTACAAAATTAAAAGTTTAAAAATTAAATCATTACAAACTAAAATTCATGAACTAGATTGTTACTTTTATAAAAGTTCAAATAAAAAGTAAGATATTTAGTTCAGAAGTTTACGTAAAAATAACAACTTAGTTTATAAAATTGATAAATAACAATTTAGTCTCTCAATTTAAAATTTATTTTAATAGTCTCTGTATAACTAAAAAAATCAAATCATAAAAATATTCTAAAAATAGTCTCTACACATTAGCAAATCTAAAAATTAAACCATCTTCAGAAGTATGGTTTAAAATGTGTTTGCTATTCACCAAAATATTATATTATATTGATTATAAATTACTATGAACAGATATTTTAACACATTTTAGGTTAATCATTTTGTATAATTATTATATAACAATGCTTTAAAATTATTTATATGTTCCAAAAGTTTAGCTGACATTTTGTTTATAATAACTTTTTTAGTACAAGTTGGATGCTTGAAAATTGACAGGGTTAATTAAATTAAAATACAATATTTTATACTTATTATTATTATTATTTAGAAATATAATAATACATTTAAAAAATTTAAAATCTGAATTTTGTTAACAAAATGAATATAATTTAGATTGCGTACTATGATTTTGAGTAGATGTCATTTTCTAATCTCGGTTAAATTTGTTTGAATATATTGAAATTATTGTTTTAAAACAGGTACAGACCTAAAATATTCTTTCTTTTTTCCCTTTCATTTTGTTTATGTTTAACCAAACAAATTATAGTTTGAATTTTCATCCAAAGTTTTTTTTTTCCCAAACTTAGTAAGCCAAAATGAATCAAATTTCTCTCTGATCCAAGAAAAAAAAAAGAACACAGTAAACTAGAAAAAAGAAATTGTGTTTTTTATTTTACATATGTAACAACCCAAAATGATGTTATTTTTCTAAAATAACCAAGTAAAAAATATTTTTACTCACTCACTCAAGATCTATTTGAGTAATGTGAAAATTATAACCAAGTGTTTTCTAGCAGCCAAAGTATAATAGTCTAAGCAAATGATGAGGTGAAGTTATAATATGAGACGACTTGAGCTATGTGTTGGTTGTTCACCCACTCAAATATTGTTTAAGAAGATCTTAAATTTATATGTCCACCCTATTTTTTCTGAGAGATTAAAAACACAACCAACTACATCCTTACCTCTACACAAAAGATGAGTTAAGGATGATATTATTAGCAAACACATTTTTTCCATATCAAGAAAATAAAACTAGGAGAAAATATGAAAGTTGCAATTTTCATCACTCTCCAAAAAGTAATTATATCTTCAACAAGAACTCCAATTTTAGCTATTGGAAACTTCTTTGTTATTTGTTTTAATTGACTCTACCTATCGTACAAATGAGATCGGTCGACCATTTGCCCCGTTCATTGGAGTCAACCATCATAAGCAATAAATGGTGTTTGGTGCAACTTTACTTTATGACTAAACTATATAATCATTTAAATGGTTGATGAAAATTTAATAACAATTCTTATCTATCCTTCTATAGCAATGGCAATGCCTAAGTGAAAATTTTTTAGAAGCTCAACATTGACTATGTGTTTGGCTTATTTTTCAAAGTATGCTGCTAAAATTTTAAGTCATGTGTTTCACCACTCAAACCAATTTGTTTATGACTTCAATCGTTGTGTGTATGCTTACAATGATAAAGATGATTGGTTGTTAGCATTGCAACAAATGTTGGACATTTATAAATTTAAAGATGATAAGTGATTGACAGATTTTTTTGAGTTGCGAGAAAAATGGGCAATGAAAAATACACAGCGAAGTGAAAGTATGAATAGTTTATTGAAAAAATATTTAAACCCCAAGTCATGATATTTTGCGTTTTCTTGAACATTATAAAAGAGTTTTGGTTGATCCAAGATATGAAGAATTGAAGTTGAAATTTAAGATGAATCAAACGATACAAACCTTGCTAACGAATACAAAGATGTTACGATATGCATCAAAAATATATATGCACTAGAGATCTTTAAAATTGTTTTAAAGAGACTATATACATGTAACCTCTACAATAGTAGTAAGTTGAATTATACATTAGATCAGTTTAATGTGTCAACTTTCGAAAGATCACATAAATGGTCGGTTAAGGGTACGTTTGGATTATCGATGAAAAAATTGTTTTTCAAGAATACATTTTTTAAAAACGCTTTCTTCAAATTGAATTTAAAATTTAAACACTTTCGTATTTGGTTAGATCTTTTTAAAAATATTTTTTTTAAAATGGATTTAAAATTTAAATACTTTCATGTTTGGTTAAATATTTTTAGGTGTTTATTATACATAATTTTGTTTGGTTTTGTTATATACCAAAATGTTTATACTTAAGTCAAATTACTATAAAAGAGTATTAAACACTATGTGTAACGACCCAACTCCTTATACTAAGTCGAAGTCATTACAAATTTTAAAAGACATAAAATTTGTAAAATTTGGAAAAAATGAAACAAAACCTCAAAGTTTTATTTAAAAGCATAAACAAATGTGATTTGAGATAAATATAAAAGTAAAATCCTAACTCGAGCCCTATCTAATTTTAAAGAAGTAAAATAACAAATAAAGAATAGACTAAAATACAACGTTAAAGTCTGAACTATGACATGAAGCGAAAGCATAAGATCCCTATGGCTCGCCACGGTCACTTCTGGTCGCTCGCCAGCTTGCCCTTGCCCTTACCTCTACCTCTGCCTGAAAAAATAGAAATGGAAAGAGTGAGTATAAAATACTAAGTAAGGGACCCACTACTAGTCCCGCTAGGTGCCTGTTAACTTCTTATTAGAGTCCTGAAAATGGTACCCAAGAACTGGCACGTTCCCGAACACGTGTAACATGTGATCCCGTAGAAACAAAATCTGGTCTTCGGTGAACCCAAAGGAACACCTAGGACAAACTAGTCTGTAGCGTACCCGGAGGAAACACTAAGACAATCGGGCTGCCAGCGATCCCGTCGAATCACTCGAATCATGTCTATATCAATGCCAGACTGGCGGTCTCGTCAAACTACGCAGTCCTAAATAGGTGGTGATCCCGAAGGACACCCATGCAGGTACAACTCTAATAGAATAAGCTAACATACACCCTAACCATAGCATACATGTAACATAGCATCATCACGTCATCATGTCACACCATATCATCATGTCATATCATATCATCATTAATTGCCATGTCGTTATGCAATCTAGTCATCAATATGCATAACTAAGGATATATGCGATCTCTTAATTCCGCTCGTAGGTCTAGTAGTAGAATCTCTTACCTGGAGATTTGCTCAACGAATTCTAGCAGTAGAATCACGCTTTCGAAGCAGCGAAGCCTTAAATGGTTAGAAAACACCAATTTTCATAACTTAATCATCAAACGACCAAGGGTCCAAAAACCAGTTGAAATAACTTACCCGAGGTCGAGGTTGCAACGCTTGAGTCCTTAACTGGAGAAATTTCACGCTCCAAAATCGCTTGGTCCAAACTGTCCTTTAAGAAAAATAATTTAATTTAACCCAAAATTAAATTATTTAAGATCAAAAAATTTTTAAATCTTAGTTGGGTGTTCCAAAGCCCAATCAACTTACCAAACAGGTGGAAAAGGACACAAAATTAGCCTTGTGGCTCAAAAACAGGTGAAGCGACTAGGCGGCTTGGCTAGAAAGCAGAAGGTGGCTCGATTAGGCATGCACAACTCTGGGAAACGCGTACGGCTTGCGCGCGTGCTCGACTGGGGCAGCTCGGCTCTTCGCACGACTTGCAAGGGTGCGCGTGCGACTGGCTGCTGGCGGCTCGGCTTCACGCGGCTATGGAGGCACGCGGAACGGCTGGAGACGGGTCGGCTCGCGGAGAAGGGCGCGGGCGTGCGGGTCGATTTTTCGGGTTTTGGTATGAACGACGGACTGAGCGCTCGGTCTTCCGACGACGCGACGCTGACCAGGTAACGGCGAACTCCAATTGGTCGACGACTTGTTTTGTGACGATGAGCGACGGGCTGTTACGGAAAGCAGTCGATCGGCGACAGCTTCCAGATGGAGGAGATCGGACGGAGAAAGCGGCGGCGAGGGCGGAACGATCCGACGGGTGGCTGCCACGACGAGGGTCGGGTTGGTTTTTCGGGTTCGGGTACGAGCGACGGACCGTGACGGAAAGCAGACGATCGACAACAACTTCCAGACGAGGGGAGATCAGACGGAGCGGCGGCGACGACTGAACTAGGCGACAGCTAGGGTTTTTTTTTCTAAAAGATGTAGGGTTTTTTTTCTTTTCTTTCTCAATGAAAGGAGATGGTGGTTTAATGGTGCACAGATCCCAATGGACCTTTAATGAGAAAAATAATAATATGCTTATTATTATTATTATTATTCTTTTCTCTTTTCCCTAATTTAATCAATTAAAATCACTTAATCTCTTTCTTATTTAAACCCATGAAATCTCCATTTTAAAATCAAAATCAACCAATCACATAAATCTTTTTCCCAATTAAAATATCACTATTAGATATTTTCTTAATGTCTAATAAAAATCAAATGTTCATAATCACTTAATTCAAAACATCCAAAATTTCAATAACTACACTTAAGATAATAAATTAAATTTCAAAAATTTTTTTGGGCGTTACACTATGAACTAATTTCATAAAAAAAACATATATTTTTTGTTCTTTTACGAAGAAATATTTTTTTAAATTAACCGCACGTTATCTTGAAATTATTGGGGATCGTTTGGGGAAAGGGCAGGGTTATGAAGGGTTTAGTGTTATGATAAACCTAGTTTTATCATAACATGTGTTTAAGGAAAATGTTATGTAGATAGTGTTATGAAATTTATTTTTTAATACATTTTTTTAAAAATTCGTATTCTAAATTCAATACACAAGTTTTGTATATTTAATTTATCAACTTGTCTTATTTTAGTAAAACAATTTTCAGTAATTTCTTTAAATGTGACGTCCATTTTCAACGTTTTTCACGAGATCGTTACATACGAATAGATTATTAATTTTTTAAAAAATTTGTATTCTAAATCCAATACACAAATTTCATATAATTAATTTCCCAAAATGTCCTATTTTCGTAAAACAATTTCCAATAATTTCTTTAAATACAACATCCATTTTCAACATTTTTTACGTAATATGCAAATAAATTATTAATTTTTTTAAAACTCATATTCTAACTCCAATACACAAATTTTGTATATTTAATTTAAAAAATCATCCTAGTTTTCATAAAATAATTTGTCAAATCTTTTTTTTAAAAAAATCATATTCTAAATCCAGTACATGAATTTCATATATTTAATTTAGCAAATCGTCGTAGTTTTCGTAAAACAATTTGCCTTAATTTCTTTAAATACGATTTGAAATTTTCAATTTTTTTTAAGTATCGTTACGATGGAATAAATTATTGTTTTTCCTTTTAAAATAAAAATTAAAGTGAATTTGAAGATATAAAAATAAGGAAGAAGAAAGAGAAAATACTACATTTTGGAAAAGTACGAGCATAATTTGGTAAAAATTTTAGATTCAAAATTTAATTGAAATAAATCTTAAATCAAACCTCGCTATTAAATTGAATTTTTTTAAAGAAAAGTCTTATACATTTAAAGTTTAAATAATTTTTGAAATATTTCACTACAAGAAAATGGAGGTTTCCCGACGCACAAAAGTGTCAGGAGATATATGAAAAGGTGTGGAAAAATCTTTTTTTGACTCATAAACCTGCGTCGGGATTGGAGTCGGGAGAGGATCTCCCGACGTACAAAATATAGCATGGGAGATCCCTTGACATCTTTCGACGCACAAAATAAAGCGTTAAGGGATCTCCCAATGCAATATTTGTGCGTTGGGAGATCCTCTATTTTTTTTTTTTTTGCAAAATCGAGAATGAGATCTAAACAAACGAATGAAAAAATTAGCAAAGCTAAGGCAAAATTAGAAGTAGGATTTAAGATTTTAGAGCAAAATGTAACTTAAATAAATAATAACCAGAAGAGATAGGAGCAACGGTGGAACCGGAAGGGAGGACTGAGAACATAAAGAACAATAACAAAAAATCAATAACAAAAAATCAACAATAAAAACAAAATTTACACAATCAACAACAAATCCACAACAAAATGAACACAGTTTAAACATTATTGATACAAATCCACAAAAACAATCACAAATTTAATTATATTTCTAATACCTAAACCAAAATAAAGAAAAAAAAAAGATTGGCTTACCGTCGGCGAGGGGCGGTGGGCGAATGTGAAGACCAGACGATGGAGATTGACGATGAAAACTGGATGGTGGATGGCGACAGGAATCTTCTTCCTCTTTTGGAAGTCTGAAATCTCTCTCTCTCTCTCTTTCTCATTTTTCGGCTTCCTTTCATATCTGAAAAATGGTTTTTAAAGGGGAACTCCCGACACCGTTATGTATGGCATTGGGAGAAGTTAAATATATCTAAAAAAATTATAAACTTCTCCTAACGCTATTATGTATGGCGTCGGAAGAAGTAATATATTAAAAAAATTATAAACTTCTCCCGACGCCGTTATGTATGGCGTCGGGAGAAGTTAATAAACTTTTTATTAAATTACCTTATACCGATGTTGCCTTATGTCGCGTTGGGATGACCAACCTTTCCCGACTAAGATTCTACAACGTCGGGAGAAGCTTTGCTCCCAACGTCCGTGTTGTGCGTCGAGAAATACATATTTTCTTATAGTGTTTGTTATACATTTTTTAGGTTATTTAAGGATTCAAAAGTTACTTAATTGAATATTAAATCGTCTGATTTAACTTTGTTTTGAATTTTTATAAATTTAATAAAATTCATTTTTTTATAAACTCGTTTAATTTAAATTTATCAGAAAAAGTTTAGATATAGATACATTAGTTTTTTTAAAAAGGTGAAAAACAAATAAAAAAACAAAAGCAAATGAAAGACATGAAATAAAAGAGTTTAAAAAAAAGTTAAATATAAGGACTAAATGTGTAAACTAATCACAATTAATATTTAATTAAAATTAATTTCATAAATAAAATAAATTTAAAAATAATATATTTTTTAAGATAATTAAATTAATTTAAAACAAATGACATTTGATAAATAAAAGAGTAAAATTTTAAAAATAAACGATATAATAAAACTATGGGAGAGTTGAAGAGGTAGGATTACGGGGGAGTTGAAGAGGGTTTAAGAGAAACGAGAGAGAGGGAAGAGGGGTTATAATAACCCTAAAACAAGGATTATGATAACTTTCCCTAAACATTTGAGAAGTTTTCGACTAGGAGAATAATGGGAGGAGGAGGAGAGTATGAAGGGTATTTTTATAATTTCAATATAAGATGAAAAAAGTTATAGATTTTCGGTCAATAACTTGATAATCTCTTTTCTAAAAACTTGGTTTTGAGTGATTTTTCTAAAATAAATTGTTTTGTAAACTAATTTTTAAAATATACATTTTGTGAAGTTGTCGGACACCACAATTTTTTCAAAATAGTTTTGCACGTTTAAACACTTCAAAATGTGATCCAAACACATTCGAAATATGAAGCTTCAGCACAGACAGTCACTTAGCTTGCAATTGTATGAAAGTCTCTTATATGGGTATTTTATGTACCCACACGCTTAAAGTGCTTAGAGACGACGAAAAATATGAATAGAATTCTACTTCCTATATTTTGAAGAGATGGACAAAAGATGGTAGAGCTTCAAGTGAATTTGACAACCAAATATATAAGGTAAGTGGAATTAAATAGTGAATTAGAAAGCGTTATAATCACTTATGTCGTAATGCTTGCCAAATTACTTCACCAGCAGCCGAACATGGAAAGTTATTTGAGCATGCATATACAAATTTATTCATTTTCTCACAAGATTTGGAGGGGTTGAAAAAAGAACATTTTGGTGGAAAATAATTATGCAAGCAACATAGAAAATTCAAGTTTCATTGAAGATGATGTAATGGGAGCACATGGAATTAAGAGAAAATCTACGGTTGCTCATCCTCATAATTGATTGAAAGATTACTTGGAATGAGAAGAAGTAAACAAAATGTAGCATCCGACAAAGTCTCTTCCACGTTCAAATCATATTGTGACCCTCACACATCTCTCAAAACAATATGTCATTCACTTGATTCAAGAATAGATATATTTAGGATTCGTTTGGATTGTCTATGAAAAAAATGTTTTTTTAATAATACATTTTCAAAAAAATCTTTTTTGTAAAATGAGTTTAAAACCTAAACACTTGGTTTGATCTCTTTATAAATATTTATATGAAAAATTGTGTTTGGTTTGTCCTATACTAATAATGTTTATACTTATGATAAATTACCATAAAAAACTATTAAACATTATGAACTAATTTTATAAAGAAATACACACGTTTTCAATCTTTTTTTCATAAATATATTTTAAAATTAATCGTACATTATCTTGAAATTATTAATTTTTTAGTTATTTTAAACAAAACACTAATTTCATTTTTTGTATTAATTTTTTTTAAAAAATTCCATTCTAGAATCACAAATATCTTGAAATATAAATATATAACCATAAAAAAAATTGATTTCTAACAACAAAGTATAAATTAGATAAATAATTTTTTCGAGACAATATAATATCAACTAGACAAAAAGATGTGCAATTCGATCACGTTTTTCATTCATCTTTATTTCACAAACCGAACGATCATGTTCTTCATTGACGTCCTTATGATTTCTTTCACAAATGTTAATGCGAAGTAGATTTGTCTGAGAGAGGAACATTTGCTAATCTCTATATTTAAATGTGTGTTCATATACATTGAAAAATATATTCAAAGTATTTAAAAATAGAAAAAAAAAAAAAGAACCATGGAGTGAAAAATAGATAGTAAAAAGGAAAAGAAAAAATAGAGGAAGAAAAATAGATATTTGGAAGGGATTTCTCGTTAAACATCAAATATGTTATGAAATAAATAACCAAGAAACTAAATAAGAATAATGCAACAACATAAAGAAGAATAATAGAGAAGAAAGGAAGTAGAGGACAATTGAACTCAATTGTGGTGTATATATTACAAAGGCACCACACACCTCTATTTATAGGACATATCATGGTATAGGTTACATTATGAAATTCAATGGGATGAATGTTACAATATGGAATTGAATGAGAGTTATATGAAAATTGTAATCTATGTAGGTTATGGATATCTACATTTATAATATATCATTATATTTACAATACTCCCCTTTAGATATCCATATTATATAAAAAAATGTCTCGTTAAAACCTTACTAGGAAAAACCCCGAAGGAAAAAAATCCTAGTAAAGGAAAAATAATACATCATTTTTATACATTAATAACTGTCTCATTAAAAACTTTGCTAGAAAAACCAAATGGGAAAAATCATAGTAAAGGGAAAAAGAGTGCAATATTCCTATTTCTTAAGGGCAATATTTCTACTCCCCTTATGAATATATCACTTGAGTTATCTGAGTCGTTGCATTCCAATATTGTGCACCAGCTTTTCAAATGTTGATGTGAGTAATGCTTTTGTGAATAAGTCCGCCAAGTTGTCTTTTGAAGAAATTTGTTGAATACTAATGTCACCATTTTCTTCAAGGTCATGTGTATAGAAAAGTTTTTGTGAGATATGCTTTGTTCTATCTCCTTTTATATACCCTCGTTTGATTTGTGCTATACATGTAGTATTATCTTCAAATAATATTGTTGGTAAATTTTTACAAACCACATGTTTCTCGAATATGATGAGTCATTGATCTCAACCATACACATTCTCTACTAGCTTCATGAATTGTAAGAATTTCTACATGATTCGATGAAGTGACCATAATGGTTTACTTTACAGACCGCCAAGATATAGCAATTCCTCCACATCTAAACATATAACCTGTTTGAGATCTTGCTCTGTGTGGGTCAGATAAATATCCAGCATCCGCATAACCAACTAGATAAAAGTTTGATTTATTTAAATAAAACAAACCAATATCAATTGTCCCTTGAAGATAACGAAGTACATGCTTAACTCCATTTCAATGTCTTTATATTGAAGAAGAACTATATATTGCTAATAAAGTTACTGAAAATGATATATCTGATCTCGTGTTATTAGCAAGATACACTAGTGTACCTATTGCACTAAGGTATGGTACTTCAGGATCAAGTAATTCTTCATTATCTTCTCGAGGTCAAAAGATATCATTTTTTACATCTAGTGATCGAACCATCATTGAAATGTTCAATGGGTGTGGTTTGTCCATGTAGAATCTTTTTAAAATCTTTTCTGTATATGTCGATTGATGAATAAAAATTGCATCAGCTAAATGGTCGATTTGCATGCCAATACAAAATTTTGTTTTACCAAGATCTTTCATTTCAAATTCTTTTTTGAGATATTCTATTGCCTTTGAAAGTTCTTCAGGAGTTCCAATTATATTTAAATCATCAACATATACAACTGTAATCGCAAATTCTGACTATGATTTCTTAATAAAAACACATGGTCAAATTGGATTATTTTGATAGCCTTCTTTCAATAAATATTCACTTAAGCAATTGTACCACATTCGTTCTGATTGTTTCAATCCATATAATGATCTTTGTAATTTGATTGAACATAATTCTCTAGAGTTTAAATTATATGATTTAGATATCTTAAATCCTTCAGGGATTTTCATATAGATTTCATTTTTCAAAGATCCATATAAGTATGCTGTAACTACATCCATATAAGTATGTCGCAACTACATCCATAAGAATGCATATCAATATTTTTACATATAGTCATACTAATTAAATATCTTAATGTAATAGCATTCACCACAGGAGAATATGTTTCCTCATAATCAATGTCTGGTCTTTGAGAAAATTCTTGTGCAACAAGTCGTGCTTTATATCTAGTGACCTCATCATTTTCATTTTGTTTACGCACAAATACCAATTTAAATCCCATAGGTTTTACACCTTTAGGTGTATGAACTATAAGTCCAAAAACTTCACGTTTCGTGAGTGAGTTTAATTCTACTTGGATAACTTCTTTCCACTTGGGCCAATCCTTTCTATTACGACATCTGTCAACAGATTTAGGTTCATAATCCTCATTTTCATGAATGATATTATGTGTAACATTATACGCAAAAATTTATCCACGACTACATTAGTTCTATTCCATCTTTTTCCTGTCATGGTATAATTTATTGAGATCTTATTGTTGTCTTCATATACTTGAGTCTCTTCAACATTTTTACCATTAGTTGCGTTCAAAACCTTTTCTTGAATGTTTCTATTATCAATTAAGTCATTTCGACTTTTATCACTTTTCTTTTTCGAGAATTTTTAGCCTTTGAACCTATCGGTCTACCACACTTTTGGCGCAACGTTGATTCATTAATTGTATCAACTTGCTAAGTTGGGATTTCAATTTTAGATGGAGTATTTACATGTGAAGTATATAACTTGGTCACTTTCTTAGTATCTGTAAATGCATCTGGCATTTGATTTGCTACACTTTGTAAATGAATTATCTTTAGAACTTCTAGTTCACATTGCTTTGTACGAGGATCTAAATGAGACAATAACGATACATTCTAGGCAATTTCATTTTCTAACTTCTTAATTTCTCCCCCTAATGTTGGAAAATTTGTCTCACTTAAATGACAATCAACGAATCGTGCAGTAAATACATCCTCTGTCAAGGGTTCAAGATATCTAATAATTGATGGGGATTCAAATCCGACATATATTCCTAACCTTCTTTGAGGTCCCATTTTAGAACGTTGTGGTGGAGAAATTGGAACATATACTACACAACCAAAAATTTGCAAATGAGAAATATTTAGCTCCTAGCTATAAGCTAATTGTACGAGAGAATACTTATGATAAGATGTCGGTCTTATGTATATAAGTGACCCTGCATGCAGAATAACATGACTCTATATAGATAATGGAATGTTTGCTCTCATAAGTAATAATGGTATGACAATCAATTATAAACGCTTGAAAAATGATTCTGCCGAACCATTTTGTGTATGAACATGAGCTATAGATGTTCAATATTTATCCCAATTGACATACAATAATTATTAAATGCTTGGGATGTAAATTCACCAGCATTATCAAGTCGAATGTTTTTTATTGTATAATAGGAAACTGTGCTCTTATTTTGATTATTTAAGCAAGTAATTTTGCAAATGCAAGGCTTCGACTTGATAATAAACACATATGTGACCATCTACTTGATGTGTCAATTAAAATCATGAAGTATCTAAATGGTCCACTTGGTGGATTGATGGGTCCACATATGTCACCATGAATCTGTTCAAAACATGTAAGTGACTCAACTTCTACTTTGGTTGGTGATGGCCTAATAATTAATTTTCCTTGAAAGCAAGCAATACATGATAACTCATTAGATGGAAGAATCTTTTGGTTCTTTAGTGGATGCCCATGAGAATTTTCAATAATTCTTCTCATCATTGTTGACCTAGGATGACTCAATCGTTCATGTTAAACAGTGAACATATTTAAATTTATGAACTTCGGATTCATGGTTGCATTTGTTTCAATTACTCATATATGAGTATAATATAATCCAGAAGAAAAGGCAAGCAATGTTTCCAATATAAGCTTCTAATGTGAAACAATAAATGTAATATAAAGATATTCTATATTATTTTTATTGTTAGTTTCAACATGATAACCATTTTCACGTATGTCTTTGAATCTCAACAAGTTTCTTTTTGACTTACTAGAGAACAAAGCATTACTAATTGTGAATTTTGTTATTCTAGGCAAAATAAGGTTTGCTTTACCAAAACATTCAATCAAGTTTATAGAACCTGATATTGTATTGACATTTGCTCCAAACATTGTCAGTGTAGAATAATATTTTTTACTTTTAACTATTGTGTGCGTAATTGCACTATTTGTTAAACATAGGTCTTCATTATTCAATGAGTCAGCCAAAATATGAGAAATTTTCATAACTCTTCACTAAAAAAAGAACGATTACAATAAGTCTCTTGGTAAAAAGAAAAAAAATTACTTGAAATGTAAATAATGTAAATAAACTGATTAGTGTTAAATAGAGAAAACATTAAAACATAATGCAAATATTAGTTTTGAACATTATTATAATTAAAGAAAGTATTTGCTACTTCTTCATTAACATCATTTTTCTCTTCAAGAGACTCAAAGAAGTCCGCCACATCCAAATGGGTCATGTTGGAAGTGCCAAATACATCATCTTGATAGGCAAAATTTACTCCCACATTCTTTCCTTTTTCCTTCAATTAGGCTTGATAGAGGTTGATTAAGTGCTTGAATGTACGACAAGTACAAGTCCAATGACCATTCATACCACAACGAAAGCATTGATTTTCACCACTTTTAATTTTCTTATAATTTTGTGAAGTCTTCCTTCTATGATCATCATTTGTGGTTTTCTTGAAATCTAAATGATTATTACCACGTAAAATATAATTATTTCTTCCTTTACCATGGTCACGACCTCAACCACGACTTCAACCACGACCTCAATCACGACTTCGACCACGACCTCAATCATTAATATTATTTGAAAATACAACATTCACTTCAGGGAATGGTGTTGCTCCAGCGGGTCGAGATTCATGGTTTTTCATTAATAACTCATTATTTTGTTCAGCCACAAGAAGACATGATATAAGTTCAGAATACTTTTTAAAACCTCTTTCTCGATATTGCTGCTGCAGGAGCATATTCGAGACATGAAATGTTGAAAAGGTTTTCTCTAACATATCTTCATCAGTAACTTTTTCTCCGTATAATAATAATTTTGAACAAATTTTAAATAATGCAGAATTATAATCACTTACTGATTTAAAATCTTGCAACCTTAAGTGCATTCAATCATATCGAGCTTTAGAAAGAATCAAACTCTTTTATTATGATTGTACAATATTTTCTTAAAACTTTGTCATAGTTCATAGAGATCTTTTACTGTAAGATATTCAATCTTTAGTCCCTCATGAAGATGATGTCGAAGGAAAATCATGGCTTTCGCCTTTTCTTGACTTGAAGTCGTATTTCATTCTTTAATCGTTTCTTCAAGATTAATGACATCTAAATGAATTTCAGTATCAAGCACTCATGATAAATAATTATCACCATTGATATCAAGAGCTAGAAATTCTAATTTGGCAAGGCTTGACATGGTAAAACTATAACAAAGAACAAAAATTTAATAAACATGTTAAACATGTATTCTAAGACTTAAACATGCATTTTAAGACAACTTAGATAAATATTACACTATGCACATGATACAAAAATCAATGGGACCCATATATACTAATTCAAAACATGAATGTTAATGTACAATAGTTAAAATTATAAATAAAAATTACATATACATATTATGGAAAATTAACAACAATACACACAAAAAACGTTAATTTTACAACATACTTATACATAATATGTTAAAACAATAGAATTAGGTAAATTGATAAAAGCATTTAGATCATAAAAACAATTACAAAACTTATACTAATAGAAAGTAGACAACTAAACTATAGACACAAATCATAAATAACCCATAAACTATATATAGATCTTAAAATAATTGAAATAAGAACCAAACATAAACATTCACATAAATCATAAAGAAATTAAGATGAATTAAACCATAATCTTATTATGAATTAATAATATTTTTAACAAACAATAATCATGTAAACGTAATATGAAAAATTACAACATGCAATAGTCATAAAAGATTACATTCTCAAATATTTGAAATATGCATGATGTATACATGGATTATTGCATGCAATGTTCACAAATACCAAAACACACAAAAAAAAAAACAACACTAATATTATAACCTACTTTTTTCAAATGATAAGATTGTAGAGACTCGTGCTGATAACGTAAGATGAAATAAATAACCAAAAAAACTAAATAAAAACAATGCAATAACACAAAGAAGAATAGAGAAGAAAGGAAGTAGAGGACAATTGAACTCAATTGTTGTGTGTATTACAAAGACACCACACACACCTCTATTTATAGGACATATCATGGTATAGGTTATATTATGGAATTCAATGGGATGAATGTTACAATATGGAATTGAATGAGAGTTATATGAAAATTGTAACCTATGTAGGTTATGGATATCTACATTTATAATATATCATAATATTTATAATAAAATAAATATTTATTCTAAAATTTGAATGCATGTATTTTTTCCAAAATGATTTATTTCATAATCTCATTTTTCTAAAAATTATTTGAAACAAATGTCAAACGGCTTAAAATGAATTATTTTAAAAATTAAACAATTCAAAAATGAATTCAAACACACCCTTAATTATTCTAATAGTTTTATCATACAAAAAGATGCACAAACAACTGTTGTGTTGCCGATTGTAAACCTGCAAACAATGTCTTTGGATATGCAATAGAGAAACAATATGTCATTAACTCGATAACTTGAAGTTACTTTTCTATCCAAAATATATTTATTGCATTTATGGAGATTGTTTATCAATAGTTTTTTTTTCATTTTATTCAAGAAATATTAGCACTTGGGAACAAAGATTCAACCAACACTATTACAAAAATTGGATTACTTGACGTTGATACAGTGTCAAGTAAACCTATACTTAACGTTTTAAAAAGCGTCAAGTAATCGACTGTCAAGTATAGTCCCATTACTTGACACTAAAAAAACGTTAAGTATTATATTTCTTGACGTCATTTTCGTGTCAACTAAGATATCATACTTGACGTTTTTTACGTATCCAGTAAGATATCATACTTGACGCTTTTTACGTGTCAAGTAAGATATCATACTTGACACTGTTTGCGTGTCAAGTAAGATATCATACTTGACACTGTTTACGTGTCAAGTAAAGCCGTATACTTGACACTTTTTACATTTCTTATTTTCCATTTCTGTATTACATTCATTTAAATAAAGACAAATTCGTCAACAAAATAAATTCTCTAATAAACAACAATGACAAATTTGTCAGCAAAATAAACTCTCGAACAACAATTTCATTCTTCAACAATAAGTTATATATATACATAATTTACAAGTAGTATGACTATTCATGTCTTTCCACAAACTACTCTCAATTTACAAAGATAAATAAAATTACTAACTATAAGACTCTAGAACATTAAATTATGTTCTAACCCTCAATAATTACTTCTTTACGAGTGTTAAATACTTCACGAAGCCTCGTAGTAAGTTTCACCAAATAATTCTTGAAGCAACAACCTACAATAGAATTTCGCAAGTTTTAGTAAAAAAGAACAACAATTCATCTTTAAAAATTTTTAGTCAGATCATCTCAACACTTACACATATAAAACGAAACTATGAAAGGGTTGCACATTGAAAATGTAAACGTTGTACTAACCTTCATACTGTGATTAGGAGAAGATGTGAATTTCTATAGGAACATTTAGAATGTTAGTTTTATAACACAGACACAGGAGCATATATAAAATCTACCAATCTGTCAATTAAAAAATGTGCAACACTTCAACATTCACGGAGTTAAAAGCTGAAGCTCACTGCCACCTAAGGGTCCATTTTTTATTTTTTCTCTGAGTGAAATCTTGGTCATTAAATCTGAAGTTAGGAGGACTGTTTCTTTACTTGTACCTATCCAAGCTCTTATCTTAGTCTTTCTCTAAAGTGTAACCATTCATTGACAATCCCCCTAAAAACTAATGACTAATATACTTCCAATATCATAATAAATAGTTGCCATTAATACCACAAGACTCCTAAAACTCTTTCTAATGTCTTTGCCAAACACAAAGTAGAATATTTTTCTGCATTCATTTGCCACTTCATGGAAAAGAGCGGCGAGCAAACATTTAGAAGAAAGACAACATCCAGTGCATTGTTTGGGTGTCAAGGGGAGGTTGTACTTTTGGATGTTATCCACAATTAGCATTAAATTTTGTAGCAAGTAGAAAATGTTTGCATACGCATTAAATTCTATAACTTTGCCATTGGTACCTGAATAATCATTTCCTTCAGAAGTTTTCAGAGGACATCTTTATCAAAATTCGATGAAAATGTCAAATTGGACGGGAACCTTTCAGATAGTTCCCTATAAGCTTCAATTCTTCCATTGCACTGAAAGCAAAAAAATGGAGAAGTAAGAAAACTTGGATTAAAATACTTGGCTGTCGGTCCTCCATCAGTACTAAAATCATTGAACTGAAAGAACAAAAATGCAATCAAGATAAAAAAAAAGAAAAAAAGTTCATCATCCCAAGCAGATTGAGATAGGAACAAACATAGAGTCTTTTAGTTTTCTTATGCAAAATGCCAATTAAA
This sequence comes from Cucumis melo, assembly GCF_025177605.1. NCBI lineage: Eukaryota > Viridiplantae > Streptophyta > Magnoliopsida > Cucurbitales > Cucurbitaceae > Cucumis > Cucumis melo. Next base: position 9,268,674 of record NC_066863.1, read on the forward strand.
TATAAAGCATGCAAGTAAGTGATAATAGAGATCAAGATCGAAGAAGAGAGGAGCCACCAAAATGAGAATTGAATCAACCTGGTAAGAAAAAGCCCATGCTACCATTTTCTCTGGAAAGAGTAAAATAGCCATTGCAACCATTCTATCATAATATTTTCCATCATAATATTTACATTCCAAACTAAACTTGATAGAACATTCAACACTTATTCTAGAAAAAGAAACAATTACATCATAATATTGTTTAATTACGATGCTGTAAATCTTTCCTGATATTCAATACATAAAAAAGGTTTTGGATTCATATACTACCAAAGTTATTGCCTTAATAACCAGGATGTTGAAGTTGAAAGATCCAATTCCTTGAACTATAATCATGGCCTATCCTCAATAATTTTGAAGATGCTTTGTCAACCCACGCAAGTGTAGAAATAATAACTACGGGTGTATTGGAAAGATATAACACTTTTCCTTAGATGAATGACTCATGAGAGTGTAGAAAAGCATATTACGAATTCAAGTGAAATGAAACATAACCTAACATACCTCATTGCACCTATTCTTAGAAAAAGAACAACCCTTTGCCATTGAAATTCTTTCTTTTTGTTTAGGACCACCTGCAAAGAAAAATGAATGGTAAATGTTGAAACATCCATCTTCTAAGATTTTCTATAAAGAACAAGGATAACTTCAATAGGTTAACGGTCGACAGTCGTACAGAACAAAGCGTTTTCATTTTTATTCACCCTTTTCGCTTTCATCAAGCGACCGCTTCTCGTTTTGTCCGGTAGCTTTTCGTTTTTGTCTGGTAGGACTGTTTGAAGGACGCTGGTCGACGGTCGGAAGCTTCAACGTTTTAGTTGTAAAAAAGAAAAAAATATAGATATAGAAACTCAATATAATCCAAAAGCAAAAGAATCTCAATTCTACAACTTTAAGAAGGAAAGAAATTTGTTATTTCCAACAAAAAAAAAATTCATACATGATTTAAGATCCAATAGCCAACCATAGTATGAAGCCATACAAGTAAAAGCACATTTTGAAAATATTAAGCCCAACAACCAATAGAAATCACAGAGCAGTAGTTTGAAGACTCAAAATTCTAAAGTCTCACATGTTATTTAAAGAGTAGTTTAAAGACTAAAATGTAATCAGATTTAATGAAAATATGATTGACATTGAAATGCATAAAGAATTGATGGTAGAATAGAAATGAGATTATGAAGGCATAAAAAAAGTGAAAAACGGAATTAGTTTGTCATGACCCAAACCATCTCATTCCACCTTGGGCAAACAACCCCTAGTGTGCATCACTTATTACATTTTCTGAATCAACACAATGGACCCTCTCAAGAAGGTAAGAAAGTAGCCACTATTTATGAAAGAAAATATCATAAGAAAAGAAGAAATTATGGTAATTATTTGTTCCAATCCGGGAGGGGGTGTACAAAAATAGTTACATACTTTTTTCAAATTCTACATTTAAAAGGGGCATGAACTCATCCAAGCCTAGAAGAAGAAAAACTAGAGAAGAATAGTCCCAAACTCCCAATCTTTACCCATATGAATATTGAGAAAAATTTTCACATGAGGGGAGGAATTGGCAACAATAGTTATGCCAACAATTCCCATCTTCAAGTCCTCTTTCTAATTTGTTGTCTTTTTTTTTCTCTTTTTCTTTTCTATCCGTACTATCTCCTTTCCATTTTGTTTCCTAATGGCTAAACCACATGAATGTAACAGAGAAAAGCTTCAGATATGGTAAAGCACATAACAATGGAGGTTATAGAGAAAGTTTACCTTTCATTTGGAGGAGAAAGAGGGCGTACAGCAGTGCGGCGTACAGCAGAGAGCGGCGGCATCTGCGGCGTACAGCAAGAGCGGAGGAGCGGCGGCTTATAGTGCGACGATCGGTGAGGAGGAGCGGCGACTTACAGTTGCGGCGTGGGTCTTTGCGGAAGACTTGAGTTAGCGTGGGTTTTGAGATGGAGATAGAGATGGAGATAGAGAGATGGAGGGTTTTGGAAGAGAGAAATGGGGAAAATGAAAGGTTTTTTTAGAGGGAATTTTTTAATAAATTTGTTTTCAATAAAATTATTTAATTATTTTAATAAGTTTCTTTTTACTAAATTTATTTTAATACATTTTTTTAACTAAATTAATTTTTAATAAGTTTCTTTTGGTAAATTTATTTTAATAAGTTTGTTTTAATAAGTTTATTTTAATAACATTGTAATAACTTTATTTTAGTAACTTTATTTTAATAAATTTATTTAATGGAATGAAATAAATAAAAAATATTTTTATGTTTTTATATTTTTATATTTGACATTTTTAAAATATTAATTTTCAAAGTATCAAATAAAAATTTTAACTATACTTGACGTTATTTTCATGTCAAGTAAATGTCAACTATACTTGACGTGCAATAAACGTCAGGTAAAATCCGCACTATACTTGACGCTAAAAAACCGTCAAGTACAATCTCCACTATACTTGACGCGACATAAAACGTCAAGTAAAAATAATTCGAAAATTTTGGTGAAAATTTTGTGTTCTTTAAACTATACTTGATGTTGTTTTCGCGTCAAGTAAAGTTTCGCAATACTTGACACGAATACAACGTCAAGTAAAATATCCTTTATACTTGACGCGAAAAAAAACGTCAAGTAAAGGTTAGCGTAAAATTATCCGTAAAACTCCGCTTTTTTGAGACTATACTTGACGTTTTTCCTTTAAAATTGTCAATACTTGACGTTTTTTTAACAAAAGCGTCAAGTATGTAAAAGTGCCTAGTGTCAAGTAAAGTAGATTTTGTAGTAGTGATATAGAAGATCGATTAGAGATAATTATTTGTAAGTATAAAAAATATTTTGTTGAATGATACATATAATTTCATTCTAGTTGATAATTTTTAGTTAGTGGATTAATAATGTCTCGGTTGAAGAATGTAACTATATATTATTGTCGAATAATGCCTCGATTAGATATTAATAGTATCCTTTAATCTTGATTATGATTTCTTATTATAAATTTGATTGATATAAACAGTCTAAGAACAAAAAAAAAAAAAAAAGAAGAAGAAAAGATTAACATAAATAAAAGATTTTAGCAGGTGACTATCAAAATTCTAGGATTCTTCTTCTTCTTGCTTTTCTGTGCACATCCTCTCTAAACTAAAAAAGAAACTTTCTCTTAATCCTCATCAAACAATTCTGGAATTAATTTTAAGAATTTAGAAGAAACTTTATCTAAATATACTAAGGTAGAGAATCAGTTATCTCGAATTTAAAATAGAGTTCAAAATTGGTCTATTCCAAGGCTTGAACCAAAAGATATCTACGCTCATTCTTTTTTCAATTTTAGAGAAAAGGATGTAGTAAGAATTTTGGAAGACAATATTCTAGCAAGTGAAGACTTCTCAGAATATCTTCTTCTTGCTAATAAAAACATCGAATTATGTTGCAGACAAAATTATAGATATTTTCACATAGAGTGTGTTCAAGTCGCCATAAAACCCCTCTTTAGGACAAGATTGGATATTCCAATCTATATTGCCTTGAGGGATAAAAGATATCCAAACTTCTCTAACTCGTTGTTAGGGATTGTTCAATCAAATCCAGACAATGGACTAGTTTATTGCACTTGCAAACGTGGATTTACAGTTGCTCTTCAAGATAAGAATATTTATGACGTTATATGTTTTGATATTTGAACCAAAGGACTACATTTGAAAAGTGGGTCATATACCTTTTCCATCATGTATGTCTTGAATTACAAAATGATGTACACCAATATCTCCAAAAACCTATATTATGCTTATTGAAGTCGATCTTGAAAGATCATTAATGACTATTCCAAAGCTTTTGGATTGGAGTGAGCTAACTCGAAATCCAGTTTGGTCGATTGAGCATGCAACTACCCCCAAAACTAGGCAAAGTAGTACGGCTTAAATTACAAAATTTGATGCTGGTCATGTTAAGATTCAATTTCAAGAAGAATCCTATCATCCTTAAATTAGAGAAATCTTTAGTTTAGTGGTCGATTCAACGTTTCAAAGTATCATTCATTTGTCAAGGAACGACCAATCGCGGGGTCTAATTTAATGAGAATGTCATTAGATTTTGATCAACAACTAATTTCCTGATGTTCAGTATGAGAAGTCTAAAGGATCTTTATCTTCTACTCAGACTGATATGGAAAAAAAATCTGGAAGTATCTACAACTAGATCAACTCGCTCTCTCTGGATGATGAATCATTATATGATCGATATTATGACAAATATATTGATCAATATATTAAATAGAAAGATTGAGCTAACATACCCAAATTTCTTTCAAAAAACGAATTCATAGCCAAGGTCAATCAAAAGACTAGGGAGGCTAGTCTGTGTGTTATTAAGAAGCCTCTTACTTGAAAAAATATGACTCGAAAAGAAATCCTTTCAGAATATCCTCCAGAAGAAGAAGCTTCTTGTCCTTACCCAAAAAGGCCTAGCGCAACAATCATTTCTTCACCTTATAAAACCATTGATGAAGAAAAAACCAAAACTGTTGGCGTTCGAGAAATAAAAAATATCCAACGTCAACAACTCAATTGTTCAGGTTTTGACTACTCTATCAAGATCAGTTGAAAAAATAAAACCCGATAAGCAAGGAAAAAATATAGCGCCTCCACAACAACCAATAGTCTTTATAACCTTACAACATCAAGAGATGGACTTTGGAAGCATAAATATATAGAAGGATCACCCAAGCATGTTAAAGAAAGATTCTATTCCACCATGGTTTACAAACAGTGGAGAAGCAGAAATCGAGTGGGATGGTATCTCCTACAGTTTGCCTTGAAATCTACCAGCAGCACAGGCATGCTATCAAAATAGCAAAACACTCAAATTATAAAAAAAAACTGGATCTTTCTACAAGCAATATGGGTTTGATAATACCCCTCCATTTAGGAAGAAAAATTGCTCAAAAAAGCTTTTCAATAAAAGCAAATAGAGCAAATCAAAAGGGTATATCAATCGAAAGAGGAAGTACCATGGCAAAAACAAGCAGAAATATTCTAAAGAAAACACCACTTGTTTTAAGTGCAATAAAAAGAATCATTATGCCAATCAATACCCCGTTTTCAAAAGGATCAACATTATGGAGATTGATGAAAATGAAAAGCAATCTCCTTAGAGGAAGAAGAGTTATCTTCTGAACAAGATGAAGATATGCTCAATGTGATTCTAGAGGATTCTTCTAAAGAACCTTTATCATCTGAAAATGAATTAGATAATGAAGAGGTGATACCTTATACTAGTTGCATTAATGTTCTAACCAGTACTCAAAAGGGTCTTTTGGACATCATCGAAGAAGTGGAAGATGATGCCACCATCAGAAAGAAAATACTTTTGAGACTTAAATAGAAATTAGAAACTCCCGATCAAAAGTTCAAAGATCCGATGAATTTCAGCTTTCAAGCTATAATGAATCAAATGTCAAAAGAGCATGCTGCTCCAATCAAAATCACTGACCACCAACATGAAATTAAAATCCTCAAGAAAGAAATTACTGAAAATAGGCAGCAGATATCTTTTCTCAAAAATGCAGTTATTGCAATTTAAGAACAAATAATTTCAAAAGAAAATATTGAAACTCCAAACAATGAAATCAACATTATCAACAAACTCTTAATAAAAGATGGCGAACAAAAATCACTTTAAATAGATTAAAGATTACAAGTGCAAAGCAATAGCCTTCATTGATTTTGGCGTTGATCAAAATGTTATCCAAGAAGGGATAATTCCCTCTAATTACTTTGAGATTACAAGAGAAACTCTTATCAAAAGAGCAAATATGGCCCACTAAATATTAAATACATACTTTCAAAGGTTCATATCTGTGTAGGAGACGTTTGCTTAGTAAATTCGTTTCTCTTTGTAAAAGGTCTCAATGAGGATGAAATTTTGGATACTTCTTTTCTTACTCAAATATATCCATTTACAGTTTTTGAGAAAGACTTAATATTTCAAAATTTTGGTGAAGAAGTTATCTTTGAATTCTGTAAACCAATAATTTAAAAATATCTTTCTTAAATTTAAGATGAGATTGTTAAAAATCTTAATTGAATTCCAAAGAAAGAGAAGCAAATTGAATTTCTTCACGACGACATTAAAAGTCGAAAAGTTAATAATTTTGACTTAATGAAGAAATCGGTAAACCTTCTATTCAAATAAAAATCCAATTCATCCTAAAAAGGATTGATTCTGAGATTTGTTTAAACCTATCGAATGCATTTTAGGCTCGAAGAAAACATATAGTAGACCTTCCTTTTGTAGAAAACTTTAAGAAAACCCAATTCCTACGAAGTTCAGGCCTATTCAAATGAACAAGGATTTAATTGATACTTGTTTCAAGAAGATACCTGATGTACAAAATAAGGGTTTAATAAATCCATAAAAAATCTCATGGTCATGTGCGGCCTTTTATATGTTAACAATCAGGTAGAAAAGAAACAAGGAGTTTCTCACTTGGTTATTAACTATAAACCTCTAAACAAGGTTCTCAAACGGATCAGGTATCTCATACCTAATGACCAAGATTTGATTAAGCGCATAGGCTAATGCAAAAACCTTTTTTGAATCTGATATGAAGTTTGGATTTTGGCAAATTCATATTAATCAAAAAGACATAAAATTGTCTTCAATGTTCCTTTCAGACAATACGAATGAACTGATATGTCATTCAGTCTAAAAAAATGTTCCTTTAGAGTTTCAAAAGATCATGAAAGACATTTTCAATAAACATCAAGACTTCACAATATTGTTTACATCAATGACATATGTTTTGACATTCTAAAAAACAATTGATCAACATTTCAAACATTTGAATATGTTTATTAACATCATTAAATCAAATGGACTTGTGGTGTCTCTACCAAAAGTCAAGTTGTTTTAAACAAAAATCTGATTTCTTGGATTTGATATAGATCAAGGTATCATCAAACATATCTAAAGGTCATCAGATGAAATTCAAAATAAAACTCAGCTACAAAGATTTCTTGGGTGTGTCAATTATATTAGAGACTTAATTCAACTGACATTTTAAATGTACTAATAACTATAGGGTTTGTGGTTCGAATCCCTCTATCCTATAGATATACTTAAAAAATACAAAAAAAAAAAAAAAAAAACTATTCAAGAATTTACCAATGTATGCTAACCACTAATTTATTTATTTTTTAACCAATTGTAAGTAGTATCAACACGATCGTGTAGTTCTTTTTAACGATAGAGAAAAATGTTTCAAATCTAAATGATTGTGGTAACCACGCTAAATGATAGAATTGATTATGGTACGCGATCGCTTACATCATATCCATACGATCGTGTAGTCTTTTTAAACGATGGGAAAAGGGCTTCAAATCTAAACAATCATGTTGACCATGCTAAACGATTGTGTTGACTAGGTAACGATCGTTTAAATCATGTCAAAGTGATATTTAAATGATTTGGAGGAAAAGCTAGAAGAAAGAAAAAGAAGATGAATTAAAATAAAAGAAACAAGATTTGGAAGAGAAGCCGAAGAAATCTGGAAAAAAAGATGAATAAATCGCAAAGAAAAATAAGAAATAGAATTGAAAAATCGTCTGCAATATCTACTGCAAATATATATGAAATTTATGAAAATATTTTCCCGACTTCATGAGCTTTTGATTTTATTATACAAACCGTAGATATTTTGGTGTTTTATTATATTTATGAAAATTAACCTACTTTTATTGTCTACTTCTAACACTATCGAAGACACATTTATTTATTTATTTATTAACCAATTGATTGTGTATCATTTCCTACATGCGAGCGCGTATCATGATCGTTTAGAAGAAGAATTACACACGTGCTTGTGACCGATTAATTGTGTGTTGACTAGCGCATTTTTAGTATTTCTCATTGTGAGTCTGTGGACTTCTTCCATTTTCAAAATTATTCGACACAGTGTAAATATTTTGTCGATTTATTATATTTTCGAAAAAAAATCCATAAAAGTATACTATATTATTTAATAATGTTCAGATGTACAATTGATTTAAAGATAATTTTGAATTATCTCTTAATTTAAAATCTGAATGTATAAAAAAAAATAAAAGAAGAAAAAAGTTTAAAAAAAATAAAAGGAAATGTATAACATAAAAAAGTAAAAGAAATAAAGAAAATTTGGAAAATAAATTTTGGAAAAAATAGCTAAAAAAGGGTATTTTAAAAAATATAACAAAACGACAAAATATTTACACTGTATAGAACAATTTTAAAAACAGAAAAAACCCACAAGCCCACAATGAAAAATACAAAAAATGTTTTGTCAATAACGCACGTAATATATTTGGTACACGATCGTTTAGATTTAACTAATCTTTGGTACGCAATCATTTAAATTTGATCGTTTGGTGGCTAAATCTAAACCACATTTTTTAAAAAGATATTTTATATTTAATACACGATTTTGAACAACCAAATAACAGTTTGAAAAATAAATAAATAAATACATCTTTTATATTTGGTATACGATTTTGAACCAAATAACAGTTTGGAAAAAAATTTAAAAAAAAAAAGAGAGGGATAGAAGATAGATGATGGAAAGGAAAAACTGTAGGGCAGAAGAGGATGAGAAGAATAACTATAAAAAGGAAAGAAAATCTAGAATGTTTTTAAAAATGGTCATCTTACTGCATTTTTTATTTTTATACGGATAGTAAATATTTTAGTTGTTGGTTATATTTATGAAAATATTTTTAAAAAATAATTATAAATGTAAAAAGAATGTAATAAGGAGAGAAAAGAAAAGGAAGAGAGATAAAGGTAATGGTGGGATGTAAACGATATATTTTAAAAGTAAAAACAAATGATAGGATGCCTCATGGCGGGGGCTGCAAAACATACCAACAATTCAATCCGCTAGCAGCCAAGATTTACTCATTAACATGAGTATGTTAATGGTTGAATATCGCCAATAATTTATATTAATTCAATTGATTAGAAAAACTTGGAATGCTCTCTAATTTATCATATAGTTGGATTAAAAAAACTACAATAATATATAAATTTAAAAGAGAGAGAGAAAGAGAGAGAGAGAGAAACCACGTGGGTATTTCATATATATCCGAAGTCCATTGACCAGAAACTATTTGCAATTTGAAATGACAAAATAAAGTAAAATGATAAAAAAAAAACGTGTATGCTTCTATTCCCACCAACCACCCACTATCTTCAAACTTCCTCCTTCTCTTACAAAGAATAATAAATAATTATTAGAACATTTTTTTTTTTAATTTTAGGATATGTTTGAAAAAGAAATAGTTATTATAATATGAATTATTTTGTTTAAATTATGATATATTTCACGTGTAGATTATTTTATTTTAAGTTATAGTAGCATCAGTTTAAAGCTAATTATTTTTTTTATTGAGAAGACAATAATAAAAACTATAACAATGAATTAAAATGAGGAAGGAAAAATAATAAAAACTGTATCAAATAATAAATATGGTAATTAATAAATTTAGGTCTTTTGAAATAGTATGATGCTAGGAGTAGAAAGTAGTATTTACTATAACAATATAAATAGTTATAATAGTCTCATTGTTCCAAAAGTTTTTTAAGAAATTTGAAATTATAAGAATTTGAGTTTAATCTTCCCGTAGGTATCACTTAGGTTGGGTTCATTTTGAAATTGAATACTTATTTAATTTTCTTTAAAAAATTGTGAATGCATATGATTTTTATATAAGATTTTACTTAATTAATTGTGTTGTGTTGAGGATAAATGTAGTTAAACTAAGACCAAATTATTGATAACAATGGCAAATAGTTGATGAGAGTCCAATATAAAAGTAGTATAAACTCCAATATTATAAGTGAAGGGTCAAAAATGTTAAAATCGAAGGGTGGGGTGGCAGCTAAATAAAAGAGCAAGCTGGGGGTCAGCAAAGTGAATAAATGGGGTCGGCAATGGGAGGTACTCTGATGCACCATGGGTCAGGGTGGCGTCAACGTCAACGTCAACGTCAACGTCTGCAACCAAGTCAAAGCATAGTCAAGGGGTCGGCAAAAAAAGAAAATTTGAGATATTCTCAATTGGGCTCAAGCCCATTTGAGACAAAACTGTTGAATGGGCTACGTCGCTTAGAGGAAATTTAGCTTGCCCTCCTGACCATGCCATGTATAAATATTCTATGAATTCTCAATCACCATGCCCAGTTCAATTCGATTCGGTTCAGTAATATTATTGTTGTAGCTCAGTGACTCTTTGTTCTTTCTTCTTCCTTCTTCCGTTCCTTCTTCCTTCCTTCCGTCTTTCATTCGCCGATCATTCTCCGTTTGCCATTCTGTCAGGTGTTTTTTGCCGATCTCTTTGCTTTGTTGTCTATGGGCTTTTGCACTTCTTTTTTCTTTATTTTTTGCAGCTTACAAGTCGCCGTCGTTCACCCCATCGGCTTACAAGTCGTTCGTTTACAAGTTGCCATTGCCGGTCGCTTCTAGTTTCATTCATGGGTTTCAAGGGTTGCCTTTTACACGTTGTAAACCCAATAGTTGTCGTTGTCGTTCATCTCCCATAATCCCTATTGGGTTTCCTTCACTCGAGTAAATGACTTTTTTTTTTTTTTTTTTTTTGAGAAATTAAGCTTGAGTTTCTGTGTTTCTTTACGGGAATATTTCTGTGTTTGTGTGAATATAATTGACTCATCAGTAACCAATTCCTATGAAACTTGACTAATCATTGCATTAGAATGCGAGATACCCAAAGGATAAGTGGCTTTATCTTTTCTTAATAAGATGTTTGGTTCAATTTCATGGGAAAGTTTTAATGAAAATTATCTTATAAATCGATGAAACTATATGGAAATGCGACATTCTATGTAGTCATTTCCTGAACAAAGATGGAAGAAGCAGTCCTTATAAATATTTTTGTGAATAGAATTTCATTGAAATTAAAAGAATTTAATTAAACTATTCCACTACTTGCAATAAGAGGTTGAATAGTTCCATGTAAAATCTAGGTGCTTTTACCTTCGCAACAGCTTGTTTGGACTTGGTTGATTTATGAGATAATGTTTTAGATAGGCGAGGAATTCCATCAATGATATCATGTATTTTGTGTTGGATGTTTTCTGTTTGTTTGTTTGTGTGTTGAACCTTATGCTAAAAACTTCTCATTTTTTTTTTTTTGACAGATAACAACGTTAGGAACATTTTTTAAAATCAAATGCCTAAGACTTGCATTTATGATTGTTTATATACCATCAAAAGTTGACAAACTACTTTTCCCCTTGCCTCCCATCTAGGCATGCCATTTCTCACACTAAAATATTTCTGTAGAATATACCAGGAAAAGTTTTTGTGCTTTTATTATGGTGATAAAATAACTACGTGATCTTGTTTAATTTTCTTTATCATAGTTATGTACACGGACTTATCTATCTTTCGTTATGTGATGTTATTGTATAATTTTATTTTCATATAATTTTATAAAAGTAGAAGGGTATGATCCTAAATATCCTAAGTCTGCTTGTAAACATTGTGGAGACTTCATGTGCTTATGATTCCAAATGAAATGGTACAACTAATCTAAAAAGACATTTAGAGAAATGTAAGAAGTATGCAAGTCCATTGGAAGATAATGTTAAAGGAGAAGGAGATTCTGAAAGTAGTTTGATGACCACATCCTTCACTCAAGAAAATTGTAGAACAATGCAGAAAATTGTAGAACAATGCAGAAAATTGTAGAACAATGCTTGCTAGTATGGTTATCTTGGATGAATAAATTGTCACATTTAAAGTTTGTGGAAAGTGAAGAGTTTCATCCATTTTGTTGGGCAATAAATCAAAAGTCTGTGATTCCATTAAGAGTAACCATTGCAAAGGATTGTTTTCAAATGTATATGAAGGAGAAAAAAAAAAGTTAAAAGGTGTAAAATATTAATTATATGGTTATAACGACTCATTCCATTAATAATGATTGAAACTTGCACAAAAGAATTTTGAACTTTGTCAAATAGCTAATCATAAAAGAGATACAATAGGTAGAACCATTGAAAAATGCTTAGAAAGTTGGGATATTGATAGGCTCTTTACTTATCAATCGATAATGCGAGTTACATCACAAATGCTGTAGCCATTGCATACTTGGTTAAAAAGTTCGGGGGTTGGTATTGGATAGTGAATTTATTCACGTTAGATGTTGTGCTCATATTCTTAATTTAATTGTTAGTGATGTCTTAAAAGATTTGCATGTGTCTATCATTCGAATCAGAAATGTTGTGAAGTATGTTAGATCATCTTTTGCAAGACAACAAATATTTAAAGATTTTGTTAAAGAAGATAAGATGTCAACAAAAAATTGTCTTACGATAGACGATGTTCCAACACGATGGAATTCAACTTTCATATGTTGGATGGAACAATTGAGTGTCAAAAGACATTTGAAAGATTAAAGGAGCATGATCCTAGTTATTTGCCAAAAGATGATATTCCTACTGCTCGAGATTGGGATAATGCAAAAGTGTTCGTAAAATTCTTAAAAACTTTTTTAGAGGTAACAATGAAGTTTTTTACATCTATGTCTGTGACTTCAAACATATTTTTTCACGAACTTTGTTTGATCCAAGAAATAATTCGTGAATACTCATCGTATGAGATTGCATTATTGAGTCAGATGACATTAAACATCTAGACAAAGTTCAACAAGTATTGGATATAACTACAAGTGAGAAGACCAATTTATTATTATATGTTTATGTAGTTCTTGACCCTAGGTACAAACTGGCTTATGTCAATAATTGTTTTAATGAATTTTTAAAGGAAGATTGTGCAAAAAAATGGACAAATAAGGTTGAAGAAGCATTTTGTCAATTGTGTGACGATTATTATCTGAGAGTGTTGATGTCAAAAGAAAAATATTCACAAGCACAATCATGTACTCCTATTGAAGGGTTAAAGTGAAATACCTTCTATCTCATCTAGCGGATCTTATAAGGCATGTGCGCATGTGGTGCTGTTTACGATAGATTTAAATAAACTAACAAAACACGTGTAGATGATGCTAAAACAGAGGTGGCTCATTATCTAGACGAGGCTCGTATAGAAGATGAATATTTAGATTTGCTAAATTGGTGGAAAGTGAATTCCTCTCGATTTAAGATCATTAACCAAGTAGCCAGAGACATCTATTGTATTCCTATATCAACTATACCTTCTGAGTCAGCCTTTAGCATTGGAAGACGGGTGTTAGATTCTTTTCAATCATTAACTCCTCAAATTGTAGAGGCACTCATTTGTGCTCAAAATTGGATTCAATCTAAACCTTTGGATGACATGATTGAAGAAATTGATGGGGTTGAAGAAATTGACGAAGGTAATATTCTTTTTGAAGTAAGCATTTAAAATTTAAAATTGTCTCATTTAAACTAACAATTTGTCATTTTGAATTTTTGATCTAGAATTCATAAACATAGGAAAGAAGATGGAAGTAGAATTTTGAGAATCTAAATTATGACTCTACGGTCTAAATTCCTATTCTCAAATCTTTGTTTACATTTTTTTTAAATTGTTAACTTATTAAATATTGAATCTTATTTTTTAGAGTCTTGAAACACAGTGACCAAACACAGCTTTGTTATGAAGTGATTCTTTGATGTACTGTTGCTAGCCTAATATAGTGAGGTCCAAGATTATTATTAGGCTAGACTCTACTATGCAGAGAGGTTATTTGTTTTTCTTTTCTTTTAAATATCGGTAAAAGCTCATTGAAAATCATATTGGTACCCATGCTTTTGTGAAGCCCAAATTGCACAAGTTTGCTAAGTTGGAAGAATAGAAGGCTACTTGTTGAGTGAATGGGATGTTCCATCAATTTCTCATCGGTGATCAGTCTCATCCTCAAACGAAACAACTCTATTTGTTCTTAGACGAGATGATCACCAAGTTGAAGATTGCTGGTTACATCCCTAAATTTGGAGAAGTTTTGCTTGACATCGATGACAATGAAGACAGAGAAACAACTTTGTTAAAGCACAGTGAGAAGTTAGCCATTGCCTTTGGTGATTTTATCCATGTAAAGCACAAGAAGTTTGTTAAAAATCAGAGCAAGTAAATGAGCTGAGTGCAATCATGGTGGGTGTTCAGTGTTTAGTTCTCTTTTTCTTCTTATACACCAAATTTGTTGAGTGTTTGGTTTTCTTTTTCTTCTTCATTGTTCTCTGTATTCTTGTAAAAATAAGTAAAGAGTTTTGTGAGGCTTTCCACAATATACATATTGGACAAGTCCCTGTCTTAGACTAAAATATCTTTGTTTTTTAGGTTGGACCCACCCAATGGCAAACACACACTCTTAAGATCAAGCTCAAGGTCCAAGCCAATGGTTCTTATGTTTATGATATATCTTTGTTTAGTGATGTTTTTTCTCAATTTTGAGCCTTTTGTTTGAATATTTATCAACCAACTAATGGGGATGTCTATAATGTAATTTGCTACAAAGTAGGAGAAACATTGTAAAGAGATGTTGTCTGGATTCTGGAAAGAAAGAAAGAAAGAAAGAAAGAAAGAAAGAAAGAAAGAAAGGGGAAAAAAGACCCGACCGACCAATTTCAACAGACCCAAATTCAGGTCGGGTTGGGCTCTATCAGTAAATTGCCCGTGCATTTTGGGTCAGGTCGGGTTTGAAGAAAAATCAATCCGACCCAACCCGATTACACTTCTAGTTTATCGAAATCTCATTATTATCCTGAGTTGTTTTATTTTCTTCGACATTTCTATCAGAAGTCAAATTTTGAATTTCTTTTGAGACATCCACATCTTTAATCGAGTTATTGACTCAATTTCATTTTCGAGGATTTTTATCTTTGGGATCTACTGGTCTACCACGCTTCTAGCATATTCTAGATTCATTAATGACAACTTGTTATTTTGAGATATCTTGTTATTTTGAGATATCAATTTTTTATGGGACATTTGCAACTGCAATATGTGATTTAGTTTTTTTTTTCATTTACAAATGCATCTGGTAACTGATTTGCTATATTTTGTAATTGAATTATTTTCTAAACTTCAAGTTCACATTGGTCTGTGAGAGGATCTAGATGAGACAATAATGATACATTCCATATAATTTCTTTTTCCAACTTCTTAATTTCTTCCCCTACTATTAGAAAATTTGTCTCATTAAAATGACAATTAGCAAATCATGCAGTAAATACATCATCCCGGGTTCAAGATATTTAATAATTGATGGGGAATCAAATCCAACATATATTCACCCCGGGTTCAAGATATTTAATAATTGATGGGGAATCAAATCCAATATATATTCATAGCTTCCTTTGAGGACTCATGGTAGTACGTACGTTGCGGTGAAGCAATTGGAACATATACTGCACTAGGGGTAAGAATAACTTAACAACCTCGACTATCCAACCCATATTATATGGGTTGAGTTGAGTTGGTTTAAAATGTGGGTTGGGGGTTATAAAAATCATGTTGACTATGGTAAGCGATCATTTACATCATATCCACAGGATTGTGTAGTTCTTTTTAAAACGATGGGAAAATAGCTTCAAACATTCGAAATGAAAAAAAAACAATATAACCAGATAATCCAACCAAATCCATATTTTACGAATTGGGTTGGCTTGATAAATTAATTTAGGTTATTCGGGTTGCCAACCAATCCAACTCAAAAATGTGTGTTGGTTAACCTAACCTAACCTATTTACACCTTTATATTGTACATCCAAAAATTCTCAAATGACAAACATTAGGCTTGTGGCCATATGCTAATTGTAATTGACAGTATTTGTGATAAGCTGCTGGCCTAATACGCACAAGTGACGCAACATGCAAAATAGCATGTCCCCAAATGTAGGAAGTTTAGCTCTCATTAGCAATGACCTAGCAATTAATTGCAAATGTTTTACAAATGACTCTGCTAAACTATTTTGTGTATGAACATGAGCTATAGGATGTTTAACACTTATCCCAATAGACATATAATAATTATCAAACGTTTGAGATATAAATTCACCAGCATTATCAAGTTGAATGTTCTTAATTGTATAATCAGAAAACTGTGCTCTTAACTTAATTATTTGAGCAAGTAATTTTGCAAATGCAAGATTTTGACTTGATAATAAGCACAAATGCGATCATTTACTGGATGCGTTTATTAATACCATAAAAATACTTAAATGATCCACTTGGTGGGTTAATGGGTCCACAAATATCACCATGAATTCTTTCTAAAAATGTAGATGATTTGGTTCCCACTTTAGCTAGTGATGGTGGTCTAATTATTAATTTGCCTTGAGAGTAAGCATCACATGATTATTCATTAAATTGAAGGAACTTCTGTTGGATCACCCAATCTATTATGCCAAATTGCAAATATGTCTAAATTCATGAACTTTAGGTTTATTGTTGCATATGTTTCAATTACTCGTATGCGAGTATAATATAATCCAGAAGATAAGGTAGGCAACCTTTCTGACATACATTTTTCATTTGAGACAGTAGATATAATATAAAGATATTTTATTCCATTCTTTAACTATTGTAACGTATATCTTTAAAACTCAATAGAGATTTCTTTTTTATTGACTAGAGAACAATACATTATTAGTTACAAATTTTGTTCCCCTAAACAAAATAATATTTGTTTTTCCAAACCCTTCAATCAAGTTTAACCTAATATTGTACTGATTTTTGCTTTATTGTCAGTTTGAAAAAAATATTTTTTACTTGTAAGTATTGTGTGTGTGGTTGTTATCTGCCAGACATAGATCTTCTTTGTTTATTTTTGAATCACCCAACGTATGAAAATGATTCGTATTTCTTCATTTAAAAGAAAATAATTACAATAAGTAAAACATTTCTTGGAATGTAAAAATGTTCAATAATAATAAAAGCAAAATATGAAGGAAGATAACAAATAACAATATTATTTTAGATATTTTCAAAGTCTCAAAAGAAAAATTTGTTGTTCCACCAATTGTGTCGATTTTCTATTCAAGAGTTTCCAAGAAATCTGCCACATCTCTAAATTAGTCATGTTGGATGGATTGAATATATTATTATCTTGATAGGCACAACTGACTCCTACATTTTTTTTTTAATTTTTTCTTCTCTAGGAAAACTTGATATAGATCAACTAAGTGTTTCGATGTATGACCAAACACGTGACTAATGTCCAATCATACCACATCGGAAGCATATATCTTCATTATCTTTTGAATTCTTATATTGTGGAGCTTTTCCTTTATGATCATTGTTTCGTGTGGTTTTCTTTTGAAATTTAGATTATAAGAACGACCTCCACGGAAATAATAATTATTTCTTTCTCTTCCACGGTCTCTACCTCGACCACGACCTCGTTCACGATTAAAATTCATAACATTCACTTAAGGGAATGGTGTTGTTCCAATTGGTCGGGATTCATGATTTTTCATCAACAACTTGTTATTTTGTTTAACAACAAGAAGACATGAGATAGGTTCAAAATATTTTGTAAAACATTTTTCTCGATATTGCTGTTGCATAAACATATTCAAGTTATGAAAAGTAGAAAATGTCTTTTCCAACATGTTCATATGAGTGATTTTTTCTCCACACAACAACAATTTTGAACTAATTCTGAATAAATCAGAATTGTAATCACTTACTAATTTAAAATCTTATAGCCTCAAATGTATTCAATCATAACGAGCTTAGAGAAGATGAATTAATTTTAAATGATCATACATTTTTTTCAATTTATTTCACAACGTCTGATGTTATTTTATTGTTAAATATTCTGATTTAAATCCTCATAAATTTTATGACAAAGGAAAATCATGGCTTTCTCTTTATCTTGATTGGTCAGTTGCATTTCCTTCTTTAATTGTATTTTCGAGATCCAAGGCATTGAGATGCATTTCAGCATCAAGAACCCATGACAAATAATTGCTGTCTTTAATGTGGAGAGTCGTAAATTCTAGTTTCGCAGAATCTACCATGGTAATGCTATCGTAAAATATTATAATTATATTAAGAATTTAATATATATTAAATATGAAAAATAATATTTATTTTATTAACTATAATGAGTAGGAAAAACAGACGTGCCATTAGGATCTACTTGAGGGAGGAGACGACTAAAACTTGTGCTGATAATGTATTGTGAAAATGAGACACAATCGAAATACCCAAAAAAATATAAAATCAAACTAATAAAATATAATAAATAAATAAATAAGAAAAATAAAGAAAATCGCAAAATTTTTCCACTTTTTGTAATATGCATGCTTACAAATACACCAAGGCTTTCTATTTATAAGAAAAGTGGCAAATAAGTGTTTATAAGATTAAAACATATGGTTTGATTAAATAAGGAGTATATATATATATATATATGTTTTAGTTTATTCATTTAGAAGTAAACTAAATTTTTAAAGGAACAGTATTTAGAATTAGAAGTATATCACGGATGAACCCAGTGACAGATTTAGAAAATATATTGATGGAAGACAAGAGGCTGACAATCAAAGTAACCACTAAGCTAATGGTAAATATTAACAATTAAATTTCTTTTTTATATATATTATATAAAGGCAATAAAGTTGAGGGGGGCTCGAGCCCCTCAGGGCCTATGCTAGATCCGCCGCCGATAGATGAACCTCACTTCTATTGCAAAGGTCTTATATCAGATCAACCTTCTTCCTTTTCAGATCATCATGTCTTACCTTCCTAACCTAATTTTAATAAAATAAAATAAAATAAAAATATTATTAATTTTCCTTTTCCTTTTCTTTCTTCATCATCTTTGAACCTCCGACGATGAATGTGAGATTCCTCGTTTTCTTTTTCTGTTTCCTACTCTTCTCCAGAAACCGACTAAAAACCCGCTGGTTGTGAACGCTTCCTAAACCGGATGCCACCAACCGACGCAAACCGCTCTAACCGGTTTTTGAGGACCGACCGATTCTAAACCCCTTATATCTTTTCTCTAATTCTGTCCTCATGTTTGGCTGGGGAGAGCAACCCAGCGGAAGCCAAGTGGCATCAATGATGCAACATGCTGGGAGATGGGCCCCGTTTCATAAGAAAGCTGGACCCCATTTGTACATTTATGAACCTAGACGTCATTCAGTCCATGTGAAACTTCAAGACTATAGAATGCCACGCGTCATTATTCACCTTACTAGTATTCTCCACGCTACCGGCTGTTCCAGTCATCCGGTAAACACCTCCCTCTTCCTTCCTCTTCCCCCTCCCATCTTTGCATCCAGATTCATAGCCTTCTTTCACTTCTATTTCTTTCTTATTCTCTTCTCTTCTCCTCTCCTCTCCAATTAAAACTGCATTTCCTTTACTTTTATTATAGATTCCATTTCCCATTTCCCATTTCTTCTTCAGCCCCATTTTCTGGTCCTTACATGGAAGTTTCTTCTTCCTCTACAACCCCTCGCCGCTCCTTCCTCCGTTACTGTCACTGTAGTTTCTTCCGACGTTGTTGTCGCTGTTTCTGTTGCTTCTACTCCTATCCCTAATTTCCCTTCCAATTCCTTTTCTTCTTTTTCTTCTTCTTCATCATCATTATATTCTGTTTTTAGGGTTTATGGATTTTCGCCACGCTCCCTCGGATCTTTCCTTCCGCTTAAGTTCTCATACCACATCTTCCATATCTAGAAGTTCAACTGGGGACAATTCCAGCTATTTGTGTTCGACGGGTTCCAATTCCTCGTACCCATCGGATTTCCGTCAGCAAAAGGATGAGAAATTCGATTTGCTGAAGGGGGTTGTGGACGATGATAGCGACGACGAGAAGTTTAGTCTTCTAGGGCAACCCCTGCGCGTGAAGAGACAGAGGGATGCTCATTCATTTCTTGATCAGGATTCTGCGAAACGGGCTGCGGTCAAGGATGAAGCGAGCCTTGAGACGAGACGAGCTTCGGTTAAGGAATGGGGGAATCAGTCGCTTCGAATTGCTGACCCGGAAATTCATAATATTATGCTGAAGGAGAAGGAGAGACAATATAAGGGTATTGAATTAGTTGCTTCGGAAAATTTTGTGTGTAGGGCTGTGATGGAAGCCTTAGGCAGCCACTTGACGAATAAGTATTCTGAGGGAATGCCCGGCGCTAGATACTATACGGGTAATCAGTATATAGATGAGATTGAATTGCTTTGTTGTGCGAGAGCCTTGGCTGCTTTTGATCTCGATTCTGAGAAATGGGGTGTGAATGTCCAACCATACTCTTGTACATCAGCAAATTTTGCTGTGTATACAGGTCTTTTGTCTCCGAAGGATCGAATTATGGGTTTGGATTCAGCATCCGGAGGGCATCTTAGTCATGGGTATTATTCTCCTGTTGGGAAAAAAATTTCAGCGACTTCTATTTTCTTTGAGAGTTTTCCATATAGAGTGAACCCCCTAACTGGGTATGTTGATTATGATAAGCTTGAAGAAAAGGCGCTCGATTATCGTCCGAAAATACTCATCTGTGGAGGAAGTTCGTATCCACGCGAGTGGGATTATGCTAGGTGTAGACAGATCGCGGACAAATGCGGAGCGGTTTTGATGTGTGATATGGCCCATATAAGCGGTCTGGTGGCAGCCAAGGTGCGTAAATTTATTTGACGGTACAGTCCTTGAGATTTGTGATTGAATTCTTTAAGTCTGATATATGATTCATGATAAAGCTTGATTAAGGTAATATGCCCTTGTCCTGGGGTGCAATCATTTTAGTCTGTGAGATAGCAATTCGAACTTTCGTCCCGTCTTTTGATAATTCATACATCATCATATCATATTAGCGATCTAAAAGTTAGTCTCACGTATGCCACTCGCTTATTTATGCCTTTGTGACTTTGTATTTACTGTAGGAATGTGCTAGTCCGTTTGAATATTGTGATATAGTTACTTCAACAACACACAAAAGTCTTCGAGGGCCCAGAGGAGGAATCATATTTTTCAGGAGGGGTCTAAAATCAAGGAAGCAAGGCGTGCTTCTAACTCATGGAGATGACAATTGCAATGCCACTTATGATTTTGAGGACAGGATAAACTTTTCTGTCTTCCCATCGTTACAAGGGGGTCCCCATAATAATCATATTGCTGCCCTCGCCATAGCGTTAAAGCAAGTAGCTTCTCCTGAGTATAGAGTATATATTCGACAGGTGAAGAAAAATGCGCAGGCTTTAGCATCAGCTTTACTAAGAAGAAATTGCAGATTGGTAACTAATGGTACTGACAATCATTTGTTGCTGTGGGATCTTACTCCTTTGGGACTAACAGGTACTATACTTGGATATTTGCCTCCTCATGGAGACGAACTGTTTAATTGCACTGTAGGTTTGGTTTGAATGCTTCAAATTTTGTTGTTAGCTCTTCTAGTACTATTGTGATTTGATTTTGTATATTCTGATATGGTTTTCTTATGTGATAAGACCCTTGAGCAAATATCATTAGGTACTAACTTTTGATGATTAGTTTTGTGCCTTCCATTAATCATTTTTGCTGGACCATCACGTTAACTTATTTGGTTTATCTCTGGTTTTGATTTGATTGTCTTATTCTGTCTCTTTTAGTGAAGATTGAAGGAATTAAATCGTAGTTGTTCCTCTATCCCTGTTGTGTAACCTGGCTTCTCATGCTAAAGTCATGGGTCGATTGCATCCATGGCATATCGTTGAAAAATAAATTTCTAGCCTTCTTTAATCATAATTCAGATTCTTTAAACACTTATTTCAATATTAACACAAGTTTATACAATATGGAGGAAAGTAACAACAGTGTCAAGACAACACCAAACTCAAGTGAATGTTTTATTGGTTAAGGTTGTCCCTTGTGGGTTGTCAGGAAAAGAGCATCCAAGGTTGTAATGAAAACTAATTTCTGATACTTTGATGTTTAATCTTATGCTGCAGCCAAGAATTATGAGATGATCTGCGAGGCATGTCATATAACAGTCAACAAGAGTGCCATCTATGGTGACAATGGAGCCATTTCCCCTGGAGGAGTGAGGATAGGTATGCACTTTGTCTTATTTTAGTACTTACTCAGCTCTGTAATCCTCATAATTCTGATTAGTGATTGCTGAGAGAAAATTTATAATGAAGTTGCGATTTATAGGAAACCAACTTGTTTTCTTGTTCAGGCACTCCTGCAATGACGACTAGAGGCTGTCTAGAGGCTGATTTTGAGACAATAGCTGAGATTCTTCTTAAAGCAGCTCATATCACAAAAATAGTCATTCGTAGAGGAAAGCTTGGAAAATTACATAAAGATATCATGAAGAATCTACAAAACAACAAAGATATTGTGGAGCTTCGGAACCGGGTCGAGACCTTTGCTGCTTCATTTGCAATGCCAGGATTTGATATTTGAATATGTGAGCTTCTTGCTTGCTGCTATATACAACCACTTCATTTGGTCACACTAAACATTGAATTCATGTCCTTGTAAATTATAGGAAACTACATAGTACTTAGTGCTGCACAAAAAGGTCGAGGTTTGACATGTATCATTCCTATACTTGTAACAAGTGAAATCTTAGGTTATAACAAGAAATTTTCAAGTCAAATATCTTCCATTTATACACGGTGGTTTTGTGGGGTGTGTGTCTGGATAATTCAAAACCTCACATGAGCTGATTATTCTGTCGTTTGTTTGCTGCAATATATACAATAGACTGTTTTGTCGCGAATTCTTATTCTTGTTTGAGAGCGAATTTTATCCTATGTAAAATGTTTCGTTCGATTGTAAATGTCATATATATTGTGAAGTTCAGTTTAAAGCAACAAAGTAAACGAAAGAGGCATGCCACTTGCAACGTCCGTCCACAGTGGAGTGGGTACTGGCTATGAACATAAAGGTTTTCTTTTTTCTTTTATATTATTTGTTTTTAATTTAATAGATATAAGTACTGAGAGAGAAAAAGTTGCAAGCTTTTTAATGCATCGAAGTAATGAGCTGCCAGCAGTGGCGTTAGAAAAAAAACCCGGATAATTAACTCATAAAATGAAAAATCAATAATTTTAACCCATAAAATAAAAAATCATATGGGTTCGCTAGGTTCATGATTTAACTAAAATCACTCTAAACCATCTCGAATTTGTTATCAATAATTTGATAAGAAGATATTTTTCTCTACTGTTATATATACATATATTTATCTTAATTTTATGATTTTTTTGGATGGTTTGTTTGTAGGAAATTTTTATAATATCAATTGAGATTGAATCCTTAATTTTAATTTAAAACAATTCAACAAGTGACCGGATTAACACAAATCAATCTAACTCAACTACTTTACGGTTGAGTTGGGTAGTATACATTATTTGATAAGGGTTATGGACAAAAATGTAGCATATGAACAATTGAGTTGAGTTTAGAACTCAACTCAATCCTACCCTTACCTACGAGTGTACAGTGAGAAGAAATCACAATGTCAAGTTTGTAGTTGGGATTCTTCCCTTTTTGTTACCGTACCGAAGGGGACCAAATGTAAAAATGATTAAAACCAATATGTCTTCAGCTTCACTTCTTCATAACTCGATTAGACAGGTCAATCAGAGGAAAAAAAACAAACACGTTTTTTTTTCTTAATTAAAATAAAAACGGAAAAGATACAAATGAGATTCAGAAATAAAACCCTTTTGCATAATTACATTTCATCATTTTCTGCGGAACACTCGAGTTAAACAACCCAACATTCCATTTGACCTCACAAGCTTATCTCATACATGAACATTACAACCAAATTCTCTCCAACAAAATTATAAATTCTGTACAGCAATCGACCAAAACAAATCATACTCATAAATTTAAACTCAATAATTTTGAAAAATATTCAAATCATGAAAAAATAAAAAAAGATAATGAAGGTGAAATTCATGTCTTTCTTAACCTGTGATTATCAAACTTTCCAACTTTGACTCCTTGTAAACTCTTTTGCATTATCCGATGTCATTCTGCAGAAATCAGTCCCCATTTCCACAACCAATCTCTCTCTGTTCTCTTCCTCCATTAGCCATTTCAAACTTTTCTTCACCTTCACTTTTTCCTTTTCATCATCTCCTTCTTCAGATTCTTCTTCCATCCATCTTCTTGCCGGAGCAGACCTACAACGCATAAGCAAAAGGGCGTTTATGGGTGGCGCCATTATTGCCTCAATCGATTCATCATCCTCATTACAGAGACTTTTGCTATCTCTCTTCAACTCATTACTCCCATTTTCCTGTAAAACCATAAACCATTTAGAAAATGCAGTTCTCGAGCTTTCATTTTCTTCAATACCCACTTGATTCTTCTCATCTTCTTCTTCTTCTTCTTCTTCTTCCTCTTCTTCTTCAGTGGTGAAATCTGTTTCTGGGAAAGCTCTGAAACACCTAAAATCAAACCGTATAGTTCGCAAACACGTTAAGAATTGCATAATATCTTTCTTGAACCCAAAAGATTCAACCCAACGAAACCTCCTTCTTCGTAATTTTCTCCTGTTATGAATTCTCTCTATCTCCTCCATCACCGATTGCCAGCTCTTGCTATTCTTCGGCCTGATCTTTATCTGCCCCGCACAAGTCACTTTGGGTGACGAGGGTTCCGAAATCTCGGACCCCATCGTCTTGGCTTTCGCCCATACCACGGGACTCTCGGCGGACTTCCTCCGCCGGTGAAATCGGCGGTGATCAAGACGAAACTTACTCGAATCAGACCCTCTGGCTGGACTACAAAGTGGGTTTGGCATTAAAGCCAAATGCGATCGAGAAGGAAAACAAACCAACAAATCCGCAGAAGGGATACCTTTAGATTTTTCTCTATTCAATTTCATGGTGAAAAGGGTTTCTAGCATTGATGGGGGAGGTTTTTGGGATGTGGGGTTTTTAAAAGACAATCCTTACAGAGAATCGGAAGCAGAAGAAGAAGAAGAAGAAGAAGAAGAAGAAGAAAAAGGGGAAGTGTCAGTAGTTGTTGTCATGGTTTTGGCCCCCTACTACTTTTTGTTTACTTTATTATCTGTTAAAACTGGAAAACAAACTTCCTTTTTGCCTGCCTTTGAAATGGAAAAAAAGGGTGAAGCGTAAAAAGAACAGGAGAGAGAGAGAGAGAGAGGAGGCTCAGGCTGTGCTTCCTTAGCCTTTACTTTTGGTTCAAATGGGTTAGGGATAAAAAGGAGTTTATAGATGTAAAATTTATGGTTAAAAGTTGGAAAAAGGGGCACGAGGTTTGTTTCATTGTCCAATCATATTATCAACTCAACTTGGCTGCTTCTTCTTCTTCTTCAGATAAATGCCATCCATTCTTATTTCCACGGCTAAAAAATGGCTTTTTCTTTTCTTCCAAAATAATAAAAAATTGTCCCTCTACTTATCTTTAGTAACCCATAAACCTTCAAAAATTTTAAAATCTCACTCCACTTTCAAAAAAGAGTTTCAATATATCCATCCAAATGAAAACCGTTTAAGTTTCATGTTTCATAATTATTTCTATTTAAAAGTTTCATAAATTTACTTAAACTTATAAAAAAAATTAAAAAATAATCCATTTGTTCAATTTTCAAACTAAATTTCTTAGCGCTTAAAATAAAAACTAAAATTTTAGTTTTAAATTTTTATTGATACTTGAAAATTTCTATCAATATTTTCACATTTTCTTGGGTTTGATATCGATAGAAGAATGAATCGATATTTCTATTATATCATAGAAAAATCCACAAAATACAAAATAATAAACATGAAATGATAATATAAATAATAGACATGTTTACTTATTAAAATATAATAAAATAATTATTTATTAATTTAAAATTATTTTTTTGAATTTTTTGTTTTATAATTTTCTAGAAATTTCCATCGAAATCAAAATTTAGGTAAAATTAAAACTTCTATTTATAAACCAATATTGATTTTAAAATTTTACATAAAATCCTATGAAGTTTTTAAAAAAATTCTCTTTAAAACATACTAAAACAATAATTAGTCAAATAAATAAAAAACTCACACTTCTAGATCTTTTAGGCTCGTAATTTCATTTTGTAAATACTTCAAGTTTGCCATTCGTCTTTCTTTTTTTTATGTTGTTTAAGCTTGCCATCGTCTTTATTCTTTTCTTTTTTTTTACATCATTTAAATTTGGATAACCAAATCTAGACGTGAACAAAAAACCCAAATCTAAACGATCGTGAACAAAAAATAGCAAATCGTGTTTAGAAACAATCGTGTAAACAAATCTAAGCGATCGTGTAGAAAAGAATAAACGATCGTGTAGCATAAGAATTAAAAAAAATCGTTTAGCCAAACCTAAACAATCGTCTAACCAAATTTTGAAAAAAAAAATCATTTAGATTTGGGTCCAAATCTAAACGATAGTGTAACTAAATTTAAATGTAACCAAATTAAACGATCATGTAACAAAATTAAAGGATAGCATTGAAAAAATAAATTGTAACCATATCTAAACGATCTTGAACCAAACAATAGGGCTAATCTAAACGAAAGTGTAACAAATATATTACGCATGCCTTGTTGACAGCCTGATTGATAGGGCATTTTTGGTATTTTATACGGTGGGTCTCTGAACTTTTTCTGTTTTCAAAATTGTTCTATAAGTATAAATACTTTGCTGCTTTATTATATTTTTTAAAAGTTATTTGACAATTAAGTATACGTTCATTACAACAATTAGTTTTGAAATTATTTGTGTTCGTGATTTGTCATTGTTTATTAATAGTTAAATAATTTTAAAACTATGGTTTTAATTTAAAATTTTGATTTTACTTTTAGTTGGCTAGTAAATGGATTTTTACAGATTTTTACTCAAAAAGTATTTTTGGAATTTTGAATAGTTCACCACTATTTTTTAAAGAAAACTTTAATTGTTTTCATCGAAAACTGACTCCATCTCTTTTTATTATTATTTATATTGTGAAACTCCACTTTACAATTGTAAACCTAAAATATAAATTTTCTAATTCAAATATACTAACTTCAAATTTATTAATTCACGGAACCAAACCACCTCTAAACTTGTCAATTTTGTTTTTGTTTAGTTGTATATTTAATTATTGAGTTTTGAATTTGCTTTAGTTTAGTTTCCAGTTCTGAAATATTATAATTTTATCTTAAAATTTATTTATTTTTTGTAATTTGGTTCTTAATTTTAAGATTTATAATTTTATATTTGATTTTTTTTTTTAAAAAAATTATTTTATTGATTAGTTTAAATAATTAAAAAGTAAAATTTTAAAATTAATTTTAAGACGAAGGAAAAATAGCAAATACAAAATTCATTAAACTTCCTTTAAATTAACGAGTAGGACATTAACACAGCAGATAGAAAGTAATTAATTGATAAAAAGGATTAAGTCCAAAAACGTAGAAAACTTAAATCTGAAGAATAGAATTGAAACTTATAAGATTGAGATGGAATTAAAAAAGTAGATAAAAAAGATGTGTTATTTGATTTGATGAGAACATAAGCACCACCCAACTATTTGTGCCCCACAAACATTATTCAAACGACAACAAGATATTCCTTCTCCTTCTTTTTATCCTTTGTTTTCTCATATATTACAATACTGTCTCTCCCCCAACTCTCTTTCCTTTCCGCCCCTAATAATTTCATCTCTCTACCAAAGATAGCATCCTTCGTTTCCCTTTATTTATATTTATATTTATATATATATATTCTTTATCCATCTTTATGTTTTTTTTTTTTTTTTGTTTGCTGTTATCTATTCTCAAATATACTTTTAACATCCCTTTCATATAACATATTATTTTTTAACTATTTTCTTTCCTCTCATCTAGATTTTTATCTGTATTATTTTTCTCGATATTTTCTTTTATTGAGGCGTTACTTATCTTTTTCAAATAAGGACTTGTTTCCTTTCTTGGATTCGTTCGTTAAAAGAGAATTATAGTGCTCATTTATAGTCATCACTTTTGTTATTTGTGTGAGTGATTTTTTGATCTGTACCCAAACTGTGCAACATTTTGTTGTTGCTAATTGCTCATTATTTTGTGCAAGTTCTTCATCCGTTGAGTTTAACAAATAGAAGATAGTCACAATTTTGGGGGAGCCTAGGCCATTGTTGTTGAGAAGGCATTCTCGGTCTTAGGGAGAGCTTAAGACTCAGCGGCAAAGAAGGAGTCCTCCATCTTAGAGTGTATGTAAGATTCATCGGTGAAGGGAGTTCTCTAAGTATAAGGGAAAATAATGAGGTTGGAGAGGAGTCTTACACATTGTGGGAAGTTAAGGTCTTCAACACTAATATTATCAAACTTTGGAGCCTAAGCACACTTAAGCGAGAGTCCGACATTTAGAGACAGTTCAGGTGATCGATGAACTGAGCTTTAGTAAGTCACTGTAATAGCTATGAATTGCAGATAATTAAATACTATATTGTAAATTGTATAACTCTTTAATATTAGAGATTTATCTTTCCTTGGCACACTACCTCCAGATGTATATGGATTCCACATAACTCGATTACCAGCTTCTGTGTGTCGTTAACTGTTTACTTGTTGTTGGTATCTTTCTTATTACAATCGGTGTTTGTGGTTTTTGTTTAACATCTGTGTATGAATGACAAGTCATCTCATTCTTTTTCTGTTATACAATTGCATGTTTCTTTCCCTTTAATTTATCCGTCAATCAACACTTCAAAATTTAATAAGTGGAACAATTTAAATTTAATACTTATTTCTCATGCTTTTATAAAACTTATTTAAAGAGAAATTTTCACATGTGGCAAGAATGCCAAACTAATTTTTTTTTAAAATACTCAATCTACCTCAATTTTGAGCATTTCTCATAAACTTTTTCTTCTTCATTGATCTCCTTTTCTTCATTGATCAATCAATGCATATTCTTCTTCTTCGTTGATCTTCTTCTTCTTTTCTTTTTCTTTTATCTCTTTCTTCTCGAGAGCGATAGAGAGAGAGAGAGAGATTGAGAGAAGAAAAGATATTGTGTTCGATGGTATTCACAAATGGATTGTGACCAAGAGCGAGAGTGATAGACTGAAATGATGAGTATTGCATGCAGGTTGAAGACATAGGTATTGGGCCAAAATAATATTCGATTATTAGGCTTGGGTTCTCTTCATTGTCTATCAATGAGACTTGTGCCTAAAAAGAAGGATCATTTTAGAAAATAAGAAGCTAAGTGCCTTGGAAAGGGAATCCCGGGACAAACTTGTGAGATCTCGATTGAAATTTGAGATAGAAGGTCGATCTCTGTGCAAGACTTGCATCAAAAATTAAAAACAAAGAAGTAAATTTTTGGCTAATTGTTCGAGCTAGGTGTTTTAAAGTAAGAGTAGACGAAAAAGAGGAAAGACTAAGGTAGTTCGCAAGGAAATTTTTTGAAGTATAAGTGTTGTTATGTGATTAAGATATTACGTGAGAAGGAAAGGTTAGGCCAATAGAATCTTTCGCGACAAGAAGGATTAGATGAGAAGAAGTAAGAAAATTTCTCAGAAATTTCTTATAGTCCATGTGTAAGATTAAGTTAAACATGTTTAAGTTAAAATTTAAGATCTACACGTGTTCCATTAAGAAGCAGGAGGTGGCATCTTACTGAGGGCTTAAGGGTGACTAAGCTTGATTGAGAAGTGGTATAATTAGAGGAAGAAACTTAGATCTTTAAGTGTTGTTATTCTGCTCATTGGAGAAAGAAAGTTTAAAGGATGAAATGCTACCAGATAGCTACGCAAGATGAAGAAGGAGTGATTTGTTGAATGTATATGGTTTATTATGCTAAAAGAGGTGTGTTTCATATAAGATGAACTTATTTGATTTGAAATATTTGGCGATTTGATGTTTATGAAAGGTTTATGCAAAAAGGATTTCATAAAACCTCATTGAGTCTTGTGTACTTATGTTTTAAATTCCATCTTCTAGAAGTGAGGTGATAACACCATGTAAGAGGAGTTGAAGGGCTTGCAAGGCGAGGAAGCTACCAAGGCATTTTACATTTCTTTTGCTTTAAGATCTGTATGAGTATGTAGTTGGTGTATAGATGTTGTATGTAAAATGTTTATTGAAAGTTAATAAAGTTTAGTTTGGTTTATCTTCTTTGTGTTATGTTTGCTTATTGCCTAAGTCTTTGTTAAGATGTAAGTTAAGTCAAAGGAAAGTCTTTAGGCGAATAAGCAAAACTTAAGGACCCTAAGAAGGAGTGTCTTTCGTGTTTAGACGCTTCAAGGATGCTCAAGTCGCACAGCGTCTCTTGTGTGGGGTGGGGTGTGACACTTAAGGCAAAAACTCGATCTTGCTCGATCAAGAGGAAAGACAGAACACGTTTTATGTAAGGATCTTAGACAGTTGTGTGGAATCTTGGATAAGATGGAAGACAGAAGGGTAATCTTGAGGAAAATCTCGGTTCTTGTTCGATCGAGATAAAGAAAAAAAGCTTAAGAAGTAGAGTTCTCAGACAATCTCGGGGTCATGTCCGGTCGAGATTGGAAGTTCAATGTGAAAATTAAAGAGCACTCGAGCCATCCCTGGGTTGTGTTTGGCTGAGACTGGAGACAAAGAATGTTTTGCTGAGGTTCTTGGGGTGATCTCGGGGCAATTCCAACTGAGATTACTAAGAGTTAAGTGTTCGACGAGTTGGATTCCAGATGTCATGACATGCAAATACCTAGAGTTTAAAGCAAGCAAGATGAGAGTGAGAGTGAGACACTACAAGAAATCGAGATTTTTCTGATACACAAAACGCGTCGGAAGAAATGACGTTGAAAAATACGTCTTATCTCAACGACACTTTTTGCATGTTGGGTAAAGGAACTTGTCCCGACGCCGTGATAGAGTCGTCTGGAAAGATGACAACATTTTTCGACGTTTGGGGTGAATAGTGTCGGGAATAATAACTTATTCCGGTGCCCCCCTGCACACGTCGGGAACTGTCAGTCGAAAAAGTTTATAATTTTTAAATATATTTGACTTTTTCCAATGCCGTACATAACGGCGTCGGGAGTTTCCCTTTAAAACCCATTTTTTCAGATCTGTTTGACAGATATGAAAGAAAATCAAAAAATGAGAGAGAGGGAGAGAGAGGGAGAGAGAGGGAGAGAGAGGGAGAGAGAGAGGGAGAGAGGGAGGGAGAGAGGGAGAGAGAGAGGGAGAGAGAGAGGGAGAGAGAGAGGGAGAGAGAGAGAGAGAGAGAGAGAGA